>NC_139045.1:11243931-11979110 GCF_965140915.1 Aythya marila | reverse complement strand
GCTTCTGACAAGCCTTGGCTACGTAACAAATATGCTGTTGTTACTTAGTACGTAAAAGAATTATTATTTTTTTTTTAAATGTAATGTAAAAGTGTGTGTGTGTGTACTTCAGAATTAAAATGCTCCCCACACCACACCGGCCTGGAGTTAAGGCATGAAAGATCCCAATTCTGGTAGCTCCCACAAAACTTAAGGTTACTTAACATTTGTGATTTAAGAACTGGTTTCCATTGTAATTCTGCCAAGTTTGAAACCTTCAGGCTGAAATTCTAATTGCACCTCTCAATCTAAATTTTAAAATTACAGAAGAAGAATTGCACCACATCTACAGGACAAAGAATGCTTGTGCTGTCCACACAACTCATCCACGTTTTGTATTTTAACAAAACAGAAAACTTCCTTAAATCCCTTTGAAAAGAAACGTTAACATCTGGATATCTCAGAATAGGAACCTTAAAAAAGGATAGAACATTTGGGTCATCCAAAGTTAGAAGAAACGCCTACTGTGGTCAACTTGAAAAATCCAATCTCATTTGTCTGAACTGTACATGGCTGAAAACCGCAGCTTGGATTTGACAGGTCAGGGGAAAGGGAGAAGACAGCCAGACAAATTATGGTCAAGATTAAAGAAGAATTTTGAGCAAAGTCTGAAAAATGTGCTAATACTCGCTGGGGTCTATTTACAGCAAAATGTGTTCCCCTCTGATGTCTGGAGGACTTCTTGTGCACATTGAATTGAACTTGCACATACATGCTAGGATCATACCACGCTTTCCTGCCTACAAGATCCCTGACTCACTCACTCTGCAAAGGATGGCCAGCATTCAGTATATGAATGAGGAAATGTGCAACAAACTAAATCTTACTGCTGGACACCTGCCTTATTTACTCTGTAAACAGGAAAGCACATCAAGAACTGGTGGAAGCAGCAAATGCTTCAGCATAGTCCAGTTCAGTTTACGATCCAGCACCCCATGGTGAAATGGGCTATCTGAGACAGATGCGTATATACTGTGCTTCAAACCCTGCCCAGAGAATGGCAGCATCAGCAAAAGGGCAGGAGCACTGAAGTTTCAAAGAGCTGCAGATAAACCTAAAGAAGCCTGTCACAGCCGTAAGTAGAAACTGTCTGATCTAAGGCAGAATTCTCAATCATATTGTTAAAAGTGGATTTCCTGCTATGTGAGAGCAACTGCAATCTCAAATCCTAGGTTAATGAAGCCACGGCGACTTGAGTTGGCACAATAGTGTGCAGAGAGAAGAGTCACACAAGCAGTAGGTGAAGACATTTTAAAATAAATTTGAACAGAAGTTATTTTAGACATTTAAAGCCTCATAAGAAAATAATGGAATCAAAAAGCAATTTTCTCTCTCCTTTGCACTAAAAACACTTGATCTTTTACATTAAAAAAAAAACGTAACTCAGGAGCCCAATTCCCTTTAAATGTCAGGAGTATTAACTACCTTTTGAAAGTTTTCTCCTTGAATTTAAATCATGTCTACCATACTTAGAGTAAAATTAAAAGGAAAAAATATTCTAAGCAAGCCAGGTGCCCCACCATGGACAGGAACTGGAGCACAACCCCATGCTCTGTGAGCCAGGCAGCCGGAGCACTTCACAGCTAGCAAGAACGAGCACACTGGTCAGAACAAAAACTGTACAAAAAGGGCCCAGCACAGCCTCAGTGCTGAGCAGCAATGTGACCAGACCAAGAGCTTTTGTAAGGACCTACTTTCATCTCTTTCACTTTCAAAGAACTGGAAGAAACACATTCGTCTAGGTTGTCCATCTCCCTACCAACCAGAACAATTTATGGATTTATTTTTAGTGGAATTATTAAATTAGGTATCTATTCATAGCAAATCTTCCTTAAATGTATATTTCTGAGTTTGACAAAGCTTCTTACCAGAAGACCTCAGCTGACTACAGGCTTGGAAGTAGGACATCAGAACAATGTTTCTTACGGGGATTATTCTAACAGGACCTTTCCAGGCACAGCCAGCCTACATGGGTTAATTGCTTTCAAAGAGAAAGGAATTATTTTAATGGATTTAAGTTTGCATTCTCCTCCAAATTCAAACACCTCTCATGAACGTGGAATATGGAAAGCTAAAAAGTGACTGGCATAGAAGAGGGAGGTTGGACAGCTACAACTAAGCAGTCTGAAACATGACAATATCTATACAGTATGAAATCATTTTAGTATCTCACCACTTATTTAACACTTGTAAAGGAGTTATTTTGCTAGCTCAAAAAAAGAAGAATGAAGTCATACCAAAAACTGGGAACAAGTAGGTGAGGAGAAAGAGAGAAGAAAGGGATAAAGAGTCAGAAGGCTAGCTGGACAGAGAAGCTGAAGAGATCACACAGATCACAAAGTTTATAAGGCAACCAGGATTAGAGGAAGATTCAGGAAGGACACAACAGGCCTAGTGAGAGGCATAGTAAAGGAGGGAGACCCCACGTACGAGATGCACATGTTTGCAGGGAAGTGGGGACCAAGACAAGAAGCTTAAGGAGAACAACTATGGGTCCTGGAACTGGTACCAGAGGTTGGTTAGGATATGATAAAGGCTGAAGAGCTAGATAAAGACTACTCCGAGAAGCAGCCACATAACAGATACCACTACGTTTAGAAAGAACTGCTGCTGCCGTGTTCTACCTTTTCTATCAGCACCTGCTTGGCTGGAAGGCAGCTAAACAACACACGATCCACTTCAAAGTTAGATGCTTTAAAGCAGGATGAAATTAATCTTTAAATCTGTTGAGAAGAGATGAACTAGAACAACAAACAGTTTGTTCTTCAGCACATCGGAAGGAAATTTCAAATCACAAAGAAATATTGGTCAGTGACGCTGACACAAAATTACCTAGGAACCTTCGCAGCACAATCAAAAAGAAAACCCTAAATCCAACGAAAATATTTAGCTGTTTTAATCGTATATTCAAGATTTTTCCCCCGTCTTGCACCATTCACTCGTGCTTTCAACTTCTGCAGCAAATGAAACAGAAGCCATATGGACAACATTTTGCTTCTTTGTGCAGTCCTGATTCCTCCCCAGAGCACAGCCATCCTTATCCTTCCTGGAGAATGAGGCATTGGGGAACAGTAAGCAGTCCTGTAAGCAAAGTTGGTGTCCTAATAAGTGTATAAAAGGTAAAATTAGATTGTCTGCCTCTCCCACTTCCTAGTCAGAATATTTTCCTTACACAACATTACCGTTCTTTCAGATTCACCCGTCCAGCCTAGAAAAAAAATGGTCTAAATGTTATACCCATTCAGACTCCACGACTGCAGTTGTGAGTGCTCAGCACTTTCCAAGTTTTAATGTGGCTCTACTTTCAGAGAAAAAGTACAAATACACGACTGCTGTTGAAGTTACAACAGGAAAAACAAAAGTGGTGGGAGCATCTGTTTGTAGGAATAATACAGTTAGCTCAAAAACCCACTGTGATACTTCCATGATTGCTTAAAGCAATCAGAGGCAACACAAAAAAATCCATCAAAAGAGTTGGAACTACAGGATGGCCATCCTGCTTATGAGCAGAACTAGACAACATAAGTCCTACCATACAACCTCCTTCACCAATTCATGTTTTAACACTGTACTCTGGCATATTATCCCATACAGTACGTTATACAGTGTAAAAAGGCCACTTTGAGACAACAATCCTAAGAGTTATTCATGGACAATGGAAAAGTGTAGTAGACAAAGCAGTATGTGGTTTGAGGATTGCTGGAAGGCACTACTAACAAGCTGAAATGCACAACATTGACTGTGCTAAAAACCAACAAACATCTGACTCAAAAGGAACAAAAAGGAACCTAGACTGAACAAATGAAATTATCCAATCAATATTTACTGAAATTTCTTTCTTCTCCTCTAACATGCAAGATTGGTCATTGCTCAAGGCAAAACAAAACAAAACAAGCCAATACTCTGATATACTACAGAAACTGAAACGCTCTTTATACATTTCTGCAATTATCTTCCCTAGGGTATGGAAAATACATTTGGGGCTCTTTATTTACAAGTTTTAGAGATCTTACTTGTTATTCTGTCCATCTGAGTAACAACAAATTTGAGGAAGGAAAGCTTCTTTTGAGGTTGATATTGTTAAGATTTACTATGTACAGTGGACCACATAAATTTGCATACATCAGGTTTCTGAAAGCTTTCAAAGCATCCAAAGTCTGTGCAAACTGCAGGGCTAAGAGTCAGGTAACTGAAAGACTGCACTCAGGTGCTTCATAAAAGCTGTGAAAGGATAATTTGTTTATTTGACATGGGAAGAGTTTAACTCCACGTAAAGAGCGCTTGTTAAAATAATCCCAAATTAAGGGAAAAAAGAAAGCTGAAAGAGTAAAAAGTCTGGAAAAGGGAATGGTGTCAATCAAAACCATGCTTTTCAGAGAAGTATAAAATCCCAAATTCTGCAATGCATCTTATTGGACCACCTACAAAACACACTCCACAGACTTTCGACTCATCATCTAAATTAAGGACAGACAATAAAAGTTGTCTGACCCAGTCGGACAGCCACACTCCAAGGAAGTCATTTCAAGGCAAACAACTAGATTTGAACAGAAGGTGAAGATGATAGTGCTCACCTCTAACATGGGGAACAAGGAGACAGAAGGGACTTTTAGAATAATGACGGGTTCTAGGTACTATAAAAGTGATCATGCAGAGATATACTAGAAAGAAAGCCAAGCACATTAGGGCATGGAAACAGAAGATGTAGGCAGCAGAACATATGCAGCGGCTCTTCTTGAAGAGGAAAAAACACAAGTGCACAAAGTACTGCATGGCATCTAGAACAGAAAGATAAGCGTTCATTCTTCATCTTACATTTCTTTCACCTTAAGAAGAGAAATTGAGTTGTGGCCACGTCAGAACTGAGAAAGGCAGCTATTTTCCTCCTGACCTCCTCAAAGACCTGTGTATTTCTCTCAAAGGGGAAAGTGGGAACTAAGCCATATGCTGAATGAGATTATTTCAATTTTGACTATTTTGTTATATTTGTAAAAATATAAATTAAAAAAAAATATCTCTAAGAACAGGAGACTGCACATTGATTCACAGATTTATATACCCATGCAGTTAGAACTTTTAAATGAGGGCTGCTTGTATAGCAGCCTTCAGGCTAGGTCTGTGTTACATTTTCCTTCAGTCATTCCAAAGACTGGATAAACAATGTCCCCTGCATTCCTGAAGGGAAGCTAATAGTTCTCATAAATCTCCAGAAAGTAGATGTAAAGTATCACCAAGGACTCCAAACATAAAAGCATCATATGGCACCTGTACCAGCGAACTTGAGCAGATGGCATCTTTCATTCCAAGGTTGTCCTGGTAAAAGTGAAGACAGCAGGCCTGCCTGAAGGCTACACGTATAATCAAAAAGATACACTCAAAGCCTTTTCCAGTACTTGTGTAATACCTCTTGCTTTTAAGATGTACGCCAACAGCTTATCTAAAAGTAAGGTGAAAGTTTTCTGCAGGGCAAAGATATTAATTCCTCAGCTGATGGGTTTCTTGCGCTTTTCTCTAAGGCTGTGGATCCTGGTCACCGTCAGAAAGGATAATAATCCAGACAAATGGAGAGCTAAAAGTATTCGAGCAGTTTCTGCCCTTCTTACCTTAACAAACATTTCTCTTTCTGTAAGTGCTGCTTATGATATTTTTAAAGACAGAAGCTCCACGTTGTCTAAATGATTTGATCGCAGAGTACACTACAAAAGAACTAGATCAACAAAAGCAAAGGTGGAGGAGGTTTGCAGGTGAAAAACTACTTTCATGAAACCAAAAGGAAGAGCTAGTGGCTATCCGATCCAGAATGCTTTCAGAATCATAAGAACACCTGAATGGAAATATTACCAACCCAGAAGGAAGGCATTTGGGATTCAAGACAGTCAAACAGTAAAAATTAAACTAACCCAAGTTAAAATCCTCACTTCTCATCCTGGTAATTCTAAAACGGATTAGGTGTGCCTAGCGCCCATTTTCCATTCTAAAAATTATCAGTAAACTTCTGTAGTGAAATACCAGATTTTTCCCTTCCTGGCAGGCAAATCGTACGTAAGTGGCAGCTCACTTCAAAAATCTGTGCGACCATACTTCAATAAATGGACTATGCTCCCCATTTAAACTTGAAAGTTGACAAATAGATGAAAACATGAATCCTCATTAGCACTTTGATAACCTTAGCCCAGCCGTACTTCAACTCATCAAGCGGTCCTTCACATCCAAAAGACGTAAGCGAAGAAAGCTCAACAGGACCTAAGTAATTTGTTTATAAAAAACATTTCCTTAGCGAGTAGGAAGATCAGAGTCTTAACTTCAGAAATTTATTATTTTTACAAACAAGACATTATTTCCTCCCCCCAGAAATTCTTTCTTTAATCTGGAGTGACAGCAGTTTCCAAACTTCCTTCATTTTGACCTCTTTCAAGGATTTAATGCTTGAAGCCAGTAAAAAGCAGCCTTGCAAAAGAGTGATGTGGAACAGTCTAGAATACATTATCCAACCTTAGCTCCTGCTAACAGCTTTGGAAACTGCTCGAGAAAAACCATCCACAGAGAGAAAGCATTTCCAAATAGCAGAAAATAAAAAGAAGTGACAAAAAGCATAATTGTGTGAAATTTAAAAATAAATCATTCACATTAACCATACTGTTGGTTCTTCATATACTGTACAGGAAAGACCAAGGGATGTGAATATTTAAAGGGGCAATAAGCAGATTGAGAGAATAATGAAGAGTAACATGACCTGCACTGCAATAGCTCCCAAATGCTCTGTTCTGGCTGGGAGTCCCACGGTGCTATGTACAGAACCAAAGATGAGCCCCCATCTCAGAAACCACACATCCCAAACATTTAAATTAACAAAAAAAATAATTAGGATATTAATCTGATGCAACACATCCGTTTATCAGATGGGATATATTTTTGGAGACTTTGGTCTAGAGAAAAAGATTATCATAATCCTTTTCTGACAACCTGATTGAAGAAAGTAACTATGAAAGGAGACAAAAAATCATTGCCCTCTCAGTCATGAAGTGCTTGGCTCACACAAATGGTGTTTATCCTGCAGAAGGGGAAAAAGACAGCTTTCCCGTTTCAGCAGTAAAATGCAGGTTCTCCATTTCTATAAGTTTGTTTTTATTTATTTTTTTTTTAACTTTCTTTTATTAGCAGCTGGAATGTGTCATCTGATTTGCATAAAATTCACTGCAGTTTAGAAAGAAATTTTCTAAGTTCATTTCCATTAAAATATTAGCCTTTCATTTGCATTGCATAACATTTATAAAACACGTGTTTTAGAAGAGAACATTATAAGGAAATTGCTGGAAGTCATCCCAGAAACCACTGCATTACATATCCTTTCTGTAATTCAGGAGAAAAAGATACTATACATTATTCTAGACTGGGAGACAGAAAAGAACAAATCATTGTGGATTCAGCATTTGCTGCCAGAACACCTAGAAATGTTTTTTATGCAGAGGGAGCATCCTTTCTAAATCCCATGCAGAATCCTTTGTCAAATTGAAAAGACTGCATTAGTTATCAACAATGTCTCTGTTCGCTTTTTTCTGGACTGTAAGTCAAAGAGAGAATACTAACACAGACCATTTGCAAAATGATTAACATCTAAGCGTGATCTTGATCCAAAAAAGAGTGATAAAAGGAACTCTGCCCTCCAACAATCAATAGAGCAGCAGTGTGGGGAAAAAAGTTTATTATTGTCACAGACCCTGATGGAAAAATGCACCAAAAATAACGTCATGAAAACAGCAGTGCCATATATGCTGCTTAAAGACACAGTAACTATTACAGATTGTACTTTCAGAAGTACTTCACTTTTAAAAGCCCTAAAAATCCCTGCTTTCAACACTAAATACCGAAAATTAAGTTAATATATCCCACTCATTCTCAATCCAGTAATACCTTTAAAGTCTGCATGCGCCTAATTAAAAAGCATTGCTGTAGCTAAAGATTATCACAATCCAGATGTAGCCTAAGAAATCCCTTAAGCCTCCTTCTTTCAAAGAGATGAGGGCAGACCTGAAGATGATAGCATATGGAAAAGGAATGAGAAAGTAGCGGCCTAACAGAGATACTAGAGAGAAGGGCAGCATCCAGAACAACTAAACGGGAAAAAAGCTTCAATTTAAATGGCATCCAGCGTGCCATTTAAGCTTTTTCAGTATATTGTGAGGCCTGCAGCAGCTTAAGCCAGATTCAAACCCTGTTTACACAGCTTGGAGCTCGGGTGCGCAGCACGGAGAGCCCAGTGTAGCCCAGAGCCACCTTGAGGACAAAGCTGATAAAACTGAAAATTGATTTTTCTTGCTAGGGAGAATAAAATACACCCCAAAATTACCTCTTCTTATTAACAATAAAACACCTAAGTAGCATAAGTGTCTCTGCGTACATGCATTTTATATTTTGTGTGTTAACATCCATTCATTTCAGGGGCTTAGACAGTGAATGCTCTTGCATGGGGCATTTGGGATGAGGCCGGGGCAAAGCGCTTGCTGCATCGGAGCAGACGTTCCCAGAGGGCTGCTTCTCAGCCACCTCACTGGTTTGCGATGACACATCGCCCTCTCCTTGGCCTAAAGCACATGGTACTGATCCAGAGCCATGAAAAGTCAATGGGGAAGGCATGCAACGTTGTCAACACAGCATCATCACAGACCTTAAGTCTTTTGCTATGCCCTGGATTTCATCTTTAAGCACAGTCTGAAGAGCATATCCGAGCCAGGCCCCTCCATAATGTACATATACCAAGTTCCCGCAACTGAATGTCCCTTAACACCTTTTACCTTTGGTTACTTTGGCTCCCTTGTGCCCTTTCCGTCCTCAACATCTGTATAACAGCGAAAATTATCAGCCAAAAATTGTATTAACCTGCTCAGCACGCCTACCGTTAGTGTTAACACTGGAGAAATGTGCTTAAATTTGACACTGAGTAATTAAACTAAATCGTATGTATTTAAAAAGCATTGTTCTAAAGGTACTCTCAAATCACTGCGGAGATGTAGGTAATTACGTATAGCAGTCAATGCGCTGGAAAGAGAAGAGGAGGAAGTGTTCTTGAGAAAGTAAAAGGAGCTGGTGTGCATTGATCATCATCTGAAGAAAGAATACGGGTGCTGTAAAGCACGTAACCTGTAAGTTATGCTGTCAACAAAAAGAGAAAATAGGGGAAATAAAGACAAGAAAAGGGAAACAGCTATTTCTTTAAATGAAGCTCAGCTGCTGAATTCCTTTCTATAAATCTACTTGTATTTGTTTTTAAAGCCAAGATTACTCTGTTCTAAACAGTATTTCCTACATATCAAAACCTGCACAGAGGAGCACGTATTTCTCAATATTGATTTGACAGGCTACTAAATTAAAATTGCAATGCTTACTCGTATGCTACAACAGTTAATTTGTAAAAACAAGCAAGCAAACAAAACTAACAAAAAAAAAAAGCTGTGTTAAAACAAAGTTGTATCTGTAGAATATTTTCATGAAAAGCAATATTTGGCAATTAATAGTCCCTCAAAAGAAAAAAATATTCAGTGGGTGACAAAGACTTCTACATAAAATGACTCATGAAGAGGAAGAAGGCAAGGGTGGCACACAGATCTGCATGCAAAATATAAGGTAACTGCTAGTCTCTGCAGTCGGTAGAGCAGGTTGTCTTTCAGATCACAGGTACTCGTGTAGTTATACAAACGTCCTTGCTTGTTCAACACTGAAGGTCTTAAAAAGCTGACCCGAATTTCTTCCTTTTTATTTATTTATTTTTATTTTTTTAAGGGCTGGGGACTCTTATTCAATTCACATATTGGTTAGCAATTAAAAAAAATAACACAGAAATGCATTGAATAATGAATGATGTTATGACAATTACATCTTTGCCAGCAGTAGAATAAGCAAACCCACAGCAGCACAGCAGATTAAGGACAGTTACATCAAAACGAAACCTGGTAAAAGACACAGGTTTAAAATTCTCTTACACAGAAGAAAATCCAAAAAGGCAGAAGGCTTTTTAAGACGCTGAACTTAACACACACGCAATGAAGTACAGGGAACACCACTGCAAGACGTATGCATCTTACCTGTGAGCACAGCTTTTGCTGAAGGGTCTGCCAGATCCAGCGCAGATTTCCCGTCGGTGTTCCGAATGTTTGGATCAGCTCCGTGCTGCAGCAGTACTGTGCAGGGAAAGCAGAAACAGTATCTTACCTCAGGGATACACAGGTTATTTACTGTTAAGTGTCTCCTCGGCATGATGTAGGCATAAACACACATTGCACAGTTTTCTTTATTTTTCCCTTTTTTTTTTTTTCCCCCTCTAAGCACTGCAGCAAAGGATGTTCTCCAGAGTAGAGCTAAGTTGGCAAGTTAAGGTGTAGTAGGATCATATGACTTCTTTTGATAAACATGAGCCCTGAATCTCTTGCAACACTCAGTTTTGGGTCCCCCTCCTGCCTGCTGGCTGGGAAGCTGTGCCTTCACTGACTCGCACTGGGCAATCTGCTAACGGTGGAACCTGCTCCTGGCTTTTACTATCACTGCTGCTGCTTGTTACCACTCCTGTTCCTCTTCCTGGTGAGCATCCGAGGCCATCAATGCCATACTGTAAAGCAGCAATGCTCCAGTTTGTTAGTGGCTCACCACTCACACAAAGAATTTTAACCACAGCACAACAGCTTGCCTTCAAAAACCATATCAAATAGTTAAGATGTGTCCCTTACAGCCTGTATGTTCAGAGACTATTACTCTCATTTTTCTCCCCACACACACACTAAATTGATTAACCCCTACAAATATTTGGAGTATAACATGCAACCATTCATCTAGGAAGGCATTAATACTGTGAATTACCATCTACAGAAGCTCATCCCAAAAAATGGAAATGACAGTTTCGGCTATAAACCCTTCTGACCAGAAACAACAACAATGCAATTTAGCCTCGCAAGATAAAGGTGGTTTTATTTTTTTATTTTTTTTTTTTTTTTCCTACTTTTTACAGAATTTGATAACAAAGTCCACAACAACAAGAGAGATCTGGCAAGCAAGGCCCCAACTTTCTAGTTCCCCAAATGTCATGCAAAATAGACACAGCATGTTACCACAACACAACAACAAAAATCCAGAACAAGAGAAAACAATAAAATTATATTACATACATCACTTCAGTCAGCACAAGGCTTTTCATAAGTTTATTCTTAAATTCAAGTCTTAAATGACAGTAGTGTTGTTTTCAGTCAAACCTCTCTTCTTATACAATCCCGGCTTTAAATGCTTATAACATTGCCAAATTTCAGGTATTTCAGTTTAATGGGTCCTATGCTAGATGCTTGCCTTAGGCTGATTTTTTGCAGAAGTTCAGTGCTTTAATGAAGTAAATTGACTTTTTCATGCTTCGTCAAGAAGCTGCAGTCCTTTTCCAAAACATGGAAGAAGATTCAAATGGGCAGACTGGGCTTTTCCAAGGAAGGACAGAAGTGGTGGTTTGTTGATGGTGGTTTGTTTGTGTTACTTCCTTTTTTTTTTTCCCTCTTAAGTTTGCCACGTCAAGAGGCAAAAAATCAAATAAAAAATGAAAAAAATATATAAAAGGTTCTAGCACATGTTTAAAGATTAAAAACCTGGCACCCATATTTCTTGAAGATGCCATCTGTGTCATACGTGCAACCACCTCCTTAGAGATGTTACTCACAGGCAAACATGACTGAGCCAGCGTCACCAGCCAGTCAGGCACACTCCAGCAGGAGGTGGTGACCAGGCCCTTCTCCAGATTTTTTCTAAACAGTGTGAAACAGAGAAAGTAAGTATGGAGAGATGTACTCAGCGTGTTTTGCCTCTATTCTCTTGGATCACGAGGTGAGGAAAATTATTCGTCCCAGAAGGCATCAGGGTAAGAGTGAAACCATAAAGGAGCAAACCAGCAACTAGCTGCCTTTTAAGAGAGTGAATAATAGAAAATAATGAACACAACGCAGCCTGGATGAGAAGACAGTGGATGATTCTTCTGGAAAAGAGCCTGGGACAAAAAGTGATGCAAAAGAAGAACCGAACGAGGTGTTGCTAAGCCACTAGCCATCTGAGAGGTCACGGCAGCCTAGCGAAATTCAGCGGCTGCAAAAGGGGAAACATAACCTCCCTTTTTAAAAAGGGAAAAAAGCAAGACCTGGGGAACTACAGGGCAGTCAGTCTCACCTCTGTGCCTGGCAAGATCATGGAGCAGATCCTCCTGGAAGCTAGGTTAAGGCACATGGAAAACAAGGAGGTGAGTGGTGACAGCCAACATGACTTCACTGAGGGCAGATCATGCCTGACAAACCTGGTGGCCTTCTATGACAGGGTTACAGCACTGGTGGGTAGGGGAAGAGCAACTGACACCATCTACCGGGACTTGCACAAAGCCTCTGACACTGTCCCCCGTGGCATCCTCGTCTCCAAGTTGGAGAGAGATGGATTTGATGGATGGATCACTTGGTGGGTGAGAATTTGGCTGGATCACAGAGTGGCTGAGGTTGGAAGGGACCTCTGAAGATCATCTCCACCCAACAGACCACATCTAGAGCACCATGCTCAGCTCTGGGGTCCCCAGCATAAGGGCATGGACCTCTCAGAGTAGGTCCAAAGGAGGGCGAGAGCATCTCTCCTGTGAAAACAGTCTGAGGGAGTTGGGGTTGTTCAGCCTGGAGAAGAGAAGGCTCTGGGGAGACCTTACAGCAGTCTGCCAGTACCTAAAGGGGGCCTACAGAAGAGCTGGGGAGGGACTCTGTCAGGGGTTGTATGGATAGGACAAAGGGGAATGGCTTTAAACTGAAAGAGAGGAAGTTGAGATTAAGTATAAGGAAGAAATTCTTTATTCTGAGGGTGGTGAGGCACCCTCAGAATTGTAGGTATGGCTTACAACATACAATTTTCATATCAGGTTTTTAAAAACCTTGACAAATACATTAAAATTGGCTAAAGGTGCTTAAGCTGGATGCCTACACAAACTCCAAAGTAACAACTACCTGTGGAGCAAGCACTTGAAGTGGCCACACTGGGCTCAAAACCAGAACCGTCAGAACTCGCCTGCAGTAACCATGAGACTTCTCCTCCTGTCTCCTGGGGTCACTGATCCCAGCGGTCACAGCTCTTCCAGCCTCTCCAGTAGCCAAGGGAACGGTTCCACCAACACATCTACCCTGGGAAATGTATGAAGTGGCATCTCCGGATGAAAAATCGATTATGTTAACCTGCATACTGATTCAGCCCTCATTTATACAGAGAGCAAATTCAGGCCAAAGGCAACCTTGTTTCGTACACTTCCTGTAACGACTGCCTGATTTTATCCTTTCCACACCTCTCCAAAATCTCTTACACACAGAAAAAAAAATAATCCAAGCGAGCAATGTTGTCATCAGCATGAAGTAACAGCAGAAATACAGCAGAAATTTGGGCTGTTCTGTAATGCAGCTCCACTTTAATACCTGGGAAACCACAGGTGGCTTCTAATTGAATGTTCTTCTGCTTGTTCAAAACCTTCAGCACTTTAGCACACAAAGTCTCTTCTAACCACAGGGTATTCGAGATCTAGACACAGTGTCTAGAAATTTCCTTTTCAGTGCACCAGGGACATATAAAAATATCAGGCCGGATCTCCTGTTGGAGAAAAATATTCCCTTTATAACGAACCACAGCAGAATAAGCCGTCCCAGCTAACTGTATCTATTTTGGCTTTCAAACACCGCACGCTGATTTTAGAGGATGTTTTCTGAGTAGCCTGAACAGGAGATGTGGCAACAGCTTCAATCAAAAGCCTGCTGTTAACAGGCAAATGTAAGGAGTGCAAGCACACAAATTCATTCCCGGAACCTTGTTAATGAACGTATTTTGTAATGCTGATTTATTGGCTTTGGACAGTGAAGACATTGGGGTTGTTTTCCTGCATTGCAGGCAGAGCCCTTAATCTAGAAGCAGCACCTGGCTATCCCTGCGTTTCCTACAAACCACGCACAAACAACGTAAAGAAGCTCTTCTTTTAATTGAATCTTCACGTTGTATACAGATATCAATTCCTGCAAGCTTAACTATAGAATAAACACATAATTGTGAACAAAGCTCTTGTACAACCTATTTTTATCCTCATTACGACTGCTGCAATACATTTTCTGATCTTCCCATCCCGTCTGAACTCCTTTATTTAATTACACCATTATACCAGATCAGTACCAGCGATAACAGACAGTCTTCACACCAAAGAAAAAAAATCTCTATTACTGCACGGATCATGAACTACAGCCATGAATCATCTCAGATTACTGCCAACTTGCTAGAGCAGGATGAATCCTAAAATTAAACTCTTGGCCCAAGTCCTCCTGGCACAGCTATTTCCAGCTGTGAAGCTAACCAACGCTATCTCGTTTGGCTCTCAAATTATAAGACCACCACCAACAAAAATTTCTACTTTCAGGCAGTTTCAACCCTCCTATTTTCAGCAGCAAGGAATGGCAAAAGCTTCCACTATAGCTATACAGCCAGAAGGAAGAAGTGGGTTTTAGGGGGAGCGGAGGGGAAATGGGAGGTTGTCTAAATCAAGATACTAATGACCTAAGTGCTTAGCCCTTCCTCCTTCATCCTGCCTCTGTTAAAAGTGCACCAAAAGAAAACATTTCTGATTGAAAGTAGAGACATGAACACAACAGGAGTAGAATAGGAATACAAATCCAAAGACAGGAGTGATCAAAGGTCAGACTTACAGTTTGTTTAGTGCCATCATCCACAAGCTTCTTTAGCATACTTGCAGAAATGATGATGGAAAAGTTCACATTTGGTTTCTAATCAGATGCACTGCCTAGGGTTTTCAGTTGCATTGCCAGAGTCTTCAGTCCCTCACAGCACTGCTAAACGAAACCTTTTTCCTGCTCACACTGTCCCTTCGCTCCCCACCAGCTTCTTTACCACTCTGCCACACTGCGTTGTGCTCACATGCCCTTCCAGCTACCCCAGCTCTAACACGTATCTTTTCTTCCTCCTTTTTAATTTCATTTTCTGTAGAAGATCCCCAAAGGTCCTTTCCGAACCAAATTGCTGTAGTTTTCTCTACTTACAACCAAAGTATCAAGGTACAGAGAAAACAGCTTAAGGAGGAGTCCTCCTTTTGTCTTACAACACACGCACTACCTCCCATCTCTCTAAAAAAAAAAAAAATAAAAAAAAAAAAAGAGCTACCTTCAGAGCTGGGCAGCCTTCCACTAACCCTGGTGAGCACCCAGACCTATCTCAGTACCCGTGCCATACAGGACACGTCTCCAAATTGTATGTAAGAAATTGATTCATTTATCTCCACGCTCCAAAGGCATCCAGGCAATACTTTGGAATCCAAACTGTTATTGTTTTTTTTTTCAACCAAGAAAGAGTTTCCTCATCTAATAAAAACAGAGCACGCAGAAGCTAAAAGGAAGAATAAAGATGTAATGAGCAATTAACTCTCCACGGGAATTCACAAAGAAATATGACAGACACTACGGGTGCAGGTAGGAGAAATAACAAAAAGCTGCAGAAGACCGCATCTCCAGCAACAGAGGAGGTTGCAAGCAGTAACTGCTGAAGATTCAAAGATCTGTATTAGCACAGCTGCTCTGAAGGGTGGTGGTGCTCAGCTGGCAGACTGGAATGGACTCTGCCATGCCAGGATGAGAAACGATGCCCAGCTAACCTCAGCAACCCCCAGACAAAGGGGTTGTGCAGAACAGCTCGAGAGGGCAAAGGGAGGGTTCCCGTGTCATCCCCAGCCCTGTGCTGCCCGCCCTCCTTTGGACGGCTGCAAACATTTGGTCCCAGTCAGTTCATCGTGCGGCGATGGACACAGGCCAGAGCCAGGAGCTGACAGCGATCATTTTGCTGTTGGCAGCAGTTTCCTTAACAGTATATCAAACACCACCAGGCAAACACCCAGCTAGCCAATGCCGGCTCCCAGCACTTCCCATCTTACTGCCTTCCCTGCTCCCCTCACTCAGGGCATGGACTGCAGGAACGGTTCTGACAACAGAAAGCACCGAGTAATCCTCCAAGCCAGTCCCTAGAGATGTGCAGCTTTAAAATACCTGTAACACACATTGTCTTAAGTGGTTGGTTTTAAGCAACGTTTGTTTTCTAGTGAAGAAAGTACAGATTTCGTACAGCACTGGATGGTACTTTGGCCAGATGCAACACAATCCAGGTAAAATCACAGCACCTTGGATTGGGCTGATGTGCCAAGGGTTTGGGAGCAGGGGGACCCATTCTGGAGCAGACCTTGAAGAGCTGCTGCCTGTGGGCAGCCCCCACAGGATCAGTTCAGGAAGGATGGCATCCCGTGGGAGGGACCCCGTGTTGGAGAAAAATCTATTTCTAACAGCAAAATCTATTTCTGAAGTAAACCTGAGGAAGCTAAGAATATATCGAGTTGGACCAGGCTGAGTGGGCTCCTCTTCCAGGTGCTCCTGCGTCCTGCAGCACCCTGGTAGCGCCCCAACCGAAGGGATAGCTTTCTCTAAGAAACACGGTGCATCTGGATAAGCATGGAAAAGTACAATCCCTGTACTCCAGGAAATCATATGTTCATCACGAGTCTCAGCTGCACGCAAGACTAAGAGCAAAGACCACAGACCAAGAGGCAAGCACTCTGTACTTCCAGTAGGCTTCGATCACCCACCGTTCATTTTCTGCACTTGCTGTATCTTGTGGTAAAAGGAAATCGTTAGAGGCACCTGCCTTTGTTTATTAAATGACAAACATTTAACTGCTTGCACATTTTACGAGCAAAACCTTTCCTGTCCTATAGTCATACTTTAATCAATGCTTTCCACTAGAAAAAATAGGAAAATAGCCAGGAGCTCTGCTAGAATTGGCCCCATTTTATGCCTTAAGAGCTACACATTTATCTATAGATTGTTTTTAAACCGCATACGAACTGCATTAAGAACACGTGGTTCCTCCCAGAAGCTAAAAGCAGATATTGCTACAGTAACCAGCAGGATAATCCCATAAAACAAAGTATTTCTGCACAACATACAGAAAATCATGATAAAGTGATATCAGATACCTAAAAGCAAACAGTTTCAGTGCCTGGAAGAGCACTATCTGCTTCATTACTCTGTTCTGGATACCACGAAGCTTCCTCTTCCTTCCTCCCACTCTCCCTTTCTGCTAACAGCTAGCATCAGTACTTTTGAAGACCTTACTTCCCACGAACACGTTACAGAAAGTTTTCCAGCAGTGCTTTGCACATTATTGTACTGCCTCCTTTGCTGCAAGTAGGCAGATTGCAATTCCATCAACATTTGTCAAGAAGCATCACAAAATAGAAGACTCCTCTTGTTCCGTGTAGATTGTCCTGTACCAAGGAGCCAAATGAGGGAGAGAGACTATTTTGCTTGATAGATGAATTTTAGGAATGAGAAAAAAGAAAAAAAAGGGTAATGTTAGGTTGCAAGAGATAGGTTGCAACACATGAGCTGCTAATACAGTTCAGAGCTAACAGAAAGCCAGACAGATTCTGAAATATAGTGTGTATGAGAAAGCAGGCAACCCTTCTCAACCTGTTTACATGAAGCTGATTTTAAATAATTTTTCCTAATCCAAACAGCATAATCTAAACAATAGCCTTCAGCATACTAACATGACAGGTTTTACCAGCCTTCAGCACCACTGGTTCCAGACAGGAAAGCAAGAAGTCATTTTACTGGCATAATCAAGGAGCCTTCCTCATCAGAAGCAAGGCTCCCTCTCACTTCATTTGTGCAAAGCCATCCTCTCTACTAGCAAGCACACTGCCCATTTTTCATTTCGGAAGAGGATTTAATCTAGGCTTTAATCGAGCTGAAGGCTTGGCCCTCTCACAGAAACTACACTACAGCCTTGCTGCCCAAGAGCTATTCGTTTTGAGGCTCCTCGTGCTCCAAGCCCTTTGCCATGCAGATCTGGGTACCTGATACGGAGATTTTCTTCACAGCGCATCTATCACAACTCTTGGCCCTGATAACCAGTGACAGGATGTGTGGGAATGGCACAACGCTGCACATGGGGAGGTTTGGACTAGATAGGAGGAAAAATTTCTTGGATAGTGACCCCAATGCTACGCTTTAACTTCTGGTTAGCCCTGAAGCGCTGAGGCAGGTGGACTCTATGATCTTTGTAGGCAGTCTCCAACTGAACTACTCTCTTCTTAAAGTAATTTTAAGAAACCTTTAGAGTTTTGTAGTGTTAAATGGAGTTTTTCAGTAGCTAGTATTTCTGATTCCCCTAAAATTACCCAAGTACCCTGTATGTCCAGGGACATCAATCATAGCATCACTGCAGAAGATACTCGTGGGTTGGATATTTGTGAAGGACGACTTTAAATCTAGGTAGGTGGATGATGTTTCAAGATCACTTTTAGGCTAACAGTCCCATAGTTCTCAACGTTTAACTGGAGATCTGCCTTGCAGAAACAACCTGATCAGGCTGCACGGGCAGTTTTCCTAAGGTTATTTTTAGCCTGCTTTGTTTTAACTACACAAACACACGCAGCTTTAAAAGAGCTGTTACCACTCAGGAAATGCATTGCAAAACTCTGAATGGGAAGTAGCACCAACCAGAAAACCCAACTTAAAGAACTAAGTTATCCTGTAAGTATACTACACATAGTTTTTGTCTGTGCCACCCATACCAACTCCTTGCCCTTCAAAAAAAAAAATCACATATAAAAAATATGAAAATACAAGAATGTTCGACAGGATAACAGGCAGTGAGAACAAATTTTTCAGCTTGGACAAAGAGGCATGAGGGAAAAATACATGAAGGCCTATAAAATCATGAAGGACATGCAGAGGGCAAATAGAAATGACTGTTCTTTATTTCTTGAATGTCTTGAATGGCTTGCAATGAACATCAATCAATGTTTCAAGGAAAAGGGAGGTGTTTATTTTTTCCTGCAACACAATTAAGCTGTAAAACTCCATTGCGACAGAACAGCTTCCAAACCAAAAGCACAGCAGTGTTTAGGAAGAGATTAGATCCACCTTTCCAGAATTTTGTCTGCAAACATCATCTGGATGCAGCCTCCTCTTTATTAAGTTCCTAAACTGCTAATTGCCATGAGAAAGAAGCGTACGCTCAGCCAGATTCCCTAAGTATCTGCTGCACATCACTGTCAAAGAAAGTGAGCTACACAGATCTGTGGCTTGGCTCCCAGTAGACTTTCAGATAAAGAAATACGTGACCCCTCCTCCCTCAAGCCTGACCTGCAGACCAGTCACTACCCTGACTTTGCAGCATTCCTCCAAGCATACTTCCCAGAGCTCGCCATTCATTCGTTATTCCATGAGAAAATGTGACACTGAAAAGCAAACACACTTTTTAATTAGCTCGAGGAGTCCACAGACATCGAGAATACAAATTCTAGACAGATGAAGCAACCCTAGAGTTCTGCAGTATTCACGGCTTCCACCTTAATGATTGTTTCCAATGTTTCGATACATTTATTCTAAAAATTGATTACACATAGCAAAAAGTAACTAAAGTAACTAAACAAACTGCATTGACTAGATACATATTGTATATATACAGTGCTCCCTAGCAGATGAGCTGAGTGAGCACTGCTTACCACCCTTCAAGACATCCTATACGCGCAGGCCCAGGACACAAAAGCAACTACCACACAGTGACAGCCTACATTCCTCCGAAAGTCAGCAGATTTACATTCTCTCCCTTTAAGTCCCTGCACTACCCTGAGATTGTGGACGTGGCACTTAGGGACGTGGTTCAGTGGTGGACTTGATGGCATTAGTTTGATGCTTGGACTTGATGACCTTAAGAGTCTTTTCCAATCTTAATGATTCTGTAATTCAATATGCAATCAGTCACAGAAGCATAAGAAACCACATATCACTGGTATTTGCTCTCTTTGAGGTATTTTGGAGAAATTTGTACATACTCTGAGTTTTCATCAATTTATGACAAAATTTTCACATAAGCTTCCTAGTGGCAGCGTTTGAAGGCAGTGGTGTAAGCTGAGCTGTACAGCCGACCACTAATAGTGTAACACTTTTAGCGTTTGGAAGATGCTAAGAACAGAGAGTCACAAAAATGAGGGTAGATGACTAATTCCTACATAGTCTGCTGCTTTTCAGGTAGATTAAGTTCAGCAGTAAATTCCACATTATGCTGGGATTTCCAGAGAATTAATTCAGTTAATTGTTTCAAAAAAATGTTTCAAAAATTATACCTCACTTGTTGAAAAAAGGACCACTAAGAACGGGAAGAAATTGGCCTGTTAAAATCCATCATATCTACTGTAACAGTCCACACTTAAGATGTAAATACTAATACTGTACAATATATTTCAGAAAGCTATTCAAGCTATTCCTAATCAGAACGAATGCCCTAAGCAATCTGTGTTCCATTATCCCTGGTTATACTACGTTCCTTTCCAGGGCCCTTTGAAGACAAAGGCTGAAAATCTTAATATAAAAATTATACATAAAGCCATTAAGGAGAAACAGAATCATGCCAGCTATCTAGCCAGCTATAAATAAATTGTAAACAACCCCCCCTGCAAACAAGAAATGGTAGACTTCTTTGTCTATACTCATGCCCTAGGAGTTTTGTGACATCAACTAAATTCCAAAGCAGCATCAGTAAATAATAGAGCTAGTGACTGGTGGCACTGCCTTCAGCAGCAACGCTCATGCTGATGGTCAAACATCTGACTGTGCTAACATGCACAGAGCAGTAACCAAACAGAGCACAGCACAGCTTCATGCTTGCTTTTAGCAGGAGGAAGTAAAAAAAGAAGTCGACCGACTCCAAGCTGTCTGCGTGTAGCTCTGTAAAGAGAACTGCAAATAGTCCCACAGCTCTGCTCCATGCTTCAAAGGAAGCCTACAACTGCAGTGGACAGCAGAAGAGCTGCTGATGCCTAATTAACTATGCTCATTAACTTCTGCATGTAATTTCTCAGCACAGAATCTCTCTTACTGTATACCTCATACACAAGATCAAACGAATGAATTCCAGCACATCTCTTGTAGAGTTTTTTTTTTTTTTTAAAAAAAAAGTTCCTGTTTTGGTGTTCCTCAGTTTGTTGTTTTTTTGTTTTCTCCTTTTCTTTTCCCTTTTAAGTAATGAACTAAGTATTACAATAAAACTAACGCAAGAACGTGCCACGTAAGTTTTGTAGCTTTCTCTGCAGGAATTTTATGTAAGCAGTCTTTAGGCAAATACACATTATCTGACTTGCGAAAAAGTGTATTTTGTTATCTGGATAATGGGTAGCACAAATCTCACGTTCATAATGTTAACTGTGATTACTAAGAATCAAGGTTTTCTTTTTCATGATTGAGAAAACAAACACGGCAATCTGATCATTGTGTTCCGTGTTAGTAGACATGAGAAGAACCAGCACTGATAAGTTTAAGAAATTGATCTGAGAGTAAAAAAATAACAGAAACTCCTATTTAGAAAAAAAAATATTAATTACACCGAGAAAAACAAAATCAAAAAGTTAACAAAATCCTGACTGAAAAGCTCTTTATATGGTCTAGATACATTTAAAATGATTGAAGTATTCAATTTGATTTGAAATTGCTTTGGCTCCAGGGTACAGCACACACCAAAGATAAGCAACCACTGCGAACAATGGTGTCCCGTAGCTTGTATTTGAAAGCTTCAAAGGGCTGTTTCTCCATACTGTACTGAATGCAGGGTTAACCATCTTTCTAGCCGCTAAGATGATACACAGAACAGCTTGAAAAGCAAAGACATCACCCAGCGAAGCCAGTTTTCTTGTGTGAGGAGAGAGAGGGAGAGAGAGAGAGAGAGAGAGAGAGAGAGACTTCCACATTGGCTTTCTGAAGACTGACTCAGGAGATGAAGAGACCTGACCCACGTCTCTGTGTAAAGTTTTCAACAAGTTCAACAAATGTTGAATAAGACATCACAAAAAAGTTAGTCTCAAATGACCATCACTATACCCACCTTGTGGTTTAAAATAAGCTGGCTTTTAAAAGCAAGCAGCATCTTCCATCTCGAGCCCCTCACATTAACAGTAACAATTACAACTGCATGGGACACATCTGGTGCAGTTTCAACGTCAGAAGCGACGGATACTTACCAATACACACATCTATCTTCCCCTTGATGGCAGCTTCGTGCAAAGGAGTGTAGTTCCAATTGTCTCTAGCGTTTGGGTCTGCCCCTTGACACAGCAACAGACTAACCACCTCAGCGTGCCCAAAAGAGCAGGCGTTGTGAAGGGGGATCAGCCCTCCATCGTCACGAGCGTGAACGCTGGCTCCTGTCTGCAGCAAGTGCTCTACGACATCCTTCCTTCCAAATCCTGTAAGAGAACAAATTGCTGTTCAATTGCCATGCAAAAAGAAACGTGTTTTAATATTTAAAACTAGCTGCTCACTCTTACTCCGGCGCACAGACACAAAATGGTATTACTGATGTCCCTCCTCTACCTCTTACTTAATTTTGCTATAAGGAGAGACTAGGTTTGCCTGCTCAAGCAACAGTTGGAAGATCCACTCACATTTACGACAGGGTGAACACTGATGTATTATAATAAAGCCTTGGTGTCACTACTTCAAGTTCTACAATAGGCTCGCCAGTCTTTTTCAAGGTAAGCTTCTCATAAATTTTACAACTTTAGTATAATCTGTATGTAGCAGAAGCAAGTGTCTTACATACTACCTCCCAATATACATTTCCATCTTGGAGAAGATCTCATATTAATAAAACCTAATGAAACTGTTAGTATTCAAGCAGAACAACCTTACCTGAAATCAAGCTACATTCCTTCTCTCCTACAGAATCTGAGAACTTCTAGCTGACAGATAAGCTAGGAAGTTACACACGTGCAGAACTGAGACCTCGGCTAGTAAATAATGCCTCAAGAAGGCCCCAGCCTGGGGACAAAGCCTGGAAGAATTCCAAAACCATGGAAGGATTCCAGAGTCAAGCCCCGTAATTCACAAACTCATCTTTTTAAATGAACGAATCCTCATTTTGCAGGCTCTGAGCCTCTCAGACTGCCAGAAAATTTCTTAGTCAACTACACGATCCCTACTGCTCAGGGCTATCTGCAGGAATCCAGCTGAGAGCTGTTGTTAGCCCTACTTTAGGTTGCACAGGGCAGAACTAATCAGTGACTTCGCTTCCCAAACACCTGCTTGAGTCAGGTCAGACAGCTCCTCTATGGCAGGTATATTCCAGGCAGCTGCAACAAAATGAGCATGAGTAGTTTAGGAAGATACCCCAAAAGCAAGGCTTTCCAGGGGAAATTAAGCTGCACCCTTTTCCCTTGTGCCATAGGCACAGCAGGCAGTTCAGGTGTCTCTGCACAGAGTGGAGGTACATAATAAATTACTGTTTCTTGCCATTTTCCATCTCTCGAGCACCACTCAGTAGATCAAACGGATCATCTCCTTTCTTAAATTCCATCCACTGGTTTCCAGCCCACGTAAGATCCTTCAGTACTGGTTGTTTATTCCAGAATTTCTCCAAAGAGCAGTTACATCTGTTAGCCTCCATTAAAAGCTTTGACTTCTGTTACTACAGTAGGATCAAAAGCGTGCTCAGAGAAAACTTCTTTTCCCCCCCACAGCCTTTTCTCATTACTCCAGGCAGACGCAGAAAGAAAACAGGGAGTACCACTGCTGACACTCCTTGTCAAGTGATCTGGGCCTCCCAGAACAGGTTTCTCTGAGCCGAGTTCAGGCTGATATCCTAAAGAGCACTTTACTCTGCGCTCCCAATTCCACACTTGCCAAAATGACACTGGTCTTACGCTCCTGCACGCCCTCCCCTCCACCAGGACAGGCAAGAGGCACGAATTGCTCCAACCTCGGAAGGCTGAACCTTCTTTCAAACGGGAAGAAGCAATTTCTTTACCAAGCAGGTTCCTACACATCCTTGCTGGCTCTGGGAAAAAGCTGGGATTTGCCATGAATCCTGTGGTCTCCAAACCATCCCTAAAGCTAGGGCAAGCTGGTCTTTTGTTACCTTACAAGACAGGGCCTTTGTCAAATTAAGAAATACACTGTTTATGCAGGGGAAAAAAAAATAAAAGGCTAGGTTTTCTCAGCATTTAATGGGTTTCGAGGCAAGTAAGAAACAGATGGCAGCATGCCTTAAGCAGAACGGTGGGGATGTATCTGGTGAGTGAAATCTAAGAGCACACGAAATGCAGACCGGAGTCTGACCGGCTACCTTAGCCACAGCTTTAAGATCAGATCAGAACAAACTGTATCTCTTAAGACACCGAGAGGCACTCGGATGCAATTTGGCAGTGCCAGCTGGAGAAGAAGAGCTCTAACTTGTAGGTTTCCCTTTATTAAAGGGAGCCTCAGAGCTCTCAGGCAACTTCTACACCTCAGAGCTGCAGGCAGACAGGTGACAGACCCCAGCACCCCCCTGCTTCTGACACTGAGCCTGCACAAGTTTATCACCAGCCCCATTCTTCTGTGCGAGTTCCCATAAGCACAATACATCTCAGCGGTACCAGAGACCCAAATCTCTTGCGTCCCACACCACAGTCAAATATTATCGAGTCTTCCTCCCTCCGAGCACATGGACTTCTACGGAAGAGTCCCTCAGACTGCTTGCAAACGTCAAGCAGAACACCAAATCTCTGAGAGCCATTCAGGAATCTCAGGAGAGGCTGCGCTCCAGACAGCTGGAAGATGAAAGGAAAAGGAACCTTTTTTCAGCCTCTTTCTGACTGTTAAGAGAAGGTACAGCGCCCTGATACGGCCTCCACACCAAGTCTGAAGCACAGGCAGACGACTCCAACTTTGCAAAACAGATTTGGATCTATCACTAGCTTTTTTTTTTTTTTTTTTTTTAAATAATTATCCTGAATATTCTCAGAAGTCACCCCTTTTTTTTTTCTTCCTTCTGCTATGTGGAACAAGATAAATGTAGTTTTGAAACTAGAAGCTTCAGAAAGCGTCAGGTTTCCTTAACTCAATGCTTTTTACAATAAACTAGAACTAAAGTTGCCCTTCTCTTAAAAGGGAGAAAGTACCAACTGCTTGAAATTGTTGCCAAAATAGTAACAAGAAAACAAAACCGAGCTAGGGAGAAGTCAAGTTCACGGGAAAAATAATCTAGCTGCCCCAAATATAGGAAGAAGGAAAGGTTACCAAAGTTTTCCAGCTACTAAAATAATTCCTCTGCCATAAACCATAAAACAAAATTGGAACTCTCTGCTGTTGCCTTAAGAGTTTAGTTTCAAAAATTTGGGGAGAAGCCATTTAAGAGAACGCTCATTGCACTGTTCCCCCTCACACTCCCCTTATGCAGTCCATAAAATTCATATTTATGGATGTCTCATAAACCAGGAGCTATTATTTACAACGTAGCTTAATATACAGGCTTCTGCACTCCTAAGACGTGTGGGCAAAAGGAGAAACACAACCCATCAAGGCAGGGAGGTGAAACCCACACAGCCCATCGCCAGCAGATGCACGCTGCCTGAGACAAGCTGCGCTCAACAACACCCTCACAAGCCTTTGCAAATTACAGGGCCCCAGGATCTCTGTAACCAGGTATTAGCTGGATGCTGTTACGTATCAAGCCCATTTGGAGCAGACAGGCAGAACGCAGTGATTTGAGAGTAAATACGTATGGCAGCCTAGGAAGGTCTTGAAATCTAGAAAAATAGACAACAGAAATTTGTCAGAAATGAGGACTTCACCCACTGTTTTCCTCATGTTGCAAGGAAGCATCTTTACTGCTACTACACCAACATATTATGGACACTGGCACCTGTCAAAGCCTTACTACCCCAAGTTAGTTTTGTCCACTACTTCTCAAAGTAGGAGCTGTCACTGCAGCTCCAGCACTACCGTCTGTACCAACGCTGAAGTTACAACTTGAGACCTCAGAGTTTAAGGGGAAACATCGATGTCTAATTTTAAGCTTAGATCCAAAGCGAGAAGTGACTCAAGGTGAGGCTTCAAAACATGAGGCACTTTACCTGCACGCACACAGTTATACCAGCATTATGTTCCAGTATTCCTGAAATTAATTAATTCCCGCACTTGAGGAGATCTTCATCCTCAACTCAGCTTGCATAAAGTTGTGCTTTACTCGTAGATTTCAGGGATTAGAGAAGAACGCAAAGGAAACAGCTCAGGACCACAAGTTCCCTTAGCGGCATCACGAAATGCCACTTGTACTTTTAAAGTGACAAGAAACTTACAAAAGCTCAGAGAGCACTATTCAGAGTTCCAAGTAACGCTGTGCCTGAACGCGTTGATTTTTGTTAACAATTTTAACATGGTGTTTTAGAGCCATACACCACCTTTTAGGTATAGACCCCTCAACACAGTCTCGTTAATTACTTTGACTGATACGTAACAGCACCACTTAAAGCTCAAACAAGCTCTGTGCCCCCTGCCATATAAGTTCCAGTCCAGCAGCACCCTGGCACATGTCAGAAATGACCACAGCCCCAGCTATCGTGCAGGTCCTGAGTTAGGCCTGATGATTTAAGACATCTTCCCCGTTTTATCGTGAGCTTAGCTCACCCTGTGCCCCCACTGAAGAGCAGTCCCTACGCGAAAAGTGCTCGTTATAAACTAATCCCACACTAACCCACGACAGGGACACTTGCTAGGAAGCCACGCTTCCTTCCAGTTGAGGTGACCTGCGGAACCTCACCGCTGGCTTCTTTTATGATGCTATTAATGTTACCACCGGGTTCGGCCGTCCCACTTCACCTCACCCAGCTCCGAGCGGGTGAGATCAGCCAGCAGGGCCACCCAGACCAAACCAAACGTCGGAAATCACGAGGCGTGGAGCACGACTCCTGCCAAACCCAGCTGAACTGCAGCAGCCCTTAAGTTTTAAGCCAGACGGGACCCGTGACTCCAAGCCAGCTGCACCCTGCGCCCGCTCCCCACTCCCTGAGCGGGGAAGCGACACTTTGGAGCCCGTGTGACAAGCAGAGAGGAAAACACGCCTGATCCCAGCCCACGCACCCCCCGGGAGGGCGCTGGGGGAGGCTGAGGGAGGCAGTGCAGGCGGCTGCCCGCTCCCTGCCCCAGCAGCAGGGCGGCGCTGGGCACCCACCGGCGGCGAAGTGGAGCGGGGTGGACTTGCGGCCGGCCATGTCCTTGGCGTTGACGTTGCCGGTGTCCACCAGGCGCTTGACTCGCGTCACGTCCCCATTGCGGCAGGCCTCCAGCAGCTCGCGGAAGGCCCCGCTCGCCGCCTCGGGGCTCTCCGCCGCCGGGCTGGACGCCACGGAGGAGGACGAGGAGGAGGATGAGGAGGATGAAGATGATGAAGATGAGGAGGATGAAGCCGAGCCGGCCGAG
Organism: Aythya marila; assembly: GCF_965140915.1. Lineage (NCBI taxonomy): Eukaryota > Metazoa > Chordata > Aves > Anseriformes > Anatidae > Aythya > Aythya marila. Next base: position 11,951,754 of record NC_139045.1, on the reverse strand, counting down.
CCGGCCGCTCCCTCAGGGCCCTCGGGCGCCGGAGGCCGCTCGGCGTCCAGCGGGGCCTCGCCCTCGGGGCCCGCCAGGCTGTGCCGCTGCACGGCGGCCGCCGCCAGCTCGGCGGGCGCCAGGCTGGGGCTGCGGGGCGGCGAGGCGGCGAGCTGGGGCTGCGGCTGCGGCTGGGGCTGCGGCTGCGGCGGTGGAGGCGGCGAGGCCGGCCCGGGCGGCGGCGGCAGCGGCGGGTGGTGGTGGTGGTGGTGGTGGTGCTGCGAGCGCCGCGGCGCCGCCGCCATCTTCGGGCCTCGGCCGCCCCGCCCCGCCCCGCCCCGCCCCGCCCGGCGCCGCGGCAACGGAGCCGCCTCCCGCCTGCGCCACGGCCATGGCGGGCAGGAGCCGAGGCCTGAGGGGGACGGGCTGGTGGTGGGCTTGGTGGCGGTCACAGCCCTCAGAGGGGTCGGTCTCCTCGCCCGGTCTGTCCCCAAAGTGTTGCCGTGTGGAGGCTGCCCTCAGCGCTGCCGCTGGTGGCGCCCACTGACTTGCCCGAAGCCCCTCAGTGGTGTTGAAGACTGAGGGGAAAAACGCATTAAACATAATCATGGAGTCACGGCTCTGCTTTGTCCGTGTCACTGTGTGTGCACAGCGTTGTCTCTGCTCCTCCTTTTCCTGCTGATACACTCCTAAAAGCCCTTTTTATTGTCCCTCACGCTGCTGGCCATAACCATGCGAATTCTGCCCCTACAAAGGCAAGCAGCGTCCCTGTAGTCCCCCCACCTCCCATGTCACCCAACCTTCCTTCCAGTGACCATACACTTCCTTTTACTTCCTAAATTCTTGAAGAAGATCTGGTAATTTAGTGCGGTGACCGTGGCAGTTCAGCCCTCTGACTCTTAAGGGCAAGGTCACACCGCTCAGGAGCCCCATGCTCAGGAGCCCACAGCCTCTGAGCCTGCCCCGCTCCGAAATGCCTTTGTGAGCTTCCCGGGTGTATTTCTCTGGGCCACAGAGGCAAAGCTCAGCTGAGGAGGTGGAAGCAGCATTTAGGGTCTGGCCTGATGTGTGCACCAAAGGAAACAAAGCCTGGCAGGAACGTGGCAGAGCTGCCCTGAATAGCTAAGGGGTCGCAGGCTTCCAATATAGAAAGATGCTTTAAAGGGAAGGAAGGTTAACTGCGGCTGCTGCTGGTGATGGTTTTCAAGCCCCCCCCTCCCCGCATCCCTCCACGCCCGGCTCCCCGGGGCCCATCCCGGCGGCGGGGCGGTCCGTGGCCGCCTCCCCGCCTCCCCGGCCCGGCTACGTGCAGGGGCGGCGCCGGGGCAGTGCCGGCGCGGAGCCGCGGGGAGCCCGGGGGAGCCCCGAGCCCGCTGCGGCGGTGGGGCCGCGCCCATGGCGAGCAGCAGCGGCGGCGGCTGCAGGTAGGGCGGGCGGGCGGGGGGCCCGCTCCCGGTGCCGCTGCCGGTGCCATGGCGCAGACGGAGCCCCCGAAGGCGGCGCGGCTGTGGCGTGAGGCCGCCCTGCGCGCACGGAAGCTGCGGGACGAGCCCGAGCTGGAGCCGGAGCCGGAGCCCGAGCCCGAGCCCGAGGACTCGGGACCGCCTGGGGGCCCCCCGCAGCCCCCCAGCGTCGCCCCCGGAGCCCGGCGGGCGGCGCTGGGCGAGCTGGAGGCGCTGAACCTGAGCGGGCGGGGGCTGCAGGAGCTGCCCGAGGAGGTGGGCGCCGCCCTGAGCGGGCTGCGGGTGCTGAGCCTGCGGCGCAACCGGCTGTGCCGCCTGCCCCACGCCGCCCTGCGCCACCTGGGCCGCCTGGCAGAGCTCGACCTGAGCCACAACCGCCTGCGGGGCCTGGGCGACGGCGGGGCGCTGGGGGGGCTGCGGGGCCTGCGCAAGCTGAGCCTGAGCCACAACGAGCTGGGGGCCGAGGGCGCCGGAGCCCTGGGCGAGCTGGGCCGCCTGGAGGAGCTGGACCTCAGCTTCAACCGCCTGCGCCGCCTGCCCGAGGGGCTGGGGCGCCTGCGGCACCTCCGCGCCCTGGATGTGGACCACAACCAGCTGGCCGCCTTCCCCGCCGCGCTGCTGGAGCTGGGTGCCTTGGAGGAGCTGGACTGCTCCGGGAACCGGCATCTGGGGGTCCTGCCCGAGGGCATCGCCGCCCTGCGCCGCCTCAAGATCCTCTGGCTGAGCGGCACGGGGCTGGCGGCGCTGCCCGAGGGTCTGTGCCAGCTGGGCGGCCTGGAGAGCCTGATGCTGGACGGCAACCAGCTGCGGGCGCTGCCCGCCGGTTTCGGCAGCCTGCAGCGGCTCAAGATGCTGAACCTCTCCTCCAACCTGCTGGCCGAGTTCCCCGCCGCCGTCCTGGCGCTGCCGGGGCTGGAGGAGCTGTACCTGAGCCGCAACCAGCTGACCGTGCTGCCCCCTCGCCTCTGCCAGCTCCGCCAGCTGCGCACCCTCTGGCTGGACAACAACCGCATCCGCTACCTGCCCGACTCCGTCGTGCTCCTGCACAGCCTGGAGGAGCTGGTGCTGCAAGGCAACCAGATCGCCATCCTGCCCGAGGGCTTCGGGCAGCTCTCCCGCGTCACCCTGTGGAAAATCAAAGACAACCCCCTCATCCAGCCTCCCTACGAGGTCTGCATGAAGGGCATCCCCTACATCGCGGCCTACCAGCAGGAGCTGGCCCACTCCCAGCCCGCCCTCAAGCCCCGCCTCAAGCTGGTCCTCATGGGCCCGAAGGACGCGGGCAAGACCCTGCTGAGGCGATGCCTGATGGAGGAGGACGGGCAGAAGGAGGATTTGGGGAGCCTGGATGCGGGCAGCACCCAGCCCAGAGGCTGCCCTGGGCAGCAGCAGGACGCTGGGAGAGCGCCGGCTGCGTGCTGCCCCTTCCCGGAGGACGCGTCCCAGCAGGACCTTCCTTCTCACGTGCCCTCCCACCGAGGGAAAGGAGAAGCGCCGTGCCCTGCACCACCGACGGATGCCCCCCAGGTGCCATCAGGACCGGGGCTGTCAGGCAGCAAGGGCATCGAGGTGATGGACTGGACGGCGGACGCGGAGCGGGGCCTGACGTTCATCGTGTACGAGCTGGCGGGGGACCCGAGCTACGACGTGATCCAGTCTTTCTTCCTCTCCCCTGGAGCCTTGTACGTGCTGGTGGTGAATTTGAGTGCCTACGTCCCCCAGCACTTCTACCCCTCGGTGGGCTATTTCTTGCACTGGCTGGGTTCCAAGGTGCCCCACGCTGTGGTGTGTATGGTGGGAACCCATGCCGACCTCTGTGCCGAGCGGGAGCTGGAGGAGAAGTGCCTGGACATCCACCAGCAGATCGCTCAGCAGGAGAAGAGGGATGCCGAGGGCCTCCAGAGCCTGGTCCAGCAGGTGGATGAGGCTCTGGGACAGGACTTTGACCTGCGCTGCTCCAGTCCTCACGCTGCCTTTTACGGGGTCTCGGACAAGAACTTGAGGCGAAAAAAAGCTCAGTTCCAGTACCTCCTCAACCACCGCCCGCAGATCCTCTCCCCGGTGCTGCCGTTCAGCTGCCGGGACCGCTGCCAGGTGCGTCGCCTGCGGGACAAGCTCCTCTCGGTGGCCGAGCACCGCGACATCTTCCCCAACCTGCACCGGGTCCTGCCCAAGTCCTGGCAGGTGCTGGAGGAGCTGCACTTCCAGCCGCGAGCCCAGCAGCTCTGGCTTAGCTGGTGGGACTCTGCCCGGCTGGGCTTGCAGGCGGGCCTGACAGAGGATCGGCTGCAGAGCGCCCTGTCCTACCTGCACGAGAGTGGGAAGCTGCTCTACTTCGAGGAGCACCTCACGCTGCGGGAGTACGTGTTCCACAACCTGCCGCGGCTGATCGACATCCTCAACGTCTTCTGCCAGCAGGACGCCGCCGTGCTGCTCCAGAAGCTGCTCGGCGACGGCCACGCGGACGAGCTGAGGGCCGCCCAGCTCCATCACTACGTGGAGGGCTTCTTGCTGCACGGCCTCCTCCCCGCCCACGTTATCCGCCTGCTCCTCAAGCCCCACGTGCAGAGCCGGGAGGACCTGCAGCTCATCCTGGAGCTGCTGGAGAAGATGGGGCTGTGTTACTGCGTCAACAAGCCCAAGTGCAAGCCCTTAAACGGCGCCGCTGCTTGGTACAAGTTCCCCTGCTACGTGAAAAACGAGGTGCCCCACGCGGAGGCCTGGATCCACGGCGCCAACCTGAGCGGGCAGTCGTTCGTGGTGGAGCAGCTGCAGATCGAGTACAGCTTCCCTTTCATTTTCCCCCCCGGCTTGTTCGCGCGCTACAGCGTCCAGATCAACAGCCACGTGGTGCAGCGCTCGGACGGCAAGTACCAGATCTACGCCTACCGGGGAAAGGTGCCGGTGGTGGTGAGCTACCGGCCGGCCAGGGGGGCTCTGCAGCCGGACACGCTGTCGATCGCTAGCCACGCGTCCCTCCCGAATATCTGGACGGCCTGGCAAGCCATCACCCCCCTGGTGGAAGAACTGAATGTCCTGCTCCAGGAGTGGCCGGGCCTGTACTACACTGTGCACGTCCTCTGTTCAAAGTGCCTTAAAAGAGGGTCGCCGAACCCGCACACTTTTCCAGGTAAGGCGAAATGCCTCTTCCCTGTCCCCTCTCCTGGTTCTTTGCGCCTTCTTCAAGGGGTTTTCGTGCTGTTAATCTCAGCTTGCTTTAATTTTATTATTTATTTTTTTTAACCTCCTCTGCTCTAGCTCCCTTTCCTGGTGACTCGAGTCATGAGAGAAAATATTAGGGTAGCTCCAAGGAGACAGGCTTAAAATAACCCTGTTCTGAGATGAGGGGGGTGCTACGTCCCCCTTTGGCCAGGTCTTTTCTCTCTGATTTTGGGGCTCTGTCCCCGAGCATTGACTGTGCCATTGCTGAGAAGGCCCTGTCCTGTCCTGATTTGGGTTTCCTGGAGTGGCTTGGTGTTTTTTTTCCAAACTCCCTTTACCCTCCAGCTTCCCCTTCTTCCAAGCCATTTGTAAACACGCAGAGATGCCTAAAAGTCCCTCGGTGTCCTCCCTCCTGTCCCCAAAACGTGGCCTGCAGTGCAGGAAACCTCCAGCTGGTAGACAAGGGCTGTGTAGCCCTGGACAAAAAGCCCTGTCTTGGCTGAGAGCGCTTTTTGGCTGGTTTTCTTAAAAATTCTTCTCCTTCCTCTCTCTCCTAACAAAAAAATGCCTTCTAACCTGTGTCCTCCTGGGAGGCAGCATCCCTCAGCCTGGGGGCACAGGGTGGCACGCCAGGCCTCCAACCCCCCCTTGGTGCCCGTCTCTGCTCTGCGAACAGAAGGCTGGCCGGGAGCTCTCCATGGGAATCGTGGAGCTGAGGAGTTTTTTCTCCTCGTTTTGCCGAGCAGGAGGTGTGTGTAAGTTACAGTCGTGCTGCACAGCTCGCTCTTCCCTGCCTGAGGCACGGCTGGTGCCACTTGTGACGGCGCGTAGGTGGTCCAACGGTACGAAAACGCGTGGTGCTGGAGGTGTCTGCTTCCTCCCAAGCTCTGCCGGTGGAAATCCCTGGTGGGCACGGTGCTGGTAGCTCTTAAACAGGGCCGTGGGCTTTTTTTAGGGCTGCGTTAAGGAGCTGCTTCGCAGCCCGTTGACCTTAATAAGGGAAATATTTCTGTGGCGGCGCTGCCAGATTTGTGCTCAAAAATGGAAGTTGGCCCCGGCTGCGCGTCTGGTTGTGCAATCTGTGCTGTCCTCCACGCAACTGATGGCGCGTGGTGTGGGCATCCAAAATTCTCCCTGGAATCCGTTTCCAGGAGGGGACTTTGGGTGTTGGAGAGCTGTGGGGTGATCCTTGCTTTTCCTCTGCCTCCCTGCCCTCTCGAGCCTGTGTGCACACGGTGATTTCGTTGCTGAACACCTAGAAATTTGCTGAGAACGAGACAGTGTCTGCTCAGTGATGGTTAATGAGGATTGAGATTCTGGATTCAGCCTCCTGAGCGTTTATTGCAAAAAAACTGCGAAATAAAGCTTGGCTTAAAGTGACTTGGCAGGGTCCTTTTAAGGAAGTCTTCCCGTTTGAAACGGTTTTGTGGCTGGGTGAATCAGTAACTGAACTGGCATCCGAGCTGGAATCTGTGTGCTTGGAGGCTGCAGTCATCTGCTTGTCCAGTAAGTGCTGCGTTGAATGTTGGTGCTTTTTTTCCTTTTATTTTATGTTCGTGCTGTGTGTAAATAAAAGGATGCCTTCCAGGCTAAGAAAGACCCATCCCTGTGTGGAGCGACCCACGAGAATTGTTTCCAAGACAGTGAGACCTCGGCTTCACTGGGAAGTGCTGCATTTCTGTGTGTTGTGGTCTTTTAGCTTCTGGACTGAAGGCTTTTTACGTTAATGCTTCATGATCTATGAAGTGACCTAGGGAGGGTTTCCTCCCGTCTGGTAGTAGACACGTGGGCTTTGTTTGGGCGGACAAAGCATGAGTTTCCGAAGCTTGGCTTGTTTGTGCCTGCAAGCTCATGCTGCTGCTGCAGGGGTCTTTGAAGAGGCTGCAGGGCAGTGGATTTCTAGCTGGCCTGTCCGTGGAGTTAGCCAAAACACGTGTGCACACCTACTGCAAGGTGAAAGATCCAAGAGCAGCATAGCAACTGGCTACCAGGGAGCTGGCTAACTTATGTGCGGTGGTTTGGGGTGAATTCTGCTAACTTGGGTTGGGCCAGAGATTTGTAAAAGCTCACCTGCTTCGCTGAGAGGTGCCCCAGGAGTGTGTGAGGAGGTGGCGGGTGATGTTGGATAAAAAGATGGGCGGGGGGGACCTTGTTTTGCACCGGGCTGCTGCAGGTTCTTGTGAGCTGTGCTGTGCACAAGGCGTGTTCGTGTCTGATGTCCATTTGGGGTGGGAGGGCAGTCGTGTTTGACCAGGGCCTTTTTTTTTATTCCTGCCTCTGAAGTTGCCTGGATGAACGCAGATACAAGAAAGCCAAGGGCTGTGTCTGCTGCAGAAAAATGGCAAAATGCTGTAATGAGCAAGACAAGCTGAGCGTTAGCAGGAGCTCTCCTGTGGGAGGAAAGTGCCGTCTGCCTTCTGACCCTTTTGTGAGTTATCAGCACGGAGAGGACATCAGAGCTGCAGAACGGTTGAGGTGGGAAGGGACCTGTGTGTGTCACCGAGCCCAGCCTCCCTGCTCAAGCAGGCTCACCTCTATCAGGTGGCCCAGGACCACATCCAGGTGGCTTTTGAAGATCTCCAAGGAGGATTTTGAAGGCCTCCACAGCTTCCCTGGGCAAGGTGTTGCAGTGTACCATCACCCGCCCGTCACAGAAATCCTTCCTGACGTTCAGACAGAGCCTCCTGTCTTCCAGTTCGTGCCCAACAGCTCTTGTCCTGGCACTGAAAAGAGCCGGGCTCTGTCCTCTTTGAGCCTTCCCTTCGGGTGTTGACCCAGAGGGAACCATGCCTGACATCCCTGCAGCAGGATCAGAAGCATGAGCTCCCTCGGTGGCTGGGCTGGAGTCACGAGACGGTGAGGCAGGGCCGGCACGATGTGTCATGCTCTCCAGGCCTGTGCGAAGCCAGGAGGGAGCAGGTGGGACTGGTTTTCTCAGAAAGGTTCAGAAGACGCTCCAGAATTGGAGCTGCTTAATGAAGGGCTCATGTCGGGTGTCTAATTGTTCTTTTAATTAAATTACAAGCAGCTGGGCTTTTGTACCAACAATTGTAGAGCAGTACCTGCTGGTTACAGAGCATGATGGTAGCATTTGGCAGCTTTTCCTTGTCCCCATTTGAGGGTGGAGTCTCTTTTTGCCTTATTTCCAAAGTGGATGCTACATCTGTTTGGGCTGTTACACTTCTCTGAAGGGTACAGCACAACTGAACCAGGGGCAGGTCTTGCACGCAGCGTAAGCATCGGGCATTGTCACTTGTATGATCAGGATAAAGCTGAGTGGGACCTGTAACGTGCCTCTCCTTGGTTGTGGGACATGCCCTTGCCTTGCAGATGTGGCTAACTGAGGGAGGGAGCAGGGCTGGCTGGTGCCAGATGCAGTCAGCTCTTCACGGATGCAAGACCCATGATGTGCCCGTGGGCTGGTTGGCTTTGGGAGAAGCCAGGACAAGTGGTAGCTGAATTTCACCCGAGGTGTTCAGCTGCAGTGTCTCTGAGGGTTTCTGGCCGTGCCCGAGCAGGCTGAAGCCGTGTTGTACTTGTGGTGTTTTCGTGGCTGTGGCTCGGTGCTGACGGGGTTGCCGAAGCAGTCAGCGGCATCTCGCAGGCGCTGTGGTTAGGGGCAGCCTGCCTGTGGCCAGTGCATGGAGCTGTCAGTGCTCCGAGCTGCCTGTGTTGGTTGTGGTTTGGTACGTAACCCTAATTTCACGTGTGGGTTTTGGTTTTGCCCCCTCTTTTCTTTTTTTTTTTTCCCACCAGTGGTTGTTTTCTGTGCTTCTCCCATCTCCCCCCGGAGGTGTACACAGTGCGCCCATTTAGCGGTGTCAGCTGGGGCCTGGGCTCCTTGGGGTGGGCACGACACCGGGCTGGGACCTCCAGGCTTCACAAGGTGACGTTGGTTTCTTTGAAGTGACCATTCTGCGTGAACCAGGCAACAGCTTTGGGATGAGCTAGGCACTTCTGTGAGGAAGTGGGCCTTAGCACTGCATGAAGATCAGGGGATCAGATTCAACTCAATTGTAGAGGTGGGTAACCTTCAGAACAAGCTGAGGCTGAACCTCAAACCCTGACCCTATTTGTCTGCTTTTCCCACCTGCTGACTTGGAGGTGATGCTTGTGTAGCCCAGGAAGAGTCATTTTTATGATCAAACCAGTATTGTATGGTTTTGTCCTAATGGCGTGCAAGATCCTGTCACACATTGCTCAAGACTTCTCTCTTGAATGAACCCTACAATTTCTGTGTGCTGAATGCCTCACAGGGCACGTCCTCTACATATTTTCCTCTGCAGCACTACGGAGTGAGCAGTGCCCTACGATAAGGGGCACATCCTGCCCTGTGGCAGGGCTGGGTTGTTGATGAGCTCCCTGGAAAAACGAATCCGGCGTGGTTCCTACAGCACCCAAATCTGCAGAGGTTGGCTCGGGATGGAGCTGTTTGACTAATTTGCCTCCCTCTTCATCTTCGTGGGTGACAGCAGCCCGCACCACCACATCACCGAGCAGGCAGCGAAACTGGGACGGCCAGCGTGGCTCCAGGCAGTCCCCAAAAAGCCCTTTGACAGGTTGGCTTTCCTGGGGAAGCCTCATCTCGGCCTTATCTTCAGGAAGCCAGCGTGCTCCGTCCCCACAGAGGAGCAAGCAGGCTGTGCCAGGGCATCCCCGCTGGAGGAGTTTCCTGCAGATAACTTTGTGCTGTGGCCAGAGGGTCGCGTGTGTGCTTCCCCCGCCGCCCAAGCTGTGCTTTGTGCCCTCTGGCCGGGTGCAGCTGGGTTTTTCCAGCAGGACTGCTGGGTGCCTGGTGGCAGGCTTCCAGGGCAGGCAGCCTGCACAGACACCTTACGTAACCGGAGGAATTTTTAGCTCCCTGTTTCTCTGCATCTTTGAACAGCCCCTTTCCTCGTCTGAGCGAGATTTTGACATATCCTTATTGAAGATACCAATGTGCGCGCTGGGTGTGGAGAACTCGTGTCCAAATGAGTTTTTTAGCCATCAAAGCGGCTAAATTTAGGAAATCTACCCAGAGGAGCTTCCCTTCCTTGTCAGCTGACACAACATTTCTTGGTCGCTGTTATTTTTACCACGGAACAGCTTAAATCTATTCGGGGTGGGTTTCTGTGAGGCGGTGCTCATGTGCTGCAGTGCCGGGCCTCTGAGGGTGGCTGCAAAGGTGGTGAAGGGCCTAGAGGGGAAGACGTAGGAGGAGCGGCTGAGGGCACTGGGCCTGCTCAGCCTGGAAAGAGGAGGCTGAGGGGAGGCCTCATGGCGGCCTACAGCTTCCTCACGAGGGGCAGTGGAGGGGCAGGCGCCGATCTGTTCTCTGTAGTGCTATCCAGTGACAGGACCCGAGGGCATGGGGTCAGGCTGTGACAGGGGAGGGTCAGGCTGGACAGCAGGAAGAGGTTCTTCACTGAGAGGGCTGTCGCGCACTGCAACAGGCTCCCCAGGGACGCAGTCACGGCACCGAGCCTGTGGGAGTTTAAGGAGTGTTGGGACTGTGCTCTTAGTCATAGCTCTGAATTTTGGGGTAGACTTGTGTGGAGCCAGGGGTTGGACTTGATGGTCCTTGTGGGTCCCTTCCAACTCGGGATATTCTGTGATTCTCTAAGAGATGCTGTCACTTGCTGGCTGCAGTACCCCAGAGTTTTGCTGAGCAAGAAACTATTTCATACCTTTTTAAAGCTTTCAGTGGACAGACGTGACAGAAAATGGAGCTGATAGGAGCCTCACTTTGGAAGTTGAGGCATCCCCAGATACTTTTGTTCAGCTCGGTGACAGTGCCTGAGGGCTGCATGGGGCATGAAACCCGTGTGTGCTTTGACCTCACCAACAGGTCCAGTCAGGTCTTTGTACAGGAATTTGTGCTGCAGGAGCTCGGGGCAGGGAGCCTCGCTCACTGGAGAAGGGGAAGGCTGTGATCTTGCCCTGGTGACATTTTCACGCCAACCTCAGTAAGCGAGCAGCCTGTAATTTCCCCGAGGAACACGCGTGTGCCCAGAGGGAGTCCTTCCGACACATGATGTTCATACGCACAGGCACGTTCTGGAGTGCCTGCAGTGAAGCAGAACATGATGTTAGGAAAATGTTGCCAAACAAGGTGAGACAGCGCTCAAATTAGTGGTTCGCATTGGGATCTGATTTAAAAAATAAATAAAAATCCACCTTTGTGCTGAGGTGGGCAGGGCGATGCTGGGGTTTGGGTAACACAGTCTGGCTCTGCATGGGTTGTTGGCACTGCAGTTCTCAGGTGCTGAAAGGTGCCTCCTTTTAAAAGCCAACAGCTGAGAGTGGCTGGGTGTGCTTGGTAGGAGGGAGCTGAGCCTCCCCTGGGGGCAGGCTGGGTGCTTGGGTGGAGGCACTTGGAGTTTGGTTGGTGCCCAGCCTCCAGCGCGCTGCAGGTAATGGCACAACGCTTTGTCTGTCGAGTGTTCCCTGCCAGGGTCCAGGTCAGAGGTTTGCCAGCCTTACCTGCCTTTTGGATGGTGCGTGACTGAAGTATTACACCGCAACAGCACCTCTGGCTGAAAGCTGGGTCACAAAAACACCTTCTACTCAAGAATTCAATTCTATTCTGCGTCACGCAAGGCTGGCACGCGATTCTGCTCCCATGGGGTGCCTGCAGCAAGCCCCGTCCCAAAAGTGCTGCAGGTGAATGCTGGGGCTGCAGAGTCGTGGCCCCTTGGGGACGATGGCACGCTGTGCTGCTTGCTGCCCTGTCCCCCGTTGCATAACGCTGCGAGATGCAGTTAATCCGGTCATCTCTACAAAAAGGATTTAAAACTCATTTTGAATCAGCAGTCATTTTTAATAAAGCTTCGCCTTGCTTGGAGGGCTGGCCTCCTGGCTTGCGTGTTTAAGAAAAATGCGGGAGGCTGAGAGGTGTGGGGGAGCAACAAGGCCACAGCCAGCCTCTGGCCTAGTCAGGCCAGTGCTCCCTCCCTTTAAATGCTCTTTTGTGGGAAAATCCAAGGAGGGGTGGTCTTTGCTTTTCTTTGTGTGAGTTGGTGTGGTTGCTCTTACTTCTTTGGCTGTGGCTCTGCCATTGTCCTGTGGAAAGTGGACTATCCAACACAAGGCTTCTGAGCAGCTCTGAACCTTGCCATCTCTTCCTCCCGAGTGCCAGCATTTTGCCTGGTTACCTGCAGAGGCTTTATCTTGAGCTGCTTTATCTGCTTCATCTCCCCTCCGAGCCAGCCTGATGAGAGCCTGAACTCGAGCCCTGGACAGCGTTTCAGAGCAAGTGTCCCACCTTTCCAGTCCTGCTCGTCCTCTCTTCTGAGGTCTCTGGCAGAGTGAAATGTTTTCCTGGCAATGCTGTTGCTTCCCTGGGAGGTCGGCGAGTTCTTCGCAGCCCCCAGAGCTCCCTCCTGTTTCAGTAGCAAACGTGACCGCCATGGGAGAAACATTTTTTTTAACAGCAGAGGGAGGAGGATGCTGCAGTTTATTTTGGGGCACTGAGAACCCAAGACCAGATGGTGTTTAGCAGGCAATGAGTGAAGCAGCAAAGCCAGTGTTCCTGAACTCGCACGACTTATCTTTTTGGAAGCTGTTCCAACGGCAGAATAAAAACTGCCAGGAATTGCTTTCAGCAGAGGTAGTAAAACAATCTGTAATGTTAGGTCCATAAATAAGCAAAAGCAATACGCAGAAGTCCATAAATAGGCAATTTCACTTGGGGAAATGTGTTTTTAAGCAAAAGCCAGTTACTGCCTTGATATATACTTGTTAGTTGTCACCTGCTTGAATGTTAGGAAGCAAGAGGGTTCAGGTGGTTAAATTATTGGAAATGCTGGGGTTTTCCTGGGGGAAAACAAAAAGTAAACGATTAGTTCTCGTTCTCTGGAAAAGGGAACAAGTAGAAAAAGGTTTCGTAAAGCTCTCGATAGTAAAAGGACAGACGACGCTTTGTTCCTGACCACTGAGCAGTGCAAATCCAGCAGCTCGCTGAGACTTCAAAGGCAGCGGTTTGGGTAATAACAGAAACACTTGGAATCAAGTGGATGGGGAAGATTTATTTATTTATTTATTTTTTAATAGATCTGCTCTCTGCTTCCTGTGGCCTAGCGAAATCTAGGCTCTGATGTCTTTTAGAGTGCTGCTTTGGGCACTGCCACGTGCGCCAGCAGAGCTTTAAAGCCAACACCAGCCCTAACCTGTAAGGCCAAAAGGAGAGCTGGCTGCTGGTCCTGGTGCTCTGATTTCAGCCGCGTAGCTTCAAGCATACGGCCAAATCCACACCGTGTTGTGTCTCACCAGGAAGAAACACTGCACCCAAGGACATACTGAAGAAACTGTGTTGGAGCCCGCAGAGAAACATCAGCCATTTCTGGGTGCTGTTTCCAAAGCATTGCAAGGAAAAATGTCCCGTGGCGTCACCTAATTCTCCTCTAAATTTAGCAGACGATCAGGCTGCGACCTGCTCCTGCCTTACCAGCTGCTGGCAGCTCACAGAGCTGGGTCTGGGAAGCCTCCCACCACCCAGGTCCCTTCCAGGCTTTTCACATTGCCAGTTTTTAACGTTTTGTGACCCAAACACAGAGAGCCAGAGTTAGCAGAAGGCTGAGCAGTGTTGGTAACTCCCTACCAACCTCGGAGAACCGTGCCTGTTAGCTATTTTTTACCCCAGGAGCGGCTTTGAGAGCTCTTTCAGGCTCTTTTCTCCCCTTCCTCTTCCCCTTTTTTCCCCTTGAGTGGGACCTGTGGTGTGCTAGTTGTCTGGTTGAGAGAGAAAGTTCAGCAGCCAAAAGGTAGATTCTGGACGTGGTCACTCAGTGACAGACCTCTTTCTGTTCCAGGCTGAGGATAATTCGTGCCGAGCTCGTTGCGCTGTGACTTGCCCTTAAAATGCCTTGACAATCAATTTCGTTCCAGCTAATAAGGCCCTAAAATGTTAATGAGGCAAATCAATTTTTCATGACTTCATATTGCAGTCAGCTGAGAAAATGCTGTGCTGCAGCCTGCTGATTCCAAGAGGCTTTTTAGGGCAGATAGCAGAAGGGCAGCAAAATTTGGCAGATTCCTTATTTTCTGTTCCAGCTTTTCCCCTGCTTTTGTTTTCCCGAGCTTTTGATGCTGTCCTGTTCACTTGTCACCTCTGGCCACTTCCTCGTGGCTACCACCAGCCCTGCTGCACTGGGAAATCACAGAGCTGCAGGGGTTGGAAGGGACCTCCAGAGACCATCGGGTCCAACCCCGCTGCCAGAGCAGGTTCCCTAGGGCAAATTGCCCAGGTAGGCGTCCAAACGCAAGGGCCGAGTGCCTGGCAGGACAGGTGAGGATGAAGCTGGGCGAGGAAGGCTACTCCTGCTGCAGTACTCTTTGAAACAGCTTGGCAGGCTGGCGCAGAGAAACGTCGTCATGTTCACATCACAAATCACAGCCTCCTCTCCTCGCGGCCCATCTGCTGCTGGGGTGACAGTGGTGCTTGGCAGAAATGCTCCCTGTGAGCAGTGGTTTGTGAGGTGCAGGAAGAGCAGAGAGGTTTCTTGTGCCTGGTGGGTGGCTCGGCTACCCGCCTGGGCTCAGGTAGGTGCCAGCCATCCTTTGTTTCCCTCAGCTGCTGGTTTCGTACCATCAGAAGGAGGTGGGAAGGCTCACGTCCGCCTGGCTGTTCCTGATGGCTATTTTGATGGAGTTATTTTGATGATTTACTGCTGCTGTCTCCATTCTGGTTTGTGAGTATGGTGGTAAGAAACACTGAATAGTCTGGGTTTGGGAAATGTGTTTTGTGTTTCATTTTTTTATTGAATTTCAGCTCTAACTACAATTAATTGCTGCGGGCCTGAGGAAAAGATTACTAAATGATGTTTGGGGACAAACACAATATTTTCTAAGTTTTGCACTTGGAAACTTTGCGCTTTGCTTGGAAGCATTAGCAGGGGATGAGTTCAAATAACTCATGCCAGGGAAATTACTGCGATGTAAGCGGGATGCAGACTGGCATTCTGTCTGATGACTTTCGTTTACCTGCCGAGTGAAGCATCTGAAACGCATCCACCCAAGCTCTCCGCCCAAGGTGCGCTCGGTCCGGTGCCAAAGGCTTCCCCAGAGCTTTTGCAACCACGGGGCTGTGTCAGCATCCTCTGCTGCTGTGACAGCACTGGCTGACGGCCACTAAATGGGAAAGGAGGAAGATGTTTACCCCTCTTAAGTCAGCCTTCCCCTCTCTAGCTGGTGTCTGTTGACCTCTTGTCTCTTCTGAATGGCTAAAATTGGGGGTGGTGAATTAGGAGCCTTGGTCTGGCACCTTCCTGTGCAGCCAGCTGCGGGAAGAGTTCAAGGTGAACTGTGTGTCCATAGCCAGAGCCGTGATGCCTACAGGTACACTTTTGGCTGCGAGGCCCATGGTTGCACATTTTTCTTAAAGCTTAACCTTCTTCCTTGTTCCCCGTGCCCTTTTCTCTGTGCTCTCAGCCTCTGGGCTGGGGGATGTCTTTGCGTGTTGCCCCTTTGCGTTTGCAGAGCAAGCCTTGCTTTTTGTTTCCCAGCCCTCCCTTTCTTCCTTTAAACACATCTAATCCCAGGCTGGCTGTTCCCGAGCGCGTGCCTCACCTGATGGGTGGCTCTGCTCCCCAGCCAGCTGCTGGGACCGCAGCTTACGACAGAGCTTGCTTCTCGCTTGGTTTTCCCACAGTGCTCTCTCTGTCGGGGCACCTTCACGTGCTGGGATTGGTTCTGGTTTCGTTTTAAGCTCCTACAAACAAGGCTGCAGCGTGAGGCTCATGGAGCTTTCCATTCATGCTATGGACTGTGCTCTTCATGAGCCCCTGTCATGAGGCACGGCTGGTGTATCTAGGTCCCAGGCAGGCTGGAGAGCAAGAGGGATGTGAGCAGCACCACGCCGCCAGGATCCTGCACATCCATCACTCGCCTGTCCCTGTGGAGCCCAGATCCTGACTTGAAATGCATGAAAATGAGAAATGCCATCAGGATGGCGCTGGGAGCTGTGTGGAAAGTGCAGCAGAGGCAAGCGGCCTTCGTGGGATTTTCCTCCCCTGTACGCAAAGCCCTTCTGCCTGTTAGGCAGCCGAGTATCCTGACAGCCCGGCTGCTCTGGCTGCCAGCACGGGGTAACCGAACACCCTTGCTTGCTTTTCGTACCCTCAGCCTGCCTCCTAACCCCGATTCGTCAGGGCTATCTGGCATTTCACGGCGATTTCCTGAAGGCCTAAAGTGTGCTCTGCGGCACGCGTGGCCTGATTGCTGGCAGGGGCTCCGAGGGAGGCATCCCTCTGCAAACCCCGGCCAAGCAAGGACGGGCCTGACTTTGTATCCAACCAAAATTGTGCCTGAGAACACAGAAAAGCACGTATGACAGCAGAAGTGCCTCCCCTGTGTCCTGTAGAGAGCTCTTCCTGGCACAAAATACCGGGAGGGTGACCGTGGGACAGATGCAACTCCTGTGAGCCGTGCAGAAGCCTTAGCTTTTTCTCCTGTGGCAGCGCAGGGCTTCCTTTAATTCGTTCTTTTCCTCCCTGCCGCGACCCTGAAGACTCCTGTTCCTCCCCTTCTGCAGTTCAACCCTGAGGTAATCTCTCCTGCTTGAGAAATCTCCCTCTGAGGATCCCCGAAATGGGGAGATGGAAAGTGGGGCGAAAGCTCAAGCAGCCAGACCGGTCTCACTTCACTGGCCTGGTGTGAGCTCCGGCGGGTGCTTGCCCTTCCTTTACAGCACGTGGTGCTGCCTGATGCCCTGACTCACCTTTTGGAGCCGGTGTTTTCAGTAACGCAGCTTCTGGGCTGTCAGCCCGGGCTG
Organism: Aythya marila; assembly: GCF_965140915.1. NCBI lineage: Eukaryota > Metazoa > Chordata > Aves > Anseriformes > Anatidae > Aythya > Aythya marila. Next base: position 11,935,401 of record NC_139045.1, on the reverse strand, counting down.
GGACACGGAGCCCTGTGCTTGCCGTGCTCGGCGGCCCCAGCGCCGCTCGCGGTGTGTGACAGCTCGCCTAATTGAGGACGCAGCCGTGCAGATTTGGTTTTGAATTGCAAATCCTGTCACGATTCTGTGCCGGGAGACGTGTCTGGGTGGCTTCAAACCTGCTCTCCCGCTTCGGGCTGGAGCGTGGGCGTGAGGTGAGGCACACCAAGTGGGAATTGAGGCTGCAGACGTGGGGGTGAGCCCGAACTGAGGAGCCGTGCGTGTTTGTTTGCTGCCAAACCCTCCTCTCTGCCGTGACAATACCAAGTGGTGCTTTCTGAAAAGCAAGGAGGGTCCGAGCTGCTTCGTCTGTAGTGGGGACAGCTCGTGGTAGCTGCTCAGCTGGTGGGTACGGACAGTCCCGTGCGGGCTTGCTTACAGTTTAGAGGAGGAGCGGGAAGGAAATGTGAGCATTTTGGAGCATTTCTTGGAGCTGGGCACATCTCGGCACCTGGCTTTCCCGTCTCACTGCCCTGGGCTGCGTGCCGTCAGCGTGCCAGCAGCGGGGAGCTGCCAGCTCGGCGATATCTCCAGGAACAGCCGAGGCAGCTCAGTTGGCAGGGGAAGAGCGCCTGCTGCGAGGGCCCCCCCGCTGCTACGGGCACACAGAGCTGGGGTAACGTTACAGGGCACGGCTGGGAGCTGGGGCTTGCACGCTCAGCAGGGTATAGGGTGGCCCCGAGCCCCGATGGGAGGTAACAGCAATCCCACAGCAGCTGGTGTGAGCGTGCCCAGCGAGAGGGGAATCCTCTGGTGTATTTTTACCTGCTTTTAGACACTGCTCGGGCAGCTGAAAGATGCACGCTGGCTGCTCAGCTGCAGCAGGACAGCTCCTAGGAATTGCAGTGCTGGAGTCAGCAGCTAACAGCCACGATGGTTGGGGTTGGCTGGGGCTAAAACAAGAGATAAAGTGAGGGGTTTTAGAACGCATGCTTGTCTGTGGCTGCTTTGAGGTCTTCCTAGACTTCCTTAAAGGAAGAGCATTGAAAGTGTTGCAAAAATAACACCTACCAGTGCTTCCTGGCATGTACCAAAGGCGGTCATGGCAGGGTCTGTGCAGCAGCCCTCTGCTCGAGCTGCAGGGCAGCTGGTTTTCGGGTAGCCTCGTGGCTGTGCGTGGCTGTAGGACGCAGAGCTGAACAATAAGGCGTGTATCTGTAGCTTCAGCTGCCTGCCAATTACCCTGCCGATGCTACAGGCCGGTGTCTTCTCTCGCACGCAGCTTGAAGGTAGGCTTCTGGATCCCATCTGCCTAAAGCCTAATTAAAACGCCCACTGCTCTAAACCACCACCTCGTTAGGCTCCGTCTAGATGCTGTGAATCCCCGGGGAGCTCTCCCGTCCGCGTGAGGCGATTCAAAGCAGAGGCAGGGAAGGAGGCAGATGTTCAGATGTTCCTTTTCTGGGGAGCAGCACATCTCCAAGCCATAAGCACCGGCACGTGGATGAGACCTGCTTGGGTTACAGCAGCACTTAACCCTCGTACAGCGCCCACTTGCACTGATCGGGGACGTTTATTTGGTGGGGGGAAGGGGAGGGCGTGCAGCAGGGATGTCTGGCAAGCACTGCCTTGCCAGTCCTTATGTGTTTTCATTCTCTTTTGTTCGCAGGAGAGCTGCTGAGTCAGCCAAGACCAGAGGGACTGACGGAGATCATCTGTCCCAAGAACGGCAGCGAGCGAGTTAATGTTGCCTTGGTTTACCCCCCCACTCCTACTGTGATCAGCCCTTGTTCCAAGTGAGCCTTGAAAGCAGCCCCCCGCTCCCTGTCAGTGCACGCTGGAAAGCCTAAAACGTGGCCTCACTAAGGGGTTTTTTTTGGGAAGGTGACAGCTCCACAGCCCAGGGATGGTTCTAATGATTTGTGGGTGCAGACAGCTCGCTTAAAGGGTCAGAGGAAAGTGGGCTGAGGTTCCCTGAGCTGTGCTGTGGCAGATGCAAGACATCTGTAAGGAGATAAGTCATGGGTGAGTTGAGGTAGGAAGGAATATTTGGAGGTCTCGATCCAGTCCCTGCTCCACACAGGGCTACCCCCACAGCTGGGTCAGGTTGCTTGGGACTTTGTATGGGTGAGGGCTGCTGATTGCCAGGGATGGAAGTGCCACCACCTCTCCGGGCTCTGAAGTTAAGCTGTTCTCCTTGGGCTGAGCTTTTTTACTGACATCCAGTCTGAGTTGCCTTTAATTCAGGCTGGCCTTCACCACCACAATGCGCGCGGCTAGCTTCAGCACGTTCTCCTCTAGGTCCCTAGCCAGTTGGCCCTAAGCCCGTGGTGGTCTGTGGGGTTGCCCTGCCCTAGATGTAGGGCTACGCGCTTGTCCTTGCTGAACAAGACAGCTCGTTGACCGAGCACCGCTCGTGGCTCAGCCTCACAACGTTGTGGTGTCCCTCTGGGCAGAGGCCCCGTCCTCCTTGTACCGTGGGTGAGGAAGGATTGTTGAACTCTGCCTTACGGCGCCCCTGAAGTGCCCGCTTGGGTCAGGAGAGAAGGTGACTGCCTCGATTGGCAGCTCCCAAGCCCCAGGCCACAACCGCCCAGGCTTCTGGTCCTTGTGTGTGTGTGTGTGTGCCTGACACAGCATGTTTCCCACCCCAGCTTGCGGTGTTGCAGTCTCGTGTCAGCGTCACGTCTGTGGCTTGTCCTCCTGTCCTCCCTCCTCACCTCCCCAGTCTCTAAAGCTGCGTCCCAGTTCCGCCGTTTGCTGGCGAGGGAACTCGTGTTCTCAAAAAGGCCCGTCTTACTTTCAAACATCTCACCCTCTGTATTTAGCAGCCTAAAAAAAATTGTGTCTTGAGTTATTCGTCACGAGTGTTACGAACCCTTGCCTCATTGCTGTTTCTCCGTCCTTCACTTCTCCAGATAAACCATCAGTACTGGTGCCAAAGGTTTTCCACTGGGCAGAAGGTGGCTGATGCTCTACGGTGTTCCCGTCTCTCCGGTTGTGGAGTTGCATGCCGATGGGGAACAATGGGACTTGGGACTCCGAGATGCTGCGGGGCTGGGGCAGCTCCCTGCTGGGGACCTCGTGGCTGGAGCGGGCACAATCACCTGGGAGCTGGGGACGACGAGGAGACACGAAGCAAAAGGATTGCTGCGGATGGCAGGGCCGCTGGCCCAAGGGAAAGCTCTGGGGATAGGATTCTGTGGACCCACTGATTGTGTGTTGAAAACCCATTTGGATCTCATGATGAATGTAAAAAAATGTTCTTGATACCATTTAACTCAGACCTGCTTGGAGGAAAGCCTCTTGAAACGAGCTGTAGCAGGATTCCCTGGATTTGTTCCTGGACAAGTGAGTTCCGGGGCAGTTGGCCAAGATTTTAGGGAGGGAGGGGGTCAGTTTTGCAAAGCCTTTAACGTTGGGATCTGCAGCTCTTGCACAGGTGACGTTTCCCTGGCTTCTGGTCCTTAAAATATCAGCGTTGCGTGCAAGGCTGCTGAAAGTCCCTGCCCGAGGGGCTAAACGTGGGGAAACGCAGGGCAGAATCCGTGCCAGTGGGAGACGCGGGAGCAGGGTGGTAAAAAAAAAAAAAAACAAAAAAAAGAAAGGCATTGTTCCTAACTTCAGGGTGGAAAGCTGCCAAGTAGGAGTTTGCAGCTCAGTCACCTTTGTGCCTTTTCTGGGCGTAGTTCCAGCTAGGCAGGGAGCCGGGGCTGGGGTTTGATGTGCTGACCTGCCCCGTCTGGCAACGGGCATCTGAAGCTTGGTGGCAGCAAAACCCACCCCGAACTGCCTGTGGTGGCCGGGTGGGGTGGCGGACAAGGGAGATCTCTCCGAGTGGTGCTCAGAATCCTGCTAGCAAACTTTCTGCTCCTGTTTTGCTGCCGGAGGGCCCAGTGCAGTCAGAGCACCGCGTGCTGTTGCTTCCCGTGCCGGGAGGTCGTCGCCTGCTCTTTGCCACAACTCACCTCTCTTTCTGTCCTCCCTAGGAAGAAATCAGGAACTTGTTGCTGTGCTGTTGCATGGAATCCACGTTGCAAAGAAATCACCAACTGGAAGCCTTCTCCAGCCGGAGGCCCGTTTCCCAGCGGGGTGTGCAAGTGCCGGAGGAGCCAGGGGACGGAGCAAACGCCACCTCGCCTGGTGGCAGTGCCACCTCGGCAGGAGCACGGCACCGCCCGGCCCTTGGCAAGGGCTCGGCCCTCCGTGCGCTGGAGCCGTGACGCCGGGAGCAGGGCAGTACGGAGAGCAGTCGAGTAGGGTCTGCTTCATGTGAAACCATCATCGCCCATCCGCCCGCCGTTCAGTAACTGGCGTGACCGTGTTTTCGTTTCTGTTTGTTTGTTTTGTTGTTGTTTTTTTTTATTTTTTAAATACGCAAAAGCCATTTAATTTTCTATGCAGCTCAGAAATGTCTCCCGTTTGCAGCTGTCAGGTAAGAGGTCGGTGCGGGGGAACCGTGCCGAGTGGCTGCTGGCCCTCTGGGTGCTGCCGTTTGCTCTCTTTTTAAGGATGCGTCCTGGGATCCTTTGCACACAGTGTCCCTTTGCTGAGCTCCTCTCTCTTAGACCCCACGTAACAGCCCTGAGCCCCAGGGATGCGTGCCCTGTATGTTCGAAGGATCATTTTTCATGAGTCAAACCACAAGGAAAGAGGGCTTAAAGGTGCTGCCCTAAGAGCAGAGACGCGCAGCTCAGAGCACTCTTCATTCCTACTCTGTTCTTGTCCCTGCTCGGAGAGTTACTGAACTGTTAGCAGCGGGGTACACAACATACCTGGGGTATGAGTTGTCTCTCTGTGGAGCTGACAGTGACTTTTGACCCCTTTGGAGTAGGAGGGGAATCTCCTGGTACCAGATGCTCACTTGACTTGAGAGGACTTGCTGGTTTTGCTCGTTGGTTTGCAGATCTCTTGCTTGCCGACCAGTTGGTTTCCTCCTCAGACTGGTCCGTACAGGTCTGGGAGCAGAGCTGTGCGACTGTCAGCAGCTGGAGCACATCCCGGAGTGCCTCGTGTTACACTTTGAAGCAAGATGTGGGATTCAAGCCTTCATCCGTCCACGTGAAACTCCCACTTTGCCTTCTGCTGGGTCCACGTAACACAGGAGAAATGGCATGTCCCTAAGCAGCACAGATATGGTGAGGTGGAGCCCAAAGGGTGCTGCGTACCGAGCTCTTCTTAGGGCTTGCAGGAGTACCTGGAGGCCTCTGACAACTGCAGAAGATCCCGGATGGTGGCTTACCTCTGCTTTAGCCGTGCTGAAGGCAGAAAGGTCACAGATTGGTCCCAACCTGCCACTCAGCTGGCATGGGTTTGATGAATTTCCTCTCTGCATTCTGTCTCTGCTCTGACTTTGGGGGATTCAGTGTTAAAGCAAAACAGAAAGAGAGACCAAATCAGGATTTAACCTACCTTGCAGTCTCTGAAATCAAACTGAAGAGGCTGGGGGCTATGGAAACACGCCATCTCCCTTGCAGCATCCTGAGAAGCATTTAGCTGTGCTGTAGCACTGGACGTGACACGGGGTCCCTGTCCTGTTCCCATCCCTTTGTTCCTCTGACCTGGTTCAAGTTTGTCAGAGTAGTAGGGGTCCCTCGCTGCAAAGGGACAGAATTGGCTCCGTTAAAAGGAACCGGTGATGGTATGGACACACTAAGTGAGGTGAGGGAATCCTGGAGCTCAGCTCGCCTCCCCCAGCAGCCTTTGGTTGGGATCTTGGGCTGCCATCCTTGGAAGGGCAGTGGGGGGGAGATGGAGATGCTGCACTGCAATAAGCACAAGAAGAGGCGAGCGAACAGGCCTCAGTGTAGCACTCATCACATGCTTCATGGCTCAGTTCATGAACTATAATTGCAGGTATTCACATGATTTACATGACTGGGCAGGACTCTGCACACACACACATGCATGCCCAGACGTACATGCACCACGCCCACACATCCTCACCAAAATGACTGAAAATAAAAGTGATGTAAATCTCAAGGAGAGGTCAGCTGTTTGATTTGTCGTCTTCTCTTCCAGTGCCTCGTTGGGCCCTGCCTCTGGAAGGGTCTGGGATTAATTGTAGCTCTCTTCATCTTCATCTTCATCTTCACGTGGAAGGGAGCTACTACCAGTGGTCAAGCAGGCATTACAGGGAGTAAGGAGCTGTCACTAGCTGCTATTCTCATTATTTATTGCCTTAGAATTGCAGCCCAGTGAGAGGGAAGCATAAAACCATTTGTTGTAAGCTCCTGTCCAGAATTGTCTGTGGCCCCTGCGGTGAATAAAGAACCAGAAGCGCCTTTCCCTTCTGTGGCAGAGCTGACAGTGCTGGCCAACTGCGGGGAGGTTCGGGGGCTATAGAAGGTGAGGTGGCTTCTTGGCTGGATTAAGCCATGAGAAGCATTAGGAGCCACGGTGCCTGGTGGGCCAGGCAGCTTGATTTGGGATATTTAGACGAGAGCAAGCATGTATGGTGCAGCATCAGGCGTGGAGGTGCTGCGCTGCAGAAGGAGCTCCCATAGAAGGTAGGGATCTCAAAAGGACTTTGGGGCTCGTGTGTCACTGCCAAGCCCCCGGGAGCCTTTGTTACGCTCTCCTGCAGGCTTCTGGCTGTAGGTTTGACTGCAAAGCCTCAAAAACATTTTTTGGCTTCATCAGTGAATGTGCCCAGGCCTGCCTGGAGGTGGGGCCTGGCTGATGCTGTTACCTCTGCTGGTGGCTAATGCAGCAAAACCTTTTGGGTGGGCTTTCTGTCTGGGTGGCTTTCCTGAGAGCCGTAGGTTATAAGTGCGTTTTACTCTTTTTTTTTTTGGGTTCTTCTGTAGGTTTTAGTTGTTTCCACTCACACGTGTGCTCTTGTAATCACCAAGATCTGTGTGCCCAGGGGGGCTGGCCGGGATCAGAGTGGATGAGGGATGCTGGCCACCGTCAGTCCCCATCAGATTGATGCCTAACTTCTGCTCTGGGTGGATTTCCTTGGGATTTCTCCTGTCTGCTGCAGGTTCAGGGATTTTGGCTTTCACCACAAGGGACCGGGGCACGTCTGTGGGGGAGGCTGTGTGGGTGGCGGTGCACGGCGACACCCAGGGGCCCCTCAGCCACTCGCTGCTTATGTGAAGAAACTTGTGGGGAAACTTTTAACCTCGGGACATGCCGCGAGGTTAAAACTCGGACCCTGAGGCGAGGAGCCGCCCCGCTCCCCTCAGGAGCCGGCGGGCGGCGCGGCCGCGCCTCACCCGCTCTCCCCGCCCCGGGGGCGGCCCCGCCGCTCCTCCCGCCTCTCCCGGTCACCACCACCACCGCCACCGCCATGGAGGGGCAGCAGGAGGAGCATGAGGAGCAGAAGGAGAACCGCCCGCAGCCCGCCCGCCCGCCGCCGCCGCCCGCCGCCCGCCCTCCGGTGAGCCCGGGGCCGGGGGGGACGGGGCCGGGGATGGCGGCGGGGCCGGGGCCGCTGCCGCCGCCCAACATGGCGCATGCGCAGAGCCCGCCCCGCCGCTGTGGGGGTTGAGGCGCCCGGCCGGCAGGCCTCAGCGTTAACAGCTTTTTAACCTGGTTATAAGCTAATTAAGCGCTCGGTTGGGTCATGAGCGGAACGGTGCGGGGTGTTGGTGTGTTTAGATGCCAAAATATGCGTGAAATCCCCCATCCGTTTTGACTTTGAGGTGGTTTTTGTCCTCCTAGGGCAAGCAGCACGGCGGGGCTGGTGACCAGGGAACTGAGGGCAAGAGCCCCGGCTCGGGTCAGAGCGCCTTCAGCGACCCGGTGTACAAGGAGATCGCCGTCACCAATGGCTACATCAACAGGATGAGCCGAGAAGAGCTCAGAAGTAAACTCGCAGAGTTCAAGCTTGAAACCAGGTCAGGCCCAGTCGCAGCCCTTCTGGTTTGCACGGTTGTTTTAAGCACACGCCACAAAGTGAAAAGGAGACACGCCGCAAACCCCTAGGTGCTCTGTGTGCCAACATAATGGGGCTTTTCTTGTAGGGCCAGCGGGTGTGATACCCCTTAATGTGGTCTTAAGTGTGTGCTGCCTCAGCTGGCAATGCAGATGTGAAAACAGAGTGACTGAGGCACACCTTGCCATGCCCTTGTGCCAGGGGGAAAGGCAGGGGTCCTCAGACAGCACTGCAAACCTGGGGTGGTGAGGAGCCTGCTTCAAAACAAATCTTATTTACTAGTATGGCCGCGATGGTGGCTAAAACCTCTGTGGCGGTAGGTCTGGGAATGCCCTCTGCACTGGTAACAGTTAGCTGTAGGTGGGGTGCTTGCTGATCTGGCCAGGTGTGAGAGAATACTAGGGGTAGGTGAGTGTACAGTAAGCTGAGCTTGTGCTCAGGGAGGAGGAAGAGGAAGGGGCTAGGCTTATAGAGAGTGGTTCCTGCTGCGTAGGAAATGAGGAAGTCAGCTGGGAACAACAAAGCGTGCTGTTTCTGTTGGCAACAGTAATACGGGAGTAGCGGTGGCGTTGGGGAGTTAGCCAAGTCAGAAGTTGGAGCGAGGATGCTCCAGAGGCTGGAGGAGTACAAAGGATGCAATGGAATAAGGCTGGAGGGAATAGTTGAGCTTTCCAGAGAAGATGAAAACTAGGAATAGCAATGTCCAGACAAAAAAGAAGGAGTAGAGATTCGATTGGAAAGAAAAAAAGCAGGGGAGGAGCTGTGCATGGGAAGTGCAGCCTGCCACCTCCCTCCGTCTGTCTGCCAATGTTCTGGCTACACGACTTTGTTTAATTCCTCCTTTGATTAAATGAATTTGGCTTCTCAGGAGGAAATTGTGTACCGTTATGTGATAAAATTTATAGTGAAGCAAACTGGATTCGTATGGCTATTCAGCATTTATTCTGATCTAAAATTACCCAGCAGAAATCAAACAGCAAATGACATGTTTGTGGTTCCCTCCTAGGTTATTAATTTTCTATTTGTGTTTTTTTTTTTTTTTAATTCAGTTGTAAATGCGGAAAGGTTTAAATGTGTTTTTTGTTTTGTTTTATTAAGTTAGACTTAGTGGTTTCTTAGTCAATTAATTCAACTACGTTGATCAGAATATGTCTTGCATGTAAACAAATGGAGCATCGCCCCTAATACAGAGAGCTGATTAGGTGGCCGTGCATCATCCTTTCCTCTGAGGTTATTTTGCTGGTAGATTATCACCTCTTTCAACTTACTTTATTGTAAGTTAAATGGGGAAAAAAAAAAAAAGTAATTTTGACTTCTGTCAGCTTAGATACTGTTACTGAATTAAACTGGAAGAACAAACCAAAGCGGAAACGACAGTTCAGTGCTTGCAGAGAGGCTGATGTTCTCAAACTCAGGTTTAATAGTCTGATTCCAGCTTTTCATTACGGATCAGTGGACTGCTTTTCTAACAATATCACTTGCTACAACACTGCTGCTGTCATTTAATTTGCAATGTAAAACTTCAAAAATAACTTCTTCCAAGAGTAAATGGGCCTGGTTTGTTCTGCTCTGGTTTGGTGTGTGGCATTTCTGGCACCTGTGCTTGTATATTGCAGCGTCTGTGTTAAAAAGTAGCAGTAAGCAGACTTATTCATTTGCTACAGTGAGTGTTAGTCACAAATACGAAGCCAGCAAGTTTTTCTGACAACTGAATTCTGGAGTACACTATTTTAATCAAGTCAGTCAAGGTCAATTTTAAAATTTAAACTAACACAAAATTAAAAAGTGGGCATTTTAGCTGGATTCTGAAATTAACCGTGCTGCTGATGCGCGATGCCTCAAGTGCCAGTTGCTTCAGGGAGGGGACAAAGGGAAAGATGGGGGAAGCAGTACTGCTCCCAGTGTCAGAGATCATCTGTGAGCAATTTATGAAGGCCTGGGCTGTGCAAAAGCAGGGGCTGCTGAGGCTTGCTGAAGTGGAGGTTGCTCTGCAGAGCTATTGCATGTCTCTGCACTGGGCTTCTGAGCCTCTTCCAAAATACTGATGTTACCTGGTCCTGTTGGTTGTCCGGGACATGGCAGCATCTGCAGCGTCCCAGATGATTGAGTGTTAATGGAGCGTAACAGAGTGGAATTCAGGCTTCAGGTTATAGACAGCAAGCTTTTGAATGTTGCATATAGCTTCAGTGCTACAACAGTGAAATAAGTGATTAAACAAAAGTGTAATTAATCTTAGTTACTCTCGTCCTCTCTTTAGAGGAGTAAAAGATGTGCTGAAGAAGAGACTGAAGAACTATTACAAGAAACAGAAGCTGATGCAGAAGGAAGTTCTTAATTCAGACGGCTACTATGACTACATCTGCGTTGTTGACTTTGAAGCAACCTGTGAAGAAGGAAACCCACCTGAATTCGTACATGAAATAATTGAATTTCCCATTGTCTTATTGAACACACATACCCTGGAAATAGTAAGTGATCTAATTGCTGTGTCAGTATGCTGTTCTTTGATGTCACTTCTTTGCTTCGGAAAGTCTGGAGTAATTTTTAGGTAGATTTTGAGCTTCATTAAAAATAACACTTTTTTTCTTCAAGACCTATCCTCTGAGCCTCTTACAAGCAAAGCTAACTTTTCTAAAAGGAGCTGGAAAAGATCAACCCTCTACTGTTCCCTCTACTGATATGAGGGTACTTTCAGTTTCTCAGTCCTTCAGTCCTTTTTTTTTTTTTTTCTTTTTTTTTTCCCCTCTCCTTGTCTCCGTGCTTGAAGATCCACAAAGCTATTTTTACAACTTTGGAGATGCATCATAAACAAGAATTAGGACAGTCTGTGGTCTCCTCTGAGGCAGTGAGGAGACTAATGCAGAATTCTAGAAAGGAGGGTTCAGTGAGCTCGCTTCTCAGCAAGTTAGACTATTCCTGCAGCCTGCCTCATAGATTGGCAGCTGCCTAACCCCGATTTAAAAATACTCTGTAGAAATTTTGTAGCCTCATAAGTGCTCTATTCCTGTACATCTCTCTTTTAGGAGAAACTTAACGTGCTATCTGACTGTAACTATGACTCTGTGAAACTGAGAAACTGCAGATTCCTCTGATAAACATTTACCAGGAAGTTTTAAGAGGAGGAGCATTTCCAGTAATGATTGTGATGCAACATGAGATAGTAGCTGCATGCATGCCTCTAACTGCGGAAAGAGGAGTGTGCAGATCTCCAAGAATGTTTCACTACTTGTAAAGTAGTAGGAAGCAGCTTTTTTTTTTTTTTTTTATTCATGCTCTCCTTTCCTCAAATCCTCCTCTACATTGAAGTCTGTCCTTTTCCCTTCCTGCATCCACATCCCTGCTCCATGGTGCCTACTGGCTGTTCCAGCTAACAAGCCGTCCGCCCATCCCACTGGGAATCTCAGGGTGCTCAGTCAGGATGCTCACACTCGCTGGGGAGGTGTGCAGTCCTTTTTGCCTCCAGCAGGGCAAGTAGCTGCTGTTGATTGCCTTTTGAGCTCTGGGCAAGCCAAAGAAGTTGCATTGTGGGCTACATAGCGGGCTGCTGCTCACCATTTCACTCTCTTGTTACAGGAGGATACGTTTCAGCAGTACGTGAAGCCAGAAGTTAATCCCAAACTTTCAAATTTCTGTATTGGTCTGACAGGAATCACCCAGGTAATTTCTACTTCTTCTTTTCCTTGGGGGAAAAATGAAAAAAAGAGATGTGTTGATGTTTTCGAATTTGTGTGGTATCTTTCTGGAAGATCATTTATGTAATCCTTGTTTCTTTTGTCCTCTCCCAACTGTTACCCTGGAAATGACTTCACTTAGCTGGTCATTCACGCCTTTTAGGAGCTGTAGGGAAAAGCATTCATTTTGTAATCCATTTTGGCCAGTTGGGGTCAGCTGTCCTGGGTCTGTCCCCTTCCAGCTTCTGCTGCACCACGGCTTCCTTGCTCACAGGGCAGTGTGAGAAGCTGAAAAGTCCTTGGCTTTGTGTAAGCCCTGCTCTACAACTAAAACATCAGTGTGTTATCAGCATTATTCTCATCCTAAATCCAAAACACGGCACCATACCAGCTGCTAGGAGGAAAACTAACTCTATCTCAGCTGAAAACAAGAACATCTATTTACTTTTATAGATGACATTTGAGGTCTGGCTCTTTAGTGGTGCTTTTTTTTTTTTCAGTTTAGAAAAATCTGTCCCCTTACCCACTTATTTTGATGTGTAGTCTGTTTCTAAGACTATTGTGAAGCCAATTTAGTGAGTTATTTAGTATAATACTGGTATACAGCCCATACACCAGTATCATTCTTACACTTCATGTTGTGAAGGTTTGTTGGTTGTTTTCTGTGGGTTTTTGTTGTTGTGTTGTTTTTTAAGTGTTTGTTGCTTTTGCTTTCTTTGCCTTATTAGGACATCATTGATAAAGCTGATGCATTTCCTCAAGTTCTACAGAACGTCATAGAGTGGATGAGACAGCGAGAACTGGGAACAAAGTACAGCTATTGCATGTTGACAGATGGGTATGTCCGTATGTAACCTTCAGCATACTCTAAAGCTGCAAAATCGTTAAAGCTGCACTATCGTTAAAAGTGGATCGTGACACTGCCGTTTTGCCATTTTTGTATTACAATCTTAGCTTTTGAGTAAGTCAGGAAAGCTAAAGGGAGCAGTTGGAAATGAAGCTTCAGTCCATTAGATGGCACTGTTTCTCTTCCAGGCTTCTGTATGCAGCTAAATGACATTGAGTAGACTTTTTCTCCTTTCTTCTTGTAATTCGCTGTGGTTTGAAAAAGTCTTCGTAAGAGATGAATGGATACATGAGAAAACCTGTCATAAGTCCAATTTACCAAGTGAAAAAATTATTTTGACCACAGCCCCTCTTTTTCAGAATTCATGAAGATCTGGACAATGGCCATCAATCACAGGCCTTTTTGGCTTCTCTGGAAGCAATAGTAAATTTTTAAAAAGACAGCATTAAGGCAAAACTGGTATAAGACTAGTTAGATTAATGGCTTTAGAACGTGTCTGGAATTCTTAAGGGGAGTCCCCTTGAGAAAATAGGTGCAGTGAGATTGTGTAGATGGCTTCAAGAGAAGGGAAAAATGGCTTTACTCTAGCTTGAAGCTTACAGACTTGTTGGGGTGCTTCCTTGCAGGAAGGAAAGCTAGAAGCGTGTAGGGTTATAACTTCATCTTCTTTCCATAAAGGTCTGGTTCTTCTAAAAAGAATTCCGGTTTTATTTCAATATCATCAGTTAGGGAGATAAATCTATGCGTACCTGAGTGAGCAGGGAAATTTCAGTTGTAATATCCTTCTGCAAGGACTGTATAAGCCCCTGATATACTGGCTATTCTGGAGTTAATGTGGTAGCTGAGGCAGTTGGCATACTATTTTTTGTTACAATCATTCTGGGCCTGAAACCATTTAGTGAAAACGTTGCTCCTTTTGCTATTTGTTTTCCTTATCATTAAGAATTTCATACTGAAAGATTCCTTTCCATGACTACAGACAGCTTTCCCTAATCTAAGCAGTTTTCCTTCTACTGACACCACAGAAAAGACATCTTTTGTGTTTCAGATGTGCAATAGGTGGAATAGAGAGTGTATGAGTTATTCATTATTAATGTCTTTCTCTTTTTTTCTTTTGATATGTTAAGATCTTGGGATATGAGTAAATTTCTGAATATCCAGTGCCGTGTTAGCCGTATTAAATACCCTTCGTTTGCCAAAAAGTGGATCAATATTCGCAAATCATATGGGAACTTCTATAAGGTTTGTACAGATAATTGTTTTCTCTTGCAGGAAATTTTTGTTTATCTTGAATGTCCTGTTGTACCTGTGACTGTTACGTGTGCGCTATAAAAATAGTGCAACTTAATCTAGTTGCCTGGAGCCTGATTTTCTAATGTCATTCATGCCCACATCTCATTTAACTAATTGAAAATGGTATCATCTACTGCATTTTAATTTTAATCTTGCTTTTAAGAATCAGCAGATGTGTTCATTGTTGCATGACGGATTGTCTAAAATGTCATCTGGGTGCTCTTGGATCTTAAAGGAGCTGAAAATAGTCTGTATTGATTTTGCAATTATCGTTTCCTGTTTCCATGTAATACAAAACAAAGTTGCATCACTATGGCCAGATATCTCCACTTTTTTCACAGAGAAATGGGGACAGGAAGAGATTAGGACCCATCTACAGTTGCATCAAGCTGTCAAGAGAAAAATAATGCTGGTTCGGTGCTGGATCTTATCGCTGCTTTCCTTCACTGTCAGATTGCCATGAAGTGGGTTATTGGAGCTTCTAGTGAATTACTAGTCAGTGTAGCTAAACCATTGCTCTGAATACGATTTGGACCTTGCTGGCAATCTTCTCTTGAAGGGATTCTTTATATTTAATATAACCTCAGGAAAAAGGAGGTTGACATTTGATAAGGGATTTGGTTCATCTGTGTAGACATGGGCAACTGTTGGCGTTGCCGATCTGTTCAGAAATCTGGGGTCAGTAAGAATCAGGACCTGATGCTTCTTAATCCCTTAGAATTGAAAAGAAAACAAGTCTGATTCCCTCTGCTACACCACTTTGGTAATTCCTTCTTTATAAGTCTCGTTAAACCTTGCTGGACCATGACTTCCGCCGTTGCCAGCGTTGGCACATCTTGAGCTGGTGCTTGTCATGGTGAGAAGCTCTTGAAATGGTTCTGAGTCTAGACAAGCTCCTGTTGACTACGTCTCCACTATAAAAATGAGTGTCTGTCTCAGCAAGGTGCTTTGAAGTGAAATCGTTAGTGATCCACCAACAGGCAACATGAAAGTAGTATGTGGTGCTTCACATCTGCATCTGTTTATTTTGCAGCGTGTTAGATTAAAAAGACTTGGTACAGAACCTAATTCTGAATTGTGGCTCGCTCGCTCCCTCAGGTTCCTAGGAACCAGACCAAGCTGACAATCATGCTTGAAAAGCTGGGGATGACCTACGACGGGAGACCCCACAGTGGACTTGACGACTCTAAAAACATTGCAAGGATAGCTATAAGGATGCTGCAGGATGGCTGTGAACTGCGAGTGAATGAGAAAATGCACGCGGGACAGCTCATGACAGTCTCCTCTTCAACCCCCTTAGAGGGAGCCCCTGCTCCACAGATGCCCCGTTACAGAAACTAACAGTTCAGGGCTTCTGCATTAGGAACTGCTCTCAGATACCCACTACAGATTGTTAATAGCTTGTCAAACGGCAACCTCTGCAAACCTCTCAGCAATTCAGAACCTGAAGGCACCTTAACTAATGGTCTTTGTTGAAAAAAAAGAGTGTGGAAGCTTTTTGAAGCCTGTGTTACAACGTTAGTTTTTTATACTGATGATTTTTTTGTTGTTGTAACTGGTTTTTGCACCTTTTCTAGCAGTAAGGCTGATATGCAAAATCCAGGCAAAGTGGTAAGCTTTTAAGGACATGGAATTTAAACACATGCAAAGATTGGTTAGGCCTGTGTGCTACTGTTCCACACCAGCTTGTGGGGGAGTATTTATTCATTATTCCATACTATAATGATATCTAGCATATCATTATTAATTGCATCCAAACAAGATGTTGCTAGAAGAGCTGAAATAAAGATTGGCTGGGCTGGCCTCTGCTGATAAGGCAATATCATTAGGATTCCTGCTGATAATTGTTTTTCACAAAGCCTGAGAAATTGGAGGATCTTCATCAATTCTAAAGCAGTAGAGAAGTAGTGTGGGTTTCATTCTTTCTTTTTTCTTTTCTTTTTTTTTTTTTTTTTTTAATCTAAGGGATATGCTTGTCTTTGACCACATCAATTATACAAGCTGTGCGTTGAATAAAAAATCCATTCATGCAGTATGGCATTAATTTTCTTAACCCATATTTAAAAAGAGGAGGTGCTTTGGAACTTCACTTTGAGGATCAAATTTCCTATGCCTGCTACACTCAAGCTAAATCAAATGAAGGACAGCCTATTTGAACATTTGTCATCTATTTTGACTTAAAAATGAAATAAAAGTAAGTTCAAACCACGTTCAAAATTCTCTGTTACATGGTTGTTATTTAAAACAAAACAAGAAGCTTCTCATTCATAGTTAGAGACTTGCTTGGCTATTTTTGGTACCTTCTCCTACCTCTGTTATCATCAAACTATGCCTTTATCCGCAATCTAAGGTTGGAAGGTGTGTGTATATATATATACACCTATATATATATATATATATAGGTGTATGTGTATATATATATGTGTGTGTGTGTGTGTGTATATATATATAACTATATATATGTAGTTTTATTAGTGAAGGTCACATCTAATTACTAACAACTTCCTCTGCTTTCCTCCTAGGCCCCAGATGATACTCAAATGTGGCCAAACCATTCATTTACTTTACCTCAGTGGGCTATGGCAAAGTACAGCTTCAATGTGATCAGCTTTGCATTAGAATGGCTTGTTCTGAAAAGCAGAATTTTGATTGCTCTCGGTCAAAAAAAAAAAAAAAAAAAAAAAAAGTTTGGTATCCCTGTATTATTTGGTATCCCTGTATTATTCATTCTTTCTTTCTGCTGCTTATTTTAAAGAAACAGAACTAATAATTCATGATAAAGCCTTGTTTGTTTAGGACATTTACTGCTTGGCTAGTCAAACTCCTCTTGGTTCCCCTTGTTCTTCAGTCTGTTAACTGTTTCAGTGGTAACCTGAAAACATTATTATAAATTCATGTGAGAGATAAATACTGGTCAATTCTCCAATGATTTGTAGGAATAAGGCAGTTTTCTTCCCACTCATAGCTACAGGCACTGCTGTGGGCACTTGGGGACAGCTACTCTAGAATGATCATTTTTTTCCTGTGAGTGAATATTTGTTTTACTTGTAGCCTTTTGTTGAACTTCACATTTTCCTCTTTCTGTAGAAATACTTGATGTATTTTCAGAAAGATAAAATCTCTGCTACACTGACTCTGACCACTTAATTCTAGTCCTGTATTCTCTACAAACTGTTACTTATATATTTGTTCTCTGTAGAGATAATATTCTCTTCTGGAATTGTGAAAAAACATAGTAACTTCTTCTGTCTCAGAATTTCCGTGGTAAAGGTTTTTTATGATAAAAATGAGTTTATCTCAGCAAAGCTCCCTTCAGGAGACTGGCAATGTCACAGACTTTATCACTAGTCTTATTTGCAGGTCTGTTACCACGCTCACAGTCCAAAGAAAGAATTACTTGCTACAGATTATACTACAGGTTTCATAAGTGAAGAGCTATTGTAATTTTGCATACAGTCCAGAATTGTTTATTTTTGTTAAATAACTTCAGAATGATATTTTGAAATAAGGGTTAAATATTAACTTGCTTTCTATTTATTGCTGGAGTAGTTTTTTTTAAGAGTTGCAGAAATCAGTAGAACAATTCCAGACATTTTTTTAAACCTAAACTAATGTCTGACTGTAAACTAATTAAAAATTTTCATAGAATCGCAGAATGTTTGATTCTGTGATTTTTAAAATGAAGTTTATCAGTGTTTGTTTATTTGAAATGTAAACAGTTGTATTAAAATAAGTTGGTATATTTTAAAGCATAAGGTACTGAATTCATTCCATAAAATGTGATTTTAACCATCTTGGAGGTCTCAACATGGCCCACGATCAGTCTACTCTGGTGTACCAGCAACATTACCATGGTTAGAAGGCTCAAATTTCATGAATGCACCTAGTTCACAACACTTAGAGGATATGTTTTCCTGGATGCTTTTATACTAAAGGTGAAGGAGACCTTTGAGTAAGTAATAATATTTAAAAAAAAAAAAAAAAAAAAAAGTGGTATGGTAATTTCAGTAGTGACTGTGTTGCAGACAAGCATTTTTTCAGGTTTCATTTGTTTGTGCAGAGGAGAATCTTGCTGGGCATATCTCTGCTGTAGTGAATATTGATGTCTGTTAGAGGAGTCATAGAGTCAGAACAGCTCTAGTTGGAAGGGACCCCAGAGATGATCTAACTCCAACGCCCTGCCGTGGACAGGGATGCCACCTGCTAGGCCAGGCTGGCCAAGGCCCCATGCAGCCTGGCCTTGAACACTTCCAGGGATGGGGCATCCACAGCTTCTCTGGGCAGCCTGTGCCAGTCCTCACCACCCTTAAAGTGAAGAATTTCCTCCAAATGTCTAGTCTAAATCTATCCTCTTTTACTTTAAGGCCATTTTCCCTTATTCTACCTGAGTAAAGAGTCCTTCTCCAACTTTTATAAGACCCCTTTAAGTACTGAAAAGCTGCAATGAGGTCTCCCCAGAGCCTTCTCCAGGCTGAACAGCCCCAGCTCTCAGCCTTTCTTCATCGGAGAGGTGCTGCAGCCCTCTGACTATTCTTGTGGCCTCCTCTGGACCTGTTCTAACAGCCCCACACCCTTCTTGTGCTGGGGGCCCCAAACTGTATGCAGCACTCTAGGCGGGGCTTCATGAGGACAATTCCTTCCCTCCACCTGCTGCCCACCCCTCTGCTGATGCAGCCCAGGACGCAGTTATCCTTCTGGGCCGCAATCACACCCCGCTGGCTCCTGTTGAGCTTTTCATCCACCACAACCCCCAGGTCCTTCTCTGCAGGGCTGCTCTCAAGGAGTCACCTCATGCTGGAAAAATTCACTGACAACTGTGACTTACAATTTCCTTTTTATGCAGGGCAAAAGCAACAACAACAACAAAAACCACCATGCAGACGTTATCCTGCTGATAGTAGTAGTAGGCTTTTTTTTTTTTTTTTTTTTTTTGGTTTGTGTGTTTGTTGTTTAAATTTCACATTTCAGCAGCTGTTCTTGAGCAACTCCACTACTACTGGCAAACTGGTTACAGACGTTTCAACAGGAGTGTGCTTTCAGGTAGATTTCTTAATACACACGCGTGAACGTGAGAGGGATTCACAGAATCTTGGGGTTGTGTTAGAGGGGAAAAAGGGTTTCTCAGAAAGATTAAAGAGTAATAACCTCTGTCTCATTGCTGCTGTCTGAGTAAATATGACTAGCTGCATGGAGAAGAAGAGGTCACAATTGTTTGTAATCTCCTGTGAACCTGCCGGTGAGGTATGGCTGTGGGACAAGTCACAGCAGGTCAGTTGTCCATGGTGACTGCTCCTGCCTGTGCTTGTCCAACAAGGTAGCCATTGCCATTTCCATATTTTGTCAGAAATTAACATAGCAGTGAGGAGGGGGGCTGTTCCCAGCAGTGGAAATAGGTGAAAGCTTCAGCTGATCTCGAGCTGAGCCTCTCGCAGTACTCCTGGTGCTTCCTTGCTGTCTCGGCCTGTTCAGCATCTGTGTGGAAGCAGTGTCCTTTTCACCACAGCTTAAAGGTTTCACAGGAAAAATAGTCTCAATAAAAAGAAATTGGAGGTCTTAGCTGTGGGGGGCAGGCGTCAGGACACACAGGTAATAGCTGGAGCCTTTGGGAATGGGCTGGATGTGGGGAACACCACCCTGCTGCAGTAGGTGCCTTGGGCTTGGCTGTGGCCTAGCTGAAGAGTTGTAACAGGGAGCCAGCTGGTGCTTCGTTTTAGAAGTCCTTCCTGCTTCATGGGTTAATGATCTGCGAATAGAGACACTGCCAGGACTCTGGAGGATGAGAAGTTACTTCTCTGTTGGGCTCCTCCTGGTTTGGCCTGTGCATTTGCAGCCTCTGACACTTTTGCCCCGGAGTTCTTCAGGCGAGGGGTTTGTGCTTGGGGAGAAAAGCCTGAAGTAGCTTTGTGGAAGTGCTTCTTAAATTAGAGGAGCGTGATGGCATTGCACTTAGGAAAGGCTTTTCCAAATGAGTAAGGAGAGCCTCGGAAGCCTCTCTGTGGCAGAGGTGACCCGTGGGTGTGTTCTGCTTTCAGATGGGATGGCCGGGCCCAGGCAGCTCCTCTCTAGCCAGCTAGTTCGGGGGTGCACCGTGGCAGTACTGCCCTGCTCCTGCTATCCTAACCCCTGCGAGTGGACAACTATTCTCCCCCATATTCACATAAACTGAGACTTTTATCTTCTGCACAGCCTTGTCCTTCCCTTGCACCCACCTGTGCTGTGCTGTCCTGTGCAAGTGTTAGCGTGGGTCGCTGAACAGCAGTGAAATATCCCTGTCACAGCACACCCCAGCAGGAGGAATCACTTGTTCAGACTGTATCTAGGAATCCCATTGCCAGCATAAATGCTGTTGCACAGATGAATAGTGATTTTTGCCTACTATCCTGTCTAAGTGCTTGCTATTTTTGTAATTATTATTTTTTTCCATTTGAAAAATGTGTGGTAGTAATGATCTTGCACTGGTAAAATCCTCGCAGATGATTCTGACCTCCTTTACGTTCCTGGTTATAACTACATGGATTTTTAAAGAGCGCACCCAGCCAAGTGGACCTCTGTGAGCCAGAGATGTCCCAATAAGCTGGGCTTGCCTCACCAGCGCTTACATTCAGCTTCAGGATGGTGTGCTGGCTCTGGACAGCAGCCTGGCCAAGAAGTGTGACACACCTTTACAGGCAGCTAAACGTCTAGCAGACATGATGCTTGGGTGCTGCTTATTTTTACTGATGGCTGCAAACAGTATGTTTCAAAGTCTCCCTGCTGTGGAATGTCCTTTTTTTTATTATTATTATTATTATTATTATTATTATTTTTTTTATTTCACACTATTTCATAGTTTAAATTGGTAAGTAGTTGAACTGTGTGTGCTCTGACCAGGATAAAAACACTTCATATGGAATTTATGGTCCGGCACAGCAGCCAGCTTTCTGAGACTGGGAAAGCCACCTTCTCCTGACTTAAACACTACTGGACATCTTGTATTAATTTACGTTTATGCAGATATGGAAAAAGATGACAGGGACCTAAAAAGAGGGATGAAATTTGAGAACAGGCTTTTTGGGATGCCTGATGCTTTTTACAAGAGAGTGTTATAGCTTAACTATAACTCAGTTAAAAAGCAATTTTCCACGCATTTCTGGCTGCAGATAAATTTGTTGGACCTGCTTTACTCTTCAGAGATCCCTGCTTCTCGATAATGACAGAGGGCTGTTCTTTCCTAATAACACAGTTTCTTGCTATGCATTAGTCTGGAAAGCCAGGCTGTGTTCTGCTGGGAATAAAACCACAAAGCAGGTCACCCACCACACTTGGCAGCCCTCAGTAAACAGCCAGCCCTGCAGATAAGGGGAATTTGTTTGAGATGAGAATACCAGGTGGAGCGTGGCTGTAAAAGAAATCGAGCAACCTCTAGGGAATCGATCTGGTGCCTGCTGGCATGGCTGAGAACTTTGGAAATGTTTTCTTTCAGCTGTGCATTTGCTTCGTTTCCCCTGCTAATCTGCCAAGGCCACACTGGCATGTTTCTCCTTCAGACCTTCCTCAGTCTCTTGAGATCTGCTGCGTGGGGGCTAGTAGAGGAATGCTTTACGAGATTGAGTGAGTAAGCCCATTCACGTGCCTTTTTTTCTGACAGATTGTCATTAGCCTTCAGGTATGGAAAACTTCTGTTCTTGCTTTGGCCTTGAAAGAGGGGAAAAATCATCTATAACTTTTTAAAAACATCTTGAAAGCTGGCTGTTTGAAGGACTGGGGAAAGAAGTGATGTACACATATAATTTCAGGGGGATTTGGAAACTGGAAATGCTGTAGAAGAAATTGAGGTACTGAGTATGTGTGCTTTGGTGCTGCTGAGTACAGCAGCGTGTGATAAATGACAGACTGAGTAAGGAGCAGGATGTTAGCATGGTAGTCGTGTACAAAGCAAAGTAACTTCAGCATTTCAGAGAGAGCACAGCAGAGCTCTGCAGAACCCATATTAGCCTTACTGGCTACCTTTGGGGAGCAATCCCAGCAGTGGTGCTGTTATTAGCACACAACAAGGTGGCACAGGTGGAGGTTTAGGCTGGGAGATGGTGTTCTTGCGAGTGTTGATTGGATCAAGGCTTCCAAAATGAGTGATCCTCAGAAGATGCTCTTTTAAGATGCAAATGGAATCACTGCCACAGCTTAAGATTTAGCTCCCTTTCAGGCAGCAAACAGAAATGGCTTCTTCCTGTCCTTTAACCAAGAGTCCTGTCCACTGTGGTGGATACTGATTGACATCGACATGGGAAATTCTTTTTTAATTGTTTAATGGAGCAATTTGGCTGAGAGTAAATGAACAACGCTGCGCTTGGTTGATTCTGTCTGCATGTGAAACATTTCCATAGAAAATATTTCTGCGAGGATGTGGCAGCAAGCAGAAAAGGTCAAGACTCGGAGGTAATGAGGAGGTGAGAGTAATGAGGAGGTGAGAGAAGGCTGAGATGGGAGATTGGAAAGGGAAACAGCACCACAAACAGACTGTACAGACTAAAGTGTGAGCTGTCTCAGATAAATACTGAGTGATGCTGCTCCCTTTGCAACTGATTCAGTACGTGTTGTTTTCTTCTGTGCATCTCCTGTCCATGATATGTGGAATCTGGGATGCATTGCGTATGTGCAGTGTATGATCCTTTTGACCACTGGTTCTCAAGGGCTGCAGCTCTTCCCTGTTTCCCTTCTACCTTTTTTGCTCACAACAGGATGCCCCTTCCACTTTTCAGTTCACTGCTTATGCCTTTGCTGAGGGTGATGATACGGAGGCACCTGCCTACTCAGATGGGAGAATTTCCTCACCTGCTGGAGCATCCTTTCTGTTTCTTTATTTTTCACATGCATTTAAAATAGATCTGACTCACATCAGTGCCAGGAAGCTTCCTGTCCAGTGACAAACTCTAGGTGTTGGGACTGTGAGATACCACTTCTGATGAATTGGCATAACCTCTGTGCTGTTAAAGAAAATGCCAGTCAGAGGAACTCTGCATTCCTGAGATGGAGATGCTGATCCAGGCCACCTATGGCAGATGGTGCTGTGAATTAGAGAAGCCTCTTTCTGTGTATTTACAGAGGCAGAGCAAGAAGAGTATTTTCCATAATGTACAGCTGATTTTGCAGAAGTCTAACTTATATTTTGTTCAGAGAAAGTCGTTCTCTTATAGGAAGTCAAGTTACTTTAAGCACTCCGCTACCAACAAAGAATTCCTTGAGGAACATCCAGAAAAAACTAGATCTCAGGTAAGGTTTGTGAGTATTGCAGGGGGATCTGGTGGGCAAGCATCATGTACAGATGGCCTGAAAAGTATCCAGCAAGAGCCATCCTTCCAGGCTCTACGAACACAACATCATGCTCAAAGGATTGCAGAGGTCTTCAGTGTCCTGGTACAAAACAGGTTTGGTGATCCACTCTGCAGGCTGCAACCTCAAATGACAGGTGTTGAAATAGAAAAGGAGTCTGTGATTCCTTCTAGACGTACTCTACAGAATCTCTCAAGGAAGCAAGATGAACTGTGTATTTTTGGGCAAATGAGGATCAAGTAGGAGGTTGTTTTGTCAAGGAAGAAGGATGCGTTTTGATTAGAAATGTTCCCTGCTTGCTGGGTTTTCCATAGATATCTAGTTTTCACTCCAGTCCTATCTCCAGTTCCACTTTATTTCTTCTTGCTCAGAAGTTAGCACAAACAACATACAATTCACCCTATCTTATGCTCCTTAAGTATGAGATCTGTAGGGCCTGCTATGGGAAAGATTTAGTTATCTAAATGTAGCTGTCTGGTCCTTACAGTACGTGAGCTGCCTGCACATGCCGTGTGGGACCTGCAGGAGTCCTTCTGTGTCCCGAAGCAACACCCGGAGGCCAGACTGGAGACTCAAGATATCTCCAGTAGCACTATTGCTCAAACGTGTGCGGGCACTGGAACGGTGCCCCGAGAGAAACCCCACAGCCCAGTCAGCTGAACAGGAAGAGACAACAAGTACCTCCTGAGGATGAATTATCCTGTTGGCTTTTGCTGCAAGGGAGAAGCTGAGCTGCTCACCAGCACAGCACCCTAGCTTCCAGAAACCCTTTGCTGGAGAGATGGGTATTTTAAGTAGCCAGGAGGAGGATTGGGATTGTGATTGTGAGGCACCACCTCACAAACACCAAAGGCTTTGAGCAATGATGACATTAGTTTGCTTTGCTCGCTCAGAGCTGCTTAGCCTTCCCCAAAAACATGGGAGGAAGACAGCTAGACCTCGCTGTATTTTTTTTTTTCCTTTCTTTTTTTATTCACTTAAGTGAAAATGAGTGGTGACAGCTGCTGTATCATTGTTAAGGTTGGGATCACCTCCTGCTATGCTTCCTGTTTGCACAGGAGTGGCGAAGGAGCTGGTATTTGTGGCAAATAAATTACTTGCCAAGAACTCAATTGCACATTAGGGTGGTTAGCCTTTGATGTTTAGTCTTGAACAGATTCAGAGCTGGGAAAAAATCTCTGAAGCACTTGATGAAGTGAAGAAAGAGTGATTTTTTGTTTGTTTTTTGATTTTGTTTTGTTTTGTAGTGGTGTGGTGCAAGTATTGAAGCTGGAACGAAGGAGTTACAGCTCTTCAGCTTTTTAGAGCAGAATGCTTAATTTCAGATTCTGCGTCTTGGTGCTTTCAGGGTTAGATGCTGTTGCCTCTCAGGACAACTTTTACCTGCTAAACCTGCTAAATTTCTGTGGTTTTCTGTGAAAGCTACAAAGCCTGAGACTGTTGTCTCCTTTCCCATAGTAGAATATGAAAAGGCACTTCTTGCAAGAGCAGGGCAGAGCTGCTTTCTGTCCCACTGTGTATGTGCAGGTGCAGGTGTTAGCGTGCTGGATCCCAAACCCAGCTTTGCAAGACACTGCTATAGCTGAGTGTAGGTGAAAGGGGTTGGTATGAGAACTGGCCCTCCATTGCAAAAAGAAAAAGACCAAAAAAATAATATAAAAGACTTGTTTTCCATTGCCACCAAGTAGTTTTTCTGTGCTGACTGCTGTCCCTGATAACAGAGCTCTGCCTGTGAAAATAGCAGTACAAGGCTCCAAAGGGAGGCACCTGAAGCACTGATAGCAGGGCACCAGCCTCCTCCACAAGCTTTGGGTGTGCTTTGTTTTGATTTTTAGCCAGGAGAGCTGGAAATGGCTGTGAGATTGTTGAAGGCAGAGAGGAACAGAGCAGTGGCAGTGAGTAGGACGGTGAATTTCATCTAACAGTGAACTCGGGAGACAGTCTGCTGCTCCAGACAGGCCCCCAAAAATAAACAAAAATAAAAAATAAAGCACTGGAGAAACAGGATAACCTTCTGGAGGAAAACAAGCATGGAAAATGGTTACAAGGAAATAAATGCAGAAGCATCTGCAAAAAAAAAAGGACAGTGGCATCTACCCACACGATTCACAGGCAGGATCCTCCTCCTCCCTGGAGCTCTGCACCACTCTCTCCTCACAGGTGGGATGTGCTGGTACCACGGGCAGCAGGGACATGTTGTCTTTGTGACACAGCACAGCTCAGGAGCAGGGAGCTGCGGAAGTAGAGGACTGGCAGACAGCTCCTGGGCTGAACCCTGCTATGCATGAAAAGCGTTTTGCATGAGCAGCTCGCATGTTTCTGCATAACAAACAGATCGGTAAACACAAAGGCAGTTTGCCCACAGTCTGTTAACAGCTAGTGCAGCTATGGCTAAGGTTTGCCAGAGAGTTTGCTCGCAATGAATAATTCAACCAGTCCTGCTACCCTTAAATTTAGGTAATAATGCTGCAGCCAAAGGCTTTCTGAGTTAGGCAGCTAATGCTGTTGTGGCCTTGTCTCTGGGTTTGGCCTGGGGCCTGCGCTATTTCGCAGGTGACTCTGACCCCGTGTGACAGCATCGTGGCAAACTGATCCCCATTTACCTGGCATACCGGGAACAAATTTTGTGTCAATACCAAACTTGTAAAGTAGCCAATATTATCCCGGAGGAGACTGAAAATAGAGCTGGGGGTGGGGTGCTGGCTTCGGGCTGCCACCTGAGACACCTTCCCAAAGTTCAGCATGACAGCACGCTTATTCAACCATCTTAACCATTGGTACTGGTTTTCATTCAGGCTCCCTGGAGAGCTTGGTTGGCAGCCAGTTCTTGGACTCTGGATTCTATAGATGTGTCTGTGGGTAACGTCTCTGATGGCTGTAGGACACCTCCCTGCTCCTGCTGGCTGCACCGTTCCTGACACAAGCCAGGATGCTGCTGGCCTTCTTGGCCACCTGGGCACACTGCTGGCTCGTGTTCAGGTGAGCATCAATCAACACTCACAGGTCCCTTTCCTCTTCAATCTTCCAGACACTCTGCCCCTAGCCTGTAGAGCTTCGTGGGGTTGCTGTGGCCAAAGTGCAGGACGCGGCCCTTGGCCTTGTTGAACCTCGTCCCATTCACCTCAGCCCTGTAAGCCCAGCCTATCCAGATCCCTCTGCAGGGCCACCCTGCCCTCAGGCACATCAGCACTACCTCCCAGCTTGGTGTCATCTGCAAACTTACTGGGGGTACACTCAATCCCCTCATCCAAATCATCAGTAAAGATATTAAACAAGATAGGCCCCAGTACTGACCCCTGGGGTACACCACTTGTTATGGGATGCCAGCTGCACTTAACTCCATTAACCAGAACTGGGCATGGCCCTGGCCAGGCCATGGGCAGGCAGTTTCCCCAGGAGAACAGATAGTGCTGGCAGTCTCAGTCAGAAAGGGACTCTCCAGGGAGTGAAGGGACTCAGAAAATAAGATTTCACAAAATTGGAAAGAAAGGGACTTCTGAATAGATAATATGCAAATATAATTCTAGCAAAAACTAGAAACCCAGACTCACCTTTAACACTGACTACACCCTGCGTGCAGGCCACAATCCCAGGGGTCCATGGCCTCTCAGAATAACTTCACCTCTAAGCACTTTCTAGTTGGGGTTCATCTGGCTTCACTCCGTTTTTTGGATGAGCCAAGATTATCCTTGTTATTATGGAGATTTATGTCTTTAGTCCTCGGCTTGCACCCAGGTTATGGGAGCAGGGAAATGATTGATTCCCCTCTGCTTGATGTCTGTAGGGTTGTATCGGGAGCACTGTGTCCATTTTGGGGGCCTCCATAAGGAAGATGTCAAAAAGCAGGAGTGGGGGGTGAGCAGATATTACATGTAAATAGGCCCTCAAAAATAATAAATTGACAAAAAAAAAAAAAATACCTTTCTCCTGAGCCATGACTGTAGGCCATGACTGTAGAAGGGTGTGGGGAAATTATTACTCAAGGTGCTTATGAGATCTTGACACCAGGGAAAATGTCACATCAGGCAGGCAGAGTCTGAGTATGCTCTGAGAGAAGCAAAAACTGAGGAAAGGGTCAAGGCAAAGCACTGAACTTAACACTTTTGGTTGGTGTCTGTATTCAGACCCCTTTTTAGGGGTGCAAGTTGATCCCAAGTTCCATTTCCAGGGCCACGCAAGCAGTCAGAGATGAGAAGGACAAATATTTCCCAAGTAAACCCAGTTGGAAGCCAGTTCTGGAAATAAACAAATAAACCCAGGAGGGTGTGCACAGCCATAAGTTCTACCTCATGAGATACTCCGGTCAGTTTTAATTTTCGGCTATTTCTGAGGCTCCTAAAAAAAAGCAAAAAAGCACCATACTTGTTTTCCCTAAGTTGTTAGTTTTTAGTTTTGGTTTGTTTTTTTTTTTGTTTTTTTTTTTTTTTTAGCCCCAGGTTCTTTTCTAAACTTGCTAATGTTTGGTGTAACAGACTCTCAATCTGTCTGGGTACTACCAAGATAGTGAATTATTGATTTATTCTTATATAGGAAGTTTTTTGTTCTCTAGCCAGAAAAAAATATAAGAAGGTACCAAAGTAGGGTTTACTCAACATGTTATTCCAGTTTTCAGGTATTTGCAGTTCCCTGATATGGACTACTTTTGCAGAGACATTGTGTTTTAGATTGTTTACGTTATAAGAATCGGCTGAGGATAGATTTCCACATTGTGCATGCTCAAACAAGAGAAGAGTCCCCTGTTCTTTGCTCTTTGTATTTTCCAATGACCTTTCTCAAGATGAAACCCTCCATCATGCAGAGAACATTTTCAGATATCCTTTTTTTTCCAGCTCGGACTGGAACAAACTGTTGACCAGGTGAGTTTAGACAACTTCATGTGGAGTGGCAAGCACAGCTAGCAGTGGAGGATGAAAAATGCTAATACCTCCACAGCTGAGCACAGTAATGTTCAGAAAATAGGTTCCAATGGACACTTACACGACCGTAGGCATTTTCATAATGATTATCCATCACTTAAACCAGCTGCAATAATTAATACACGCACTGCTGGAAGCACACCTAGTTTAAGGTTTGTGCTTAACAGAAAATAACAACCAAGAAGGAAGCTTTGAGTTTCAATGTTGTTGAGAAATTCAGGGCCAGTCCCTCTTCTGTGTTTGAAGAGGAAACTCAATCCTGGACAGAAAATCTTTTCCTTGTGTTGTCACCGAACACAAGGCTTTAAGGCTGTCTATATTTCTGAGCGCTTCTGAGAGCCTTTCTTCTTCTTGGGAGGGCCTTCCAGTTCCTGGTGAGTTGCTCCTGTTCTGGGTTCTGCTTTACATGGCTTGTCTCGAGCCACGTAGCTGACTCGAAGATGATCTGTACTTTGCTTGTCCTCCCAGCAACACAGAAGAGGTCTTTAGGTAGACAAAAGACAGCGAGACCACTTTGCTTAACTTGGCAAGAGTTGAGAGTGGCGAGCACCGGTTCTGCCAGTGACAAGTCACTGGCCTAATACCTTGGGCACACCATCATCTGCATGCGTAGCTGATTCCACAGGGTCTCATGCTGTGACAGAATCCAAGGAAAAGAGATGAGTTGTGTGATTTAGTGCCTTTCAGTGGGCCAAAGCAGGGCTACAACAGCCTCACCATATCCCATATTGGTATGCTTGAATATGGTGTTGCTGCCTGGTGTTCACCTCCGGTCACTGTGGGGCTGTGGCAGCAGGTCACATCATCTCCGACTTGGCACTGGGAGCTGAAGAACCTGTTTCCTCCTCCACCTCTGTCCTGGAAATGAGCTCAGAACTGCTGGGGTGGACTGCCTGGCCAGGTGGCATGGAGCAATATGAATGCCCTTGATCTCTCTACCTCCAGCCTGGCTTGTCCACTCTCAGGGGCCATCAGTGATAAGGAAGCTCTCATCATCAGTGGTCCTGCACCAGCAGGTGGACTGTGAAGTCCAGAGAGGAGGACTCCCTCTGTTGGCATGCTTAGCTTCAATTTCTTTGTTGGAGAAGTTGCAACGGGTGTTTTCTGCTGCAGCAGACTGAACGCCTACCGCACCAGCTTCCTCCTTCCTGCAGGTGTCTGACCTTCATAGGAGCTCCCTTTCACTGAGTTGGCTCTGGCTGATGGATAGACTGCCGATGACTTGTTCATCTGTCTTGATCTGGTCATACAGTATCAGAGGCCAAGAAACTGCTCAGACCTGATGTCCCTGTGCTTCCGGAGGGAGAAGGGAAAGACAGCTCTGTGCAAGTGGCCGTCCTGCATACTTCTATTTTCTGTTGGTTGGTTGTGTAATTATAAATGCACCAGAGCCACTGCTTCTGCAGAAGCAGACGCTGTAATTTTTCTCATGAATTTTGCAAGTGCTGGCTCCGTTCCCATGTTTGCATACTTCTCTCTCTCCTGAAATGCACATAAGCCAAACACGCAAAGACCCAATCAAACACTGCCGGCTTTTGCTCTTTTGCATGGCGAAGATATTTTTGAAAGGAAATGTAGTATGTGCATAAAAAAAAAAAAAAAAAAAAAAAAAAAAAAAAATGTTAGGACTTCAGCTAACTTGTTACTAGTATATTTAATGACTTTGGGGGGGGGGGGCTGAATAATTAACAAGCGTTCATCTCCTCTGGCAGGCACCCGCTAAGGAAGTGAATCCTTTGAATTGCAGAGGGTTCCTTTTGCAGCCATTTTGACCTCTCCTGAGGTCACTGGCTTTCTGCACTCGTTTTACAGTCTTCGGGTATACACAACTCGTGGCAACACTGTTTTGGGTAGCAACTGTTCCTATGGTTTTCCCTAGGCTGAACTCAGAAACATCCTATTTTTAAACATTATTTTGAAATGTAGGGAGCAGGGGGAGTGGAACCACAGGAGGTTTAATTCCCTATATGGAAGATGGTGAGGTTCTGGCTCTGGACCTGGTCCGTCAGATGACTTCACGGGAAAACTGCATGTCTGGAAACCTTGCCAACAGGCTTAAAACCTGGTGATCATACCAAAATGTCCACTGTGGCCTTTATATATTGTGCGTGCTTCTGCTTCACAGCATTCCTCTGCAGTCACGGTCAGACCCATCAGTGTGGGCTAGACTAGGTGCTGTTTTCTCCATCCTGCATACACCTCACTGAAAGAACAAGTGCAGAGAAGCGGTGCTGGGCCTTAGAGCTTTGTGGGACTGATCTTTCCGTCGCATACCTGCTCCTCAGTAGCCTTGGGCAGGTACCCAAATTTCCCTCTTCTCTGTCACTGGCTTCTCTATTGTTCTGCTGGCATTCAGCCACTGAAGCCATTCACACAAAAGGCTGCACTGCCTGTTTCCCTTTCCAGACCCCTTGATCTGCTAACTACGTTCTTTCATCCCCAAATCCTTCGAGATCCTCTGGGATAGCTCAAAGGGGTTGCCAACCTCAGAGGGTTGCCAGTTTGCCAGCTCCTTTCGGTGTTGGGCTTTTGCTGTCTGTAGGAGCATTGGCTCCTTTGCACCAAGGTCCAGCTGCATGTATCTGTTTGTGCCTTCAGAGGCTGCTTTCTCAACCTCATGACCTTGCTTAAGAGAGATGCCATTTCTTCCTCACCTCGTGGGATGCCATTTCTTCCTCACCTTGTGGGAGACATCGCTTTCCCTGCCTTTCTAGGTTTCCCTGGTACCACCTCCACTCCTTGGCCTGCTTCCTCTCTCAGCATGGCCTTCGTACTTCATTGTTACATGGGGACATGAAATTAAAAGGTTTTCATTTTCTCCCTAAATAAGCAGTCCCAGGCTCTGTAAAAGCTGGCAGTCGGACAAGATGGTGGTGCTACCTAGTAGGCCGTGCATTACAGCTTGGGTTAGCGGCCTGCCTCACCTCTGGGGCCAGGAGGCCTCCCTCTGCTGTCCTCTCTCCATCTCCTCCAGGGAGAAACCAAGGAGATGTGGGATTCACACCAATGGGGAGGACAGATATCCTGCACGTTCTCGACTGACCCTGTCGGAAAGGTTAACAGCAGAGGAAAAGCTCTTGCAACAACTGGAAAAAATATGACTGCTCGAAACAGAGAAAATGTTTTGAGCCAACACACGGCAATAACCCTGTCCCAAGTTAGCAATGGGCAGCAGGCTCGGACCCCAGCCGAGAGCCTTTCCAGACAGCATGGCTCAAACCTACTGGGATTTTAAGGTCTCCGTGGCCTGCGTCCAACTCTGAAGTCCAGCTCTGCCAATGCTGTGAGTCAAGGAAGCCCGTGACTCCAGTGCAGTAGAGCTGTTGTTTTCTGTACCAAGCCTTCTTTTTTCGTTAAAAGCCTCCTTGAAGAGCACGCATAAAGCCTAAATCAAGTGTCTGGGTTTCAGCAGGGTGAAAAATATAGCTGTGCCTTCTACTGGCAGCATTCCCTGCAGGCACTCAGACCTCCTTCAAGGTAAATTCAAACACTGTGTC
Organism: Aythya marila; assembly: GCF_965140915.1. Classification (NCBI taxonomy): domain Eukaryota; kingdom Metazoa; phylum Chordata; class Aves; order Anseriformes; family Anatidae; genus Aythya; species Aythya marila. Next base: position 11,904,007 of record NC_139045.1, on the reverse strand, counting down.
GGGAGCGATTTGCTTGTGCCAAGAAAACTACAGAGTCTGCATTTGTTCCTTACCTCAAAACAGTATGGAAAGTAAAAGTGAAAGTGAATCGAGGTCCAGACATCTGGAGAAAGAGCTGCATTACAAAATTTTGCTGCAGTGACTGGCCATTTGTGATGGTAACGCTCTCAGAAACACGGTTTGATTTTTGAGTGGTCTCATGTGGAGCCAGGAGCTGGACTCAATGATTTTTGTGTGTCCCTTCCAACTCAGGATATTGTATGATTCTGTGATCTTAGATGGTGTTATTAACCTATCCTGGAAGAAACTTGGACAGAGCTTTATAGCTGTCTTTAGGGGCGTTTCCCGTGGGCCTTCTGATTGGTGTTGCCTACGCTTTAGTAAATTATTTCCACAGGAACGAGGTATGGCTTGGCTGAACGACAAGGTTATTTTGCACTTTTATGGCTGATCTGGCTGGGAGCTGCTGGCCGGCTTCTGGTCAGGGCGTAGCACGCATTTGTCTCCTCCTTTCCTCAGGGGAATATGTGGGGCAGGGCTGCTTGCTGTGTGGGTGAGAAATGCACATCCTGCCTCAATCTGAGGTTCCTCTCCCATTTTTGGCAGGGCAGTAAGCTCTCACCAGTTACTTGCTTTCCTCTAATGTGGAGCCCTGTGGTGGAGCAGGATGACCATGGTGGTCCAGGGGGATCCTGCTGTTAGGTCCTCAGATCCGTGAGGGCATGTGATACAAATGGAGAAGGCCCCAAACTATGGTTTCCTTCAGGCTGGGAAGTCTCGGTCTCCCACCATCCCCATTAAGTGTTGCTGGGACATCATCACCTGCATTTCTGGCCTTTGGGCTCTCCATCCTTCTCCAGATCCTCCAGCTGGCTGCTTTCCTGGTGGTTGTGTACTGGAAGTAGCAGGAGGGGCAAGCAAAGCCCCTGGAAAGGAAGAGGATTGGGTTTATCTACCTTTCCCTGTCAGCCTTCTCTCCCGGGCTGCCCTTCCTGACACTCTGTGTGGCTTCCAGGCCCTCCCAGATCACTGGCCTGTCTCCTCCCATCTCCTTTCGATACAGGGAGATGTGTTTAGCTGGGCCCTTGGGTGTCTGCCCTGTGTGGAGCATCTCGTCTCAGCAGTGAGCATTTGGGGTGACGTTTGGTGGTCTCACGCCCATCCCTGCTTTCACTCTGATGAGGGGATTTGGTTCGCACGTGCAGCTGGGGCTCTCGCAGCTCTCTGCCCCCTGGTCTGAGAGCCTGGTGCTCATGGGGAGGGAGCTTCTCTGGGAACTGGCCTGGTAGACGGTTCCCATGCCCGCAGTTTGGCTTTCCCAGGGGGCTACCCCATGGGGAGTGAGAGGCTGGCCTCAAGAGCTATTCTCGTTGAGGTTGGTGTCCAGGAGGCACAGCAGGCTCTGTAGGCTGATGGATTTGGTCTTGAAAGCAGCCTGGCCACTGCTCTCGTTTAACTGTGTCAGGCTCTGCTCTTCTGCACTCCCAACACCTCCTCGAGGAGGCGAAACTCGAGCAGCGTCTTCCTCCCATTCCTGCTCATAAAGAAACCTGGGAAGGATTTTTTTGGGGTAAATGCTATGGAATAATTTTATTTCCTAGTAAAACAGAGAAATACAGAGATCTGCTTCCGTTGCTGTAAACTAGAAGCCAGCTGTGGTTTATAGAAAATGCTGCTGAGTAGGAACACGGCATTGTCTCTGCGTGGTGCTGGCAGGAGAGGGAGACGCTCAGACTCCGTGGAGGAATGGTTTGTGCTCAGTGTGGTATCACTGGAGGTCAGCGAGGTGGTAGCAGAGCGGATCCCTCAGAAAGATGACCTGTGGGCTGTATGCCACAGGGCTGTACATAAATAAGGGCTGTATAAAGGGGCGTTTTGGACAGCACATCTCAGTGGCAAGCAGAGACCCCATTGTAGCTCAAGCAATAACTTTCCATGATTTTTAGCCTGGCATGAAATAACAACCCAAATTGCCTTGCAAAAAAAAGCCTAGGAGGGTGGCCAGAAAACAAAGCAAGGAAAATTCTCGAGGTGCTACAAATAAATGCAGTATATTCAGGGGAAAAATATCTGCGTTGGCAGTCCCGAGGATGGAGGGACTTCCATGGCACCGAGCAGCTGCAGGGGCTGGGCAGGCACATTCCCAGCATAATGTATGTGATCACCAGGGATAGGATTCACATGTCCCAGCGGCAAGCACAGCTTGCTGTCTGATGGATTTACAGCCTGCTTTGGCTGGACACGGAGCCTCTGTATGCTCCTGTAGCACCCTCAGCACCGCCGCACGAGAGCTGCCAATGGGTTGTTTTGGGTAGCAATGGCCCAGAGAGAGCTAGAGGCTATTTTAGGCTGTTTCTAGGTATGGCAGCTCAGCTGAGGGAGGACTAAGGGTGATGCCTGCCTATTGTGGCATCCTTCACAGTGGTGGGGATGGGCACAGTGCAGAGTGAATGTCGTCGGTAAATGGGAGGAGCACTCCTGGGGTGTTTCCCAAGAACATCACCAAGCACCACGAGATTCAGCGTAGAGGTTGAGTAGCTGCAGGTCCCCACTCAGGCACATACCAGAGGCTGGCCTCACCGACAGGCCCTGTGACACGTCCTCGGTGTGGCCTGCAGGTTACGTCTCGCCTGTTATTAATAGCCCCGTCTTGATGGCTCTCCACGATACTCTTGCAAACAATTTTTTTTTTCTTTTGTTTCCTTCTTCTTTGAGCCAATTGTCAGGCAAGAAGCCAGGCCCTTGCGCAGCGTAGCCGTCACGTTTCTCACGTCACAGCACGGCTTGCTGCTCAGCCTGCACCACCAGCAGGAGCACCTGGCTGCCCAGGTACCACGTGGACGTGAGAAATCGCAGGAGAAATTTGGGGCATGGATCAGCCCCTGAGAGAAGCGAGGGTGGTGTGATGGGTTCCTCTACCAGCAGTGGGTTTCCAGAGGGAAAGTGAGGCACTCTAGGGTGATGGGGCCCTTGAAATGTCTTGTCTTTCTCAGCCCCACAAATTAGTCTCCACCTTAGTGTCCTCTCAGCATTCAATTTCTTTTCCAGCATGTGCATTTTCAGTGCCAAACCGTATCAAAAAAAAAAAAAACAAAAAACAAACAACACAGCAAATGCACACCCTTTCTGCCTCCCTTTCAGTTCATCCCTTTCCAAAAGACAGGGAGCAGTGGCCTTCACTCCCATGTCCATCTTTTCATGGAAGGGTGGTAATCCACGTGCTAAGCGTGTTGGCTTGAAAGTGTAAATAATGCTCAGGTGGGGGCTGGGGGGAAATTATAGAATCTAGGTCAGACAAAGGCAACTGAACTTGCCCTTGAAAGCAGGCGATTATTTCCAGGCTCCCCGTGATAAGGCGCTGGGTGGAACGCTGTTAATAATTCACAGCGTGGGCATTTAATAGTGGGGTCAGGTTACCTTGGAAAGTCAGGTGCTGCTGCCTTTCTGTCCCTGCGCTGGTGGACTTTGACTCCAGCGCAAACCGTGCGGCGCCTCGGCAGGTGCTGCGGCCCAGAAAGGGTTGTGGCTGGATCTTCTTTCTGCCGGGTGGGTTTGCTGAAATCCCGTGGTTGTTTTGGGAGAGAGGGAGCCTGTCTTGACTAGATGGAAATGTTACCGTCCTGCAGCTTAGGCACTTCTGCCGGCATTGCCATGCCTGGTTTATTACAAGGTGCTGTGGACAACACGTAAGACCTTCGAGGGAGTTGGGTACCAAAAGGTGTCTGTGGGTTAAAAATCAGCTGCATATTAAAAGTCAGTCGGGAGACCAGACTCATGCTGCTTAGTTTAGAGAAGGTCTTCCTGCTGTACGTGCAGGTGGAGATCTGGATCTCCAATCTTTGTCTGCTAATCAGCGCGAGCTGGGTCAGGACCTGTGCTGGGCTCTGAGGCTCAAGCTCATCCTTTCTTTTTCACCTCTTGCTTGTACACCCAAACTTCCCAGCTACAGCCAGGCCGTGTGCTGCCAATGATACCCTGTTTGCTGCATCTCCAGGTGCTGTGGTTCGCGTGAGCACACCTGATAGGTAATTAGAAAATCACCCAGAATAAAGCACCTGCTCCCTCTGCTAGACTGGTTGATATCCTTTTATGATAAGATCACCCGTATGGTGGACCAAGGGAAACCAGCTGATGTGATTTTTTTGGACTTCAGCAAGGCTTTTGACACGGTTTCCCATAGGATCCTACTGGACAAAATGTCCACCATACAGCTAAATAAAAACATCATACGATCCTCATCGCAGTCTACAACTTCCTCGTAAGGGGTTGTCAAGAGGCAGGAGACCTTTTCTCCATTAACACTAGTGACAGGACCCGCGGGAACGGGGTTAAGCTGAGGCAGGGGAAATTTAGGCTGGACGTCAGGAGGGGGTTCTTCACAGAGAGGGTGGTTGCACACTGGAACAGGCTCCCCAGGGAAGTGGTCACTGCACCGAGCCTGTCTGAATTTAAGAAGAGATTGGACTGTGAACTTAGGCACATGGTCTGAACTTTTGGGTAGACCCGTGCGGTGTCGAGAGTCAAGAGTTGGACTTGATGATCCTTAAGGGTCCCTTCCAACTCAGGATATTCTATGATTCTATGATTCTATGGTTCTCCTTGCGTCCTGAGGAGTGACAACCAGCAAAGCCATGTGAGAGCCACCGAGCTCCGAAGATCTGGCTTGGATCTCACACAGGGAACAAATATCATGTGTAAGCACGTGTCATTTCACAAAGTTATTTCTCAGCACAGAGCTTTAACTTTATACTGCTTTAACTTTCAACCAGCAGAAGAGCAATCTAGGGGTAGGGAAGGGGAAGGGAAGCAAAGGGGAGGCTATGGAATAAAAGTGAAATTGCTTCTCGAAATTCACGTTGCTTTGAAGGACAAACAGCAGGATAATATACGTGCTGACAGTGCAGAAAGCAGCGTGATTAACTTATATTGTGTGAGGCTAGGGTTTGTATCGCTGCCTGAAGTTATTGGAAAGAGGCAGGCACTCAGGAAATCTGCTTCAGGTAACACATCAGCGTGAGATCAGTGTTTCTGATGAAAACGGAAGGAGTCAAAAAATAGTTCTTCCTCAAAATGTTTTGTCTTCAGTGACCTCACGGAGAGCCCCTCTCAAAAAATATGCTTTAACTTCAGTCGGTTTGGGCTTGTGTTCCAAACCAGGTGACAAGCACACTTCCTCGGATACCCTCCTTTAGCGCAGGGGAGGCCAAAAGCAGCGAGGCCCCCGGCTCCACCTTGCCACGAGCAGTGCCGATACGTGAGCACCTGGCTTTTGTGCTGCGGGTCTTTCCCTTGGCTCTTCCTCTCCTGTTTTCACGGAGATGATGCTGAGTTTGTTTTCCAGCAGAGCGAAGGAGGAGTAATAATTTCCATGTAGGCCACCGTGCCAAGAGGACGTGCTTCGCGCCGGCTTGCTGCGCTCATCTCTTCTGGGACGGCTCCAGGCTGGCTGAGCAGAATATGCTAAGAAAGCGATTCCAAGAAAATCACAGTCATCGTCAGAGGAAGGTGCCCACGAAACTACATCCTGGCATCTTATCTGGAGCAAGGAGGCTCACGTGGCAGGCTGGCAATGCAGTGCTAAGAAGAGAACTGCAGCCTGGCCAAGCCCGCAGCCCAGGGGACCCGGGGCAGCCAAACAATGCAGCTTTTTCTCGCTCCGTGGTGTGGGTCTTGTGGCACCAAGCTGGGGAGAGCTCTGCAAGCCACAATGGAGAAAATAACAGGAACTGCCCCAAGTCTGCTGAATAGGGAAATGCCATCCCAATCATTCAGAAAAGAATTTAAAAAGAAAAAGAAAAAAAAAAGAATGAGATGAGAAATTGGAAGTGCTCTCAAAGCAGCACAGTGCCAAAGGAAGGCAGCCCAGAAAGGTCCCAGAGATCTAATTATAGTCTGCAATCAATGCTGCTCTTATCCGTGCTGCTAATGAACATACATGAGGCAAGCAGTTTTGCAGCTCCAGGGTTTCTTGCAGTCGAAATAACAGCTCGGTAATAACTAGCCGTCTTGCTTGATTAGGGCTCGCTCTGCCTTCTCCCAGCTTCCCAGCCTTTGGTGCATGCCCTCGGGAGAAGTGGGAGCTGTAGCCAGGGCTGTTCAGGATGGGGTAAGCAGCCAAAGCTCCAGCACAAAAGCATTAATGGCACACAGAGAGACAGGCAACGAGGGACAGGCCTCCCAAGGGCTGGAAAATGCAAGCTGTCGGGATGGGAAAGGACCCAGACTTCCCAGAAACTGCACCGTGGGAGAAGATCTTCCCTCATGGAATAAAAAAGCGATGCTCACCCTGCTTTTTCGGGGAATGAAGCACAGAGAACAGGGGCTGGCACCTCTCTGCTCTCAGATCAGCTCTAAAATGGATAGCAGAGTGTCTTCAGTTAAGGGCTACGTGGTAATTCCAGGTGGCTGCTTCTTCCGACCCTGAGAAAATAGAGCCTGACTTGTGGCTCGGGCCCAGTCAGCACCTGCCAAGTGGAAGCAGATGCTGCTGCCACGCAGGAGCTGTCTTCGCAGGCAGCTGGGGCAGGCCAGAGGCAGTTCTCCAGCATCTGCTCTTTCCAGCATTCTCCTTGTTCCGAAGAAGAGAGCTTGGGGAGTCCCTCGGGCCAGAGAAGGAGCTGCTGTGCTGGGAATCTGCGCTTCAGCTGCCTCCAGCTTCGTGAAGCACATGCCTTTCAAAGGGCATTCTAGAAACATATGGCCTCAATTTTTGCCTGGTTGGTGACATTTCTTCCCTGCATTGCCCGGAGGAAGCTGTTTGGGTGATTATTCATCCCCACAACTCAATAACCGCGCCAGTCTGGAGCGGTCTGCTTCCCCGGGGCTGCAGTTACAGCTTGATCTGCTCGGCCACAAAGTGATCGCTGCCTCCAATCGGTGGGAATGCTTGGTGCTGGGTGTCTCCCCGGGCTTCAGGTTGAGCAGTCTCCTTTTTTGTGGGGTCTGCACTGCGTGTGGGAACCCTGCTTGGTCACTGTTCAACCGTTCCCCTTGCTGGGTCATCCGTACCTTGGAAAATCCAGCTGCTGATGGAGGTTTGGATGGCTTTGAAGCTCCCAGTTGTTCTCGGTGCCCAGCTGGTGCAAGATACAATAAATTACATCTCCTTTTTTTTCCTTTTTTTTTTTTTTTTCCCTCTAAGGCCATATCCCAACTTCTTCCTTCTTCATATCGTTAAGGAAACAATGGCGATCCACTTGAGGAATTTGCAAAGGGAGACACAGCCAAGCAGGAACACAAGCAGAAGAGCTGAAAAACAACCCCAGACAAGCCAGCTTATGACCTCCGGTGCATTTCAGAAGAAAAGAGCCTTTCTTTGGTTTGGCTGCAGCTGGAGTTGGGTGGTGCCTCATTTGGAGTAAGTTATACAGGACTGGGTTACACGTCTCTCTGCTTGCAGCCTCTCCTGCAAGGGTATTCTCTCGGGCAGGCAGACTGAGCATCAGAAATGCAAATCCCCTCAAGGTGGGGATGCTTTTTCCAGACTGGTGCAGCTCTCGTTTTGTTAGGGAGCTGAGCTGAGGCCTTCTTTCTCCTTGCTTTTCCTACCCGTGACGGGGGAAGCTGCCTGCCGAGGGTCAGTCAGGGCTGACCTGCAGCGTGGCTGTGCATCTGCGGTGTCTGGGCAGCCAAGCGGTGTTTTCATGCCGAGTGATCCGTGCTGCGTTTGGACAGAGGGAACCTGAGAGCCCACGGTGGCTCAGCTTGGCGCAGGGTGCAGGCTGGCTGCCACTCTCTCATCCCGAGGCAGGGATTTCTCAAGCTGACAAAGTGCAGCTGCCGTTTTTATGGACTTAACCCTCTGAGCATGCAGGGGAGCGAGTGCTCACACAGCATTTTGGACGCCCAGCTGGGTAACACAGCACGAGGGTCTTGCCCCAGCCCCTTCAGTGTGAGACCACTCCCTCCACCTCACAGGAGGATGGCCCGTGCAAGTTCCTGGTCTCCTCACAGCATTAATTAAGACAATTAAGTATTGTCTTAGCCACAGTAATCCGACAGCATCACTGTGGCTAAGATGAGGCCCTCAGAGACCTCTTTCTTTGCTAACATCTCGCTCTGTCTTCAGAGGGCTGCTTCTCTGCTTCCCTCCCTAGTTTCCTCTAAGCAGAGATGCCACTCAGAAGACAACTTGCTTGAACAAAAGCTGTGTTTCCTTTCAGTAATACCAGAACTAAAAAAGGGAAAAAACAATTCAAATGCTCACTCATCCTGGTATCAACCCCCACCAAGCGCCTCCCTGCTGTCTTTGTGGCTCCCTGTTTACCAGCGCTGGGCTGCTACAGCAGGAGGTTTAGGAGCACCGAAGGATTTGCGTGCAGAGCCATTCGTTGTCTAAGAAATCTTGTTGACTTAAAAGTTAGTACATGCTGCTAAATTGCCTGCACGGCCATAAAGCATTCAAGTGAGAATTGTTCTGGTCTCTGGAGCGAAGTTCTCCTGCAGAAGCTGCCTCGGAGGAGCGGAGGGTTCAACAGATTTATTTATTCTCAGCTTGCCTCCTGGTGGGAGCTAACTGCCTGGAGATGGCTTCATGGAGAAAGCAGTGCTGGGCTGTGGCCGCCCTCAGCCCAGGAGGGACACCCATTTCAACCCGTTTCAACCTCCTCCAACTCCAACCTCAGCGACCGAGTGTGCTGTTGAGCAAGGGATGGAAGGTGCCACGCGTTGTCCTTGTCACCACATCACCCAGAGCTGCGCTGGTGGTACCTGCAACACCACCAGGGAGACGTTCAGCTGAGTTCGTGGAGGGAGAAGCACTCTGACAGCCTCCCAGAGGCCAATTGATCACAGCAAGTAGAGAAACGCAGACCCAACACCTGCCACGGTGTTGGCAATTGTCATCAAACCCTGTGTGGGGCTGGAGAGGGCTGTTGTATTTCTTGTGGTACAAAAAGGGCTGTCTCCATAGCGCTGGAGTGTCGCTGCACAAACACTGAGGAATAAAACTCCTGCTGGTAGTGCTCCTGCTTTGCTCTGCCAGGGACCATAAAGATGGCAAGCGCAGCAGATGAGGAGCTCCCTGCTGCCAGTCACTGGGTGCTAGGAAGGAAACCGGGGCCCAAGGGGATTGCTGTGAACATTGTGCTCACCAGCAAGGGGGTGTCGGGGTGTTGGTTGCTGCAAGGCAGCTGTCTTCATCCTGCTTCGGCCCTGTGGGCTCTGCTTTGCTCAGGTTGACCCTGATGGGTATCTTTGGAGGGTGAGCTGTCTTCAGCAGGACAGCAGGGTTTTCTGCCAATTATATGGGGAACAGGGCTCTGATCTCTGCTGCGGGATGCCTTGGGAAATGGTAAGGACCTTGCTGTATGGTCTGTCTTGGAGCAGACTGTGGGCTCTGAAATATTTTTGCTCTGTGGCCACTTGCCTTGTCCTTTCACATCCAGGTGTCCTGAATCTGGTGGGAGGCTGGAATAAACAGGTGCTTTGACAAGACTGCAGTGTTGCCCAGAGTCCCCTTGATTTGAGAGGACTCTGTATTTTTCCCAGGGGAGCCGTGCAGGCCAGGGACAGGACACAGAGATTTGGTGGCATCTCCATTGTTGGGGTCATCAGCATCCACATGGCTGAGGCTTTCAGCAACCTGAACTATCTGCGAGCAGGAGACACCCCGAGATCTCTTCACGTCAGAATTCATTAAACATAAAGGCTTCACCATGGTCTCAAAAAGACCCCCACACCAGAAATAGCAGGGAGCTATGAAAACATTTATAGAAGATACCCTGAATATTTCACCATCTTCTTATGCTTTTTTGAGCATATTCCTCACGGGCCTTTTCTCCTCTGTACTTTTCTTTGTAGGTAGAAGACTACACGGCAGCAGCAGAGCAAGGAGGAGATGTGTGACTAATGCATCAGAGGAGGGCTTGTCTGCATCCCTGTTCCAGGAGCCCAAGCATTTAACTGCTCCTTGGTGAGTGCTCGGACTTAACTGTACCAGAGGAACGTGCCAGCTGCAATTCTTTCCCAACAAAGGCGCTCTATTCCTTTTTTTAAATGTCATGTAAATGTCAATAACAAGTCTATAAACACAGCTAACTGTCTGGCACGCCACCCCTCCAGAGGGGAGGACAGAGACGGGCTGGGCAGCCTCCCAGTGAGGCAGAACCTTGCTGGCCGGAGCACTCGGTCTGAAGCTCTATCAAAAAGCAACGTGGGCATAAATAGGTTTTACTGCATTAGAGCCGGCCAAATGTCCCAGTCAGAGCATGTCTGTGGAAACAAGGGGGTAGTTTGGGTGATCTACAGCCCAGCCCTGAGCTGCTGTCATGCTGGGAAAGCTCTGTGCTGCTCCCAGGGTGCGGGGTGCTCCCGGGAGCTGGGGCCTTAACGTGACCTCCCTCACTGCTCACAATTGCCCTTCCCGAGTCCAGACCACATTGGGGCTTGGGGAAGACACTGTAAAACCAACATTATCCCTTGTACTTGGTGTGGGATGCTTGTTCTGGAAAGAACATGACAGTGAGGGGGAACAGAGGGGAGCAGCACTGATGCCTGGTGCGCAGTCAGCAACACAGCCTCAGCTTCTGGTTAACTGGGTCCGCAGGCTAAGCTGAAACCTGAACTCAAGGACCTTCTTCAGCACACAAAGCCTCAAAAGGAGCTTTTTCAGCCTGTCACCAGCCCTGAGCAGCAAATGCAGTCATGCCCTTTGCTCGGACCTACTTTTGACAATCTTCTCAAACAGTTTTGACCACATTTTGCCAGGATGTGGTGCAGGGATCCCACGTCTTGCTGCTGTCACTACCTGTAGACGCTGCAATCTGACCTGCTGTAAATGGGGCTGCCCTGGGGGCAGTGGTTCAGCAGAGCTGTTCCCCTGTAGGACAGCATCCCTGGGCCAGGGGGAGAGCATGCTTGGCAAAGGGAGCTGGTTACGGACCTCTCTTTTATAGGCTGGCCCCCGGGGAGCAGATTCAGGCGACCTGGCCTTCCCAAGGCCACTACCAGCCAGGAGCAATGTGACTCAATTATCTCTGTTCAGAGGTGACACAGAAAACCCTAAGGATGCAGGGGTTTGAGAGCCTCCGAGGACAGGCTGTGTGTGTGAGAGACGGGGCCCAGAAGCACTCTAAGAAATCTGCCTATGCTTTATGGATATGTTTTAACAGCAAGTACACAATCACACCTGCCACCAAGGGCCTTATAAACTCAGCAGTCCCCGTGTCTGTGTTTGCTAGCAAACACCACCTGGACAAGCTTTTTTTGGCCTTTCTAACACCCCCTCACCTCCCCCAGCTGTCAGCAGGGTTAGCTCGGACTTCCTTATCTCTGCAGCAGAAACTGTCACATGGGGGTTTCAGCCACAAAACGCACAGGAAGCGTCTGACTGTGGTCACCTCACTCCAAAGCTCGGGTTCACATTCAAACATGAAAGCAGCACTGACCTGAATCACCTGCGGACACAGTGGGGCAGGGCAAAAATATATTTAAGAGCTTTTTTCCCCCCTGAAACCAGGAAAAAAATGGATGGTCTTTTGAAAGGGAAACCCACGCTGTGCGCTTGATTAATAGGACAGTGCTAGTAAAAGAATATTTAAAACTTGAAGCACTTTTGATGATGCTTTTGATGGCAAGATAGGCAACACGACCAGCAGGAAGCAGTGTGCAATATCAGGGTGATGTCAATGTCAGGCAGATAGCTGAGCCATCGCCTTACACCCAGCTTCCTGGGTGCATGCAGGTTTCTTATTCCCCTGCAGCAGAGTGGCTTTAAAGATTGATCAAACATCCTGCGCCTCACCTTGTCAGCATTTTTTTTTGTGATGCAAAGACTGGGGGAGGAACCTGAGAAACCAAACGCTTTCCTTCACCCAGCTGCTGTAGAGGGCAAGGCACCCAGGAAAGACAGCTCTTCTTGTGAGAGCAGAGGGCTCCAAAATAGCCACAGACTGCTTCTGTGTAGAGCAAGGGCTAAGCTCACTGCAAGACTTTGTGGCAGGACAGGAAATACCGTCTGCCAGCCCACACAAAGGCTGTGCTGTGCTTTATTCCCTCCCCCCTGCTCTCTTTCTTACCTCATAGATAAACAGCAGAGGCCACCCAGAGCTCCGGATTTGATTGCTGAAAATTCAACACTTGAGGAAGTCACCAAGACCTGGCCAAAGACAGGTGAAACCTGGCCCTGTCTGGCATTACAGTACTTGTTCCCTTCCTGCAGAGGGGAAATTTCCTGCCAGTGCAGGATAACTGTGCATTACGGTGACAACAGGCAGAGCTAGTTCGGAGTTGAAGGGCCTCCATCCCTTCTGATCTTGGTCTAAGAGCAGAGCCTCCCAGCACGACACACACCCTAGCATCCCTCAGACACCAGCAGCCAGGCAGAGAAATCCCAGATCAGGACAGGTGGAGGGGGGAGGACTGAGCTTCGGCAGAGGCTGACCCGAAATAAATGCAGAAAAACCTGAAAAGGCTGTTCCTGCTACTGCAAGCAGGGTAAAGAGCAGTTCAGGAACACCCTGGTTAGTGGAGAAACTCCACGGCGTATCTAAGATCAGTCATCTAAGATGAGAGGGAACCTCGAAACAGCCTCGGATCTGTTACTGTTAGCCTGAGCTGATCAATTTGGGAGTGCAGTTTCCCTTCCAGAAGGAGCGTCACGTCACCGTGCTGCCAGGCCTCCTCCAGCCACTGCCCCTGCAAAAAGTTTGGCTCCTTTCCTCAGCTGCAGAGCGTTCTCTGGAAGCGTTTGTGTTGGCAGGAAGGCTGCGTGAATGACCCAGCTCCTTCCTGCTGCAGGCGGCCGAGTCCATTGCGGACGTGTGCTCCTCCCTGCCAGCGCTGCTTGCAGGAAGCTGCCCTCGTGTCCAAACCCCCTCCCTAGCCCCACGGGTATTGAAATGAGACAGCAGGGCACGCAGCTCACATGGTTTCAACCTTTATTTTAAACAATCGGATAAAAACAGAACCGCGTTTTTTTTTTTAAAAGACTCATTACATCGCAATTATAAAGTGCATTTCTCCCCTTGAATGTTGTGTACAAAAATATCTTTTAAAAACAAAAACATGCACAAAACCCCACAAGGCACTTCCAGGCATAGGGTGAGGAGAGCAGCCCCTTACCTCTATGTTCACATTGGCAATGGAAAAAAAGGGAAGAGGGGGAAGGCCACAAGTAGTAACTTTGAACTCCTATTGGTCAAATAGTCAGTTCCCAGCCTAGCTTCTGCTTACGGGATTGCTCTTCTAGCTTATCCTCCATTCTGTTCCCCAAGCACACCGCTTCCACAGCCTGCGAGCACACAGGCCCCCAAGGAGACAGCACCATGCGCAGCACCCAGACATACATGCCTTGTTCCAGCCCACAAACTGCCCTCGGGAGGCACGCAAGCATGCCAGGAGAGCAGGACTTCTCTACGGTGTCTTACAGCATTAACATCGCACACTAAATCAAAAAAAAAAAATTAATACATCAGTGTCGCTCAGATTTTAAAAACAGGTTCGAACCAAGCTAGGCAACAGTCCCTCTGAGAGACACAGGCGAGAAGAGCTGACTCAGGAAGCTAGCTGAAGAGAGGAACCAGACCTGGCGAGCTCCGGGCTAGCAAGCAGATTTACCACCTGGAGTGAGCGATCAGAGCGATAACAGGCACTGATGTCAGGTTGGGAAGGCAGCAGTTGGAAGCCAGCTATTCTTCCTGCAAGCCCTTTTGTTCCTTCCAGCATCCGACAGCGATCACTGCATCCCTTCTGGGTTTGGGTAAAACAGCTGAAGGAATTCATGCAGTAGTCTCCTCAACTAAAAGCCAGGTTTGAAGAGCTAACAAGGAGTCTAGCCCCACTCTCCAGCCATCCGGAGGCTACTACAGACACCCCAAAGTCTTATAAAGCTTATGCACTAAGGTTCCCTTGACCTCTACGTCTACTAACTATTCAGCACCCTCCCTTTGAGATGAGGGATTAGGGTTTTTCCGCCCAACTAGTAACGCAAGCAGCTGTGTGAGGCTGTTAGCACCCCACAAACCCTCATCTCCCTATGGTGAGCGCAGCACAAAGCTTGGGCGCTCACGGGTTGAAGTGGCAGCAGCCACCACAGCAGGTTCGTGTCCTTCCTTGCGGGTGAGCCCCACCATCCCGTTAGCTACCAAGTAGTCCATGGCACGGAGTAACAAACCACTGGATCATAAAAAAAAAAAAAAGGCAACATCACTTCCAAAACTTGTTTATCTCAAACCCTTGCTGAGACCACGCGTGCCACCGTGCTCTCAGCCAAGGCACTTCCACCACAGTAGGCACATTTCAGTCTTTTTTTCTTAACGGGACGTGGCAGAGTAGCTGTGCTCTGTGTTCAGCTCCCACAGCACCTGAGCACAGCCCCCGGGCCCCAGCAAAACTCTGCCACACAGTTCACAGAAGGAAGTACTCGCATTCGCGGGGCCCAGCAAGGCCAGGAGCTGGCTTCAGACGTCCATCGAGGGGAAAAAGGCATCATTGGTCACTTGTGGTTGAAAGATGGGAAGGTTTTAAGGAAGGCAGTCAAAACTGTCAACCCGCTGCTGTGTTGAAGTGCCGCACAGCTACAGCCAATCTCTATTTTTGGTAACATCCAGCATATGATGAAAGCTTTTCAAGATCAGCTGATAAAACTGGTGACTAAGCATATCAGATTCTCTCCCACAGGCACATATGTCTCCTAATACAGCAGGCTGCAAGCTACACCTCTTACCATCAGTTGTATTTTCGCTTCCAAAAATACCCTTCTTGCCTTGAGCAGGAAGGACCTCGCACGAGGAAGTGCATGAGAAGATGACTGCTCCCCACAAGCTGACCACTTCCTAATTCCCTGACAGGCACAGGCCAGCTTTGCAAGGAGAACCCTGCAGCTGAAGTACAGCACGCTTTAAAAAAAATACTAGAACATATTATGGAAAAAAAAAAAAATTAGCAAGCAACACGAGCCAGCCATCACTACGTAGCTTAGGCACACAATACAAGCACTGTAGTGTTTCCCTGGAGAGTAGCAGCTTTACAGAAGAGGAAGGAGTAGCAGCACTGAACAGACAGGCAAGCAACATCTCCTGTTCCTTTGAGCATCTGGAGAGCCAGTTAGCTGACTTCGGGCAGGGCAGGCAGCCCATTACACCGGGGGTGTCCCTGATTATAAGCCAGCCGCCAGCAGAGCGCTGCGCTTTTGCTGGGAGGCTGCTGCAGAGCTCCACGGAGCCTCGCTTCTTCCACCTTCCAGCTCACATTCAGATGGGCTCCCAGGCCTGCAGACACGCCAGCAACAGTCAGGACTTGGGCTTTAGGTCAATAGTAAGGCCCCAGCTTCTCGTAGCCCGAATAGCTCGGCCACTCAGGGAACAGCCCGTAGGAACAGCGAGGGCTCCCAAACTGGTCAAAGGCGCTGCCAAAGTCAGGGCCACGCGGGGGGCAAATGGCTTCCTGGGCAGACTTCAGTTCCGACCGTATGATGCGGTAGTTCGTGCCTCTGTTGCTGTCCCAGTACACTTTGCCATTGCACTCAAAGGAGATGGCAAACTCGACTCTTTCATGGGATTGAATTCCCTCGGGCAAGCTGATGTCAAAGGAAAATGTGTCCCGATCTGACCCTCCGTATGTATCCTTGACGTACTGGCACGGGTAGTCTACAAAGTTTTTCCAGGTGTCGAATGTCATCCTGATCCTCACGCTCTTTTCAAAAGCCAGGTTCTTCACTTTCACTGTGCCCACCACAGACCGCTCCTTCAACATGCAGTTTTCGAGGCACACGCAGTCCGTCTGGAGACGGTTTCTGAAGTCCAGGTAGTCCGCAGAGGGCTGGACAAAATCCAGGACAAAGCTGTCCCTCTCCACCGTCGTCAGACCCACGATGTTGTCGATCAGCTCGGTGATGTTGAAAGGAATATCCAGGGGGTCATCGAACTCCGAGAACACCTTCACCATCGTCAGGGCAAAGCCTCTACTGTCTGCAAACGACACCTTCTTCTTCACTTTGTTGTGTGGGAAGGAGTCTGCTGCCTCTTCGGGTCCTGTCAGCAGTGCCTTGCTGTTCAGCTGGATGCACGGCCGCAATGGCTTGTTTGGCTTTGGGGCAATTTTGCAGGCACACCTCTCTCTTCGCAGGGGTGAAGAGCACAGGTACAGCTGCATCGCTACGTCCACAGCCATCGCTTGCTTGTGAGGAAAGTAGTCTAATACTCTGGAGGATGAGAAGAAGGGTCAGCTTATGTTAGAGAAGCATTTTGATGAGTTGTCAGACAGTTGCTACACCACTTTTCCCCATCCATCCCAAAGACTTAGTTTCTATCATCCCCACAAGTCCCTCAAGCTTTGTAAGAGCTGGGTATCTGCGCAGCATAATTTACAGGCACTTTAGGAAGTGTCCTGCAGCAGAACTGTCTGGACTTTAGTCTTTTGTACCCTTGAAGAACAAGTTCACCTCCAATTGCTAGAGCTACCACGTGAAGACACAGACAGACACTGCCCTACTAGGCTTGCAATAGCAGGCTCTAGAACATTTTTGACCCAAAGCAAAAT
This sequence comes from Aythya marila, assembly GCF_965140915.1. NCBI lineage: Eukaryota > Metazoa > Chordata > Aves > Anseriformes > Anatidae > Aythya > Aythya marila. The sequence continues at coordinate 11,887,528 of NC_139045.1, read as the reverse complement.
CCATGTCTCAGTCCTGCTTATGTCCACAAAACCCAGAGATTATCAAATTCCAGTGCCACATAAAGCAGTATTCCTGCTGCCCTCTCCTCCCTTCCCCCAAAACTCTCCCCATTGCATCTGACAACTTTGTAGGGGCAGGATCTCATGTGGTCACAGGCTGCTGTACGCAGCTCACCTTGGGTTTTATAGGACCCCAGATGTCACACGTGTTAAGAGGCTGAAAAGCACCCATTGGATTGAGGTGCATACTTTGTTCATCACCACCTCCAAGAATTGCTCTAACTACTCCATAAGAAGTGCCCACATGGTATTGCAAGGATGGCAAGAGCTGGATAAAGCAGAAGGGTGCAGACTTAGCTGACATTGCACCTATAGAGGAGGCAGCTTCCTTCCCTCTACAGAATTTTAAACCAGATGCCAGCTCAGACAGGCCAGGAGGTTTTCCTTTCATACCTTAAGCCTCCACAGCACTTGTGCTGAGCCCCAAGGAAACATCGGTATAACCACAGGGCTCAGCCACAACCAGCTTACCTACTCGAGGCTGAAGCAACCTTTGGAAACAAGTCCTTGGCCCCCAGCGGGGCAGACTGTGTGCCCTTCCACCACGCTATCTCCTCCTCTAGCATCCAGACTGTTCCCCCAGGGGTGCAGCACAGCTCACCCGTGCCTTAAAGTCAGAATATTCCCTTAGTGTACCTTCCCCATTTGGCTGGGGACCATCCTCCAGAGCTACTTTCACTGTGCAGACTGCGCCAGCAGCAGGAGCAGCGGCCGCTGGCCGCATGCTACACCAGAGCTCGTGCTGCCAAAACCAAGCACAGCCAGCTCGAGTACTCGGTAGCTGTCCCTGGGCCAAGAAAAAGCAGCAGAGCCACTCTGCAGTTTGGTGCTTTAACTCCCCACCCTGTAACACCAACAGAGCGGCTCTGAGCCGTCCTTCACAGCATCCATGCAGCAAGTGCTCTGAGCAAGCCGATGCCCACGTGCGGGGCTGGCTTCCCAACACACCCACCAGCTATCCCCTTCTGCGTGTCCTCCTCCAGCCTCCTCTGAAGCTCAGGGGCAGCTGGATAGGACAGGCAGCCGATCCACCTGCCTGCCAGCACCATCCCGCTCGGCTCTGCCGAGTTTCTCACACGCACTTTATGTAGGTCACTTCCTCCTTCAAAATCAGGCAGCTCCCAATGCTTCCCTCTCACCTGCATTACTTAGCTGTGTCCTTTCAGTCAAGGAAATTCCCACAGCTGCTGAAAACTCGGGTAAAATCACAAGCATCATAAGCATCAGCAACTCCCTAACGCTCATAATGCGGAGGCAAGGAATACCCAGCCCGATTTGCATTACCTGGAGCTTTTTTCCAAGCTTAGGGACTGAAGTACAAGCCCTCTACCTACCTGCTGTTGGGTTGAGCTACCTATATTTACAAGCAGCCACTTCCAGCCTGTTTCATGCCCCAGACACCTTCCTGCCCTTCACTTGGAGCCCGCTGCTCCCCAGCTCACATTCACAACCCCTTGCTTTCAGGAGCAGCCTGGAGCTTACGCATTGAAGCTGGCAGCATGCAAACAGCTTGGGCAAAGCGGGCAAGCAGGGAGCAAGCAGCGAGGGGCAGGCAGCAGGGACTGACCCCCTTCCCCTCCAAAAATAAAAAGAAGGGGCAGGCTGAATCAGACCAAACCCTCTACCTCTGGAGGTGCCCTCCCAGCTCTGCCCTCCCCAGAAGATGCCCCTGCTCCCTCTGAACCCTTCACTTTCAGGAAGGGGAAGCAGGTGAGAGCAAGAGGGGTTATTCACACTTACATTTAACCCAGCCTGGCTGTCGGAACAACCCGAGCCGCCCCCAGCACACAGCCCAGCTCCCGCAAGCATCCCCCTGCGCGCCACCCTCCCCGCTCCCCCAACCCCAACCCCATCCCCATCCCAATCCCAACCGGGGGCTGCTCCCCGTGCCAAGCTACACGGAGCCGAGATCCCCCCCTAGCCGTGCCCGTACCTGGCACCGTGCATGGGGCCGCTCCCCGCCGCCACCGCCGCTCCCCCCGGGCCGCCCCCAGCCCCGGCCCCGCTGCCTTAAGACGGCGGCGCCGCCCGGCCCCTGCCCGGCCCCCGCCCGGCCCCTCCCCGGCCCGCGCCGCGGCCAATGGCAGCGGGGCCGCGGCCATGGCGCTGTGGGGCCCGGCCCCAGGCAGCCCTCAGCGGGCACCCACACAGGGCTGGAGGTGCTGCTGGCACCGAGAAGGGTCCAGCGGGTGGTCTGCTGGCCTGAGGGGCACCTGCTGGCTTTGCTCTGCCCTGATCCCCCTCACAAAGTTGGGGGCAAACAGCATTTCCCCCTCTCCACCCCCTATATCTGTCCTCTCCATGAACAGCTCTGAGCAATGTCGCTGTCTCTTGCCTCCTTTCCAGCCCATGAAAGTAGGATCGAAGTGTCGACATTTGGTTTGAATTAACTCATGGGAGCGCACACAGCTATTGTTACACCCAGGGACTGCCTGCCGCAAGCCGCCGCTTAATAAACTTATTACTCTGCAAGGAAAAAAGGGGGTTTTGTTGAGGGGGGGAAAGCATTGCTTTAGCCTCGCGGGTTTCTGCTTTTAGATAGAGGCAGTGGTAAGTTTTAAAGGAGCTGGGAGATGTATCCGTGTCCGTGGCAGGACTCTTGGAGGTGTGGATCAATATTTACAGTGCTACTTTGAGAGGGGTTGGCAGCAGGGATGAATCACAGAATCACAGAATTTTCTAGGTTGGAAGAGACCTCAAGATCATCGAGTCCAACCTCTGACCTAACGCTAGCAGTCCCCACTAAACCATATCCCTAAGCTCTACATCTAAACGTCTTTTGAAGACCTCCAGGGATGGTGACTCCACCACTTCCCTGGGCAGCCCATCCCAATGCCTCACAACCCTTTCAGTGAAGAAGTTCTTCCTAACATCCAACCTAAAACTCCCCTGGCGCAACTTAAGCCCATTCCCCCTCGTCCTGTCACCAGGCACGTGGGAGAACAGGCCAACCCCCACCTCGCTACAGCAAAGAGAGGCACCATGCCCAGATTTGCCCAGCAGCAATGGACAGAGACCCAAAAGGGCCCGTGGGTCTTCTCCACTGCTGCCTCAGGCAGAGTCAGCACAACCCGGCTCAGCATTGCTGATCATGGGATATTGAAAAGGGATTTTCCAGACAGATCCTGGTGGAAGTGTAATGGATGAGCCCAAAATCTGGGAAGCCCCCAGCCTGACTTGTGCGTATTGCTGTGCCCTGCTGTGAGCTGCCTATGCAAGCTGCTGGCTGCTTAGCACTGCAGAGGCGCTGGGAGAGGTGGTGGTCAGTGTTGGAGCTGTGCAGGCTTCGGAGGTATGCATGCGAGGTGACTGGGGTGTGTTTCTGGCCTGCGATAAAAGCTGTGTTTGCCTTGAGCAGGACACAGTGTTTCACAACTGCTGCCTGCAGTTTGCCTCCAAAGTAAAGGTAGGTGGAAGTCAGGGCAGGGCGTTGTGGCGGGCTGTGGACACAGGCTCTTATCTTTTGGGAGCAGAGATAAGGGCTATATTTAGCTCTGTGCTGAGCCCTTGCACAGTGGTCTTAATGATTTCCCCACAGCTTTCCACCCCTCCCGCCTCGTTGGGGGATGAGGAAGAGCAATCGTCTCCTTCCCTGTCAGCTCCATGGCGCAGGGAAGAGGCTTTGCAGATGTTTCTCCCTGAGGGTGACCAGGCCTAGGGAAGTCCCATCCTTGGTGGACATCTCTGGAAGGAGAGTCCCTGTCTCCTACCAGCTCCAACCTAGGGTTTGTTCACAGCGCAGGACCCCTGGGACAGGACCTTGTGGCTCCTGCACCCCTTGAATGTGGCTCTGCAGGCTGGTGGGAGGGAAGGACAAGCTGCTCACTCCCTCTTGCAGGGCAGCCCTCCTTCCCAGGGGCTCCTCCATGCCACGGCCACCATGGTGACATGAAATCATGATGCAGAAGACAGACTGGCTGTGGGGAAGTGTAAGGCTCTTGTTGAAGAGGCTGCGTGCCCTCTGGGGAGCGGGAAGATGCCCCCCTGTGTTGTGTCCAAGCAGTCCCTCAGGAGCCACCTCTACCAGTAGGTACCTGGGGACACATCGTGGTCCTGCCACCTCCTTGGGCTCCTCGCTGGAGGTAGGAGCAGTCGGAGTGTTGTCTCCTGGCCAGGAGCTCAGCCCCCAGCAGCCAGCCCCGGGGAGGGGAAGGGGAGCAGGGCTGGGGGCGTTGTGCAACGTGTCCACACCACAGCGGGCTGCGGGGCCAAGGCTCAAGGGCGAGTGTTGTAAACCCATGGGGCGGCTGACGTAACAGCGCTGCCTGGGGCCGCTGCCACGGGACACCCTGTCTGTGGCCTCCTGCCCCTTCCCAAACCAGCAGCCCCCTCCTGCTGCCTCAATTCCTCCCCACCCTCCCGGCTGTGGCCTCCCATTGCCCTACTGGGAGGCCCCAGCCCTTCCACACCCGATTTTGTCCCCAGCCTAATGAAAGCGACTGGCGGGGCATTTCAGGAAGGTCTCCGTCCCTGCCCCCTGGGGGTCCTTGGGCTGCTCCTTGTGCCCTCCACAGCCTGCAGACAATGCCTGTGGTGGCACAGTGGATGCTGTTGCAATATTGGTACTTGCCAACAATTTCCAAATCACAAGTGCCAAGAAAGTGCTGCTGCCTTTGAGCCAGGCCCCAGTGCTTGCACCAGGCAGAGGGTTCTTTTTTTTTTTTTTTTTTTTTTTTTTGTTTAAGTTTGCCTGCCTGTGGCAAGGCCGAGGGGAGCTCTGAAGTAATTTTAACCAGGTGTTGCCTCATGTCAAAATACCGAGGGAGAAACTAATTTTGGAGTAATTTTTTGTCATCGAAGGCATGTGATTAGGGAGGAAATCCTGGCTGAAGCAGAAGAGGCTATTTTGGGCAACACCGGGGTGCTGCAGGAGAGCCGCCAGGGCAGCGCGGTGCCCCAGGAGCAGCAGCAGCCGGCCGCGTGGTTTGTGCTCCTCCAGAAAGCGTGTACCCATGGCCGAGCTGTGTGTCCGTCTGTCTGTCAGCCCTCCCTCGCCCCTTCTGGGTGTACAGACTGGTTAGAGCCACCCCCGGCAGGAGGGCAGGAAGTCTGCAGATCCCTTTTAGGTTTTGTGAGAACCAAAAGTGGTGGGGAGAGACCCGGTGAACCCATCCTCCTTGCTGGGGGGAGAGGGGCTTGGTTGTGGTGGCTGCTGGCCAGCTGGTGTGTGTGCTGACGGCTGTAGCATGCCTCGTGGGTCTGCTTGTGGGGTAGTGGAGAAAGCTGAGAGAATTAAAATGTCTTAGTCTTAGCTACAGACACATGATGTGAGTCTTCTGGCAGCTTCTTGTGTTACCAGGCCCCTGCTCAGCTCCTGTACCCTCAGAGCCAATGCAGCTCCACCAAAGAAACGCTGTGAGAAGTCCCCTCAGGCGGTGGGATTCTCCTCTTTTATCTCCATAGGTCTCCAACTTCTGTGGCCATCCCAGAAGTTGGAAATAAGGCAAAGAGCCTTCAATGTGCCAAAGGAAGCCCTGCTCTGGGTTCAGACTCCCTCCTGTGCTCCAAGGCAGGGGCCCCACTGCCACTCCTGTCCCTTCCCAAAAGAAAGGAGTTGCTTCAGTGCCTTGGCTGCAGGCCTGAGATGGAATATTTGCCTTGGCACAGCTCCATTTGGATCTCGTATGTGCTCAGATGGTCAAGCACCCCAAAGAACATGTACTCTGCCCTGCAGAAGACCGCGGCACCTTCCCTTCCAAGCTGGTGTGTGCAGAGAACACAGCGTGGGCCCAGGGGCAAAACCTAGCCTGGTATTGTGTGCTGTGGAAAAATACCAGGTAGTGTAGCAGTATTAGTTCCTAATAATAAAAATGCCCAGCACCAAGGAAATCCTTGCAAAAAGAGATGTTATGAGGGAGAAAGTTAAGGCAAATATGTTATTGCAAGTGCCCTAGGGAAAGCTGCTACCCACCGGGAAAAAGGAGATGGGCTTCCAGCAGAGGAAGAGCCCAAAGACCAGCACAAGGAAACAAAATCCCAGTAGGGCACCCAAATGACAGGCAGGCAGGAACAAGAAAGAGGAGAGTCCTTGGCCAGGCATACAAGGTGCTTGTCAGAGATATTGTAGTGGTGCTGGGGTGAGGCACTGTAGGCAGAGTACCAGGCTAGAGCAACCTTTTCCCAGGGATTAAGACCACTTAGGCTCAGTGGGTTAGTCTCTCCCAGGAGAGAAGGGTAGCTCCTGTTCTCTCATCACCTATGATGTTCTCCTTAGAGGTGTGCTCCAAGACCTTGCCTACATGCAGTCCACAGCTTACATTCCCATCAGTGAAGTCATGGAAAAATCACAGCAAAAGAAAGGAGGCTGGTTGTCTGCTTCAGGACTGCATGTAGAAGTGCAACAAATGTGTATACATCTTTACTTTTTTTTTCTTCTTGTCAGTTTCCCTTCCCCTAATGAACACACACTGTAAAGATGCCTGGCTTGACATTCCAGAGACTTTTCTTTGTCTTTGCAGCTCTTCAGCTGATGCGAAGAGACACAGTGGCTTTCCTTCCCCTCTGCTGTTTGCTTGAACCCCGGAGTACTTGGTTGTGCAGATACAATCTGTAAAATTTGTCTGTAATGGGTACGTGCCTTCCCATACAAGGGGAACAAGGGACATAAAGACACAGTCTGGACTGGAACTTTAAATTCTCCAAATTTCCTATGTGCTCTTGCAGGAGAGGAACGAGGGCCATGATGGAGTGGGGAGGGTATCGAAAGGAAGTGGTGGTATTTCCATCGGCACACTGCTATGGCTGCAGAGAGAGCGCGATGCTTGGCTCTGCTCAAGTATGCTGAATCAGTTCAGATGCATTCACAGCTTCACTTGTTTATACCTGCAAGTGTCCGACTGGCTGGACTTGGATCTGTTCTGGATACACAGGTCACAGCGAAGCAATGTTCTAGGGCAACGTTAGTGACTGGTGGGGCAGACATCTTGGGAACTTGCACGTACTGGGCCTGGGGCCTCAGAGGACAAAGCGTTGTACAAGAGGCTGTGCTTTGCTTGAAAGGCACACGCACTTCTTGTATGTTGATGAAGGCTGAGAGGGAAAAGGTCGGACTGAGGAATGCTTGCAGTTCTTGGTGATAAAGACAAACCCAACCTCTCCCCAAAGATTCATCAGCTCTCTGTGCTGCAGCAGACAATAGTCAGTCCCTCCAAGAATATTTTTTTCTCTTTTTCTCACCCTGAGATGAAGGATGGGACCCATTGCTTTTTGGACTTGCCTATCTCTGTCCATTCACTATAAAGGGAATCTGAAAACCAGGAGGAGTGAGATGCCTGACTTCTAAATGAGGAGGAAGATCAGCTAGAGCTGCTCCCATCATCAGCCCTTGTGTTCTTTGAAAATATTTTGCAAATATAACCTAGTCTTTTTATTTGGAAGTGTTACTTTAATCCCAGGGAAAAATGGAAATATTCATGTGTCATGTGTCAAATTAACCAGAAGTTTGAAGTTTTGCAGAAACTGATGGCAGCTAAGGAACTAAATGCAGCTAAGTAGGTCACTTGAGATGCCAGGTTTGGTGCATACAATTACCTCCGCTGTCTGTAGGAAGCTTGGCGTTGCCGACTGAGTGCTTAGGAGTCTGCAGAGATGTCTCCCTCCCTGTCCCATCGCCCAAGATGTAGCAAATCTCATTTGTGCCTAGCAGGAGCTGGTTATGCGCAGCATCTGTGTAGCAGAGCAAGTACCTTTAAGCTTGGATTGGTGAAATTTGGGGAATGTGCCTACCCTTTAGTAGGGGAGGAGGAAGTCAGGCCATTGGACAGTCCGTCAGGGTGTGCAGAATTAACTCATAGCTCAGTCAAATCAAACAATCAAATACTTCTTGACTTTTAAATCCCTAAACCTGAGCTAAGGCTGCTATGAATAGCAAACGGTAGCCCTTGGTTAACCCAGAGGTTCTGGTCGTGGAGCTGGCTCTGGGTTGCAGTGCCTGGCTGCTCTCACACCAGCTGGGTTCCCAGTTCCTCAGTACTCCTGGCTCACTGCTGCCTGCTGGACTGGGTAGTGGGGAGAACATGTTTCCACAGGCACCTGTAAATATGAAAATAGGTTTGTCCATTACATGGCAATAAATGTGTTTGCACATACCCATACAGGTCAATGTACTTTTTAATAGAAAACACTAATCATGAACTGCAAATTAAAAAGTGCATTAAAAATGCACATTGATGAAGTTAAATAACGTATTTAAAATAAATCTCTAAGTAAAGGGTTGGAGGCAGTTGCCTCGGGGCGTAACTTGCCAGCTCTGTTGCAAACCGGGCGCCTTTCCCACCTAGTGTGGATGCTGCAGAGAGCTGCACACCGCAGGCCTGGCAGCTGCGTGTCACCTCGCCACTGTTCCCCAGCAGTCCTTATCTGCTCAGGCACGCATCCTGTCCATTAGGCAGACTTCCTTTGTTTCGCCGGTCACTCTCCCTTAGTGGCATATCATTGCCATTGTTATTCTCACACGTGGACAGCGTGGTGTGACGTGCTGAAGTTCCCACACCACGCTGAAGGTTTAATTGCCTTCCTCGGGTCATTTTCAAAGCGTGGGCCCTCAGCTGAGGCTCTCAAATGGTTGTTGGGGCTGTGTTCCTGGAGTCTGACACTGCCATGACTGTCCTTGGGCCAAAAGTACAAGAGAAATGGGGACAGACAGGCTGCAGCCCAGCAACAATCACTGAGTTGGCAAGAGCTTGGAGCACATGGCAGATGAAGAGATAAGGAGGGAGCTGGGCTTCTGCAGCCCAGAGGAGAGGTGGTCGGTAGGGATCTGACTGCATCTTCCACCGCCCTGCTCGTAGTGGGGAGGTGCAACATCATCGTGATATAGAGAGCAAACACAGAACGATGAGCGGCAGATAAGGCATGGAGATATCAGTCTGGTACGAAATCCAATATTGTATGGCTAAGAGAGGTGAAAGAGAGAGAGACAAAGGAAGGACGGAAGGAAGGAAGGAAGGAAGGAAGGAAGGAAGGAAGGAAGGAAGGAAGGAAGGAAGGAAGGAAGGAAGGGTGGCTCAAAATACTTAATAAAGGTCTCAGATAATTTGCAGATAGGATGTAATATATGAGCGTGAGTTCACTACAGTCTCAGAGCAAAGCCTTTCCTTTAATTAATTTATTACTAATATAAAATTTTACTAGTCTGTAAGGAGCAATAAAACATGCTAAAGCCAAGTTAACCCAATCTAAGGTAAAGACATGCATCTATTACTATTAAAGGTACCTTATTCTGCATAAAGCAAATAAGTATATCTATGGGCTGTGTGCAAGTAGTCTGTCTCACAGACCTTTGCCCACAGACTGCGATGTGACTCTTGCACCTCTGAAGATTTGTACTCGCTTTAGCTGCCATTGCAGACGAGATGGGCTTATGCTGGCTATAATTATTACCCATGACGTGCTCGGCTGCAGTCTAAGCTGCTGTCTTAAGTAATTTTGGCTGGTTTGTTTCACTTCTCACCCCATCCTAAGACTTTTACTACATGAACAAAGATTATATCAGAGCTCCTGTCATCCCATCAGCTGCCAGCATCAGACCCCTCTTTATTTTTCCATTTGTGAAGGAGGTGTATGGAAGCTGTGAAACTCCCCACTGCAGGGCCTTGTGGATGCTAAAAACTGACTGGAGTTCAAAAAGGGACCAGACACATTCACAGAAGGAAAACAATCCAGTTGCACACAAAGACACAGCCTCCTCTTCAGGAAATCCTTGATCTGCAAATTGAGCTGGCTGGGAAAGTAATCTGAAGGTGAATCACTACAGGCTTGTCCAGCTCTTCTCCTCAGACATCTGCCATGGCTCCCTACCAGATGCAGGGGAAGATGGAGCACGTTTGAGCTTGAGGACTCAGAAAAATGTTTGCTCGATGGCACAAATATGTTGGAATTTCTCCCTGGAAAACTTGACAGAAGGTGAAATCTTACTGAACAGCTGCAGAGAGAAGAGCAGCATTGCCCAATTCCTCCTCCCAGCCCCAGGGTTCCCATGGGGGAGTGCTCCGGGGGTTTGTACATGGATTGAAACCGCCTGCAGGGACAGGTAGGCACGGCCATGAGCTGAGACCCACTCATTAAAAAACCCAAAGGTGCCTGTGCAGGTGAGAAGAATCTCTGCGTGACAGTACACAAGGCCATTAAATGTAGCAGACTGAGAGCCTGTGGTTTCTGCGCTCCTCTGAGCAAAAAAAAAATAAAATAAAAATGAGTGAATCCTCCAAAAGCTGCCAATGCTGGCGCCCCAGCTTCTGTGCAGGGCGCTCAGAGCAAGGGCAGGGACCAGCCCAGATGTGACCGGTGGCATCTGAACTTGGGGGCTTGAGTATCTAGAGAAAGCCTGATAAGAGCCGGGAATTCAAGTGGTCCTGAAATAGTGGTAAGAGCAGCTGGGGAATGCCTCATATGGACACATGGGATGGAGCAGTGGGGCTTGGTATGCAAGGAGGTGACACCTGCCCCACGCACTCGGTGTCACGTTTCGGCCCCGAGAAGGTTTGCAGGGGGCGAGTGACACACAGCATGTCTCCAGCGTGCCGGGGAGGCTGTCCTTCGCCTGCCCTGCACCGAGCTGCAAGAGGAGGGAGGCCGCTCTCCCGTGCAGCCCCCAGGCTTTCACGCTGCTTCCTAGAGTGCCAGGCATCCCTCTGAACTCCGCAGCATGTGCTCTGGGCTTGCAGTACTGTCCAGGCTTGCATTCCTGTCAGAGGGTCAGCCAAGAAGCCACCGAGTTTGGCCACAGAGGTAGGATCCCAGAAAATCTGCAGCTCTCCCCAGCCTCCCGCGGAGATGCCCCAGGCCCTGTGGCAGGGCACAGCTCTCCCCGTGCCCTTCTCAGCTACCTGAGAAGCTGTGGCCAGCATCGCTGCGAAGTCCCCTGCGTTGCTGAGAGGTGTTATTTGGAGCAGACAGGGCTGATGTCCAACGAGCTCAGTTTTCACTCCAGGCTTCAAACAGCTGCAGGGAGCACACAGCTTTCGGAGCAGGCCTCGGGCAAGCAGCGTGGCTCCCTGGCGCCTGGCCTCCCTGGGAGGTCGCTGCTCACCTGCCTCGGGCAGCCAAGTGCCTCTGTGCATCTTTGGGACCTCCTTGGAGCAGAGTTTAGTCTAACACAGCCTTCTCCTCCAGGCAGGCCTGCAGGGTGGCAGTGGGAGCCCATATTTCCCTTCCTGTAAATTCAAGAGTCTCCCTGCTTTGCCTGGTGGCAGGAACGCGATGGGTTTGGAGCTCCCCTGGGGTACTTGGCACAAGTTACAGGGCTCAGCGGGGCCTGGACTGGAGCATCCCCTGACCTTACTGCCTGGAGGGGCAGGAGGGCGGCTGTGGGGTCCTGTCACCTGCAGGCAACACGCTGTGAGAGCTGCCAGCCTCTGGCCTCCTGGGCCTCGTGCTCTGCCCCGGAGGCTGGCTGGGCCTGGGGCTCTGCACCCAGGCTGGCAGGCTCAGACAGCCCCGGCTCCTGAGCGCGTAACCCCAGGGCTATCTCTGAGCGAGCACACAGCCTGGCGGGCTGTCAGCATGGGCTGTTAACGAGGGAAGAAGTTTCACAGTCCTCGAGCTTGGCCCAATTGCTTTTCATCCCCTACAGCCCTTCTTATCTCCCCGAAGGGCCTGGGACAGCTTTAATTGGAGTTAGGGCTGCGATGCCAGGTTAAATATGCAAGTTTTCCCCGAGAATAAGGCAATCTGCATCCCGGCCTACATTAGATATGTGGATCAGCTTCTGCTCCACCCTTAGGAAGAGCTGAGAGTCATGGTCCTGACTCTGTCATGTCTTTGTTTCCCAGAAAAAAAAAGGCTCATGCTGGATGGCACACTGTGGCTGCCCCACGTTGCCTCGATGGGGAAATGAAGAGACTGATCCCATCCCCAGTGGGGACTGTACCCCGGGGGGTGGACACCAGCACCCTGGGCACTTCCGAGGAGACTCCCTGTCTCCGAGACACTTGCACACCTTAAAAATCAGGGCCTTGGCAGCCTCCAGGCACCCTGCTTGAAAAGACAGGGCAAGCTGCAGAGATCTAAAAACCTTCCCTTGGGTTTTCCAGGCAGAGCTGGAGGCGCCTCTCACCAGCAACCACCCAGACGAGATAAAGCAAGCAGCAGTGAGCACACAGGCAGCTTTCTGCATGTATTCATTTCCAGTTGATCAAAATCCCGGCTGTGAAATGAAAGCAAGAGCACACGCTGAAAATGGAAACCCTGCCTGGAGAAGGTAGACCGGCCTCCAGAGCCGTCTTTGGCATTTGAATACTTGTTATATTGAAAGGAGGCGGTGTCGGACCCGCAGTTACAGGGCTCTATCTATCCTCTGCTCGTCTCCCAGTCTCGCCCCAGTGAGTTTGCCGTGGCAGCGCCGCCCCAGATGCTGCTGCAGAGATGACATGCCAGCTGCAGGGCTTGCGGGAAGCTTAAGACTGTTTTAAATAATGCGGGCTGCTCGGTTAGCTGGGCGAGCCTCCCTCTGCCATGCACGCCCAACACACTCCGTTTTTTTTTGGCTTCAAGTGCACTTCGCGTGTCGTCAATGCAAAAAATTAAGTGGGTGCAATATGTCATAAAGATAGACTCCCCTACCCCTCAAAACACACCCAAAAAAGAAAAAACAAACTCATTTTTTTAACATTAAAAGGAAGAGAGCATTTAATCTACCAGCCACAACGATGATACTGATTTATCTTGGTTACTCTGAGCACTGGAAACTCGATACAGCAGGCTCCTCTGGGAGAAGGTGATTGTTTCTATTTCTGCAGGGACTGGAATCCGTGGGATTAAGCAAGATGTTCTGGATGCAGCTCCATCTCCCCGATGCCCGTTCTGGGGCCATGTGGCCGCAGCAGTATTTTGCACGGAGGTAAAAGCCCGGTCAGCACAGAGAAGGGCGCGGTGCAGCTCCATCTGGCAGAGAGCAGAGCCCCCATGAGTCATGAAATGAAGGCGAAATGCGTGGGACTTCTGCAATCAGGAGGACGTAGGCAGTGTTATTTCAGGGCTATTTCAACCCCGTCCCCTGGGACTTCTCCCCTTTGCCTGAGTGTGGGGATTTCTCTGCCCGGTTCCAGGCTCGAGGCAAATAGACACGCGTTAGGGGAGACTAAATACGACAGATATCAAAGCCCATTGTAAAACGTGGGCCCTGCAACAGCAAACAGCTGTAGCTGGCTGTGCTGGTGCCCTTCTTTTTCCAGTTGCCCACCTCCTTGATATCTGCGAGGAGGAGCAGCTGCTGCGTTATCTGGAGGTGATCGGCGTTGGAGGCAGGGACCGCATGGTGAGGCCAGCCTGCAAGGGGATGACCCCATCCTCCTGCATTTCATCCCTTAATCTTGTGGTCAGAAGACCTAGCAGGACGGGGGAAGGTGACAAACACCCCCCCCCCCAAGCAAAACACGTGCTTGGGAAAAGGTCTTTCAAAGTGGGCTGGGTGCCCAGGGCTTGCCATTCGGGGTGCACAGTGAGAGGAGCAGCACCCTGCAAGGCAACAGAAGAGCTGCCATGGTTCAGCCCTAAGCAGGATCTTCCTCTCTCTCTCCGTGTGGCCAAGGTTTGAGCTGACATGGTTGGTTAGCTCGGTGTTAGCCACCTCTGGAGAGCTTTTGGAGGAGAATTAGCCTGAAAATACACGGCAGCTCGCAAAGCTCCCCTCCTGCCTGAGGAACAAGGGGTAGCCACACGCAGCCCAGCAGAGCTTATCAGGAGCTCGTGGACACATGAACTCCACGGGAGCAGGGATGCCATTTCACGGGCAGCTGGCTGCAGCTCGCAGCACGCCAAGGGAGGGATTAACCCCTTCCATTTCTGAAACAAACGAGGCCTGAGATGCTTTGCTACGTGAGGAACAACCTAGGTGTTGTGAGAGCAGGCGAGGTACAGCTGTGAGCAGGCAAAGAGGAACTGCGTTTTCGCCAGGTGAAGCTCTTGAGTGGCCTATTAAAAGGGAGCTGGGGGAATTGGTTCCTTCTTGCAGTACAGAGCTGAGAGGAGGAAGTCCCTTCTGTGGTATAGCGAGGCTTACAGAAGTTCAAAAAGGGAAACCTTGAAGAACAAGCCAGCAAGGGCTATTAAATGGAGACACCTTGTCTGCTTCAACAAATGCTGATCAGCGGAGCCTGGGTGAGGTTTCAGGGAACACAGCATGTTTTCCCAGTTCCCTCTCTTCCTTAAGCATCGTTTCTGCTTCTTTGCGTCCTTTTGCCTTAATTTTGTTGAAACTTCCTTGAGGAAAAAAAGAAAGGGAGGTGATGCGCGGAGCACAGGTTGTCCCAGGATTATAATGCTTTATTGTTCACTAGCCATAAATTAAATCTGCTGTGATAGTCTGAGAGGAGGGCAGATTGGCCTCTTTTATAGCCTTCTTTGTCTCCCTGCAGTCATCATTATTGCCTGGAGCGATGAAAGAGGTGGCCCTGGAAGGGTTGGCAGAGGGAAAGGCTGCTGCTGCTCCCCATGTGGGTGCCCTCATGGTGTGCTGCACTGGGGGCCCAGGCCTGGCACAATCAAAGTAAGTAAAATTTTAATGCAAGCACCGAGAGCAGACAAGCAGGGCATGCATCGGTCATGCTAGGACAGTAAATGTACTGAGGCAAGGAGGATGTCCTACTGCAGGGCACCCAATGCAGCCTTAAATATGTAGAGAAGAGTGAATACCATTCAAAATCAGCCAAATTCTCTTCTTTTTAAAAAAAAAGGAAAAGAAAAGAAAAAGAGAAATCTGCCCAAAGCTGGGTAGGGAGGAGCTGTTCTTACGAGCAGCTTAAAGCCAATTTTCCAAGTAACTATGAATCAGACTTTTCTTCTGAAATTATGTGTATCTGGAGAGGAAATAACACTTATTTTTCCTGGCGTGCCTTATTAAGCAGCTAAAAGCAGTGATATGATGCTAGTGGGTGGGTGTTGGTGATGCTGGGGCAGTGCTGAATTCACTGCTTCGGGAAGAGAAAGAACTCGCATTTTTTAGCTTTCTCCTTGGTTAAATCATGGCCTCAGCTGAGGGATGGAGAGGTGAGGATCACGGAAATCTTCCAACCTCATGATCCCATGATCTGCACCAGGGGCTCTCAGCTGCTCATGGTAGGCTGTCCATCTACCCATGCTCTTGGCTGTAACGTGGAAAGGGAGCCCTGCTGCACGTAGCTTGCAATATCATGTCCAGGGTAAACTGAAACCAATCTCATGGGCACACCTGGCAGGAGACACCTCAGTGGAGCAAGGTGTCAGAGACCTGGAAACAATCCTTCATCGCCCGTGCAGGCGTGTGAACCTCCATATGGACACACCTATATGTGTGTGTAAGCAGGTCCAAATGTCCAACAGAGAAACCTTCATGCCTGCGATGCTGGGGAGATATTTCTGCCCTGTAGGCGTGAGCTGGCAATGATTTTTCTTCCCTCTTCTGAGGTGAAAGGACTCCAAAAACTGAAAAGGAAGGGCAAGAACAATGTCCCCATAGTGAGTCAGAGCTATCAGGGCCAGAAGACTTTCCCCATCGTCCTATCCTAAGCCAAACCTTTGCCTGGACTCCTAGCCAAGTCGCCTTGTCCCACCTCCTCAGCAAGGAGGCTTTGAGCAGGGCTTGGCTACAGCCTGTGGAGCTGCGAGGTGAGCTGTGGGGAGGCTGCAAGGCATGGCCTGGGCTGTGGCTCACTTCTCCATCCTCCCTGGGTCTCACAGCTCACTCGCAGAGCCGGGGAGGAGCAGCTTGACAAGACGGGGCCATCCTGCAGCCTTCTGCTGCTCCCCAGTGGCCGCGTGGAGAAGGCTTCACAGGAGGATCCCAAAGGGTGAATAAAGCCCTGGAGATGTTCAAGGGGCTGCAGCATCTCGAAGTATAGGTCCCGATTCCTTTCTCACCAGCTCCACACCTCACAGATAATTTTCACAGGGCCTGGGAAGAGCAGGACAGCAGAAATGTGGGAGAGATGCGCTCCCAGGCTTGGAGTTCTTAGAAAATAAGTAAATATTTTTAGGTCCGTTGGGCACCAAACAGTGCTTTCTGGGTTTATTCTTGCAAAATCACTGAGGAGGTTAAAAAATATCTCAGTGTCTGTATTCAGGCAATTCACCTGCTCGTTAAAAATGGTTTTGCTGCTGTTTGCTTTGGGGCTGGTGCTGGGATCCTTTCTCAAAACAGAGAGAGGCAGTGCCTGCTAAGGACCAAAGCAGGAAAATGACAACTGAAGGACAAGGTCTCCAGTCGTTTCCTATCCCTCTGGGCACAGCCCTGCAGGTGTCAGGGTTGTGGTCAGTGTAGAAGTAGGGAGAAATTGGGAAAGCACAGAAGTGGAACATGCCGGTCCCTGATAAGAAAACTGCCTAGGGTGAGAGGTGTTTAAAAATAAAATAAAAAATGCAGCTCTCTGGTTATTTCTGCCTCATCCAGCTTTCTGGGCTGCATGCTCTCTGGATGGGGAAATGTCAGAGAGATTGCATGTATTTTCAGCTTCTATTTCAATCAGTCAAATGATCGGATGCAAAAAACGGGGAGATGAATTGCTGCAATACTTTTCTCAAAACTTTCATTTGGGGAAAAAAAAAAAAAAAGAAAAACTGAGCCAGTAGGCTGTTTGTGTGCCGTGGCTGACCCACATAGATGTGGGTAACTTGAAAAAAGGTGATGCAGGCATGGAGAACAGCACGCTGAGAGCTTAAATGATAAAGGGATGGGGTTTCCTTGCTGAGGCACTAACCTCCATTGAAATTCAGTGCGAAGATCTCCATCTGGGAATGCTGCGAGGGGCAACGCTGAAGAAAGGCTGTTATACCAGTGTCATCAGGCCACAGCTTAAAATGGAAGAAAGGGCATCTTGTGATTGCAATCAGCTGCGACACAGCCAAGGAAAATAAAAGATACATTTTGAGTTATGGAAGTTGATAGATGGAAAAGGTGAAAAAACTTACAGCCCCCTCCCACAGGATTTTTTCTATGTGACCAAAATGACTACTTCTGTTGTCAGAAACTGGCAGGCAATGTATGTGCCACGTATTAATCTCTTCTTCTGTGGGTCTTCCCGATCACAGCTTGTGCAGATGAGGGAAGGAAACAAAAGAGGGGGATATGGTTTGAAATAATTTTCACTTTGCAAGCTGAAGAGTGGGGCGTTCGCTCTGCTCCCTCATCTCAAGCCCCTGCTTTGGGGATGCTCCTCACCCAGCTCCCTGCTCCTGAGACCTGCACACCCCTGTTCCCTCGGAGGTGCTGTGAGTGCCTGGCACGCTCGGAGCACCGCACCCTGGCACAAAGGGTGTCTCTGCCTGCGTTTTGGGCACCTCCCCTGTGCCGCACGATGCCCAGGATGCCCCATCACCAAACGGTGACGAGCATCCAGCCGAGATGCCCACCCCAGAGCCTGTCCTGTGCCGGCAGCTGCCTGTTGCCCAGCTTCACGGAGGCGATCCAGGAGCGATCCCTGCGCCCTGCGCTGCGCTCGGGGCGGCGGCGAGCGCTTTCCCAGGCTGCCGCAGGTGCCTTATCCCACCGGGGGGGCTGTTCCCCCCCTCCTCGCTCCTTGTTGTGCTGCACACCCGTCCTCCCAAGGCCGAAGGGCCAGCGGCAGCCCGTGTTTTGGGTCTGCGCCCCGGCTCTCAAGGTTTTTCCCCGGCCCCCCCCGCGGCCGGGCCCCTCCATAAAGGCGGCTGCGGCCGCCGCGGGGCCGTCGCGCTGCCCCCGCCGGCCCGGAGCCCCCGGAGCCCCCCACCATGGGCCGCCCCCCGCCGCTCCGCCTCCTCCTCATCCTCATCCTCGCCGCCCTCCTGCCGCCCCCCGGGGCCCGCCGAGCCCGTGAGATGGGGCTGGAGGGAGGGAGGGGGCGATTGGGGTTGGGGTTGGGGGTCCCCATCCCGGGACGAGGTGGGGAAGGGGGGGGATGGCGCAGGGCTGAGCGCCCCCCTCGCCTTCCTCCCGCAGCCCCCGGCGGCCCCCCGTGCGCTGCCACCCGGCAGGCAGCCTGCGGGGCTGGCTGCGGCCCCGTGCCCTGGCTGTGCGATGGAGAGAGGCAGTGTCCCAACGGGACGGACGAGATGTGTGGTGAGTGAGGGTGGTGGGGTTTTTTTTGGGGGGAGGGGGGGGGTTTGGGGGGCACATCCTGCGCTGGGCAGCCCCTCAGGGCATGGGGATGCGTCCTGGAGCCTCCTCCTCGGAGGATGCCGGGGCAGAGGGGACCATGGTGGTTGTTCCCAGAGCTGTGGGAGATCCCACTGACCGTGTGCTGTCCCCACTGACCGTGTGCTGTCCCCGCAGATGCTCCCTGTGGCGGGGACCCCCACGCGTGGCAGTGTGATGACGGCCGCTGCGTTTCCAGCAGCTGGCGGTGCGACGGCGCTGCCGACTGCCCGGATGGCTCCGACGAGCAGGACTGCGGTAGGTGGGCCCCAGAGGGCTGAGAAGGGCCGAGAGGGTCTCTCGGGGGGCGCAGGGCGAGGTGTGAGCGTGGCTCCATCCCCGCAGTGTGTGGGGCGAAGAAGCTGCAGTGTCCCGGCACTCACCACTGCATCCCGCACTGGGAGCTGTGCGACCGGCACCAGGACTGCGAGGACGGCTGGGACGAGGAGGGCTGTCCCCTGCAGCCCTGCCTGCCCGGGCAGTGGCAGTGCAGGAACAGGGTGTGCATCGCGGCCGAGTGGAAGTGCAACGGGGTCGACGACTGCGGCGATTCCTCGGACGAAGATGTCTGTGGTGAGTGGGCACGCGAGATGCTCCTTGGTGGGCTGAGACCTGCCCGGGGTGGTACGTGTGAAGTTTTTTTGGCCTTCCCGGACCCCAGCTCCCCTTGGGATGGTGGGAACCTGCAGACACTTTGTGGGACCTCCCCACGAGTCAGGGATCCACAGCACCTCCCGTGCCCTCCTGGCATTGCTCTGCCCTCCTGACACGAGCTGTGTGTGCCACAGCCCCCTGCCCGGCCGGCATGGTGAGGTGCGACGAGGGGAAGTGCATCCTGGAGTCCCTGATGTGCAACGATGAGGATGACTGCCTGGACGGCACCGACGAGCCCAGCACGTGCGGTGAGCGGGCGTGGGGCCGGGGGAGCTGCGAGAAGCAGCCCCGAATTATTTCACTCCTCCGCTGCCTCCCTGCAGGGCGGAGCTGCTTTGTGCGCAACGGGGGCTGCGCGGAGACGTGTGCTGACACCCACTGGGGCGTGCGGTGCTCCTGCGGGGCCGGCTGGGTGCTGCAGGCCGACGGGCAGAGCTGTGCTGGTAAGGAGGGGTTGGGGTGTGCACACTTTGGCCTTGCCAGAGCCAGCGTTCATGCAGGAGCACCCACTTCAGCCCTGCTCCTGCCCCTGTCTCCTACCTGGCCCCGAGAAGTCTGCGTGCAGGTCGTGTCCCTGCTGTCACCGATGGGTTTGGGGTTTGGGGGCTGTCTGGGTAGTCCCTTGTGGCCAGGGGCTGGTGGTGCTGCCTGAAGGGAGCCGGGCAGCCGTGCCGTGGGCTCCCTCCCAGCAGCTGCTGTCGCTGCAGATGTAGACGAGTGCTCCTTGGAGTACAGCCCCTGCAGCCAGCTGTGCAGGAACACGCCGGGATCTTTCAGCTGCTCCTGCCTCCAGGGCTACACGCTGCGCCACGGCACCATCTGCGAGGTGGCAGGTAGGGTGTGCTGGGCTGCCTTGCCCGCCCCGAGTCTCGTCCCATTCCCATCCACCTGCTGACACCGTCCCGGCAGACAACTCCACGCAGCTCCTGGTGGCCGTCGGGGAGGACCTGGCTCTTCTGGATGTGCGGACCCAGGCGTACCGACCCCTGCTCTCCACCGAGACCGAGCCCCGTGCCCTGGTGTACGACCTGCTCCGGGAAACCTACTACTGGCTGACGGAAGAGGGTGAACTCTGCGCCCACCACCCGGGGAAAGGAGCACGGCTTCTCTACGCAGGTGCGGAGACACAAAGGTGGTGGGGCTGAGAGCTGGCCTGCCACCCCGGCCCTGCTTTCCTGCAGTGGAGAGGGAAAAGCTGGAGTGTGTGGCCAGGAGCCGAGGCTGCGAGCATTAACCACTGTGTCTCTGCAGATGCTGGGGAGGTGAACAGCATCTCCGTGGACTGGTTCACGGGGCAGCTGTACTGGGCCAGCAGCCACCCCGCGGCCATCTGCGCGGGGCTGGGTGACGGCCGGGGCTACGTCAGGGTGCTGGGGAAGGATGTGGCCCCAGAACAGCTGACGGTGTACCCCGCTGCGAGGTAAGGAGGCGGCCAGGCAGTGCTCGGAGCTGAGGCTGTGATTTTAGCGTGTGAGGGGGTTTTGGGCAGCCCTGGGGCCACACCAAGAGCTGGGTGCCTGTCCTCAGGTCCCTGTACTGGGTGAACCGTGGGCAGAGGGGCCGCACGGTCATCGCTGCAGCCGGCATGGACGGCTCGAACCGCCGGGAGCTCACGGTGGTGTCGATGGAGGAGCCTGTGGGGCTGAGCCTGGACTACGTGGCCGGCAGGCTGTACTGGATCAGCGAGTACAAGGAGGTAGGGACGGGGGGCGGCAGGGCTCAGCCCCGCCACGAGCTGGGAGGTGGCGAGGAGGGGCTGGGAAGGGCGGCCCCGCTTCCCCCTGAGGCACGGGGTGCCCCTGTGGCACGGGGTGCCCGTGCCGAGGCGTGCCACGTGGCGGCTGTGCCCCGTCCCCAGTCCATCGAGACACTGCGGGTGGATGGCAGCGGGCGCCACTCCTTCCCCTCCGTCCTGCGGAGCCACGCCGAGCCGCTGGGCCTGGCCGTCTTCGAGAGCCGCTTCTTCTGGGCCGACGGCACCGAGCTGGTGTCCGCCAGCAGGGCCTCACCCCGGGAGCACGCCGTGCTGCTGCGGGCCCCCGTCTCAGCCTTCACGGTGCTGCACGTGCTGCAGCAGCCTCCACGTGAGTACTGCGCCGGGCAGCCCGCCCGTGGGTGCAGGGAGAAGCGCGAGGGGTGGCAGCTGCCCGAGCTCCTCGTGTCCCCTTTGCTCCCAGGGGATACAGCTGCCTGTGCGCCGGGTCTCTGCAGCCACCTCTGCCTCCTGTCCCCCGTGCACCCCCAGGGATACCAGTGTGCCTGCCCGGAGGGCCTCTACCTCCTGCCCTCGGGGAAGTGTGCAGGTGAGCAGGGCTGCAGGCTGCCTCCCTGCCTTGGGGCGCTTCGGGGAGGGCCCTGGGGAGCCCTTCCTGGTGCTGTGCCCCATGCAGGGAGGGAACCGGGGAGCTGTCTGCACCCTGGGGAGGGGATGGTGACGCTGGAGCCACGCTGACACGCTGTCCTTGTGCCCCACAGAGCTGTCCATCGCCTACTCCTCAGGGAAAGCCATCTCCCTGGTGCAGGTGGGCCCCGGGCCACGCAGCCGACGAGTGCAGCAGTGGTGGGAGCCCCTCCAGCTGCAGGACGTGGACTGGCAGAGGTCGGTGCTCTACGGGACGGACGACCGCGGGACCCTGCTGCGCCTCGTGGGGCACGCCGGGAGGAGAGAAACCATCGAGACCAGGCTGCCAGGTGAGACCCCGTGGGGTGCCGGAGCCCCCCAGAGCTCCCGGAGATGTGAGGCTCTTCTGCCAGAGAGCTCAGCAGTCCCTTGGTGCCCACGCTGGGACTGTGCCCTGGCTGTAGGGACAGGGGGGGACCCAGGCGGAGGAGCTGGGCTGTGGGGCAGCCCCATAACTGCTTGCTTGCCTGTTGCCAAGTCTGCTCTGCCCGCGTGGACGTCCGCTCGGGGAGCCTGTACTGGCTGGCGTGTAACCGGAGGGACATCGGGGTGACCCAGGCGCCCAACATGACCTCGCGCGTCCTGCACCGCGCCCGCAGCAGCATCCAGCACCTCTTCTTGGACTGGCAGCGGGGGGCTCTGTACTGGCTGGCTCCTGGGCAGCCCCTGCAGCAGCTCAGCCTGGCTGGGGGTGACCCACGGGATGCCTGGAACGAGACCTGGCCTGGAGAGCTGCCCGTGGCCATGGACAGCAGGGCCTTCACCCTGCTCTGGAGCTCAGACCTGGGTGAGTGCTGGAGAAATCTGGAGCAGAGGGGGGTTGCTGTAGAGGCAGGAGCGACCAGTGATGCTCTCTGCATGCAGCAGGTCCCTGCCTGGGCAGTGAGATGCTCGTGGGACAGGCTTTGTCCCACGGGTGGGCTCCTGTCCTCAGCCATGGGGTCCCTGCCATAACCGGGGGCTGTGGGGGCACAGGGTGGGCCACAAGGGGTCCCGGCAAACCCCAGGTCCAAAACATCCCCTCTGCCTGCAGGCCTGAGGGCGCTGAGCCTGACCAAACGGCAAGCGGTCACCCTGGCGCCCAGCTGGCCCCATGGCCTCGTGGCTGCCTTCGAGCCCTACCTGGTGTCTGTTAACAAGACGTCTCTGCTGCTCTGGGACCGGCGGACGCTGGCCCTCGTGCTGGCCGTGCCAGCAGAAGGCGTGCAGGGAGCGGTGGCCTTCGTGGAGCTGGAGCTGCCTGCAGGTGAGAGGGGCTGGGGCCAGCAGGGTGCCTGGTGAGGCTGGGTGGCCCGAGCAGGGGCAGTGCCGGGGTGCAGGGGGCATCTGGGCTGCTCCTGGACGTGCCTGGAGCGTGGGCAGCCCCAAATCCAGGCTCGTGTTCCAGTGCCAACGAGCAGAGGGCCTGCCCTGCCGCTCCATCCGCCCGTGACCACCGCGTCGAGGACGAGCACGAGCCCTGCCTCGAGGACACGCCCGGCCACCACCTCCACCACACCACCTCCGCCACGCAAGACGACCACCGCTGCACCTCCCACCACAGCGCCAACCACCTCCAGCACGTCCACGCTGGCCAAAACCACCCCTGCACCAACCACCACCACCGCCAGCACCACCACGTCCACCCCAACCACCACCTCTGCGCCCGCCACCACCCAAACAACATCAACCAAGGTCCCCTCCGTGTGGTCACCCACCACGAGGAGCTCCACCACCACCACCACCACGAGGAGCACCACCCTGTCCGTGCCACCCCAGCCCGCTGCCCCACGGCTAACCACGAGCACGCAGCACCCACCCAGCCCTGCACGCCCCCTCCCCGCCGCCCCCCACCTCTCCTGCCCTCGCACACACGTGCCCTGCCGGGACGGCACCGAGTGCGTGGCGCAGGAGTACGTGTGTGACGGGGAGAGGGACTGTGCGGACGGCTCTGACGAGGACGGCTGTGCCCAGCTCTGCGACACCCCAGGTAGGAGCCTTTTTCCCTGAGCAGACGGGTGGCTGAGTGCCAAGAGTGCTGGTGGGGCATTTTCAGTCACCGGGGGGTGCTGGCACCCTGCCCGGCACGGCTCCTCATCTCCCCAGGGGCCTTCCACTGCGTGAGCGGCTCCACGTGCGTCGGGGCGGGCGAGCGGTGCGACGGGGTGCCGCAGTGCCCCGACGCCTCAGACGAGGCGGGCTGCTGGAGCCCCACGCCGGACTGCGCCCTGCGCTGCGACGCCGCCACCCGCTGCGTCCCCGAGAGCTGGCTGTGCGACGGCCACGCCGACTGCCTGGACCACGCCGACGAGCAGCGCTGCGGTGAGACCCCCGGCGGGCGGCCCCGGGGGTGGTTTGGGGTTGAGCTTTGGGTTCCCTCTTTCTCATCCGTCCCCCTCTCCCCCCGGCAGCGCCCAAGGAGTGCAGCCCAGCCGAGTTCCCCTGCCGCAGCGGGCAGTGCGTGGCCCTGTCCCTGCGCTGTGACGGGGACCGGGACTGCCGGGATGGCTCGGACGAGGAGGGCTGCGCGGTGCCGCGGCCCCTGCTGTGCCGCGAGGGCGAGGTGGCGTGTCCCCGCAGCAGGCAGTGCGTGCCACACGCCTGGCGCTGCGACGGGGCCGCCGACTGCGAGGACGGCACGGATGAGGAGGTGGGAGTGAGCTGGGGACCCCCTGCCCCAATTCCCGGGGGGCTGGTGGCACTGCTCACCCCGTCCCTTGCTCCTGCAGGACTGTCCCCAGGAGGAAGGGCCGTGCCGTGACCAGCAGTGGGGCTGCTCCCGGGACCACGAGTGCGTCCCCAGCGCCTGGCGGTGCGACGGAGAGGCGGACTGCAGGGATGGCAGCGACGAGGCCAGCTGTGAGCAACGCGCTGCGTGTCCCCTTCGTGTCCCCCCGCGGGCAGCGGGCCCTGCTCTGCGCTGAGGGGAAGGGTCCTGTGTGCAGAGCCCCCTCCCAGCACCGCTGGTGGCTCCAGGCCCCGGCTGGGTGTTGTCCCCATGGGGCTGGTGGCCTCGGCGTTAGGATATCCTGAGGGCAGGCTGCTGGCACAGCTCTGGGCATTGCTGCCACGCGTCCTGGGCACCCTGCGGGCACAGCTCAGCTCGCCCTGGGCACGTGGAACTGGTGGGCGAGGCTCAGGGCAGCTTCCCCCTGTGTGTCCCCGCAGGCCAGCCCGCCCCGTGTCCGAGCCACGAGTACCCCTGCGGGCTGGGGGTCTGCCTCAACGTCTCCCTGGTGTGCAGCGGGCGGCAGGACTGCGTGAACGGCTCAGACGAGGGGGGGAACTGCTCCCTGCCCTGCCAGCTACGCTGCTCACAACTCTGCCACCCTTCACCCCAGGGCCCCGTGAGTGCCAGCAGCCCTCACCCGGGGGCTCGCACTGCTCTGCTGCCCCGTCCCGGCTGCGGGAGGAGCCCCACGCTCACCTCTTTCCCCACAGCGATGCTACTGCGCCCCTGGCTATCGGCTGGCCGAGGACGGCCTGACCTGCGTGGACATAGATGAGTGCACCGAGTGGGGTGAGCGAGCCTGCAGCCAGACCTGCCTCAACGCCCCGGGGTCCTACAACTGCAGCTGCCTCCCTGGCTACCTGCTGGAGCCTGACGGCCGCGTCTGCAAGCTGGGTGGTAAGCACAGGGGTCTGCAAGCATCAGGGGGGGCGTGCTGTGCCCCAGAGGGCTCTGTCACCTGGGATGGCCGTGTTTCCCGGGGCTGTGGGGCCACCAGGGGCTGAGGGAGCTCTGTGTCACCCCCAGGACCCGAGCCCGTGCTGCTGGTGGCCGTGCAATCAGAGGTGCTGTCCTACGGCCTGCGGAGCGGGCGCGAGGAGGTGCTGCTGGCCACCGACAAGGAGCGCGTTGTCTTCTCCCTCGACTATGACCCGGTGGAGAGGAAAGTTTTCTGGATGGACCTGGCCACGGAGAGCATCAGCTGGCAGGGCCTCGACTCGGGCAAGAAGGGCACGTTGGTGAAAGGTAGGCTGTGGCTGCCCTGTGTCTGTGCAGTCCCTAGGATGCAGCTGCACCAGGCTGCGTCCCCTCGCACGCAGAGGTGCTGAGGGGAGCCTGAGCTCCTGGGGTGCTGGAGACCCAGCCTGGGAGCGTTTTTGCCCCAGCATTTTGCCCTCTGGGTGCTGACTCCTGGGCACGTCGCAGGGGTGAGGTCAGACTGCATCGCTGTGGACTGGCTCGGGAGGAACCTGTACTGGACGGACGGGGCAGCGGGGCAGGTGCTGGCCACCCGGCTGGGGGCTGCCTGGCGAGGGAAACCAGAGTACACCGTGGTGCTGGATGGAGACATGGACCAGCCCCACTCCCTGGTGCTCCAGCCTCTAGCAGGGTAAGTTTGGGGTAGGAGGACTCGGAGACCTTCTTGCCAGCCCTGTCCTGGCCCGTTTTCCCCCTCCAGAAGCAGGCAGTGGGGTGGGGGCGAGTTGGGATGGCCTCACCTGGGTGCTGTATGACTGGGGAAGAGGAACCCCAGGCACCTGCCCCTGCCTCAGGCAGAGCTCTTAGCACATCCCTGAAGGAAAGGGGTACAGTACAGCATCCCTGTGCTGTCCTCCTCCCACCAGGGTGCTGTACTGGTCCGAGGTGGGGAGCCTCCCCCGCCTGATGGAGGCCACCATGGACGGGAGCCGGCGGCGCGTGCTGCTGGCCCAGGGGCTGGGCTGGCCCACGGCGCTGGCCCTTGACCTCCCCGCCTCGAGGATCTTCTGGCTGGATGAGAAACTGAGCAGCCTGGGATCCGCACGCCTGGACGGCACGGACGTGAGGGTGCGTGCTGGGTGCTACAGGGCTGGGTCGGGTGCTAGGGGCTGTTCTAAAAACCCCTCTACTCCTCCAGGTGCTGCAGCTGGGCTGGGTCCGGAGCCCCTTTGCCGCAGCAGTGTGCGAGGGGCAGCTCTACTGGTCGGAGAGGAAGACGTGGTCGGTGCTGCGGGTGGACAAGGCTGCTGGCAAGAACAGGACCGTGCTGCTCAAGCGGCACGGGCAGCCCCACGGCCTCCAGGTACCTACCCCACGGACCCCAAACCCTGCTGCACCCGCTCTGCTCAGGCACAGGGCGTGGAGGCACTGCGAGCCGTGGTCCTTGGGGTGCTGATCCCTGTGCTCAGGGGTCACCAGCTCTCTGGTTGAGCTGCGAGGCCCCGCTCGGGTTGTGGGGCTGAGCCTGCCTTGCCCTACAGGTGATGCACCCAGCCCTGCGCCCGGCGGTCCCCAACCCGTGCGCGGCACGTGGCTGCTCCCACCTGTGCCTGCTGAGCGCCCGGCACTCCGGGCAGTGCCGCTGCCCTGCCGGGCTGACCCTGGCTGCCGATGAGACCACCTGCCTGCCCCTCCACGACTCAGCCTTCGCCCTCCTCGCATCACCAGCAGCCGTGATGCAGGTACCTGCAGGGCCAGGCCGGGGGGCTGCTCCCCTCGCCGCTTTTTTTGGGAGCGGGGTCCCCGTCCCAGCGCTGCCTCCTTCCCCTAGGTCTACCTGAAGGATCTGCCCACAACAGCCACATCCCAAGGCCTCCCTCCGCACCGGGCCCTGCCGCTGGCCAAGGTGGGGCGCCTGACTGCTGTCGACTACATGGTGAAGGACAAGAGCCTGTATTTCGCTGAGGCGGGGGGCGACTCCATCGGGCTGCTGCGCCTGAAGGACTCGGGCCGGCTCTCCTGGCAGCGGGCGGTGGCCGTGGAGGGCTCGGTGTCCTCCCTGGCCCTGGACTGGCTGAGTGGAAACCTCTACTGGCTCGGGGGGCAGCCGGCCAGCCTCCAGGTGGCTGCACCAGGTGGGCGCTGGGCCCTGGAGCTGCTCAGCGAGGGGCTGCAGGGGGCCGCCTGGCTGGCCCTGTGCCCTCGCGCCTCCACCATGTGCTTCGTCACCGCGACGGGGAGGCGAGGGCTGGGAAACGTGGTGGAGTGCGCGGCCATGGACGGCAGCGGCCGCAGGGTGCTCTGGAGGAGAGCCCGGTCCCCTGCCGGCCTCGCCTTCGGGGGTGCCGGCACCAGGCTGTACTGGGCAGACCGGGGTGAGTTTGGGGTCCACCTAGGGTGCTGTGGGAGCTGGGGGGGACTCGGTGCAGCCCCAAGGGGCAGCCCTAAGCCATGGTGTCTGTGCCCGCAGAGAGGGGTGCGATCGGCAGCATCGAGCTGGACGGCTCCCACTTCCGAGTGGTGCGGGAGGGGCTGCACGGCCTCTCGCTCTTTGCCATCGGAGACGGCTTTCTGCTCTGGACCACGGCCTCCACGAATGGTGAGTCCATCTGGGATGCACTTCAGCTCCTCCTGCTGCCCCGGGACTCGGGGTCTCTGCCAGTCCCTGTGGGATACCGGGTACAGGGCAGGCTGGAGGAGCCCCACACCTCTGTGGGAGGAGGCGGAGGAGTGCTGAAGCCGCTGTGTGTCCCCAGGCTCCAGCAAGGTCTGGCACAGCCGTCTGGAGCAGGCCAAGAGCTGGTGGTTCCCCATGGAGCAGGAGCTGGTAGCCTTGAGGATTTACAGCCAGATCTCACAAGAAGGTGGGTCTGGGGCTGCCCCAGCCTCTGGTGTCCGGGGCACTGAGTGAGGCCCTGCTAACTCCTGCTGTCCCTGCAGGCACCCACGGCTGTGCGAAGAGCAACGGGGGCTGCAGCCAGCTCTGCCTGCCCACCCCCTCGGGGCGGCAGTGCCGCTGCGCCCTGGGGTACCGCCTGGTGCGCGGGGCGAGCTGCGTGCTGGCCCCGCCGTGCCCGGCCCCGCTGCGGGCTTGTGCTGACCTCCAGAGCTGCATCTCCGGAGAGCAGCTCTGCGACGGGCACCCCGACTGTGCTGACGGCTCCGATGAATCGGGCTGTAAGTGCTCACCCCCTGCCGGGGCACCTCGGCGTCTCCTTTGGCTGGGAAGGGGGCTCTCACCCGGCTCTGTGCTCGCTCCTCCAGGCCCGTCTGTGGAGCCGAAGACGCAGGTTCCCGCGGTGGTGGCACCCTCAGGCATCTCCCACGCGGAAGAGGAGAAACCAGCCGTGCCCTCAGCCGCCCCTGCACCTCGGCAGCCCGTCCCCAGCCTGCCTGCAGCCCCCGGGGAGCACCGAGAGCCCTTCCTGGTAACCCCCAACACCGAGGAGGTGCTGGGGGCCGTGCCCTGCAGCAGCGAGACGTGCAACCTGCGCGGGGACTGCGCCATCGAGGCCGGGCGGGTGACCTGCCACTGCGCCCTGGGCTACCGCGGGGACTACTGCGAGGAGGCCGAGGTGCAGCCGGTGGCAGGACCCATCGCCCTGGGGGTGGCCGTGCTCCTGCTGCTGGCCGCCGCTGCCGTGGGGGCCCTGGCCTACATGCGGAGGCAGGACAGGCGGAGGAGGTGAGCCGTGGGGTTGGAGAGGGGCCCGGGGGCAGAGCAGGGTCTGGTGCGCCCCTCTGCCACGTGGAAAGCTGCAGTGAACCCAGCAGGACAGTGACAAATGTTGAGATCCTGCTCCACCTTGAAGGCAGGGCTCTGTCGCTCTCAGATGCTTTATTTGCTCTCCGCAGGACCTCGAGCACCGCTTCCACCCGTGTGCTCACCCTGTACCACCGTGAAAGCGACCCCGAGGAAGAGGACGAGGAGGAGGAAGAGCTTCCCCCCAAAAGCGACACCTTTGTGAACGAAGCTTATGACGGGAAAGAGGTGAGCAGCGTGCGGAGTGGGCCCTGCTCTGAACCCTCCTGACAGCCTGGCTTGCCCTGGGGCTCCTCCAGATACACCTCAGGCCCAGCTGAGGCGAGAGAGGAGCAGGATGCGGGGATGCCAGGAGTCTGAGCTGATGGAGGGGCTGTCCCGCTCCTCCTGTGGCCAGAAGCCCCGTGCCGAGGTGTGGGTGGGCCCAGGGATGCTGGTGTAGATCCATCCTCGATGCATTAACCTGTTGTCTCTGCAGGAGCCGCCAGCCGTGCTTGGGAAGGGACCGCCTCACCCCGCTCCTATATTTCCATAAAGGAACATGGTGCAGCAGCTCTGGTGCCGTGGTGCTTTGTGTTTGGGGGAGCAGAGCGTGCTCAGGGCTCCGTTGGGGTGGGAAAATGGCCAAAAGAGCTCTGCGAACAGGCTGGCTGGGTTCAGCTCAGCCCCGTTACGTTACGCAGGCTGGTGGGTGGGATTTTATGGTGCAGTCCTGGCCCCTTGGGTGTCCCTTACAAACCAGTGCAGCCAGTTCTGCTGCCTTGCACCAGCCTCACGGTGGGAAGCAGAATCTAGGCAATTTTTCCCCAGAGTGGCTGTGCTTTGGAGGAAGGAGAAACCTCCTCCTGAGCCCGTTTTAACCACGGGAGAGGAGTCCTTGAGGAAGGCGGCTGTAAAAGCCACCTGTCCTCCCGCAGACCTTCCCTCCCCGCTCCAGGTGAAGCTCAGGGGAGCAGGGTTGGCCGTGCCCCTGGCTCTCAGCCCAGCCTGCCTGGCAGAAAGCCCGTAACTACCCCACGGCACGGACCTGTTCCTCTTCATTTATTTTCATGTTTACACAGCCCTGAGCTGAGCGGAGGTGTGGGAGGCGCTCCCCTCCCCTCTCCCCCACCCTGCAGGCTGTGCAGTTGTAAGCAGCCTCCTGCTCGTGGGAGAACACCCTGAAACGCCGCACGGTGCAGGGCCGGGAGCACACAAAGCCCAGCTTTGGCACAGTCACGAAGCCTGGAGCGGGGCAGGCTTTTGAGGAGGCTGCAGGGATTCAGGCTTGGTCCTTGTTGAGGTGCCCCGGAGCCCGGGGAGGCAGCAGCCAGCACCCTTCCCAGCACCAGGCAGGGCAGTGCCCACTGCTCTCCCCGTGCTGGGGCTACAGGTCAGAGTCACAAGGCAGGGTGCTCTTCCAGGGCCGCCCATCTCGCTCGTCCTCCAACACGTCCCAGGGGTTGCTGTAGCTGGTGGAGGGTGGCCCGGGCTCCCGCGTAGGGCCGGGGGGATATTTGGGGGCCCTGCGCTTCTTGCAGCAGCGGTGGAAGCTGAGGGTGAGGGCCAGCCCCCCCAGGATCTCCAGGCAGCTCCCCAGGTAGCTCAGCACCAAGCTGTAACCCACAGCCAGCGTGCTGCCGGTCACTGCAGGCAGTGCCCACAGCTCGTGGGTGTACCAGGACACGGGGAGGAGGCTCAGCAGCCCTGAGAGGAGCAGCACCAGCCCCGCTGCCCCAGCCACCGGGTGCTGGGGCTCCTCCTGCCAGCAGCGCACCCCCAGGGTGGCCACCACCAAGCCCAGCAGGGTGAGCACCAGCGAGCTGGGCATCAGCCCTCGGGCCACCTGCACGGGCACCTCCTTGAAGTAGCCCAGCTCGTCGGCCTGCCCGCAGAGGCGCCGGTGGCTGCTCTGCCTCTCGCTGCACAGCTCCCAGATGCCCTGCTCGAAGACCAGGTCGGAGGGCTGCTCGGGGACGAGGCTCACCTGCCTCCAGCTGGGCGTCATCGTGCCTACCAGCGTCAGCAGGAGCCCGCAGGGGCACAGCACCAGGCCCACGATCATCGCCTTCGGCGTCCTCATGCTCGGAGAGGTGTGGGGGGGTGCTGCCCAAATTCAGCTCCCGCTCGCCGGAGGGAAGGAGATCAGCGCGGGCTCCGTGCCCGTGGGGTTTATCCCGCGACACGGGGCTGTGCTGCGGGAGGTGCTGGCAGCAGGAGGAAGTGCAGGCAGGGAGGAGCCGGGGGCAGGCAGCAGAGCTGGGCAGCACCCAGGCAGCACAGGGGGGGCAGCACCCTCCGGCAGCACCCTGCAGCAGCACGGCGGGGCCACGGCACTGCAGGAGCCACCAAGGCATCGCTCTCCGCTCTGCCCTCGCAGGTAGAAGGGCTGGGAGGCCAGGGGCAGGAGCTGGTTGATGGAAATCATTCATTAAAATGCAATTGCAACTCTAGTTGTAATCGGTAAGGACGCTGTGTGGTCCTCTGCTGGCCCAAGAGACCTTCCCAGCCCCTTCATCTCCTCGCTTACCCTCCCAGCAAGCATCTCCCTGCACGTCAGGGACTGCTCCTGAGCTTGGTCCTGCTCAGAGGCACACCCGCAGGTGGTGGTGGCAGCCCAGCTCCCAGCAGGAAAAGTTCCTGGGATGTCCCTTTGGGGCAACTGTGGGTAAGTCAGCACTTTTCAAGGTTCCCTACATGGGCTTTTGCACCCCAAAATATCACTGGTTTTGTGCGTCTCATGGTTTCGCTGAATTTCTGCCGGTCACGCTGGGTCCAAAAGAGGGCAGCATCCTCTCTGGATTAATTTGGGATGATCGATCCTAGCTGAGCGAGAGGGCTGGCTGCACGCCTTCCCCACAGCATCCTTGCACTGGTGAGCGCATGGCCTCAGCTGCCTCAGGGTTGCCCGACAGCCCCAGGAGCCCTTCGGTCTGTGGGGCAGAGCATTTGGGGAGCTGATGGCGGGGCTGTTAACCCCTGCTCAAGCAGGGTCAGCTAGAGCATGTTGCAAATTTTGAATATCCCCAGAGAAGGAGACTCCACAGCCTTTCGGGACAGCCTGCCTCAGTGCTCTGCCACCCTCACAGAGGAGCTGTCAGTCCAACCAATGTGCCAAACACTGTCTGCCTGATGCCTCACCTTGTGAAGCTGCCTTCTGCCACAGGACCTCTGTCCCCTGGTGGAGCAGGCTCTGAAATCACCCAAAATCTCCTAATCCTGACCCTTTCAGGAGGTTGGTTTTCTCTCGTTCGCCCAGCCCCTCTCCCTGAATGCCCC
Organism: Aythya marila; assembly: GCF_965140915.1. NCBI lineage: Eukaryota > Metazoa > Chordata > Aves > Anseriformes > Anatidae > Aythya > Aythya marila. The sequence continues at coordinate 11,855,682 of NC_139045.1, read as the reverse complement.
CACAGGCCTGGCCTCAGAAGGTGGGCACTGCTTGGCTACCCTGTCCTGTGAGGATACATAGGTGCTGGGTCCCTTGGGCTTTGCAATTAAGTGCAGGTTTAACAGCCTGGGCCCTCCTGTTTTGTTCTTAATGCCCAGCAGTGCTTTGGGCTGGCGCCCAGGCTCCCGATCTCTGGGTAACAATGAGATTAGGTGATGTGGCCCCGATGCTCGATGACCTGCCCTGAGTAAGCCCAGGGAAGGAAATGGGATTAACAGAGCTGTTTCCCACTCTTCCTACGGCGTTACAGATTGTTCATTTCTTCCCCTTTTGGTTTTTAATGAAGCGGTGGGAAAGGCCATTCAAAGCCGAGGCTGGCCCTTCCTAGCTCTGGGGAAGCATTCAAAGCCATCTGGTCTCGGAGATAAAATGGGCTGGCTGAAGTGGCCTTCCTTCCCACGTTTCCCCAGCTGCTGGGTGGGGAGAGCTACCTTACTTGGTGTTTTCTACTCCTCCAAGGACGTAGTTTTCCCTACCTTGGCAAAGCCGTCGCGATGGAAACTTTACCCAGGCCTGGTTGAGTAGGCTTGCGACTTTTTTTTTTTTTTCACCCCCACTTTGTAAATCGAAGTACCAGCAGGAGGCCTTGAGCTAACAGGAAGGGGAAGAGATCTGGGGTAGGACGGTCAGAGCTTGTGCCCGGTTCCAAGGAGGAAAATAAAATAATAATAATAACTTAAAAAAAAAAATACATGGACAGGCTACTGAGTGCCAAGTTGCTGCTTCCAGCCACACGTACCCTGCGTCGTTGAAGGCTGCGGATGCATTTGAGGCAAGAGGGCTGTGATCATCAAGAGCAAAAGCCTGTGACCAGACTCCCAGGCCCAGCTGAGCTTTTAAGAAGCGATCCCGGAGGGGAGGAGAGTCCTCCTGCACAAAGGCAGCCCTGTGCTGGCTGAATTTGTGGCACGGAGAACAGCGGGGCACGCGCTCGCGAGGGGGCTGCTCCCACCCCCTTCCTGCCGCGCTGCAGGGCTTGCCTTCAGGAGCAGCAGGATCTCTCAGCATCCTGTTTGCCGTGCTGGGAACAGCCAGGGCCGGGGCTGTTTAGGGGGAGCCTGCAGCTGGAAATTCCTGTTTGTGTCCTGCCGAGCGTGGGGCTCCACATCTGCCCTACGCCGCGGGGCTGCGAGGCCAGAGGGGGCACCGGGCCCAGCTCAGCGCCTGTGTCCCAGGGGCTTGAATGTCTGCACAGCATCGTGCTGCCCGCACGTGGTGTGGGTTATGCTGTACCTGAGCCCAGGCCCTATGTCCTTTGCTCTCTCTTTCTCTCTCTTTTTAATGGTGAAGAGCCCTTAGCCCCTGCCTGCTGAAGGAGAAGGGGCTGGATGGGAACAGGAGCTGGGTGCGCTTGGGGGTGGCAATTTCCTCCAGCCCAGCTCTCTGGCCAGGACCACCGTCCACTTGCGTTTACCCCTGCTGAAGCCCTGAATCCTCACAGAGTGGAAGCAAGGCAAGGTGCCTTTAACACCCTGTGCTGGCTTGTTCAGGCCTGGTTGCCTAAGCCTGTCCCCAGTCTCCATCTCCCAGGGAAGTCTCCTTTAGCAGGTGTCCAGGTTGGAAGACCTGGTCTGGACAGCTCCATTTTTCCACTTTTTCTTCTAGAATTCAGTGTGAGATTAGGATTCCCCATCATCTCAGCCATAACTTTGAGCCATGGCCCCAGCAGCACGTGAGAGCAGCCAGGCCGTGCTCTGCTCTGTGCAAAGAGCTGCAGCTGCAATGGGTCCAGCTCCTGGCTTCCTCCCTCGGCACAGTGCTCTTTGACGTGCAGCCCTGTGCCCCAGCTCTCCAGCCCTCAGGCTGTGTCTTCTGGGAGCAGATTTATCGGCTTCTCATTTGCCTGCCACCCTCCAGGCTGGATGTGGCAGTCATCAGGCTGCGCTTTAGGGGGGTATCAGAGACCAGAAGCTGCGCTGGGCATGCACAGGGCTTGCAAGTCCTGTGCTGGTAGATCCCCCTCCAGGGCTGTGACCTATCAGCGGTTTTACTACACTCAGACCATGGCCTGTAGGAGGCCTGCCTGTTTCCCTCAGACCCCAAACCCAGCGTGAGGGAGCTGCATGCAACCACGCAGCCTGGGGACGGCATCCTGCGGTGCCTGCAGAGAGCAGCAGATCTCAGTTCCACTCCTGGGAACGAGTTGTTGAAAGTATTATTAGATGCCCCCCAGCTATTCACTCATCTGTTCACTCCCTTTCCAAGCTGCTGTATTTAGACTTGTAGATTTCCCAGAGTATCTTCTGAGAATCTTTGCTTTCAGTTCAGAAAGTGATGCGAAAAGCATTTTTGAAACTATTTCTATCTGACTCAATCCTAAAGCGGCTGAGAGGGATTTGGTTGCGAAGCCCTTGTTTTTCTGGGTTTCCAGGATGCGACCCTTTTCAGACGGAGAGAAGAGAGCTGTGTGAGCTGTGGCTGGCTGTGGAAACTGCATGTTTGTCCAGCTCCTGGGCTACAGATCCCAGAGCAAAAGGCAGTGCCAGTGCCCGTGGGCACTAAACGTGTTGCAACCAGCAAGGTGAAAGCAGTACTTTGTAACGAGGTTCATCTACCTACTGTAAATGTGACTCACCTGCACGTACTTTGCTCTTTCCTTGGGCTAAAAGGCCAGAATCCAGTGCACAGCTAGTTTATGACTGTGCCTTTGCATATTTCCAAGGAGTCTGGGCAGCTCTGTGCTGGTCAGACCTCTGGGTGTTTGACCCAAAAGACCTGCTTAAACCTTTCCTCTTAAAAAAAGCCCTGGGAAGGAGACAGCTTCGCCCAATGCCTGTGCTAGTGACTGAGGAACAGCAGGACCTCTGGTCTTCGGGATTATTATTTTTTTCTGACATTGCACAGGAAAAGGACAGGGCCTTTGTCATGACTGTAGGAAAACCCCCCGCTGTATTTGCAAACTACATGGACGTTTTGACCTGGAAGGATAGTTTTGTCTTGCTGCCACGTTACTTGCTGGCCAGCACACTGTAGGATTTTGCTCCGCAGGAGGATCCTGGCCACTGCTCAGGAAAGCACGGGACTCTTCCAGGTTGGTCAGGGAGATTCTGCAAATGAAAGAGAAACAGTTTTCTGTCTGTGTGTCAGATCCACTCGGCACAGCACACCTTCGGTGTGTGCGATACCATCAACACAAGCTTTCAAGGAAACCAGCACTCCAGTGGAGACAAAACGAATTGATTTTGGCACAGAAATGCCAGCTGAAACCACTAGCTGCAGAGCATGCATAAGCAGCTCTCAGGTGTAAACTGTCCCCTGATGCAGGACTGGCCCACAGCAGCAATGCCAAAGCACGTCCCTCCTCATCTTCTTCGTCCCATCAGAAGGTCACTATAAACCTTAGAAATCCCCAAAGGGGGTGAGCCCTTCTGGGGTGGTGAGTGTTTATGCGTTGCAGCAGTCTGATTTAAGCGGATCTGCTTCCCATCACTGGTGCGGTGCCGCTGTGCCATCACAGTGTGGGGCATTAACACAAGGCTGAAGGCAGTCAGCAAGGCAGAAAGTGAGGGAGACATCAAGCCAAAAGCACAGGAACGTGCGTTTACCAGCAGGGAAACAAAGGAGGAAAGGAGATGTCCTGGAGCAACGTCAGCTTCAAAGGAGCATCAAGCAGGAGTACCGAGACAAAACAGTTCAGAACTGTGTGTGACACCCAGCGCTTTGCTAGACAATAGCAATAAATTAGCCATGCTCATCAAAGCTTTGTCGTGAAGGAAGGCATGGAAAACTGCCAGACAGCTTGGGAGAGCAGGCTGCAAGGGGGAGGTGTCTCTGGCAAGGCAGAGCCTGGCATCGCTCTTACACAGCTCCCGAGGCATCTGCAAGGGCTTAACTGAGCTACGGCACAGGGAGAAGACCCTGGACAGTGCTGGGCACTGGCTGGATGGCAAAGAAACCAGAGAGCCCAGTGATCTCCTGTGGGGACACAATGGTTCCCATCCTCTCATGATGTTCACTGGATGTGGTGGCTTGGGAGATAGGAGAGGGCTTCGCTGGCAGCATGGGCCTGTGCCAGAGATAGGAATTCCTCACTGGTCTGTCTGTGGTGTCCGGGTGTTTGCAGCTGGCTGCAGAGATGCCCTGGTCTGGGGCTGACTGCTGCTCACTGGGCACAGCATCCTTTGGGGGTCATCTCCCTCTGAAGTGGGCACAGGCTGCAGACCACAAGCCACGTGGATAATTGACACCCAACATCATTTCCAACCCACTGGAGTTTCGTTAAAGCAAAGCTGTCATGGGAGAGCAGCTGGCCAGATGCTTGGATAAGAAGGAGGGGAGCAGGTAGACACAGCAGTCATGGACAGGGTGAAGCTGTGGTGAACCATCTCCAGCCACTAAGTCTGAACACCTCTGGGGCACCAGTTTGGTCCCTGACACTTAGTGAGCAATGGGAATAGAGCTGTAAGCATCCTTACACTGTATGACAAGCACGCTGAATGATTTTCTGCCTCATCAATGAGAGAAATTGAAATGGTGTAGTATGGAGTGGTTCTTGTCTGCTTCCTAGCTCGTATATTAGCCCTAAGTGACTGCATTAGTCCTTCCTGCATGTTAATTTTCCAGGCACTGAACAGTGGATCTATAGCTTGCATTAAATTCTTTTAAACACAGGACGCTGTGCTCATCCTTTGCCATCGCCTTGGTCCTGCTCCAGCCCTCCAGCAGTTCTTGGAGAGCATGACTTGAGAACTGGAGGTGGCTCCTCCTCTGATAATGGGTGTTGCTACAGCTCGTACACGTTTCACCTAGCTAAAAGTTCGTGAACCTCTCCTTTCACAATCCTGGCCCATTTCCAGACCCCTTTTCTGCTCATCATCATGGCTAAATGCCGGGGCAAGGGTTTGGCTTAGTAACTGTAGGTGCTTGAGAGAGACTGCAGAGTTTCAGCTAGTTATCTGTTCATCTTGGTGGTTGGCAGAGGGCAGTGGATCCTTTCAGTGGGTTATGCGCCTCCGGATTTGACTTTCATGTGAAGGTTAAGCCCAAGAAAGACAGCGGTGTCATAAGTTTCTCTCATTTGCTTTCCTCAAATGAGCAATAGTGATGGTCCCACCTGCCCCTTGGTCCTTCCTCTTCACCCCCAAAAGGTTGATTCTCAGGTCCGTCGCTGGCTTTTCAGCATCTCAGCTGTCTTCCCACAGGTGGGTGGTCATTGTCAAGGCAAACACTGAGCACGGAGCTAGCTGATTCATCAGGGTATAGCTACAAAATTTGCCCCAGGATGTATGAAAGGCCATCGGGCTGCACTGCAAAGCCCTGTGTTTTCTGCTCATCTTCTTTCTGTGACAAATGCTTGACTAGATTAAGGTGAGAAGCTTGTGGTGAGGATACTCTCAGTTGGCACTGAGTTCTTTGCTCTCTCCTTCATCCTCCAGGCCCTGACATTCATCTGGCCTGCCCAAAGTAACCTGTGGGTACTTGAGACCCCTACTATCCCATTAAATACTCCTGGCAGCTGTAGCAGTGAGCAAATTATTGTACAAAATTATTGTATTCCCCATCTTTTGGAGACGACCAGGATCATCCAGGCAGCACCAGTGAAGCCTTACCACGAGCTGCCTGGCATGGATGGCTTGCTGGGTGTGTTTTGGGAGGGCGTGAGGAGGTGCCAAACGCAGATGGCTCAGCCTGGACTTCCACTCCAGCCTTTGGGAGATGGAGCAAGGGGCTCTCTCCCAAGACACTCCCCAAACATGGCAGGAGAGAAACCTTTTTTATTTTATTTTATTTTATTATTTTTTTTTTTTCCAGGAAGCTCACTGCAGGTTTGGGAAAGAGTGTTAGTTTACAGCCTGGCCCCCAACAAACATTTGCATGCCTTTGCCCACTGCTGCCGATGCTCTTCCTTCAGCCCTCTGATTCACCCGGGCCTGCCTTGTCTTTGCACGCCGGTGACGCCCGGGGAGCTGGGCAGTTACCAGAAGGCAGTGAATCACCTGAAACATCCGCTAACCTCATTCTGCAGGAGCTCGCTCCACTCACGGGACAAATTCCAGCTCCTGGCTCATTTGTCCGATGCCACTCTTGAAAGGCTGAATCTTATCTCTGCAAAGACAGCCCCTGGGAGAGGGGATAGCACAGAAACACACCGTGTATCTTCCCACCCCACCACGAATTTTTCTGCTCTATGCTGAGAGCCAATGAGTACTAATGCCAAGGTGCTGTGCCCGATGCACATCACAGCCCGGCACAGTACTTTGGCCTTGCAGCATTTCAGGCAGCAACCAGGCTGGTGTCTCGTGTCCCTGCCCTGTTTTGGTGCTGATGGGACCCTCACTACAGCCTGCACCAGTCTTCTCCATAGGCGATGCCCCTTCCATGATTCTGTGATGAGGGGTCTGGGAATGGTAAACCCAGATACACCAACTATAGTCCAAGGACTCCTGCAAGTTTGCTGGAGGCCAGGAGATTTCCATATGCCTGTGCATTTTGGGCACAGCAGGAGAAAGGGTTGTGGTCCCCATCGACCTTGGGTCCTCCTACATGGGAACCTTCCTGCGGGTGCTGGAAGAAGCACAACAGGCTCTGGTCAGCATGGCTCTACTGTCTCCTACCCGCGTGTCTCCTTGGACTATCACTCATCACAGAGACTTCAGGCCACAAGAGGCTTTCTGGAGATGCATCTTCCAGCCAGCCTGGGCTCCAACATCCAGGCAGTTAGCTCTGCCACGCTGCTGGAGGAGCTGTCCCCAGAGGTGGGGACTGCCCGGTAAACCAAATGGCTCTGCACAGCCGGACTCATGCCGCCAGTGCGCCCTGCTGAGAGGAGCGAGAGCTTCAGAAGGTGGCTTTCAAATGTAAAGGGTGTGAGCACGTGGAAACTCTGACGTTTCCCCGCAGACATGCTCACGGGTGTGTCGGCTGCTCTCAAGGCGTGGCTGTTATCTAACCAAGTTTTGCTGTTTTCTTTTATTACGCTCAGGACATAATTTGCATTCAGCTGTCTCCAGTCTCCTGTGGCTGCCGCCTTTCAGGAGCAGCAGGCCCCAAGGAAGCAGATAGCTCACCATCTCACCTCCTCCTGCAACCGAGGGAGCACAGACTGGGCCCAAGCTTTGTCCTCAGCCCAAATACCTTGCTGACATGTTTCTGGGGGGGGCACAGTCCTGTTACATGGCTGGTGACTGTCCTTAAGCAAGCCTGCTGGAGATGGCATGGTGCCTCTGGCATCTCTGGGCTAATTCTGGCAAGTCAGTTTCACTTCCCGGTTGATTTCATTTCCCACTTGACTTTGAGAGCTCTCCTTCCTAAAATGTCCTAGGAGACACGCCTGCCAAACCTCTTGCCAATACGGCTCATCTCTGAGATCCGCTGACTTTCTGCAGATGAAATCCTCCTTTGGGGCTTCTCAGGGGCAACCTAGGGCAGGGTCCTATCTGCACTTGTTCCCCACTGACAGCCAGGCCAGGGGCATCAGCTGCACTTCTCTGAATAGCCACAAACACGCAGGGGGTGTGTGAGCAGATGCTGGTTCTCCCAAGTGAAGGCCTCTGGTGTCTACAGGGAGATGTGGCAGCCCTGAAGAGGGGAACGTCCTCTCTGGGTGTGAGAAATGACCCCAAGGTTAATATCAGGTTGATTCCTCTCCATAGGTAGCTCCAGGCTCCAAATCTGACCTCCAAAAATCAAAATAATAATTTAATATAAACCTGGGGCTGGCTGTGCTTTGCACCTGCTCTACCCTCCTTTCAAAGGGCTTTACCCTTCATTTTTTAGTGGCACAAGGCACAGAGGGTTGCAGCCTGCATCTCCAGCAGCAAAATGGACGAGGGCCTTCTGTTAGCTGAGCTCACAGGGGCTTCCAAAGCCCCTCTTGGAGCTTCCCCCCTCTGCCCATGTTACCTCATCCTGCTCATTCATATCCTAGCACTACTTTCTTGTACACTGTTGTTTTTTTCATCTCCCTTTTGTTTACCTGTCCTGGACATAGAGGAGTCCTTGGGTGCTATCAGCATCTCTTTCTGTTTGGGCTAACGCCCGTGTTTTGCCTGATTTTCATACTTCTCCTACCAACACAGCCACTCTGGGTGCAGGGACCTCTCCCCTGCTTTCCAGCCCCTTAAATCATAGCCGGGGATGCACCCCTGGTGTGGCCTGCGATGTAACCAGAGGTCCAGGACACCTTTCCCCATGGGGGTGTGCACAGAAGGGCAGCTCAGTGGGTGCCCCATGGGTGCTGCCCCCCGTGGCTCCAGCCCTGTCCAGCCCCAGTCCTCCCAGTGCCTCCCATACAGCCCACTGGGACCAGGCCGCGCTCATCCCTGGGGGGAAACGCTGCTCAGAGGCTTGCTGCCTTCCCCGAGTCGTGTCAAAATCTGTCCCAAATATTCTCTTTGAAGCTCTTCGTGCAGCGCCGAAGCGCTCTCGCCTTCAAAGAGGCTGCCGGAGACAGGCAGGCTGCTTGAAAGGCGCTCGGGTGGCCTCACGTCACGTTCAGGCTGCATTAAAATTTCACCGCGCTGCTTGCACACCTCAGATGAAACACGGTTACCCCTGAAAAGCATCTGAGGCTGAGAGAGGGAGAACGTGTGCGAGAAAGGATTTTTTTTATTATTTTATTTTTTTTTTTTGAAAGGGATTATTAATGCACGGGGATGCTTTGGTGTGTGCGAGAGGCCCTGAACGGCAGCTCCGTGCTGATGTTCCCCGTGCTGGTGAACAGCGAGGGGTGCAGCCGCTGCGGGGCGAGCAGGGCACGAGGGGCTGCTCCGGGAGGGATGCTCCTGGCTGGGAAAAGGACGTGGGAACCGAGGGAGGTGGGTGCTGGCTGCCTCTGGAGAGGCAGTTTCGGGTGGTGAGCTCAACGCCTGCCTCCGTTCAGGAGCCTGCAACCCTCTGCAAGTCTTTTCTTGACGCGCACACAATTAAAAAGAGGGCGTGGGGGGAAGACGGAGAAAGCAAACACCTCCGCCGGCTCCGGGTCTGGCCGCCGCAGCTGCTCACCTAAGGCAGCCCTGGCGGGGGGCAGTTTCACCCAGGGAAAATCATCGTGCTGGGCTGCCCGCAGGTCGCAGGGTAGGAAGGCACGTGGGATCTGCCTCCAGCCCTGGGCACACAGGGCCTTCCTCCCTCTCCTGTCCGGGCACACAGAGGTGTTTTACCACGGGCTGCGGTCCCCCTTTTGCTGCTCCCCAAACCAAGTGTTTATTTCTTTATGCCGAAGCTAAAATGTGCCATTTTTCTGACTTAGAAGGGGGCAAAGGTGCATACGGGCCCTGTGTCCCCTGCCACCTCTCCCTCTGTCCCGCTCGGTTCGCTGCAGCGATGCCCCCCAGCCGGTATCGACGCCTGTCACCCTGCTGACAGCGCGAGAGACAAACGCCGGTTTGCCTTGGCCAGAAAACTTGCCTTGCAAAGAAAAAAGCCAGCTCAGGGCTTTTCACTTGGAGAGAAAGAGAACAAGAAGAATAGACTTGAAAGCAAATTCCCATGGTTTTGTTTTTGCTTTTTTTTTTTTTTTGCCTTTTTTTTTTTGCTTTGGGTGAGAGCTTTTCCCACGCTCCATTGGAAGGCGTGCAAGGAGCAAATGTTCCCTGGTTCCCGTAAATACTGAAAGCCACCGAGCAGCAAGGGAGAGAGGCAAAAATCAGCAGTCTGCTCTTCCCGTGGCAGTGACTTTTCCAGACCCAGCTATGTTTTCTGAGTGTGCCCAGAGCATCGGCCAAGGGGCTGCACCGAAACGAGACAGGGTGGCGGGTGCTGCCCCCAGCAGCACTGCTCAGCAGCTCGGAGGCTGCTTTGTGAGGAGAATTTGGAAGAGTCTGGGGGGTTTGTTGCCATGGCTTGCATCTGGTTAGGTGCTTGACAGTGTTCACCTGGCACAGGTCAAGGGCCTTCAGCTGGCTCTGCCAGAGCTGTTCTCTCCAGCAAGTCTGGGGCTCCGTGGTTCCTGCACCAGTTGCTTTGTCTGAAGCTCATCACCCTTTCCTTGAACTGACTCCTGCCTTCAGAGGAGTGAAAAAAAGAAGCCTGTGCTCTGCACTTCGGCTATGCAAAACCCCTCTGTGCGTGGGAGAGCTTGCCCATGCAGCTCGCGCCGCTGGAACCGGTTCACCGGCTCTGCAAGCGGAGGCCTGTCTCCAGCGAGGCCGGCGGCAGCTCCCCGCTGCACGAGGGGCTGTGTGTCTTTGAACTGCCCCCAGAAGGCTGACGAGAGACACGAGGATAGCTTTTGGAGCTGAGGAGCCAGCTGAGGCTGGGGATGCTTGGCAGGTCCTTCCTAGGGCGGCCAGGCACCTCTGTCCTGCGGGGTGCCCCAGCTGCCTGGTGAGCCCCCACTTCTCACAGCTGGCCAAGAAAAGAGCATCCAGGACACCTAAAGCCCCACTGTAGGTTCCCGATTTTAAGCAAAGCAGTGGGATCCTATCACTGGCACATCTCAGCTCCTCGCCGTCGATGAGAACCTGGCTCCTTCCTGCTCCCCTTCCACTTGTCTTTGGTCTCGCTTGCAGTCCTGCTGACGAGCTCCGCAGCCTGCACGCGCCCCTATCTGCTCCCACGATCTCCCTTTGTTTGGCTGCCAGCTTTCTACACCTGCGTGCACGTATGCTCTTGCTCTCTGCTGGGGTTCGTCCTTCCCTCTCCCCGATACGGGCAGGAAAGCAGGTTTTAGCTGGGTCTGGGGTCAGGGCAAAGGCAAGTGTTCCCACTGCTGCCCAGTGGCTGCTGTGGGTGGGATGGGGGGCACAAACTGCTGGCAGCTTGGTTATTTGCAGGTGGAGCGTAAATTGCCCTGTGAGCAACCTGCAGCCATCAAGTGATGATGGGCAAAGTGGTGCCAAGGGCCCGTGGGGTTAACGCCGGGCAGGCAGTGCGTCCTCTGCTCCCCTGGCTGCCACGGTGGCCAAGCCCTGGTCTTCATATGTCAATGTGGGCTGCCGGTGTTCCCCAGGGACAGGAGGAGAGGGAATCCGAACCGAAGGGACCAGCCCGAGGGCATCCCCTTTCCGGGAGCCAAAGCAGCAGCAGGAGCAGGACCCGAGGCAGGCTCTCCTCCCAGGGGACTGCTGCACGGCTGGGAGGAGAAGATGCTACGGCACAGCTTCGCTTTTGGCAAGCAGGGACCGAATCACTAAAATCTTATCTGATTTACACTCATTCTCTTGAGCTTTTGTAGAGGCAGGAGAGGGGCTAGAACAGCTGTGGATGTCGCTGGGCGCAGCGCACAAAGCCCGCTTGTTGTCGGCACTGTCATATGCCTCCGCGCCCCCTCCCCCTGCCCGGTCCCACCACCGAGGCTGCGTCCCGAAAAGCACGAAGCGAGCATCCCTCAAAGGGGCTATTATCCCCGATTTCTTAGCAGCCACTGTTGCCCTTCGCCACGGAGAAGCGGCGCGGTGCCTGTTGCTGATGGGCATGCTGATTCGTGGCCCTCCGCCGCGGTGGGGCAGAGGGGGAGGAAGGGAGACGGGCAGCTGCCTTTGGGGGAGAGATGTTGCACGTGGGCTTCCAAAAAAACTAAAAAAAGCCCACATGCAGGAAAGAAGGCGACCAGCTGAGCAGCCAGGGGCATGGCAAAGCAACCAGCGTTGGAAGCAGGAGAAGGCTTGGGGTACGCAGAGAGGCAGCGTCCAGGGTGGGCACGTCGAACGTGGTGGCCAGGTGGAAGCCCCAGCACATCAGGGGCACTGTTGATTTTTAAGTCCCCTGGAGGAAAAAGCACTGTGGACACAAGCTGGTTTTGCTGGCTGTGAGAGATTTCATTTCATTGCATTCTGACCACAGGGAAACTCTCTATCAGTTTATGCTTTTTTTTTTTTTTTTTGTCCTCCTCTTCTCGGGGGTCGTGCCTGCAGACCCTATGGGCCTGAAGCCTCTCCTGTGCCCTCAGGGTTTCTCCAAGCCTCGTTGCTGACGCAGCGCGCTGGAAACAATACGCTGGAAGAAATATGGCTGGCCAGGACACACAGTCACATCTCAGCAGGCTTTGTATACTGATTTCCACTTGAGAGGGCCTTTTTATTGCGAGTTTTCTTGGCCATTGGTAAAATACCTAAACGAACAATGATGAACAGTCTATTGGAGGAGCTCTGGGAGTTTGCAGCCACCCAAAAAGCTGCCGTTCTTGATCTCAGACCTTGAAGAACAAATTTTTTGGGGGGAAACTTTGAGGATACACTGTTTTCCAGCTCCTGGCAGCACTGGGACATCTCAACCCAGCTGTCTTGGCAGGAGGGGCTCATGGGCAAGGCTGTGAGGTCAAAGCACCCGTGTCCCCAGGTGTCCCCAGGTGTCTGGCCACAGCGGTGCAGCTGATTTTCACAGCTGATTTCCCCCCCAGCACATCGCTGTGCTAGAGGTTTGTCGTGATTAATGCGTTTTGGAGAGCTAATTTACCCATTTGATGGGGTGCCCTGGGATGCTGCGTGCAAACAGCACAGCAGATTGTGAACAAACGAGTGGTTAAGGACAAGCAGGAGGTGTGCTAGGTGGATTTCTTTACAGCAATGTTAAGGCAAATGAAGCAGAGGAGCCCTGTGTTTTCCTGCCTTTCTGCTTATTGTGGGTTTTCCTGGCTATTTTAATACCTGATCAGAGTAAGGGCTGAGAGCAGAAGCAAAGAGCAGGCCTGGCCAGCCGGGGCATCTGTGAACAGAAAGGTTTGCAACCTGTGGCACCGCCAAAATCCCCCGAAGTGGAAGGATTCACTGGGCTGATCGGCTCCTGGGAGGGTAATTATTTTCCATGATGAGTGGTGTGCATATCTCCTGCTTCAGTTTTTCTATTCAGGGACTTGGATTTCTGGTTGGAAGACAGTTTACATTTTTATTCCGCTATTTTGTCCCAAAATGCATGTCACTTGGCATCCTTTGTTGTACTAAATGAGAGGTGGCTTTAGCAAGGACCTGAGTTCAAGCCCTGAACAGAGACAAGAACTTCCTTTTTTTTATTATAATTTTTAAGCTTTTTTTTTTTTCTCCTCTTTTTTCTTGTTTTTTCTTCCTCTTCTTTTTTTTTTTTTTTTCCCTCTTTCTTCTTTTTTTTTTCCTTGTTTCCTTTTGTTCCTCTTTTTTCTTTTTTCCCTCTTTTTTTCCTTTTATTCCCTTTTTCTTTTATTTCTCCCTCTTTTTTCCTCTTCTTTCTTTTTATTTATTTTTCTTTTTTTTATTTGTTTTCCCTTTTCTTCTTTTATTTTTTCCTTTTTTTTTCTTTTCTTTTTTTTTTTTCCTTTTCTTTTTTCTTTTTTTTTTTTTCCTTTTCTTTCTTTTTTTTTTTTTTTTTCCTCTCTCTTTTTTTTTCTTCTTTCTTTTTCTTTCCCTCCCCCAGCTTCAGCTGAACCAGACTCTCAAAACCACCCAGCCCAGCGAGCGGCTGGGGGCACACCTCTCCGTTTCCCACCCACCCTAAAGCACACCCCAAACCCTACGGGGACCCAAACCTCCCCCACCTCCCTCTCCGTGACCCCACCCTCCCCGAGCCGGCAGGAATTTAGGATCTCCCGAGGACACCGGCCCCATTTCGGCCCCGGGGATCCACCCGCAGGTGCGCGCACGGGGGGTGCGCGCCGGTGCCACGCGTGGGTGCCCGGGGCGCTCCGTGCCGGGGGCGCGGCCCCGTGGGGGCGGCCCCGTGGGCGGTCCGAGGCGGGGCTCCCGCTGCCCCCTGCCCACGCGGGGCCGCGCTCGCCACTCGCCCGGTGGCCACCGGAGCCGGAGCCGGGCGGCAGCAGGGAGCCGAGCCCGGTGCGCCCCCCCCCAGCATCCACGGGAGGCCGGTGAGAGCCGCGGGGCCGGGAGCGGGCGGCGCCGGGGCTGGGCTGGAGGGGGGGAGCTCCGGGCGGAGCCCCCCGGGACAAAGCCCGGCTGGGAGAGACCCCGCCGGGGCCGGGAGGGGGTCGTGGGGGCGAGCCGGAGCCCTCCGCTGCCAGCTCCCGGGGGGAGCCCCGGGGAAGTTTCCGCAGCCCCCCGGGGGGGTTTGGCCGGGGGGATGCGCCTGCTGCTCCCCCTGCGCAGGGGGGGCTACGGGCTGAGAAGGGCGCCTGGCAGCGCCAGCCATTCAGCCAGCAGCGAGGAGAGTTTTTTCTGGCTCCTGCCCCTCCTTTCCTCCCTTGGATATATATATTTTTTATTATTATTTATTTTTTTGCTGGCTCTCATCAGGACACTTCGTAAACTTTGGGCATTGTCGGCGTGGCTGGCTTCCCAATTTTCCCCGTGGCACTAAGCATCCCTGCATTTCAACATTTTTTTTTTTTTTTTTTTTCCCCCTAGTCAGGTTGATAAAACTAATATCGGGCCATTTGGATCATCCCCCCTGGCTCAGCGACCAGCCCAAACCCGCTGGCGGTGCCCTGCTCGGTTAAGGGCTGGATGCTGTGTGCTAAATCTGAAGGAAAACAAAGCAGGAGCACTGTAGTATCTTTAAAGACGATTTTCTTGCAAATATTGTTCATCTTGGGGGTGTTGGGGTATGCCCGAGAGTGATTTGCTGTCCTTTGGTTAATTTGGAGTCTGAAAATCCATGGAAAAAACTGTCTAAAAGAGTCTCCTCTCTGAAATAGTGAGGTATCCTTTTATCTTATTTATGAATCCCACTGCTGTTGCTCTTCTTGCTGCTCTGTCATAAAACAGTTCCTAATTTATCGGCCTGCCAGTCTGCAGGTACTGATGCCTCATGTGATCGAAGCCTCCCTTCCCAAAGCTGGTGTCTGATGCTTGCAGGTCAGTGGCTCTTCCCCCGTTCACTTGGTCCCACTCAAGCTCCTACAAGCTTCCACCCCTTTAACTTTGCCTTTGTGGTGACCTGAAATTGGTTATATGGGGAAGAAATGGGTTATATGGCTCTGCAGAACGATACAGGGGAGTTGTGCTCAGGGTCACCTGTAGCAGCCGGCTGCAGTTTTCCTCCCCTAGTTGCACTTTCTGATCTGCTCTTCCCTAATCCCCTGCGCTTTGTGGGAGTCGTTGTCTGAAGTATCTCCAAAGTTGTTAGCTGCAGATAGCTACCGGCTGAGTGCAATCAGATCTGGCTGTGCGGGGAGGGAGGGCACAGGAATGCAGGAATGTCTTGGTCCTGGGGCATTTCCTCCTGGGGAAGGAAGATGGGAAGGCATCCTTGTGTGTTAGTAATCCAAGAGCAAAGCTCTTCTCCCCTTGCAAACAATGAATCACTTCAGCGAGCTGACACTGTTATTTGTGGCTCCTGGCAAAGCAGATAAGAGCTTTTCTGCCAGGCACTTGCTCAAATCAGTGCCAGCCCCAGACTTGCTGCCTGCCTTTCTCCGTGGCGGTGGGTGGGAGAGGTGCCTTTGTGTACGACTGCAGTGATCACGGCGGTGTCTCCGGGAGAAGGAAAGCTGCTGCTGGTCCCTTTGGCTACACAGTCACCGAGTCTGGTGCCTGTATCTCCAAGCCACTTTGGAAAATATATATATTTTTTCCTGCCCAGCTTTGCTCTGTGGGGATGCAAACAGCTATTCCAAGGCCTCTCCCTTTACCCTCGATACAAACCTCGCACGAGGCTGGTTCTACATGCTTGTTAAACAGGCAATGAAATCACATAGGAATGCTGCTTGTTTGATGTCTTCTCTATTACCGAGTTACGCTTAGAAGTTGGGGCTTTTAATGTGATTGTGTGGGCTCTAGCTGAGCCGTGAAAAAAAGCCCTGTAAACAACGAGCCTTTGTGATGAAGGCAGAATCAGTGTAATTATCACCTGTCCTATTAAAGATCTTCCCATTTTTTTTGTGGATAACAAAACTAATTGGACGGTTTGTGCTTCTCCAGGTTACCAGGTGATCTTCAAGAGCGGCTCTGGAAACAGCCAATGCAAGATGAACAGCAGAGAACAGTGCAGGCGACACGGGAGGCTCTCGGGCTGAGCCGCAAGGATTTGAAGATGTCTGCGTGCAGTGACTTTGTGGAACACGTTTGGAAGCCCGGCTCCTGCAAAAACTGCTTCAGCCCCAAGAGTTCCCATCGACTGCAGACACCCCCCGACGTGGGAGCCTGTGGTGTGCTCCCGAATGGAGTTAGGACCAAGGCTGAGAGCCCAGCGTTGGAAGACGAAGGCGTGAATACCCCTGTCTCAAAGCCAACGATTGCTGTGAAACCAACGATGATAAACTCAGATGTTTCTGACACGTGGGCGGATGTGAATATGAATGCAGATCTGTCACAGGTAATGATTAATCCAGTCCAAGCGTGATTTCCCGTTACTTGCCTCCTCTCAGGAGCTCTTGGAATATCTGTTAAAACGGTTTCCTTCCCATTGCTTCTCCTTCTGTTCCTGACTCAGGTTTTTAAGCCGATCTTGGCTTCCCAACGCGTTTTTGGCTAAAGCTGAATGAAACGTTGCAGGCTGCCGTTACTGGTGTGGTTTGATCTGCGCACGTGGATCTTGCCCCAGGCTGAATTTTGTGCTGTGGGAGTGGGGTTTGCAACATCCCAGCCCTTCGGGCTGCAGCTGGTACCTCTGCTTCTGCCTTGGCAAAAAGGGGGGGTGAGGACTGTCCCGGCTGCCCCAGGATCTCCTTCTGCTCTCAGGCAGTATAAGTGTGGTCTCCTATTCACCCTGTGAATATCTACCAACGCCTAGCGCGTCAGGAAAAGAGGGGCTGCTGTAGTACCTGTCTACCCATCACAACGCTGCTCCTTCAATTTCCTGTGTATTTTTCTGTCAGGTTTCCACGCTGCAAAACTAAGTCCATGGGAGCTGAGTTGAGGCTGCCAGTCCTTTGAGGTGGAAGGGCAATTTAGCAAAAATCTCTCCCTTCTGGGAAGCAATACTGCTATCAGGGGATGACCTGCTAACGATAGTCCCTGTTGATGCTTTGGAGTCTGCCAGTCAGGAGCAGCAGCGTGCAGCGAAACAAAAACAGCAGAGGGAAGCACAAAGATTCCTTCCCTCTCTGAATCCGTAATTGCACGGTGACTCACAGACAGGATGACAGGTTGGACGTGTTGCTGGCAGGGAACCCATGCAAAGAGAAAGGGGAATGCCTCATTTCATTGCATTGCCATTGTTGGTAATGCGAGGGCTGCGAATGGTCCAGGAAGAAGAAGGAGCAGAAAAGGCTTATTGGCGGGGTGAGCACAGAGCAGAAAAAGGCTGCACATGCCGGAGGATTTTCCTATGCATCTGTTTATCTCTTCTGCTTTCTCTTTCATTTTGCACGTGCTGATGGTGTGCTCGTTTTTCGTCCCCTGCAGGTCAGCTGGGGGATGGTTTCCGGCAAGCACCTTCTGCTGAAGTCAGGCGATGCGCAGCGGCTCTGTCGGGACAATTTTGGCAACGGCGGCGTGAGGAAGCCCTTCCTGCACGGCCCGCCGGGCGAGTGCCTGTCCTGCTGCTCTCCCAGCTACTCCATGGTGGGCCTGCGCAGCCTGGAGGGGCGCGTGGAGAGGAACGTCTCCATCCACAGCCTGGTGCTCCTGGGGGAGGTGGGCAAGCAGGAGAGCAGAGCCAAAGATAAGCTGGCCCTGCTGCATCAGCATCAGCCCCTCTGCCCAAACCCGCCCGCCTTGGGGGACAGAGGAGTCGGCAGCTCTACCAGAAACCCTTCATCCCACGGGAGGGAAGGAGCAGCGCTTCCCTCCGAGGGCGACCGTGCTCGCGTCTCTTCCAGCTTCGAGGGTGAAGGGGGTGAGTACTGCTCGATCACGGACTGCCGCAGAGAGGGCCCTGCCCCGCGCTGTGCCGAGGGGAAGGGGGCCTGGTGCGAGAAGGAGGGCCCGGCGCCCCGCGGCTGGAGGCAGCGGGATGCTCCCGAGGCGGCCAGGCCGAGCGGCAGGGCGGTGAAGTTCAGCGAGGAGGAGCGCAGGGCTGCCAGCGTGGCCTTCTGCATCGCCAAGGAGCAGGGCGACCCCTCTGCCCCGTCTTCGGAGAGGAAAAAGTCGTCCCTCCGCGCCGAGGCGGCCGCTGCCTGCGCGTTGTGCCAGGATAAGGAGGACGCCCCTCGCTGCGGGGACGCAGATGCCGCCGGAGGCACGAGCGGTCCCCAGCAGGCGTTGGTGGAGCCGCAGTGCTCCCGCGGCGACCCGATCTACGCCGAGAGCACCAAGAGGAAGAAAGCCCAGCTGAAGGGCCTCAGCGGAGCTGCGAACGTGGAGAAACCAGCCCACAGCCCTGGCACGGAGCAGGCGGACGGTGCGTGGAGGGATGGTGGCTGGGCGTGGGGCGCAGAGAAGGAGTACCAGGACCCCGCCACCCAGGTGGCGGCCAAGATCACCGTCATGACCGCGCACACGGAGGACGACCACAAGACCATCTTCCTCAGCAGCCCCGATTCCGCTGTGGGAGTTCAGTGGCCCTGTGTCAGCTCCGCTTCCCACCCTGATTTTGGGACCTCGCCGCCCGCCGTTGAGCCCGGAGAGGTGTTTCAGGCATCGGGAAGTGACAACGGACTGAGGCTTCACTTCGCAGCTCCTCCCAAGAGCTCGGTTACAGAGAGCCCGGCCATCCCTCCCAAGATGTCCAAAAACAGCCAGCAGGGCAGCGAGGGGAGCTGCGTGCTCCCAGCCAGCTCCCCCCTGGCAAGGCTCGGTGACGGCAACAACCACGACGGAGCTGGAGCCCACCCGCTGCCGAGGAGCTGTGCGGACACGGGGGGCTTTGGGGTGTCCCCTTCTCTGTGCGCTCACGTTAACGGAGCCTCCGTGGAGGAGCCCGGCAGAGGCCTGGCAGGTTTGTCCTACGACAGGAGGCAGAAGCACTACACCCCAACGTGGGCCAAGCAGTGCCGGATAGAGGAGGAGGAGGAGGAGGTAGAGGAGGAGGAGCAGGCACTCTCAACGCACCCGTGGGCAGTGGGAGCCGAGGTTGGAAGAGCCGACGCCGACCCCGTGGATGACTGCCCGATGGTGGAGAGCCAGCCTGGGATCAGCAAGTCGTCGTCCTTTGAATTCCCTAAGGAGAAGAGCAATGGCACGGAGTTTGCACCACCACCGCCGCCGCCAAAGAAGCAGTCCAGGTATTCAGCCTTGTGAGCGTGTGCATGACTGTTAAGCATTTGTGGTCGTGACGTGTTTGCTGCGGGGGTTGACTGGCCAGCAAGGTTTTTGGGATCAAAACCAACAGGTTACAAGGTCCTTTGGTATGTGGAACTGGGCAGCTTCCCCTCTTGGTTCTTATAGCAAGGGCCTCTGAAATCCTAATTTTCTGTTTGCCCCTAACATCTTCTTGCTTTAAAGGCTGACGCTTGAAGCTGTAGCTTCCCAGGGAGGGCTGCTTGCCTGCAAGCAAGTAACCGGAGCTTGTTGAACATGTGCTTGCTTCAGGCAGCCTTTCTTTCACTGCAGCTCTCCCGGGATTCAGGTCTGCAGGCAGGGTGACAGCAGTGCCTACAAAACAAATGCAGGACTGCTGTCTGTCTGGAAAGGAAGAAGCTCCACTAAACAATTTAATCTTCCAATAATTTATGTGTATGCAGCAACTGCAGTTGGCTGTGTATCAGGAAAAAAAAAAAAAAAAAAAAACTGCCCAAAGGAGTGAAAGAAATTGATTTCCCTCCTGTGCAGCTCATGGGTTAGGCTGCCTGATCACAGCGGGGAGGGACACTTTGCGTCCTGCAGGTGTCCTGAGTTTGCTTTCTCGCACACTTTGGTTTTGTTACCTGGAACCATGTGTTGCGTGGCAGATTGGGCTTTGGCTCTTTGATCTAGAAGTTGAGGGAAGGGATGGGTGTCTGGAGAAGTTGCTCTTGGGGCCGTGGTCAGGCTTGTGTGTGGTCATCAGCGCTCACCGGTCTGAGATGGTGTTTGGGTTGGTGCTTCCTTAATTAATGAATTACTTTAAACACTGCTTTATTCTTATACCAAAATTTCAACTTTTTAGGGCTGGCTAATACAGGGAACTTCTACCTTGTTTAAAAGCTCCTTTAAACAAAATACTTTAAAGTGTTTTAAATTGACCAAACAATGAGCAAATCAGATCTCTCAAGGGAAGGAAGCAGATGAAAAAGAGCCTTCAGCCCTTAGTGCTGGGCTTTCTGCTGCGATGCCACGTGATCCCTGCTGAAGTCAGAGGAAAGAAAGAGCCCACAGGCGAGCACACAGACGAGCTTTATTGCCTTCACAATCAGAGATGACACTGAGATGTGCTTCAGTCCTGACCCTGAGAACTTTATTTCGTGGCTGCTGCTGCTTGGTGTCTTGTATCAGCACCCGGCTCGGGGTCGTGTCTGCCACGTGTGGGGTGTTGTTGCGGGGGCTCAGCAGAGCTGTTCAGGAGTGATTCTTTAGGAAATGTGCAGTCACCTGCTGAAAGTCTGGAGCTGTAACAGTGCCAGGTGGCTGAGGTAGGTGCTGGCATCTACCCTTACCCTCCGTGGCCGCAGGCGAGGCTTTGCTCTGTGTGTAGCTGCCTCCTCGGCACCGTGCTGCCTGCGGCTGGGCCTCGGGGTGCCTTGCTGAGAGCACAGCCCTCCCTCTGGGAGCAACTCGATCAGATGGCGGCTTTCACGAGCTGCTCGCTTTGTTTGTTTGCTCGGAGGGTGCTCGTGTTTTCCTCTGAGCGTGTTCACACAGGAACCGGGGTGTTGTTACCTGTACGTGGCAGCGGGAGGGATGGCTACGTGCAACACTGCTTGAAACCGCCACAGCGGGGTTGTGTTACCTTGGGCAGTCATCGCTGGCAGCTTCTTCTCCTGGTGTGACTTGCCTGGTGCTGGGGGAACATCTCTGGTGCTCCTGGGCTGCAGCCACGTGCCTGGAGGAGGGCAGAGATCCTCCACGCGGGGGTGACTCTGAGGCACCTTCATCCTCCCCTAGGCCTGGGCATTGTTCATACATTTTTTTTGTTGTTCGTCCTTGCTCTAACAATTAAAAGGGAAAAAAGATTACAGGGTAAATTCCTGCCAGGCACTGAGGAAACTCTGGTTTTGCTGTAAGCTGTCTCCTAGGATGGCTGAAGGAGTGCTTTTGGGGAATTTTAAAAGTGGGCATCCAAAAAGGCAAATAATAGATCCGGATCTGTTTCATCTTTCTCATTGTTTGTATGGTTCTTTTTCCTGCTTGTGTGAAAGATTACAGATATTTAAGGCTTTCTTGGTCTGAAATGGAATAGAAAATGAGTCAAATTACAAGAGGAAAGAGACTGGAAAAGGAAAAGGGCGACTGGTCTTCATCCAAAAGCTGGGAGGGTAGTTGGGTATGGAAAGGGCTAACCCGGGAATCTAGGATCCCCAGGACTTATATGTACAGTGATGATTTAGATGCTCTTTGGTGAGAAACAGTCTAGCACAGCCTTCAGTTATTTGGCACAAAAAGGGAATCCTTGCTGAAATTTATGCCTTTGTTATGCAGCGGGTGAGGTTAAGTGATGCCCGGGTTCCTTCCAGCGTGTCAGCCTTAACTGTTCATGTATGCCACGTGCCCCTGAAGCAAAGGAAATGGTGCTGCTGTTTTGCATTAGCTCTTGAGCTGGTTTTGTCACAATTAATGCCACCTTCAAAAGGCAGCTCTGTAGGTGTCTTTCTAGTACCCTTCCTGAGGCACCTGTTTCCTTCTGGATCTTGGTATGGATGTGAACTCCGGTGAACAGAAGCAAGCTGGCTACGTGGTGCTCCTGTGGCAGTACAAAATGCAATAGGAAGTCATACAGGTCCCAAAATTTGATGCTTTCCTTTCCTCTGTGGTCTCTGACTGTGAATGACAGTAGGGAGTTGCTTTGAACAAGCCAGACTTATTATTATATATATAATATATATATATAAAACAAAACACTACAAACTCTAGAGTCTATTTTAAAAAGTACATAAAGCAAAGTGCTAGTATGGCTCATGCAGGAGAGAGCATCCCACTCCAGGACAGGGAGCTAATGGGCCTTTTGGATTCTCCCTGAGTGTTTTTTGTCTGAAACTAATCAGGGATTTCTCATGTTGCTTCTGCCAGTGGATCACTTCTGCAGGTTGTGACATATCGGGCAAGTCTTTTGGGAGAGACTGGCTCCCATTTTAAAAGAAACAATCTCTGTTCTTTGTGTTTCCTATCTTGCCACGTAAAAAGTACGGGGTTGGAAATCAGATTTGTCTTCTTCACCACATCGGAGCATTCAGTGATTTCACTGTTGACTCAGCTATCATTAGTTCTGCTCTCCATATGAATTTACTCTGGGGAAGATCACAGAATCACAGAGTGGCTCGGGTTGGAAGGGACCTCATAGATTGTTCAGTTCCTACCCCCCTGCCATGGGCAGGGATGCCACCCACTACATCAGGTTGCTCAGGGCCTCATCCAGCCTGGCCTTGAACACCTCCAGGGGTGGGGCATCCACAGCTTCTCTGGGCAGCCTGTGCCAGTTCTAAAGAACCTGTCTCCTGATAAGTCAAAAAATAAATAAATAAATTGTAAAAATTATGGGTTGAGTCACCCCCAAGAGTATAGATCATATGAACATGCCATTGATTTTTTTTTTTCTCTGGGCATTTTACCTTTAGTGTAAAAGGGATGGGAAGACCTTTAATAGCTACACAGATTAAAGCATTCGGATGACCTGACCACATAAAGGTTTCAGATGGGATGCTGGTATTAATGGGGCAGAGGATGCTTAGCTTTTTTAGATTGCTTGGTTTGCCTAAACCAGACACAGAGGTATAAAAACAGCTCCCTGGCACCACAGATCTGCTCTACCTGCTTGCTAATGCCCACCTGCAGCAGTGGAGAGAGGAGGAAAATAAAACGATTCCTGTTTCAAGATAGACAAACATATGGTGCCACAATGCTTCCCCTTGTATAATAATTATGCCCATGTAGCCTGGCTTTTCTCTCTGCTGTGCATTAGTTCCAGTGCTGTACTTTGGGAAGGGATGTCCCGTTCACATTCACACCGCCTTCCCCTGGCAGTTCCTACTGCTCTATGTTTGAGGGGTTTGATGCTCCTACTCTGCTCCGTTCGTGGAAGCATCTGGAAATAATACGCCCTGCTTTGTGGGTCACTGTACACAGAGAAACCAATTCTTCCACGGCCAGGTGAGGTTAGTATGGGTTTAACTGTCTTCTTAAGGGAGAAATGAGGACATTGCTGTGCTTTCCATCACCACAGCACACAAAGAAACACAAAGCGTTACTCCGCCCTAGCAGGAGATGCAGCATTGCAAATGATCTGGTGTCCTGTGGTAATGTTACAGATCTCCAAACCCTTTTTTTCTTTCTTTTAGAAGACCACAGTCTTCCATTTTCCACCCTGGTTTGTTTTAGGCAGGACTGTGGGAATCGTTTGGAAAGCCAGCTAGATGGAATTGTTTCGGATGGGAAGGCTGGTGAATAGTGAATTGTAGGGGTTGCCCAAATACGCTAGGATGTCATGTGGAGGATGTTGAAGAAGCCAAGTGTGTTTAAAGCCGCCAGAATAATTAGGAGAGCTGGAAATCCTGTCTTATTAGGTTATTAGATTGAGAGCTGACTCTTTTGTGACCCGCTCTTTAGGTGCTCACGCTCAGTGGAGGCTCTGCTGCTGTTCCTGAAGTTAGCACTTAACATTTAAAGTGCTGAGGAAATGGAGGGGAATTACCCATTGCGACCTCTTTCTGAGGGAAGCGGAGCCCACACGTGTAAGCAGGCAACGGGGGATAATCCCAGTGATCTCTTCAGGTTTAAAATGGGTTTGTGCTCTTTATTTCCACTATCTTTTGGAGGAAAGGGCAGGGCAGTGAACCTGTACAGCTGTGCATGGCGTGAATGAACGCTACAAGCGGAGGAGAAGTAAGGATCCCACGGGTTGTTGCAGTGGTTGGTTGCTCAGTTCTTGGAGTGGATTTTATTTTTGTTGGAAGTGGGACAGTTTGGCCATAGCGAGTATTTCCAGTAATTCTTCGGGAAAGCGATGGGTATTTTGATCTGGGCGCTGTCTGGGCTAGGAGGAGCTTATAGGAAAGGAGGGAGATTTGGAGCAAAAATATTCGCAGGAGGCAATAGCTGGCCTGGCTGCAGCATCTGAAACAAGAGCAGGATGTCATTACAGCGGCGAGCAATTTTCTATTTTGGTGCGACCCGCTCAGGAACTACATTTTTTACATAGCGGCGCGGGGAGGAAGCGGTGCTCCCCGTCCGTATGACTTCACGGCAGCGCTGGGCTCAGCAAACACGGCCGGCAGGATGGTGCTGGCAGGCGCCGTGTTGTGCCCAGGTTGCTTGGAGGAATAGGTGGGGCTGCGCGGGGTGGACCTTGGACCCTGCCGAGCAAAGTCCCAGCTCTGCCCGAGTGTGGGAATGGTAAGGCAGCTCCGTGGATCCGTGTTTTAAGTGATGGGGAGGAAACAGAAATGCACCAGCTTTTTCTTCTGTGTGTGTTCGCGCGTGTGTATGTGTGTGTGTGTGTCTGGAGAGGGGGAGGGATGCGTCAGGAAACCTCTCATCTGTGCAAATCGAGACCCGCTCTCTCCTGAGATCTCTCGCTTTTCTTCTGGATTCAAACACTTCCTTGATCCTTACCCAGTCAGGCAGGGCACACGCATCGATGTGCACCCCTTCGTTTTTTTTTTCCACCCCAAGTTACTAAAAGTTAAGTTTCTGAGCAAGTCGGTTATGGGATAAGGTTATATAGCTTATATGTATATAAAACTATATATGTAGTTTTATTTAGTATATGTAGCTTTATTTTTTTAAAAAAAGACTAGACTCCAGTTGGCTGTTTTCAACAGCGTTAATCATAACAGAGCTAAAACAGAGCTAAAAACCACAGTGTCTCTCACTTGCTCTTTTTTTTTATTTATTTTTTTTTTAATAAACCTGTCTT
Organism: Aythya marila; assembly: GCF_965140915.1. Taxonomy (NCBI): domain Eukaryota; kingdom Metazoa; phylum Chordata; class Aves; order Anseriformes; family Anatidae; genus Aythya; species Aythya marila. The sequence goes on along the minus strand of NC_139045.1, from coordinate 11,830,970 downwards.
GCGTGGTGCACTTGAAGTTTTGTAAATCCTCCTCGGGAGGCTGGCTGTGGTGACCAAGTGCGTGTGGAAAATTCATCACCGGGGCAAGACCAAGGGCAGCGTCCCTGCCGGAGCTGTACCTGAGGAGGTTTCCCCGACCCTTATTTTGATCAGCCCCCGAGTATTTTTAGAATGAGCCTGCTCAGGCAAATGAGGAAGTCTGGCAGAAGTTTCTTCCGGGCTTCTCATACATGCTGCTCTCCATGTGGTTGTGTGGACACCAGAGTAAGTGCTTTGTCTGGACGCAGGATGAAACGTTTCTTAATCTTAAAATAAAGCGCTCGTGGCATCTGCTGTGCCTGGGGATTTTGGAAGAGGAGGGATTCTGCATGCGTGAGCAGTGTGTCACAAGAAAATAGTTGTGCATGTCTTTTGTTTGTCTTTCTCTGCAGCCGCTCCGCCGTCTGATTAGGAAATGCCGGATACCTTCCAGCGAGATAGCTGGTGGAAGTTATTTTTCTTTTCTTTTCTTTTTTTGCAAGTCTTCCGCTAACCTTTTTGCATTCTCAGTCATCAATGCGTTGAGTTTTATCGGTGGATTGGCAGCTTTATTTAAAAATGTGGCAAATAACCTCAACGGAGAGTTTGATCTGTACCGAAGCTGGGGGTATTTGTGCTCTGGTGTGCTGCCTGGTTTCGACAACTCCTGTTGTTTTCCAGGGAGGAAAAAAATGAAGAAAATATGGGGAAAATTCATTATCTCAGCAAATAGTCCTGCTTGCCTACAACTGATCACTTATATTGTGGCTCTGGCAGTACATAAGAGCAGCTTGTGGCTTAAGGATTTATTTATTGTAGATGGAAGCTGTGTGGAGAACAGTAGGTCTTACCTTAAAAGCTGCACAGTGGGTCCTGCGTCTGATGTATGATTGTTTTCTGAAGAGGAGCTTCTTTTTTCAGCTGTTAGGGTGGTGCACAGAGGAGAAAGTTGCTGCTGCTGCTGGACTGTGCTTCTACTCGTGCCTCCACCGTGTAGGAGTTGGGTTCTGGTGCCCAGCACCAACTTTTCCTCCTGTAGGCTAGGAGGAGTGATGCTGCTCCCTTCCACGGAGTTTTACTGGAGGCAAACATCCGTGGGTCCCCGCTTCCTGGTGGCAGTGGCCAAAATGGGATGCGGTCCAAGATCACACATGTGCTAGAAAGGGGAGGCTGGGGCTGGGGCTGGGTGCTGTTGGCTCCGTGGCTCTCTCTGCTCAAGCACACGTGGTTTCTCAGAGGAAGTGGTGCCTTGCAAGGCCACGACCTGCTTGGTGTCAGTGGAATATGACCTCCAAATCCCAGAGAAAGGGGAGGAAAAAATTGACAATGAAACGCTAATGCCTGGTAAGACTGCAGGGTCCGTATGAATACGTGGGAACCAAGCTGAGGCTGCTCTCAACTTTAATCTGCGCTCGCAGCTGCATGCGTGGCACCTTTTCCTGCCTGCCTCCTGACCCTTCTGCTTCGTTGTCTCTAGGCGCGCTCTGAAAATGAACCCGAATAACGCTGAGCTGGAGAGGGGCAGCAATAGCTCCACCGAGAGCCTCAGCCCGCCTTTCCGCAGCATCCACGTCAGCTTCACGGCCGGATCCACCGACAGCCTCAGCTCAGACACGCAGACCGGCAGCGATGGCAGTAAGTGGCCGAGTGGGTGTCGGAGAGGTAGCATCAGACCCGGGGAGGAGATTATCCCATCCTGAATCCCACTGCTGGGGCGGCATCTGCAGGGCAGGGGTCACAGGGCTCCCATCACCTAGTCCTCTCAGCAACCCTCCGTCTGTCTGCTCTCACCCTTCTGCCTCTTGATACACTTAAAATGAGCGTGGGAGAGCCAGACCATCATGTTTTTTTCCCTCTTTCATTTGGCCAGTGCCAAAATCTGTTTATCCATCGTGTCTGGATGAAGCCTCTATCTGAAAGCAATTGTGCTCATCCTGCTTGTGCTTCCCCTGTTGCACAAGGCCACAAGTAAGCTCTCCTGGAATATCCTCCACAGATCTGAGGAGTACCAGAAGGGGTTTTGTGCTAAAGGTGATCTCTCCCTCTCCTTGTCTTCCCAGTTGTTTCTTGAAGGGGGAAAAAAAAAAATCTGCCTGCACTAGTTTACCTGAGATTAAAAAATACTTACTATGAAGTCATTTTCTTCATAAGTGCGTAACTGAGACATGCACTAACGTGTTCGGCAGCTCAGAAAGTATTTCCTTTGCAGAAGTAATCTTCGTGTAGTGGAAGTTCTGTCTTTCCAAGAGCAACAATGTGCAGCAATAAAATTAAGAGCCAGAGCTCTGGAAAGTCCATTTTTCCACTGCTAACTTTGGAGTCTGAGAGCGAGGCTCTGCCAGGAAGTTGTACGTGGGGAAGAAAAACTCACATGTTTTGGATCTTTACTTGCTGGACACAAAAGCAATTTGCTGTCAAAAATGATACGGAACGACAGGAGTTCTCTGCTTCCACTAGCAGAGGCAACTGTTTAAGCTCATCTCAGGAAGGTTGAGCTTTAAAATGAATAACCCACACGTGAGTTCTTGTTCTGGTGTAAGCAAGCAGCTACGCAGTCAGTCACCGGGTGAAGTGAGCTCAGATTAATTGGCTGTGCTGTCAGATGTGAAAATACGGGGGGATGGAATAAGCCCCATCCCATCTCATGCAGGAGAACCCCATGCTGAAGGTGCAGAGCAGTGTTAGGAAAGCTGTGAAAAGGTTTTAATTGTAACCCAGAGCTTGGGGCAGAGTCCATCGGCGTGTAAAAAAGAGGTGAGAGCAATTTGACATTTGTGGACTGGTTGCCAAAGGTTCTGGGGCTGCTGTTTGTTCCCTAAGCCTCCACCAAATACATTTATCCTCTTGAAATGGGGGCTCCACTGCGTGTCCTGGCAGAGGTGCTGGTCTTGGGCTGCGTGCTGAAGAATTTCTCTTGGTTGCGTCTTCTGCCAAAGCCCCTTGGACTGGAAGTGGCAGGAGATGCCCTGCTGCATGACTCCTGTCTGCTGGACAGCGTGAGCTGGCATCTGCTCTGGTAGCTGAGACGTAGTGGACCTGCCCCCACCGTGGTCATCACAGGCAGCGAGCAGCTACCAGGGATCGCTGTCCCAGTAATTGTCACTTCTTTTAATTGCTGCTTCAGATCCCCACCGCTTCTTTCTCTCTGACCTGAAAGTCTTGCTGTCTATTTCAACGTCAAATCACCCTTTTCTGCTTTTCCCCTCTCCTGAGGCTTGCAGCTGTGCTGCCTGTCTCCAGCCTAGCTGGGGCAGGAAGGCAGAGAGATCTAACCTAAGCTGGGGGACAGCCAGAAGGGAGGCCAGATTTTTTTTTTCAGTAGGGTGGAGCTGGCCAAATCCCAGCCCTTGCCCGGTGACCCTTACCCAACGAGAGGCAGAGGCAGGTTCAATATCCTTCTTGGGCAGCTGTGGCCAGGCTGAAGTCAGAGCTGCGTGAGTCACTCTTATCACGCTGCGCTGCTCAGGCAGCGGGTGGCAGCTCCGAGGCTTTGCTGGAGGGATTGCTGCTGAATGAGTGTCCTCCAAGTGCTTCCTTCTTACTTACCTCCTCGTGGCTGATGTCACGGCTGAAATATTTGCCCTCTGCCAGCTTTTACTGCCGTGTGTGAGGTTCGTAGGAAAGCAGTCTCAGGTGGAGGGAGCATTTCTCTAGTGAGCTGTCTGCAGCCTGCTTCGCGAAGCCGCTGTGTTAAACCAGATTAAGGAGAGCTAACCCCTTCCATGCAGCTCTGCCTCCACCAATGGATGAATCAAACCCCGTTGTGTCTCCCTGTCCCCTAGGGCACTCGTCTGAGCCGAACCACTCACCGCCTCCAGCTGAGAGCCAAGTGTTTCCCCCCGGCTCCTTCCTCCCCACCTCCAGTGAGGATGCTCCCTCTGCCGGCCCCAGCTGCCCGCCCCCTCTGCCCCAGAAGAAGACGATGAGCAGAACAGTGTCCTCCCCGGATGGCTTTTTTGGGAGCCAAACATCTTCCGGCAGAGCAGCCGGCACTGCCAGCCCCAGGTTGAACGTCAGCCACTCCGAGAGCAACTTCTGCCTGCGGGAAGAGCCTCCCTTCATCCACCCAGCCGGCCTGGGGGGCCCCGGCACCTTCTCCTCTTCTGAGTCCCTGGAGAAAGCCTCCAAAGGAAACAGCTACTGGGGCTCAGCTACCAGCAAGAGCACGGGGGCCTGCATGCCCAGCAGGAACCTGCAGTCCCTCTCCTCCTCGCAGCTCAGCGTCTCCAGCCAGGTGTCGTCGAGCTCCAGCCTCCACCTCCACAACCTCCTGAGCAACATCGACAGCAAGGAGGGGGTGTACGCCAAGCTGGGCGCCCTCTACGCCGAGTCCCTGCGCCGCCTGGTCGCCAAGTGCGAGGACTGCTTCATGCGGGAGCAGAAGAACGAGCTGCGCTTCAGCGAGAACAACTGGTCGCTCTTCAAGCTGGCGTGCAACAAGCCCTGCTGCGACTCAGGGGATGCCATCTACTACTGTGCCACCTGCTCCAAGGACCCGTCAACCACCTATGCTGTGAAGGTAAGCCGGTGACCAGAGCAAGCCTGGGTATGTGGCTCGTCCCCAGCTCCAAGCAGCCGCAGGGTTTGCTTCCCACAGCGGAGCTGGGACTGGTCTACAACCCGACCAGGTTCTCTCTAAAAAGCTTTGTGCTAATACTGTATTGTAAACACAGCATAGTTCACCTCTGGCAAACCAAACTGCTTAAAAACTGCTCAAAAGACAGCCTTTTTCCCCACTGCCCCCCTTCTAAGGGGAAGGTTTGACCCAGAAACCACGTGTATGATGTTGAAACTACGGGCTTTAAGATATTCCAGGTCTCAATTAAATAATGAAAGGCTGAACTAGAGATGGTGTGTAAGGCCAGGTTCTGAAATATATCCCTGTAACTGTACAGAATCCACGTTTGAAATGGAAATGTGGGGTGTGATGCTTCAGCTCTCCGAAACCTGGATAAATAAGCTTAGGCAGCTTGTTTCATGCACATCCCATGGACTTGGGGTTCTTGATCCATGTTACTACTTGAATACAGAGGCTTTTAACTTCTGTTTGGGCTTTAACCTAGGAGAAGTTCACTGCTGCTTCCTCTTCATGTTGTTTTCAAAAACTAAAATAATTCCCAAACAAGCGCTGCCAGAGATGCATTAAGCAAGGAAAAAAAAAGATCTGCTGAATCCTTTACACAATTACAACCCCCAAGGGGATGTTTTAGTTAAGTGATAGCTTTAAAGCCTTAAAAAAGATTTTCTAAAGGAAGCAGTCAACCCAACAGGGGGGTGCTTTGAATAACCAGAGTTGAATCAGGGCTTGCCCCAATACCTCTAGTCCAGCAGTCAGAGCAGCAACTTTTTAGGTACAACAAGCCAAAGTTCATCAAAATTTTCCTTCAGAAACCTCAGAGCCGGTCAGCTCCTTTTCAATATGTGGTTCCTGGTGGCACACACAGACCTTTCCTCTTGCCAGCCATGCTGTGTGTGGTTCAGTGGCTCTGCCTCCACTGCTGTAGTGGATGAATTACGGCCAAGGCAGAAAAAAACACATTTTCAGCCTCTTAACGGAGCTGCTCTTGGGTCCCTGTGTGCTTATTCTGTGTCCTCGGTACTCCACAGAGCACCGTGATAAAGCCCAAAGCAGCCCAAGAGGGCTGTACTCTGCACCAGCATAAAGTCATGCACGTGTTTATGTACGTGCACTCACACATCTCTTGCAATGTTCCAGGGTGCTACCTTTTTTTGGTAGCTGAAATAGAGAACACTTGCAAAACTTTACAGTTGGCTGACTTCTCACTGCCCCTCCTGGATGTGATACAGATTTTCTGACGTGCAAGAAATCGCAGACCGGTAGTTAAAATAGATTTGGATAACTCAAGATGGGCAGAGGATCTGACTTGAGCCAAGGGGCCAGCTGAGCAGCCAGAGCCAGGGTTTAGGCTGTGTACAGGCACACAAGGATATGTATAAAATAGTTAGAAGGAGCCAGTTTTACATGAAAAGGCTTTAGAGGAATTAAGCCAAGATATGCTCCACTCCTTGGCTTCTTTCTCTGCTTAAAGGTGCACGACTAAGCCAGCCCCAGGCTCCTACTTGGAGCCTGTTGCATGGAGGATGCCTCTGGTGCAGCCGAAGTCAGGAAGAAAGGCTGGCTGGGGAAGATCTCCCTGACTCCATCTGGCTGCATTCATTCTTCCAGGGGCTCCTCTTTCCTTGGTATGGTAATCTGTAGTCTGCCCCACTCTCCAGAGATTATCTTTCCCCTAAATAAGCATGAAGCAGCAGCAGGGTATTTTCCTTTAGAAGAGAAGGGGCACTTCAAGCCCCTATTGTCCTATCTCTACGCGATCATCTCATCTGAGTGAATTACCTGCAAATGCCTGGATCCAAACCATTGCTAGCGGAGTACAAAAGCAGCCTGTTTCTCCAGCTCCTCTCTATTATTGCATTTATTTTAGCTTGGAGGCAAAATTGATTTCTTGTCCGATTTTGCACGCACACCATGACTGGCAGTGGCACGCTCCAGGGTTTGAAGCCTTTTATGCTGAGTTTCAGCCTGTTGTTGATTCCTGTGGTTGAGATATAAATACATCCCTAAATAGAAGGGGGAAAAAAACAGAAGCGTACAAAAGAAATGCCAGAAGGCCTCACAAGCTAATGGATACTCCTATAAGAAACCTGGTTTTGGGTTTGTGCCGTCTTTAATGCAGCCATAATGCTAAAACACAGAACAAAATGAAGACAAAGTCATGTGAGTTCAAGAAAATCTAGAGATGGTTTAAAGTGCTAAAGGAACTAATATGCACCCTGCTTCTACCAATACCTTAATGTCTTCAAATCCCAGCTTAAGGAACTACCTCTGAGCTTCTGGTCTGCGCCTGGTCTCTGTCACTGATGGATAAAACTTTTTCTTTGGTCTCTCCTTGCAGATCTGTAAAAGCCAGGAGTCCAAGGTGGCCGCTTCATACTGCAGCCCCGCGGTGCCCGTCCACTTCAACATCCAGCAGGACTGTGGGCATTTCGTGGCCTCCGTCCCCTCCAGCATGCTGCTGGCCTCGGATGTGGAGAAGAGCGTGCCCGGGGATGGTCTCCGTGCCTCCCGCGCTGCCAGCGAGCACGACTGCGTGGTGGTCATCACGCGGGAGGTGCCGAGCCAGACCACTGCTGACTTCGTGAGGGACTCGGTGATGCTGCACCAAGCCAAGCCCGAGCTGTACGAGCGTCGGGTTTGCTTCTTGCTCCTCCAGCTCTGCAACGGGCTGGAGCACCTCAAAGAGCATGGCATAATCCATCGTGACCTGTGCCTGGAGAACCTCCTGCTTGTCCCCTGCAAGCCCCCCATGAGCTGTGTGAAAGCCAAAGATGACAAGCACTTGCCCCGCCTGATCATCAGCAACTTTTTGAAAGCCAAGCAGAAACCGGGATCCGGAGACTCCAAGCTGAAGAAGAGTCAGGCCAGGCTGGCCCCGGAGATCGTGTCAGCTTCCCAGTACAAGAAGTTCGATGAGTTTCAGACCGGCATCCTCATCTACGAGCTGCTGCACCAGCCCAACCCCTTTGAGGAGAAGGTGCACCTCAAGGAGCAGGAGTACAGCCCCGAGGACCTCCCTGCTCTGCCCAGCCTGTCCATCTACTCGCGGGGGCTCCAGCAGCTCGCCCACCTCCTTCTGGAGGCAGACCCCATCAAGCGCGTGCGGATCACTGAGGCCAAGCGGATGCTGCAGTGCCTGCTGTGGGGGCCCCGGCGGGAGCTCACCGAGCAGCCCCTCAGCCATGAGGAAGCCCTCTGCCAGGTGCTGCAGAACTGGGTGGACATGAAGCGCGCCCTGCTGATGATGAAGTTTGCCGAGCGAGCCGTGGACACGGAGCGGAGCGTCGAACTGGAGGACTGGCTCTGCTGCCAGTACCTGGCGTCCGCCGAGCCTGCCTCCCTCTCGCACACGCTGAAGCTGCTGCAGCTGCTCTGATGCTGGACGTGTCTCGGGCGGCTGGGAAAGGGGCACAGCCCCGTTATACGGGGGAGGCTGGCATCTCAGCCGTGAGCGTGGTGTGCTCCCACCCGTGTAAGACATTCAGTACAATTGCGAGCAGGCAAAACTGGGAGCCGAACCCTCTCTAGGGGGATTTTTTTGTTTTGTTTTGGGATGGTAAGTCTGTTGACTAATAAATTCCTGCCCGCGTGTGTGCATGTTTCTAATGAACACGGCGCAGTTGAGTTGATTTCTGAGCCTAGGGGACAGCCCTTTGATCCCCACCCCCTAAAGCCTCAGAGCCTCTTTGCCTGGAAACACTGCTGATTGCCAGGGTGGGCAGCAAGGAGGAACAGCTGGGTTATTCTCACAAGGAGTAAAAACAATGCATTCACTGCTCCTTTGCATGGGAGAGCCAGGAGCTGCTTTCAAATTCATTTCTGCTTTGACATCCGTTCTGTGTTTTTTATTTTATTTGTTATTTTTTTGCTTTGAAAAACAAAAATCACTGCTTGTTTCTGCTGTGGGCAACTATCACCTGCCTGTTGCCTTCTCTGGATGTTAATAGGGCATTGCCTTCCTGTCTAGCACTGCTGCCTTTGTGAAGGGGGGAGAGAGCCAGGATGGGGCTGCTCGCAAAGATGATGCTGCATGCTGGGAATTACCCCTTGTAAAGTTAATGAAATGGAAAATCCCCAATTCACCTCCAAGGCCCCCGAGGAAGAAAGTCGGGGGCAGGCTGCTCTGCTTTCCCCATCCACCCAGCTTATCCCCTTCACCTGGTGGTAACTCACCTGTCCCTTGTGCGTAGCATGTGTTTAACCCCTTTATCAAAAGATTAGGTGGCCTGTGGGAGGCTGGTGCTGCTGCTGCACTGTGCTGGTGCATTAGAAATGCAGAGGGAGAGCTGCTTGCATTGTGAACATGTTCTTTCAAAAGATATAGCACAAGGGAAGAGGGAGAAGCTGGCCTAGCTCCCTCCATCCCCTTTCTCTCCATGGGGACATGCAACAGCCACCTGGCTTGGTGGAGGGGCCGTGTTGCTGCTGACTTTTCAGGCAGGTTGTGGGCTGCCTTTATGCCCTTCCATCTCAATATGAGGCAGAAGCGAGCTGCCCTGCTGCTGGGATGGGTTGTGCAGCACTTGGAGGAGTCGATTTGGGGCTCATGGAGGGAACCCAGCATCAGCTTTGCTGAGGAAGGACATCACCATCTGAGCTACCCCCATCCCAGCTGAAAATGGGGAGAAAGTCATGAGCACTCTCCTCCAACCTTCATTCACCTCCAGCTCCAGCCTGCTCTCTTGTGGGAATTTTAATTCCCCAGGATTTTTGACACTTTGCATGCTTTCTGTGAATCTTTTCCAGGCTTCTCACCTGGATTTTTAATCTGTTTGGCTGCATTTGCTGCTGATGGGAGGGAATGGTTTCTTGGCTGGGCACCCGTTTGCAATGAATTTCCCCTAGTCCCCTTAGGGAGGAAGCTGTGCACGTCCCTGCCTGCTGCAAGAATGTGGAATGACTCCAGCCGCTACTGTCAGGGATTTTTTATACACAGCCTTTCTTGTGCCCTGTCTCTTGTGTACATTTCCCTCCAACACGGGCAGCATGAGCCTTCTGGCTTGGGAGCCACTGTCCTGTGGACCATCCCGCACGCTTTGCTGGGATCTCTGGCTGCAGCCGGCTGCATGTGGTCTCACGTTGGCCAGGGGAGTGATTGAACAGCCGGAGAGCCTGTCTGAAGGAGCCCAGCACGTTTTGCAGAGGTAAGATGAAGAGATGACTCAGTTTTAAAGCATGGATGTAGGGAACAAGTTGTAGGCAGCTCTGCAGGACTAACACCGAAGGAGATGGGGTCTGACCGTGACCAATCCAATCGTAATGCCAGCTGGAAAATAACAACTGGGACAACTGGATTGAGACTGGTTCAGGTGTTGGTGGTCCTGGTACCTTGCAGCAGTATCCCCCATGGATTAGGGACCAGCTATAGTCTTGTAGCATTTCCAGCTATGTTATATTGAGATTGGGTGGGTGGCTTCATGCTTTCATGTAAACAAAAGCTCCTAGCTCCATGGCTTCCTGATATCTTCCCCTCTGGTACCCGTGCCTAAAGAGTCTCAGGCTTTTGGGTCCTAGGTCAGTGCTTGGACTCAAGAAGAGCGTTGTGCAGCTGTTGTGGGGAAAGCAACCCTCAAGCCCTAGCTGAATGTCACAGCCAAGTCTGAGGGCCTTGCTGGCTTATTTCCCCGCTCTGCCCATGCTGTCCTCAGCATGCCCTGGGCAGTAGACCCCAACTCTATTTGCCCACGTGCCCAGGATCCCCTGCAGAGGTGGCTGAGGGGATGGATCATCCGTGTTCCCTGACCTTACACCTTGGGGGCCAAGCATGCCACCCACTCAGGGGGACTGCAGAAGACATCCAGCTGGGACAAAGCTTGGGGTTCATGTGCCACGGGAAGAGTGTCAAGGGGCGACTGCTGGAGAAGCACCGCAGACTCATGCCTCTCACTCGTACTGCTGCTTGGGTATTTGCAGCACTGATGAGTTTGGCAGGGAGGTTGCATGCTTTCCACATGAAATGAGGCTGAGACCCAAAGCCCCAAGACAAATGCGGGGCAAGCAGTGCTGCTGGGAGCTCTTTTGTCTAGGTTGGTGACATCTATACTTTGCTTCAGTGCTTCCCTCAAAGCTGGGGATATCCCAGGAGTAAAAGACAGTCTTGGGTCTCTGGAGGTCACTTGACCAATAGCTATTATCACTGCATGCTCACGTGTACAGGGACATCCCCTAGCCATCCACTCAAGGTAGTGCAGGACAGGCTCAGTTCTGCTTTGCCTTTTTGGAAAGCAGCAGCAGCAGCACAACACCGTAAGAGAGGGGAAGGATACTCTTGTAAGAAGTCCAGAGCAGGCAGAGTGCAGACAAGCTCTCAGCCTCCACGGCATCCAGGACGTAGGCGACAATGAGCTGCGTGAAGACCCAGGTCGTGCCACGGTAGAGGAGCTTTGCGACACGGGAGGTGGCCCAGGCGCTGAGGAAGGGATGGATGCGGTAGTCGGCCTCCACCATGACGGCCCAGCACAGGAAACCAAAGACGTGGCCGGGCCGGAGGCCATGCCACCAGGCGGAGAAGGCGAAAGTGGCGAGGAGCGGCTGGGCTGGGCAGCGCTGGAAGACCAGCCTCCGCAGCCAGCGGGACGTGCTCCTGTTCCAGGTGCGGGTGAAGACAGCCAGGCGGTGCGTGGTCTCCAGCACCCACAGCTCACGGCCTGAAAGGTCTCCCTGCCCTTCCTCCAGCCCAAAACCTGCCACCTCGAGGAGGGCCTCGTCCAGCACCCACTGCGTGTAGTAGGCCAGCCTGAAGAGCAGGGCTCGCATCCACGCGTGGCACAGGGTGGCCAGGACGGAGCAGCCCCGTACCCGGGGCAGGCAGCCCTCCAGCCCCACACGCAGCCCCTGCAGTGCCAGCGCCCCAAGGCACCTCCATCCAGCAGCCTCCAGGGGCAGGGGGACAGCCCCCAGGGACTCGGCTTGGACCCGAAAGCTGCTGAAGGGCTGCAGGGGGCCTCCGAGGAGGGCTGGGAAATAGAGCAGGTAGCTGGAGAGAGGCAAGGCTTGCTGCAAAAGCCCCTGGCCTGTCTGGAGCAGAACGGTCCCTTCGTGGACGTCCAGGGCCAGAGATGTTGCTTTTTGGGTGAGCAGCATGATGGCAGAGAGTGCAACAGCTGGCCTGAAAGGAGAAAGCAGCGGGGAGAAAGCTGAGGGTGCCTTGGAAGGAGTGTGTGGGCATCAATGCTGTCCCTCCCACCTCCCCACTGCCATCAGCAGGGATGCAGCTGGGGGGCAAGGGGAGACCAACCAGCTTGGCCTGGGTGTGCTTCCACCCGTCCAAAATGTCTGGGAAGGTGTAAAGGGAGGGAGGCAGGGCTGGAAGGTTACCTGGCATCCCCTGACTCCAGCACCAAGCTGCCCAGGCCCAGGTGGCAGAGGGTCTGCCAGCACATCTGGAGGCCAAAGACCCAGGTGTGGACGTGAGCTGGGCTGGCGGAGAGGAGGACGAGCACAGAGGCAGCAGCGGGGATAAGGAGCAACGCGGCATAGCTGCCCATGGCTGTGACTGCAAGGAGACATCCTCCAGCGAGGAGGAGTGTGTACCTAGAAGAGACCAGATGCCCTCTGACTGGCTTTTTGGGGAAACTGGCGCTTGAGGTGCCAGCCCTGGTGATGGTGGTAGGGTGTAGTCTGAGGCAAGCTATACCCAAGCTACTGCCATAGCTGCAAGGCAGGGACGGGGGGGACTAGGTTGGGTATCGCAGTCCCTGCCTGGCCCCTATCTTTGTCACGCCAGAGGCAGTCCCCATTCCCTCCCTGCTCCCTTTGCCCATGCACTCATCCCAGTACACCCCTAAAACCACCTCTTTCAACAGGAGAGTCTGGCCTGGCTGTTTGAGCCTTAACCACCCTGAACGGGCCCCACTGCACAAAGAGGGGAGCGGGACAGCTCACGTCCATACCCGCATCAGCAGGGAATCGCTACCTTGCGTCCCACTGCATTTCTGGCTAGGAGAGACCCAGAAAGCACCCACAGACACAACCTGCCCTTGTCGCAGCAGCAGAGGTGGCAACCACGTACCGAGCAGTTGGAGAGAGCTGCCCCGAGGCACAGAGCTGGTGGAAGAGCGCAGCGAAGGGGAACGCTGCCAGCTGGTACCAGGCTGCAGGGAGAAGGATGAGCAGGTCCGCCCAGCGCATTGAGCACCTTGCTTCTCTGGCTGCCTCTGACACCTGGAAAACGGGCTGAGCCAAGGGCTCCTCTGTCTCTGCTTTATATCTGGCAAGGACCACGTCACAGACAGCAAAAAAAAAACAACAGAGCAGAGCCAAGGAAACAGAGGTATCTGCAGGAGGAGGTGCGTGGTTTTTGCATTCGTCAGTGCTGGCTCCTTGCAGCACCTCTCTCCCAAGGTTTGTGAGCAGGTGGAAAAAGTTAGGGGTTGGCTATTTGCTCTGCCAGATGCCTGTGCCGTTACCATGTGCTTTGCAGGCAGTGAGAGTGAGCACTTAGATGTGAGCCTCCTTGAGCTGCCAAATGTGTCATGCTGGGATGCCCTTCAGAGCAAAATCCCCAGGTACAAGAGAGGCTTGGCCTCATCTCAGCTCAGTCCTTCATGGAAAGCTGTGGCTCTTTCCCATCTCTGGCCTTGCTTGTCGTGGTGGTGGTAGGGATCTCCTACTGTTTAAATTCCTGGTGACAGAGAGAAGATGGGCTCTGGCACCTCTGCAAAAGGCCAGGGCAGGGTGAACCCATCAGCCCCAGTACTCAGCCTGAGCCACAGGGCCTTTTCACTTACCAGACATAACGAAATAGTTCTATTCTTCCTGAATGTTTTTTTCTTTGAGAAGATGAAAAACAGAATCATAGACATACTTGAGATCACAGAAATCAGCTGTTGCTGTTAAACTGCACATTGGTTCAGAAATGTGTTGTGTAGAAAAGCAAAATTTCCTCTTTTTGTCAGACCTGAAAGGTGATTTGAAGACTGAGCTCTAGGGTGATCTGAAGACAGTTGCTATTGCTCTCAAAATGCCACTAGTGGTAGTTGGTAGGAAAACAGACCACAAAAAAAAAAAAAAAAAAAAAAAAAAAAAAGCCCACAAAAACAAAGTCAGTCAGTCTACAGGACTTTGTTCTTCATTTTTCTTTGTGAGATACAGGTAAGAAAGTGAATTCAAATGGAAAGCTCATGCTTGTTTTTATTTCTTTGGTTTTGGTTTTTGTTTTATTCCATTGATATCTGCTTTATTTTAGGCATATGAACAGTGTGATTGTGAAGAGAAATGCCATGGAATTTCCCTCTGTATGAAAAAAAAAATTACTTATTAGAGAGGCAGAAGAAAGGTTTTTGCCTTCCTTGGACGAATGATTAAAAATATTTAAAAATACTGTTTTTCAGTAAAAAAGAGCAAAATTTTTGCCTAATGTTACAGAAAAAATCTGTTCTCAAAAAAAAAAAAAAAAAAGAAATTTTAATTTTAAAACTTTTACAAATGTTTCTACTCTTCACAGAGCTTTTCAAGTCACCATGATGTTGGCAAGCCTACCATATTGGTTGGAATGGTTATAAGAAGGCAGGGAGCAAAACCTGATGGAAACAATGACTCAGAGTGAAAACTGCAGGAGAACTGGTGCTTGTAAGGTATATTTTAAGAGGAAGACATTAAATATTTGCAGTTCATATGTGATAGCAATGGAAAAAACTTCTCTCCGCGCCACTCCCGGCATGCATGGCATGCAGCAACAGCCTGGTTTCACAGGACTCATCCTGCCGAATTCATGGAGCCCAGCACTAACTTTGCTGTGTAAATATTTTTCAAGGTCTTTGCAGTGCCTATTTAAGCAATTCGCTGCTATGGTTCTGAAAATATGTCATTGCTTTTCAAGAAGCAGAAATGAATTTCCACAGTAACATTGGAAATGTGATGCACAGCTCATGCTGCTTATTTTATAATGTTAGCTGCTGGGCCGTGGAAGTGTGATCTTAAAGTGAGCATGTGAGCCAGAGAGAAACCTGTGAGAGAGCTTTATTTGCTTCATTTGTATGTACTACACAAGCAACAGCCCTGTTCCTGCCTGAGGAATTAATTATTTGACAGAAAGTGGGATGAGCAGTGTCAGAGCAAACTGTGGGCATGACATCTGGGCAGATATGACTCAGACACTATTCCTGGGCTGGTACTCCCAAAGTTCATACCTGCTTTCTTAGTGGAGTATAGTGCTGCTTCAGGAACAGTTTTGGTGGCCTGTTGTAATGTGTCATATACTGATCTTATACATATTTAAGATATATATGTGATACACATATATTAGTTTGCAGGACACGCAGCAAAATGAAAGATAAGAATCAAAGGCAAAGTATATATGTATACATTTTAAATAAAAAAGTCAGAGCAGTGGGTTTAGTCTTTATCCTAGAGAAAAGCACATAAATAGGAAGGAATGTTATTAAAAAAATATAAGGTTTAGGAAGCTTGGACTGAGCTCCTGTCTCCATGTTTCTTTGTGACCTTGGGCAGCCTGGATTTTCCCACCCACAAAACAAGATGATAGTTTCTGTCTCCCGGCATCGTTAAAAAGCAGAATCAACTAGAAACCTTGGGACTTCACATTCGGCTGTGATAAGCAGAACATGAAAGTGCCTAAATAAGAAAGGAATTAAAAAATAAATGCAAGGTTTTATTAAAACAGAAAAATGCAAAAAATCTTTGTTTGCAGGGACTGGTCCCTTACTGGCTTTTTGCTACTTGTTGCCATTACAGATTTGCTGTCTGCTGCCTGTAAATGGCCCGTTGTTGCTCGTGGTAAAGATATTTTTGTCTTCCTGGAAAAAGGGCTGAACCCCAGAAGTTTAAGGATAGTGACGAAGTCTCTTACTGTAGCCATGACCCCAGTCAGAGAGGTCTGAGAAATCTCTCTGCCCCTTGGTGATGTAGCTTTGAGCTAGGTCCCTCTGGCTGGTGACTCCTGCTGCCTGGCTCTAGGTGTACAGGGACATCTGGTCAATAGAGACTTAGTCTGAAGTTAGGGAAATCGGAGAAGATTCAATAGTCTGGTCTGAGCCTGGGTAAAACCCATCTTTTTGAATGGCCTGCACCACTGAGCAAATAGCCTGGCCCTCACACTCAGCTCGATGTGACTGTTAATGAAGTGGGTTTATCCAGAGTCCCAGATGCTAAGGAAGGGTTTGGTGGTGGCTGTCTTCTGCATAAAAGGAGGCTAAGACACACTGTGAATACATTGTTTCCAGACTGTGCTGTATAAATGGACTTTCTGAAGTGGTGATTGTTTTTTTGCCTTGAAAACGTTTTCCTTCAGGTCTACTGTGTTGTCTGGTGTACTTGAATAGAAAAGAGAAAACAATAACAACAACAACAACAACAAAATACAACAGCTGCTCAGGAAAGGGAGACACAAAGTGGAGGCGATGACTCTAGGGATATTTGGTGCAAGGAGAAGGACCTTGAGGGTCTTCGTGAAATAGTGGTTCAGACTTTAATGGAAGGAGGACCGTCTCTGAGAAAGCTGGTACCCAGCCTTGGCTGTGGAGGAGGAACCAGGCAAGTGGAAGGACTTTCCATAGAGCAGCACTGGGATGTTCAGTCTTGGCAGCAGGTTCACAGGATGAATCATATTTATACTATGCCGTATGCTTGCATGCTTAGCAATTTCTTTAACTTTGCACAGTGGCATAGCCTTTTGACCATTTTTTGGTGTGAAAGCTTTCCAAGTTAAACACATACTCTGTCCAGTTTCACAACAAATTGCAGACTTGAGGAACTAAGGTCTGGAAAGCAAATGACTATTATACTCTGCAACAAAAGTGACCTTGATGAGGTACGCTGCAGAATTCAGGTTCTGTTAGTCCAGTTCCTTGCTGCACATTTTGCGTGAGTGCTGCTGTTTCCACCTGACACCACTGGGTACACAAGCAATGCTGTGTGGACTGCTAGAGAAGCCTATCATTTTTTTTTTTTTCTTTTGTGTCTGTGTGTTAGAACGAGTGGTTCCAAGAAAACTTTTGCTTGTGCACACATCAAGATATACTAATGGATGCTCTGTACTCATTTTCATTGACATCTGCAGGAGGCGTTACAAAAACAGAACTACAACAACAACCAAACTGAACCAAACCCCCTTGATACCTCTTTTTTTTTTTTTTCAGCCAGAGTAGCTCATGGAACAGCATAGGCATGCGATCTGCTTGCTGCATGCACACAGAAACTTTAGCAAGACTAAGTATATTCGGTTTACTTGCAAACTAACCACAACTCACAGTGTCAGTCATTGCGTCAGGCTATAAATAAGTCGGACAGCTCGTGTAAGATCTTTCTCTCTGCTCCTGTTCAGTATAGGGATGGCTCCACTGCTTTTGTTTTCTGGGAATGTGATAAGCACAGTGGTGCCTTCTATAAATAAGTCAGTCTTGCTGCTGATGTTGAGCAGGGTAGCGTGTAACTAACCGTGCTGTGGTTCCAGATGGCTGCAAGGTATTTAAAAGAAACCAGTGAAAAATAATACTAAAAATATACAGTATCATTAAATCAGTAAGCTGCTAAAGTATCTTTCATACTACTTTTAGATCAACAAGATTTTGCGGGAGAGAGGGAAGAAAGAAAGTCATCAGCTAATTTTGCAGTCATTTAGTGTTTGCCAGTAAACTGGAAGAATCTGCAGGCTCATCTGTTATGCATTAGGCAAGATGTTGCCTCAAATCTGTTTTCTCCCAGAGTTCAGGTCTTCTGTGTTTGATGGTAAGTCCTGCAATATCATCATGCACTTTAATTCTGCAACACACATCTTGTAGTTTCCTCTCTGAGGCTCCTCTCACCTTGCTGTGTGCTCTGTTCAGCAGTACTTCTGTAACTCTTCTTGAAGATGTGCAGGCATTTATTCTGAGGTACCAAGTGCTTGGAGTGCCTGAGGGGTACACTGGCACTCCCTACCCATGTGGAACCCCTTTTCAGTCAAGATTTAAACCCTCACACAGTTTCTTCAGCTTCAAGGAAAATGGATCCTTGAAAGCTTTGCTTAAAACTGGATGGATATATTCTGAGTATAAAATTGCCAAAGGGCACGTCTGGGGTCATTTCCTAAAGCAGCAGTTCGAGTTCTGAGCAGTACTATTTGATGGAGCAGTGCTGCCCTCAAGTGGCGTTTTTTTGACCCATTTTCCGTGTCGGCACTTTTAAGCTGCTGTGCATATGCTCTGAAAAAGGCTCGTGCAGTCACAGTAATTTTTCTACCTTTCGTGAAGTGAAAGTCCGATTGGGACAGGTGGATTTATCTGAAATGATTGAGAAAGACCTGCCTGATGAACCCTGAGTAAATGCTCTTGCTGGCCTGTGGCTGAAGTTTGGTGTCCTCCAGTGCAAAGCAAACTGTCAGTCACGTTCACGTTGTCTCGACTTTTGGACCTCGACCAGGTGCTAGGCCAAAGTCTATGCATAGTGGTGCTGCTATTACTGGCTTTGCAAGGCCTGTCATTTCTTCCTCCTGCTGGCAATAGCAAAAATGTGTTTGTGTGCAAATTGAATTTGAGAGTAGCCAGTGGGAAGCATTTAAAAGGCTGCCTCAGTGCTCTTATACACTGTTTTAATGTACAGCTGTGACTGCAAACATCTCAGCAGCTTTAAGTTCCTGAGTAACTTCTGAAGCACGGACAGCCCTGTACCTTTATAAAGCCTGTTGGCTCAGCATCTACAGTCTGCTTACTTTCACTTTTGCAAATATTTTGCAGTTCCATACTTCCCAGAGTGCTAGTACAGTGGCTCTGTGCTTTGCTAGGGCATTCAGTGGATGTGTTAGGCTGAACATGTTCCTCAATACACTTTTGACATGTAAAATAGCATCTAATAGAGGTGGTCCAGAGGCCCATTCTGGCCATGAAAGCAAAATCAATACATAAATCCATCACAGTACACAGAGAAGACTGAGCTGAAATTACATGAGACTGGGCTATTTATAGCTGCAAATCTGGGGTTACAGAGCCTCTGGTGCTTCATAGGGCCCCACACAAATTCTCTTCTCCTCAGTTCCTTTTTACTAAGTCAGGCCTCTTATTGGCAGAGGGAAAACAACCAACCCTGCCTTTAAAGTTTCCAAAGATCTGTAGCATCAGCTCTCCTAGAATATCAGTAAGGAAAGGTAATTGTGGATTTCCTTGAGGTATGTTTTTGATTTTTTTTCTCAGTGAGACATCAACGGAGCTCATGATACCTTTCCCCTTGAAGCAATAACTAATGGATAGACCTGTACAGTCCTGTACTGTGGGAGACAAACAGGAGAAAACCCAGGCCTTATTAAACATTTCCTCATCCATCCCTGATTTTTCTTCTGTCTGTCTTCCATATTACAGGATTCACTGACTCTGCTTGATCTTTAGAAGTAGCTCTTCCAGACAGACAAGTGCTTTTCTGTTTCAGGTTCGTAACTGTGACTCTGGCTTCTCTGTGGTTGCAAGACAAGTAGGTCTCTGGCTGTGGTCATTAGACACATAATTTTTCATATAGGTATTGCATCACTTTGACCTGAACAATAAATTTTGCTTTTATCACCATGTTCCGCCATCCAGCCTGCTAATGGACTGCTCCCAACAGGAGGGTTGATGTGATCTCTGCAGTTATTTTTCCAGTCAGGGGAGCTGGTATTCCTCAAAGAGGAAAGTTTGTAGCTCCAAGTTGCCACTACAAGTTGTCTGTTGCACCAGTTTAAGCGCTTTACTACTGGAAATTCAAGGGAAGCTGTCGCTGACCAGCGAAGAGATACAAAAAGGCATGCTGGCAGTAAACACTGGGAAAAGTCAGTAATGCTCTGAACAATGTATTTGCAGTCTTCCAAAGAGGAATTGGGTTTAAAAAAAAAAAAAAAAAAAAAAAAAAAAGAGAGAGAGAGAGAGAAAATAAAAAAGAAAAAAAGAAAAGCCCAAGGTCTTAGGACCGCAGAGAAGTGCCCCACTAAGTAA
Organism: Aythya marila; assembly: GCF_965140915.1. Lineage (NCBI taxonomy): Eukaryota > Metazoa > Chordata > Aves > Anseriformes > Anatidae > Aythya > Aythya marila. Next base: position 11,811,476 of record NC_139045.1, on the reverse strand, counting down.
GGGCACTGGCCACACAGGCAGCCCACCTCCAGCACCTCTCCCAGCAACCCAGTGAGACCTGGAAGGGATGCAACATATGTCCCAGCCTCTCTTCTCCCAGATGGTTTTGAGGTTCAAGTGTTGAGGTCTCTCAAAGCTCATTAAAACTCCACCACCTGGTGTTTTAGCTACTCAGGTTCCCTACTTCCAGTCCCAGAGCAGCATTGGTCGTCTCCCACCATGCTCTCTTGAGTAAAACAGTTAGAGCCAGTGGATTTATTTGGAGACTCCTTGCACGGAGGGTCCTGGGTGGCTCTGGTACTTGTGTCCCCCTCTTTCGTGCTGCCCTTCCCAATGCTGATGTCTTTGGATGGGTGGTTGCAGCTATCTTGTTTTCAGCCCCATTAATCAGTGATAGTTGGTAACCCCATGAAGCAGGGGCTTGCCGTGATGGTGGACTCACCCTGTGCTCCAGAGGCCAGGCACCAGCAGTTTTGCTTTAAGTCAGAGCTTGTAGAGGTAGAGAGACCCCCTGTCACTCTCCCTTCTCTACTCCAGCTATGGAGACAAACTGCTGCAGCCTGCCCTGAAGCCCATGGAGATGGCACTGGGACAGAGGAATCAGGAGGGAAGGATAGCCGGCTCCACCCTAGCCAAGCAAACCTGTGGACAGAAGAGATGCTGGAGGTGCCAGTTTTCCAGGCCAACTTCATCCAACTTCTCCACCAAGCCAGGGAAAAAGGAACCAAGGTGGCCATGGGCAGCAGGAGCAGGAGGCCTGTCTGCCCCCAGCTCTATGTGCCTGACTCACCAAGTCCTCTTCTGATATTCATGGCACAGGCTCCAGCTGAAACTAGAGCTTGAAACCAGGACTAGGCCCATGGAGGAAGCTATACCAAAGGAGATACAGCTCCAAGGGAACTGCAGCCCATGGGTGACCCATGTATGAGCACATATTTACTCAAAGGCTCTGCTGCCCTTGGAGGAAGCAATGTCAGAACAGGTATGAACACAAAGGGATTACAGACCAGGTGCAACCCACACCAGAACAGGAATTGCCCCAAAGAGACTGCAGGACACCGAGAAAGTTGTGTTAGAGCAGAGAAGCAAGAAGAAGCAAAGAGAATCAGAAAATAAACCCTTATGCCCTAATTCCAGCCTTCTGAATTGCCTGCCATCCCTCAGAAAGAAGGCAGGGATGGTAACATACAGCAAAAAGCAAAGTAGAGAGTAGCAAGGAGGGAGGAGAGGTGTTGGCCTGAGGTTGAGCGTTGGGAAGACATTACCATAAGTGCTAGTGTAATTGTTTTATATCTTCTTTGTTTCTCAATACCCAAACCAGTAATGAAAAGCTTATGAAAATAAATTATTAAATTAAATGAAATTTCCACAGACCGAGTCTTGCAGCTCTTGAGCTCAGCCACGTCACTTGTATGAAGAGACTGATCCCACTGGAGACTAAACTCTGATCTGGTTCCCCTCAGACTGACCACAGAGATTTTGAGACAAAAGGTATGCAGCTCCGGGGGCCATGCACAGCAATGAGTGGTGGGGAATAAAGGTCTAGGGCTGCTTTCCAGCCCCTTTCATGGGAAGTTGTGAAACACCTGGTAGGGGGCAGAGAACATGGTGGGCAGTCTATAGGGTACCGTAGGGGTGAGAGACACCTAGAGGGTGCATCCAGGAGATTGGGAGAATACAAGGGTTTATGGGGGCACCTAGGGTGGCCATAACCACCCTGGATGGGGTCAGAGGTACCCAAAGGGTACCCAGAGGGGAGTAGGGTCCCAGGGTCCCCCCACAAGCTGATGCTGGAGCCCAGGCCTGTGACACCACCTTTATTGTAAAAACAGCCCCTAAAACAGCCCCTGCCAGAAGCAAGGGGGAATCCACCTCCCCACACATCAGGCCTCATCGGGGGATGCATGGGTGCCAGCAAGGTGCACGGGCAACCCATCCAGGCAGGCAACACGCACGTGGTGCTGGAGCTGCCGGGCCCGGTAGTTGCAAGGGGGCCGGGTGTCCCCACCCCGCAGGCGGCAGGCTGTGATGCCCATGGGCGTTGAGGTGCTGTGGATCCCCATAGCATCAGCAGGGTTCTTGCAGGTGGCTACCAGGTCCGCAGGCGGGGCGTGCACGAAGGTGTTGGAGGGCTTGCAAGGCCGCCCTGAGGCCGTCACTTGCCGTCGTGCCAGCATGACCTGGCAGTAGCGGTGCCCCGTGAGCCCGAGTGTCCGGGGATGGTCCACGTGCTGCCGCAGGAACTTCTCATAGCGGGTCTCACCCACTGACCCTGCCACTAATGCCAGCACCAGAACCACGCATAGCGTCCAGCTCGCCATGAGTACCTGTGGTAAGTAGGGTCAGGGCCATTGGGACTGCAGGAGCCATGAGTGAAAAACCCACCCCGGACACCTGAGTCCCTTGTGGATTTCACTCCCAGACAGCCAGGTCCCTTATAGATCCCCTCCAAATGCATGAGGAAGCCCCCATCAGACTCCAGGGTCCACTACAGAAGTCCCCTGGACACCTGGGTCATCTGTAGATCCCATCCAGACCCCTCGGTCCCTTACAGAACACCCCACCAGCACTAGGTCCCCTACAGTCCTGCACCCCACAAGTGTCTGGGTCTCCTATGGAACACCCCCCTGGACATATGGATCCCCTCTCAATTGCCCCTGTGCTCGGACACCTGGATCCCTGCCATAATCCTGCTGTCCCACTGGATGCTTGGGTTCCTTGTGGTTCCCTCCCGCAGAAACTTTGGTCCCATATGTATCCCTCACTCTCACCTGTGTGAGCGCCTCAGTTCCCCTTCGGGCTTCAGGGTCTCCTGGTCCCTCCCACCCCCCCGTGCCTCTTTTATACTCGCCCAAGCTGGGCCCAAAAGGCAAGGGGCCAGGAGGAGGGACAGGGCAAAGAGCAAGGTCCGATGTGCGGGGGGGAACCTGGCACCCAGGAGGCCCCACTCCCCTCACATCCCTCCACCCCTCAAGGTCATTAGGTAATCATTAAAAGACCACATGACTGTCCGCAGACATCCCCTCAGCTGCCTCCTGCCCACTTCACCATAGGCAACATATTTTCACCTGGGGCCACAGGTACCAGAAGGGACAGGTCCTTTTGGTGGAGGGGGCAAGATGCACGTGGAATGGTACTATGAAGAACTGGAATGAACAGGAAGACGTGGTTCCTGTGGGGAACCATGACAAGACATTGGGTTTAAGCGGCAAAATTTTGGTAGCAAGTGGGGCTGCATGGCTGGCCTCTGTGAGAGGAGACCAGAAGCTGCCACATGTTAGATAAGAGCCAGCAATAGTCAGCTTGAAAAGGGACCCGCCACTGGCCAAAACCTTGCCACATATACACATGGGAAAATTCCTGGGTTGACCTGGTAGGAAATCAGAGGTGCCTGGGCACACGGGAAAGCAATTAGATTCACCTGCTTTGAACTGAAAGGCACTTGGATACCATCGCTGAACATGAAAAGAGACTTGCAGTTTTTTTGTGGAACAGAGGGGAGTTCAGAGGCATCTCCGCCGAGCCAAAGGGCAATCAGATGGCCCTGGGTCAAGCTGAAGGGCACTCAGAGGCCCCTGGGGCTCACAGAAAGACACTTGGAGGATGACAGAAAGGAGCCTGTTACCCTGTGGGGTATAAACAAGCCTATTCTAAGGCTCCTGTGCACAAGGTAAGGCATCAGGTAAATGCATCAGGTAAAGCAAACAGAAGCCAGCAGCACCCTCGGGCATCCTGCACCCAGCCCAGCAGGCAGCCTGACAGCAGCAGGGCCTGCAGCCCCCCAAACCACTGCCGGTGCCACTGCCACAGCCAGGGTGGGCACTGCCAATGCCACCAGGAGAGCAGTGCAGCATACTGCCACTGGGCTAAGATGCAGCATGGGAAAACCCTGCCGCAGCTGTGGCAATGCTGCCCCATGCTTAACCAGCCGGGCAGGCCCTGAGTGATGCTGCAGCTTTGGTGGCCTCTCCCAGACATGTGCTAAAATCACAGCACAAAATAATGCTAAGAAATAAAACCTGTAGCTGTTGAAAACCAGAGTAGCCATTGCTCAGACACTGGCTGGCCATTGGTCTGCTTCTGGGAGGTGGTGAGCGATGGCTCCCCCCTTCAGATTACCTCTCGTGTTCTTTTTCTCTTTCCTTCTCCTCTCCCACTTTCCCAGGGGACATGTGTGCCAGGGGTGGATGTAGACAATACACGCAACCTCCATTGTTTTGTTTCACACACTTTATTCACTGGGGAGAAATCCCCCCTGATTCCCTCCCAGAGCCTTCTTGGGAGCCGTGGCTCTCCAGGCAGGTGGAGAAAATGCTCTCCTCCTCTTCCGTGTCTTCCACCTTCCTCTTCCTTTTGGCTCTCTGAGTCCTACCAGCTTTTGGGTGGTAGATTTGCAGCTCCCTTAGGTGCTTCTGCATCAGGACAATGTTTCCTTCCATCTGGTGTAATACCTCATAGCTGTTGTATGAGTACCCGCAGTGGCAGCACATCCCTGAGGAAGTTGAGGGTGTCTGGCTCACCTCCTGGAAACAAGATGCCAAAGGGGGCATGATGAATGGGACATGGGCCTTGGGGGTTAGAGACATCTACAGCTGGGCTTGGCCTCTTCTTGAGAACTTTGGGTCCTGCTGGGCTGCTCCAGGCAGCATGATGTGAAAAGAAAGCCTCAGGCAGGCCCCGTATTTTTATCCCTCAGGCATGAGCCTGTCCCTGTTTGCTCGTCTGAGGATGAGACCCACCTCTGCCTCCCAGGGGTGGAAAGAGGTCTGGGGAAGACCCAGGGCACCTTAGGGTCCTACTGAGTCCTTCATGGCCATATGGGCTGTTATTCCTTGTCCTACCCATTACTGACCCAAAGTCCAAGGCCTGGCAGTCCCAGCAACCTGGCGCTGTCTGACCTGCCTGACCTCCATACTCACCTCTTTCTGGCATCTCCTTGCTTTCCTCCATAAGCAAATCCCTACAAGGAAAACCCCACCAAGCAGGCACAGGGCTGGGATGCTCCTATAGAGCACCTCCATGGACCAAAAAGCTCCATCCAGCATGGCCAGGGAGGACCACAGCTGGTCCAGAAGGTAGGGCAGGTAGGAGCACTGGCTGCCCGTGCCAATGCCCTGGTGCTCCAGGTCCTCGGGAGCCACATCCCATATAACTGTGGCCCAGGAGGGCCGGCTGGAACAGCCAGGGCTGCTGGGGAGCTGAGAGGCCATGCAGAGCAGGAAGATGAGGGAGAGCCCCAGGCTGAGCATTTTGCTGCTCCTGCTCTGGGCGTGATCTCTGACTGTCACCAGCGGCACCGCTGTCTGCACGCTGAGTGGGTGATGGTGCCAGCAGCCCCACAGTGCTGTCACCGATGGCCCTGCGATGTCACAAGGCCGTCATGGGGCACCCAGCAAGAGGGGAAGGTCTTGGCAGGGAGGCAGACCCTGGGGAGCCAAATTTCTCAGCCAGCTGCTCCTATGGTCACCCCCCTGCTGCGGGTCTGGGTCTGCCTCACCTCTGGGGCCTGGGCCGGAGCCCTTTTGGCAGGGGCTGTGCTCCAAAATGCTCAGTGAGGAGCTGTGCCAGTGCAGGGGCATTGCCAGGCCCCCCAGACCCATGCTCGTCCTTCCGTGCTGTTCCCAGGGGCTGTGGGGCAGCCGTGGCATTGCCCGCAGCACTGGTGGGGTGCTCAGGGGCCTTGGTGGCACAGGCAGGAGCAGATTGCGGGCCCAGATGGTGACTCCCATACTTGTCAATAGAAATGACACAAATACCATTCTTTATTAAATGGAAGTTTTCATTCCTTATCTTTCTCCGTTTATTGACATAAACTCAAAATAAGTAACTTGCTAGGGCACATTTTTTCATGATACAAGTCTTGTGACTTCAGTGTGTTGCACAGTGGTTAAATTTGGTGTTAGACTGGTGACTGCTTTCTTCTTCACACCTTTTTCACTACTCTGTATATAGCTTTTGTTGTGGTGATGTCAGATAGGGTCATACCATTCTAAAGCACCGGTGAATCTTTCTTTCCCTTGGGAAGCTATACATGCTTGATGAGAGGACTTTTATTTTGTGGGAGTGTCGATCTGCTTGAGGCTACGTAGGAAGGCTCTGCAGAGGGATCTGGATAGGCTGGCTGGATGGGCCGAGGCCAAGTGCATGAGGTTCAACAAGGCCAAGTGCAGGGTCCTGCAGTGGGAGCACAGCACCCCCAGGTAACGCTGTGGGAAGAGTGCTGGAAAGCTGCCTGTCGGAAAAGGACCTGGGGATGTTGGTCAGCAGCCAGCTGAATATCAGACAGCAGTGTGCTGGCTACTAGGGGCGGGTGGCCAAGAAGACCAACAGCTTGTTGGCTTGTACCAGAAGTAGCGTGGCCAGCAGGCCCAGGGAAGTGATTGTCCCCCTGTACTCAGCTCTGGTTGCACCTCACCCCGTGTTCAGCTTTGGGCCCCTTACTGCAAGAAAGACATTGAGGTGCTGGAGCATGTCCAAAGAGGGACTGTGAAGCATGGTTTAGTGGTAGACGTGGCAGTATAGTTAATGGTTGGAACTGGCGGTCTTAGAGATCTTTTCCAACCTTATGATTCTGTGATTCCTGTGCCTCTGCTTGGAGCACCTTCCTTCCCTTGGGAGGACTTGTTAGCTCACGCTTTGGTGCAGAGGGACCTCTAGTGTCCATTTGCAGCCCATACTTTGGCCTCACAGTCCATAGCTTGCTATTTCTTTGTCAAAAGGCCTTCCTATGTATCACAGAAGGAGACGAGGTCCCTGTAGTGTTGCAGGAAACAGGCTAGGAAAGACAAGTGCTGTTTGCTCCCCTGTAGGCAAAAGGCAAACCCAATTGTGGAACTGCTTTTGCTCAAGGACCCAGGGGTACTTGGACGATGGGGAACTGCTGTGTGTACCCTGAGTGACTTTCACCTTCATGGATGTAGCTCCAAAAGGAAAGAAAGAACTTTAGTGACTGACCTTTTCCTCTTCTCCCCTCAAGTCTCTTCATTCCTGTGCCTCTGTCTGGAGCTCCTTTGCTCTCTTTGGATGACAGATGAGCTCATCTGCTGGTGCAGAGGGACTTGACTGTGCTTTTGCGTCTTGTGCTTTGGTGTCCCAAGCCTCACAGCATTTCCCTGGTTAATGCTGAGTGCTGCAGGACCTGGGCTGGGCCCTGCCCTGGACAGCATTGCCCCAGCCCTGTCAAAGGGCTGTGTTCTCTGTCTCCACCCTGTTGTTATTTTTCACCACATTGACTTTCTGTGCCTTTTTGTTCACTCCATTCTGCTTCATTTAAATGTATCACATTAAACACTTCTGTTGTCTCAGTAATTATTTTTTTTTTCTGCAGCATTTCACTCAACGCCAGTAAGAATCTGTAAAATCACGTCCCTAGTGCTACTTTCACAGCACATCTTACCCTGCTATCCTCCCAGCTGTGCTCAGCATTCAGCAGCATGATTTCTTTTAAGCATCGGTTAAAGGTATCGGGAATACAATGAAGATGCTCTTACGTCTTTCCATGCATCTGATCCCTAACACGGGCGTCATTTATCCTACAAGGCGGTCACGTAGCCCTGCGTGTGCTCTCCTTTAGAGGCAGGGGGGGAGATTTAGCAGACAACAGCAGAGGACAAGTGAGAATGGAAAGCCTTTCGAGCGCAGATCCCCGTTTCCCAGCTCAGCACCTCCAGGCGGCAGCATCCCGGCTGCTGGGGCTCCCGGCTTTCGCTTTCGCTTTCGTTTCCCGAAAGCTGGGGCTGGCTGGGGCGGGGAGCAGGGATAAAGCAGCTGCCTCGGGCTCAGCCTAGCGGTAGCAGGCTGCTTGCTATCACGGTATGGCCGGGAGAAGGACAAAGCAGCGGCAGCAGCGGCGGCAGCGGGCCGGGAAGCAGAAGCGCAGCCCCAAGCAGCAGCCGGCGGCAGCGGGAGGTGCTGGGGGGGGACCCGGCGGCGTACCGGGGGTGGGGGGACAGGGACCCTGCCAGGAGCCAGGGGACGGGGAGGAGACGGGGGTGATGGGGAAAGATGCCCCTGCCTGGCTGCATGATGTTGGTTGAGCTGGGGAGGTGAGAAGGGTGGGCGGTGGGACGGCCGAGGTGTGAATTTTGCTGCTTGCAAAATATCTGGCTTCGAGGCAACCTGTGCCCAAGCGTGTGACAGATCTAGGGCAGTCAGATAACTCAGGAAGTGCCTTTTTTTTTTTTTTTTTTTTTTTTTTTCCCTTGGATACTCTCCACGGCTGTGCAAAAGTATCCGTGTGCTTCTGCTGACATGTCAGTGATTGTATTCAGAGCCTGTATCTGAGAGATGGAGAAGTGTCTTCCAGTGACAGCCAGGGGAGTGGCTGGTGGACAACAAAGTAGTGCATAGGACACTGAAGCCCCAAGTGACATGGGAAAATATTGCCTATGCTTGTTGCTCTTCTTCCCAAGGAGCAGAAACTCTCGGTGAAAGCAGTAGCACACGGAGATACTGGGGAAGGAGCAGAGATGGTTGAGGTGCCTGCTTCCTTAGTGTGACTGCCATGCCTGTCTTTATCTGTGCTGTAGAACAAGTGCAGCTGCAGAGAAAGGAGAAGGCGAAATGTCCAAACTGTGATGAAACACATACACCCCTTTTCTCCTGTGATGGGAAGCTTTCCAAAGACTGGGCTGCATCTTCGGATAACTGCTTTAAGCCAAGGTAAGAAGCAGCTTCCTCAGGGTGAAGATATGCATTGCAATGGTTATAGAACATGGCCTCCTTTTCCTAAAGGTAACAGTCAAGAAACTTAGGCATGCTCTTACTGCAAAAAGGAAACAAGAATACTTGCATTCCTAAAACTCAGAACTTTCTCTTTTTTTTTTTTTTTTTTTTTTTAACCAGCAAGAAATGCTCTGATCTCAAGGGTAACACTAAGATCTGAGCTGTTTGAGATACTGACGGTACAGGTTCCTCTCAGGACTCAGTAAGGATAAATAGATACACCAGTTTGCAAATGACATGCGAACTACGTGTGGTTTAGGAAAGCTGTGTGTGAAAGACCCAGGCCCACCTAAACCTCACCACCTTCTGGTTAATCCGTGAGGGTGACCAGCATCTACAAATGAAATAGCAGGATATCATTTATGGAATTTGCTCTTAACTTGCCCAGGAATGAGACTGATTCTCTTTCAGCTTCCTCAGTCACGAACCACAATCAAATCAGTTAGTGCAGCTGAAGGAGGCTTGTGTAAGAGCAGGGTGAACCAACTGAGAGACGACCGATATTTTTCTATATAAGTACTGCTAAACATCCTAGGACGTGGTGAGCAGAGGATCCTCCTCCTTTTACTTAGTCTCATGGCACAGCATCTGTTTTGATGTGGTATTTTTCCTTATCTTCGTAGGCTGGTGAAAGAACTGGGAAACCAAGAAGTTGTTCAAATAACCTGCGGGGACCATCACTCCATGGCACTGTGCAGAGGTAGTCTCTTTTATGCACACCTCTTCTCCAAATGGGAGTCCCATTTGACAGGCTCGCTCAGAAGGGAGACCTTGAACTGTGTTCAGTAGTTAGTGACACCACCAGTGAGTAATGAGCAGTGGATAGGGGACACAAACTGCTCTCTGTCAGCACTGCCCTTCCTCCCCAGCTCTCGGGGACCTGCAGATCTGTCCTTCCCCAATTCCTTAGCACTGCCCCTCCTCAAAGGTGCGTTGTGGAGAGCAGACGTGGCAGCCCCACCCTACTCTCACCAGACCTGCACATTTTTAAATTTGAGCTCTTTGCTTCATAAAAGTATGGCAATAGAGGCAACACCCTGCTTTTGCTCTTGCTGCAGTGAGTCACACAGGCAGCATGGTACTGCCCTGAAGGGGGCAGAAGCAGACAGGGAGATTGGGCTGTTGCTGCTTCTGCACTCCTAGCACTTAGGAGCCAGATCTCTGAAACCAGCACTGATTCTCACTCCCACTCCCAAAGTACAAAGACTCAGGGGAAGCATGACACAGAGCTGTTTTCTTTTGTTCCACGTGTGAAGGAGGTGAGCTCTTTACCTGGGGCCAGAACACCCGTGGACAGCTTGGAGTGGGGAGACAAGTCACACTCACCCCCACACCGCAGCTGGTGAAAGGACTAAAGGGCATCCCACTTGCTCAAATTGCTGCTGGAGGAGCTCACAGCGTTGCTGTGTCACTCTCTGGAGCTGTGTACTCCTGGGGAAAGAACGACTTTGGACAGCTGGGACTCGGACACACAGAAGGTAAGAAAATAAAGCAGTTTGAGAGCAAAGCAATAGAAAGGTATTTTCCTGCTCAGTGAACTTTCTGCACACACAGGAATTGTTCTAGAGTGCCAAATCTCTTTGGAACAGCAGTGGGTGGTAGGGACTTTGGAAGTGAGTATATCTAGATAAGTTTTTTCTTTTGAAGCTATTGCATCCTGACCAGAAAATGCATGAAGGGTCAAGGGATTTAGATATTATATATCTACAGATCATTTTGTCATCATTTTATGTGGCCAAGTGGGTAGCCTGGGCTCCTAAAACCATATGTCTCTTTCCAGGCAATCTCGTGTGAAAGAAATTCATTTTATACCTCTTTGCCTTCTTTTATTTTCTGTGAAAATAAGGTGAGAAAATAATTGAAGTCACCCACTGTCTTCAAACTTGGAAGGCAAGAGCAGAGTTGCCTTAGCCAGAAAGAACCTGAAGTTGTTGAATATGTTCAACTCCTTGAAATTCAGATGTTTTGAGGCCAAGTACCTTTTGGCCAACAAACCTGAAAGTGTTGCATTTTGTTTCAGACCTAGTGTAACTGAACAGAGAAAAAACTATGAACCAGACAGAACATTATGAGAAAGAGAATGTTATAGTGGAGGGTAGAAAAAAAACCTTGAAACCAAGTCACAAATATATGAATTGCTGTAAGATAGGACTGTAAAATGAAAAAAAAATAAAATAAATAAATAAAAAAAAAAAGTTTCTAAATCTTTATTTCTACACTTCAGTATGCTTTCACTTTATCTATGCTCTATTTTCTTTCCAGACAAGGACTACCCATCATACATTGAAGCATTAGAGCACTGGAAGACTGTATTTATCTCATGTGGGGCAGATCATACTGCAGTTCTCTTCAAGGTGAGTCTGAAATTGAAACTCAGCACCTGAGAAATGCTGGGAGAAAAGATGCACTATTAAAACTCAACACAGAGAAATTGGAATGGCAACGCTTGCTTCCATCAGACTCTGGAGATGATCCTGAAGGCAGACTAACTGTGGTAGTGGGAAAATTGGCCTTTGCTCAGATTCATATCATCTGCATAAACAGGGAGAGAGATGGTGAATGAGAATCCTGGGGCAAAGAGAAGCAGTTCAACACTTCATACTTTTTAAACATACTTTCTTTTTTTATATATATATAGCATACTGTGAGTAAATGAGAGCAATAGGTCATTCACTAGGTTTAACTCATACAATAAAATTCTTAAACAAGAGGTAGTTATTCTCAGGAATTTTTTTTTCTTTTTTTCTTTTTTTTTTTCTTTTCAGGAGTTAAAGGATTTGGGCATAAAAACAGCATCAGATTAGTCTTGATGAGAAGTGAACTGTGTTTGAATGAGGGATGTTTTGAGAAAAGGCCCATAATGCATATTGTGTCTTGCTGGGTCTCTCTCTTGATGGTGACCATCTGAATGCTGTTAATAATGCAGAGATCCTGTTGTTTGTTTCTTCATCTTCAAGGATGGCTTGGTGTGCACGTTTGGAGCAGGAGGGGCTGGCCAGCTTGGCCACAACTCCACCCGGAATGAACTAAAACCTCGTGTAGTGGCTGAGCTGTGGGGAGCAAGAGTTTCGCAGGTTGCCTGTGGAAGGTAGGAAAGTACCTTAATAAAATGTCTTTTGAGGTCTGAGTTTTAGGGAAATCACTGAAGAACAGCAGGGATGAAAGTCACCAATATGTTCAAATCCCTGTATGCTCAGCTCTCTCAGGGATCTTCCTGATCAGGCCACCCTTCTGCCAAAAACCACGTGAAATCAGGACCCTCAGCCAGTGCCAAGCAGGGTGAGAGGGCTGCAAAAACCAGCAGGAGTCCTTGGCTCTTGCTCTTCCAAGAAATGAAGGATGTGCTGGGTTCCAAAGGACAGAAGACTGTCAAAAGGCTAAGTCAGAAAAGTCATTGAGTTCCAATCTAATTCAAAAGACTGGGTGGAACCTTAGAAAGAACCAAGAAATAGTGAAAATGACCCAGTTTCATTCTGCCTTTTTGGAACTGGAACAGAAAAAATCTCCCGTTGAATTTCCTGGGTTTTGAATCAGACTCAGCAGTATGGAAATTGCACTTGGAAAAAATGGAAGGAAGTTAGCAAGGCATAACATTTTTTTTTATTATTTTTTTTTAATGCAGAACCAGGGTAAACCATAAACATTCGGGGATAGTATAGGAAATTTGAGTCTGTATTTTTTTACTTTTTTTACTATGTTTATAGAATGAAAGGGTCCTATGGTTTCCGTTAAAGGGACTCTATGGCTGGACTGTCATGACTTCTAAAGACAAGCCTCAGCTATCCCCTCTGAAAACATATTTGTAAATTGTACTCTAACTAGCTCAGAGGTGTTAACTTATTCTGACCATTTTTCTTTTTCTGAACAGACAGCACACCCTGGTCTATGTCCCCTCCTTGGACAAAGTCTATTTATTTGGTTCTGATGAAGGACAGCTGGGAAATGAGAGAACAGCTAATCAATTGATACCACTTCCCATCAATTCACCAGTGGATAATGGAAAACCCTGTCAGGGTAATGAACAGTGCAGATGTGTACAAACTGTATTAATTTGTTCAGTTCAGTTTGGTTTCTTGATTTCCAGTTTACACTGGAAAGCTGATGGCTTCTAGTTGCTTAGGCTGTTATCTCATGCTTGCTCGATAGTCCCAAACACAGTCTAGCAATGTGTAAATCTATTTGCTATTTGATTTATCACCATGAGTAATGGCCTCAAGGAATCAACTTTTAGATAGACAGCTGCTGTCTTTTTTTTTTTTTTTTTAATATGCCACCTCTGTGCACTGAACTCTATGTAACAATTACTGTTTTCAACTGTTTGAAAACCTTTTTATTCTTTCACAGAAAACAATACCTCACAAAAGGTGATTAAAACTACATCAGAAGAAAATGAAAGTATTGTGCTTTGTTTGAAGGAAAGGGTATGTACATATTTGTTTACAGCTTGTAGTTTTACCATTGTTCACAATACTGTTGGAAGCTTTTGATTTTTCTATTCTGCTTTTAATGCTCCAACTAAAGATAAGTCTCTCTGCAGTTCTTTTCATGCCTACATCAGAAACAGACTTGTATTGCAATTATATTTCTGTTCTATGTTTTCTGCATCTGGGTCACGCTGGATGACCATTAATTTATTTATATTTAGGCTGAGATGTTCTTGTAGTGATTGACTTGAAAAAAAGAATCACATCTGCTATACCTTAAATTTCATCACATATTCATGCATTCCATACAGAACTCCTATCCTTTGAATGGAATTGCAACTCTGAAGGAGAATGAAGTGGATGCATGGATTTCTAATTCCCGTTCAAAACGCTGGGAAGCTATAAAAAAGTAAGTCAGAATGCTGGTGTTGATTTTTTTTTTCCCTACATATAATTTTCCCTAAAAATTACTATTCTTTGAGGACTGTTATAGGAACTGATGTTCGAGAATTTAGCTGAGGGCCATATCTTGTACCAGAAATTCTTACTTCATTTTTGCATAGAAAAAACGTGTGTTCATAAGCAACAGCCCCTTGATAACCCTTTTGAAAGAACAGAACAGATGTACTGCCTGGTTTTGGAAGCCAGTCCTTCTCATTGCAATAATTGGTTGTTAAATTGGTGAAGAGCTGACAAAGTTAAACCAGTCTGGAGACTGAGTAAAAGCTCTCAATATAGTGTTGTTAAGATTTTTTATTTGGTTATGTGGAGATACACTTGTACACATGGCTTTTGTTCTTTCAGAATTAAATAATGAAGTTGCTACTTTTGTTCAAAGGATTGTTTTTTTTTCTTTTTTTTTTTTTTTTTTTTTTTTTTCTTACTCAGGAATATCAGACTGATCTTTTCATCTGAGGCTTGCATCAATGGAAGCTTCCTGGAGAAGGGGTAATGTGTGCTGACATAGACATAAAAAATATTTGCTTAACATAAACTGATCACAAAGTGTTATTGTAAGCTATGTACGTAGAGAAGAATAGTTGCATCTGAATTTGCAAGAAGCAAGTCTGCATTTTCAAGGAAAAGCCTGAACTAAAATTATTTTTTATCCTGTAGTTCCTACCAAAATTTGCTGTAGAAGCTGATATTCTAGCAGACCATCCCATACTGACAACTGATGGATGATTTTAATCTTGTGAGGCAATATTACGGCTCCCACTTTATTACAGTCCATAATAGCTCCTCCCAGCACTGAAGTGCAATTCATTTTTGGGTGAAGTACAAGCAAGCCTGTTATTAACAGTTATTAACAGTGCATCACTACACAAGATGGGAATGACAGAATATCAATGAGGACACACCACAGTGAGAATATCTTTATAAAACAGGTGAAGCTGTACTCACTGGAGTTGGGGCTTAATTTTAAGTATTTTCTGATGTTAGGGTGCTTCACTGTTCAGTCAGTAATAAAAAACAACTCATTTGATTTTTTTTTTCCTTTGTGACAGAGACACACATTTCAAAACTTCCAAAGAAATTTCAGGTGTAGACATGAGAGCAGTGCAATGCTTTTATAAGAAGATCAGCAGCAAGACATTACTCTACCAGGAGGTAAGAATTTGATGTAAGAATTCTCACTACACGGACACCAAGGAGCTCTAGGTCTGACTGCTATTTTCCCCAGAGGTTTAGGTTTTCCCAGTCTTTCACAAACAAAGCAAATGCAGGACAGAGGTGTTCTGCAGCAGAGCGGGGAATCAGGGCATGCAAGGCATTTCTCACATGCACTGACTAGAGAATCAGGGGCAATGGCAACAAGTCCGGGTCTGGCGCAGCAGGCTCATCCCCGTAGGAACTTCCCACCTTCTTAGGTGCCCGTGCACAATAGGTGTGAAGCTTTGCAGGTCGATCTGAGCAACACTGGGGAATGTGGTACATCTGGCTTGGATGTGACACAAACATCACCTGCATTAAAATAGCTCCCACCAAGACAAAAAGATAGGTCACTGTTGTGGGAGACTCCCTTCTGAAGGGAACAGAAGGCCCAATGTGCAGACCAGACCTGCTTCACAGGGAGGTCTGCTGCCTCCCCAGGGCCCGGATTAGGGATGTGAAGAGAAAGCTTCTTGCCCTGGTTTGGCCCTCAGACTATTACCTGTCAGTTATTTTTCAAGTGCACAGAGATGAAGCTTCAAGACCAAGTCTGAGGACAATCAAAAGAGATTTCAGGGCCTTGTGACATAGTTGTTGAGAGGTCAGGAGTACAGGTGGTGTTTTCCCCTCTCTCCAGTTGCAGGAATTGATGAGTTGAAGAATAGGAAAAGTCAGCGAATCAGTATCTGGCTCCAAGCCTGGTGTCACCAGCAGAACTTTGGAATTTTTGACCATCAGTCATTTCACAAGACACCAGGCCTGCTGGCACTGGATGGTGTTCACCTGTCTCTAAGGGGAAAAAAGGATCTTTGCTCAGGAGTTAGCAGGGCTCGCTGATAAGGCTTTAAATTAGATTTGAAAGGGGAAGGGGATAAAACCAGGCTTGACAGAGACAAGCCTAGGGGTGATATGACAATGGTTAAAGAACAGTGTGCTAGCAAGGTCCATTGGTCTACCACCCCTGTTGAGGTAGGGGATGGAGAACCATGTGGTACCAAAGGCATGAGGGATATTGACAGGTTAGAAATCACAAAAGGAAGGAGAAGTGGTGGGGTAGCATTATGTTAGGAAGCATTTGGGTTGTCTTGAGATTAATAACGGCGATGACAGGGTTGAATGTTTATGACTGAGAATCAGAGGGAAGGCCAATGAGGCAGTTGTCCTGGTGGGCATCTGTTATAGAGTGCCTAACCAGGTCGAAGAAGCAGACGAATTATCTACAAACAGCTGGGACAAGTTTCGTAATTGCTAGTCTGTGTTCTCATGGGGGACTTCAACTTATCAGATGTCTGCTGGAAATACAACCCAGCACAGAGGAAACAGTCTAGGAGGTTTCTAGAGTGTGTGGAAGATAACTTCCTGACGGAGCTATTGAGTGAGCCAGCTAGGGACAGTGCCCACTGGACCTTTTGCTCATAAACAGAGAAAGACTTGTGGGTGATGTGAAGGTTGGAGACCATCTTGGCCACAGTGATCATGAAATAACAGAGCTTTCAATTCTTGGAAAAGTAAGGAAGGGGGTTACCAGAACTGTCACCTTGGACTTCTGGAGGACAGACTTTGGCCTGGTAATGAGGCCAGTTGGTGGAGTCCCTTGGGAGGCAGTTCTGAAGGACAAAAGAGTCCAGGAAGGCTGGATGTTCTTCAAGAAAGAAATCCTAAAGGCACAGGAGCCCGTCCCCACGTGCCAAAAAATGAGCCAGCATGAAAGAAAACTGGCCTGGCTGAACAGGGAGCTGCAGCTAGAGCTTAGAAAGAAAAAGAGGGTTTATAATCTTTGGAAGAAAGGGCAGGTAACTCATGAGGACTACAAAGATACCATGAGGCTGTACAGGGACAAAATTAGAAAGGTCAAAGCCCAATTTGAGCTCATTCTGGCTATTGCTATTAAAGATGATAAAAATGATTTTATAAATACATAAACAAGAAAAGGAGGACTAAGGAGAATCTCCATCCTTTATCGGATGTGGAGGGAAACATACTGATAAGAGATGAGGAAAGGCTGAGGTACTTAATGCCTTCTTTGCCTAAGTCTTTAGCAGCAAGATCAGTTGTTCTTCAGGTATTCAGCCCCCTGAGCTGGTAGACAGGGATGCAGAGCAGAATGAAGCCCTCATAATCCATGAGGAAGTGGTTAGCGACCTGCTACTCCACTTAGATGTATGCAAGTGTATGAGGCCAGATGGGATCCACCTGAAGGTACTGAAGGAGTGGGTGGGAGTGCTCACCAAGCTGCTTTCCATCATTTATTAGTGGTCCTGGCTATCAGGGGAGGTCCCAGCTGACTGGAGGCCAGCAAATAGGATGCCCATTTACAAGAAGGGCTAGAAGGAAGATCTGGGAAACTACAGGCCTGTCAGTCTGAGTTCAGTGCCAAGGAAGCTCATGATGCAGATGATCTTGAGTGTCATCTCACAGCACTTAGAGGACAGCCAAGTGATCGTGCTGACTGGCATGGGTTTATCAAAGGCTGAGGAACCTGATCTCCTTCTACGATAAGGTGATGTGCTCAGTGGATGAGGGAAAGGCTGTGGATGTGGTCTAGCTAGACTTTAGTAAGGCTTATGATACTGTTTCATGCAGCATTCTCCTGAAGAAGCTGGCAGCTCAAGGCCTGGACTGGTGTACGCTTTGTTGGGTTAAAGACTGACTGGATGTCTGGGCCCAAAGAGTCATGGTGAATGGAGTTAAATCCAGTTGGAGGCCGGTCACTAGTGGAGTCCCCCAGGCCTCAGTACTGGGGCCACTTTTCTTCAATATCTTTATCAATTATCTGGATGAGGGGATCGAGTGCACCCTCAGTAAGTTTGTTGATGACACCAAGTTAGGTGTGAGTGTTGATCTGCTCGAGGGTAGGAAGGTTCTGCAGAGAACTCTGGATAGGCTGGGTTGATGGGATCAGGCCAGCTGTATGAGGTTCAACAAGGCCAACAGCATCCTGGCTTGTATCAGAAATAGTGTGGCCCGCAGGACCAGGGAAGATATTGCCTCCGCCCCCCTCCCTGTACTTAGTTCTAGGCTGCACCTTGAAAACTGTGTTCAGTTTTGGGCCTCTTGCTACAAGAAAGACATTGTAGTGCCGTAGTGTGCCCAAACAAGGGCAACAAAGCAGGTGAAGGGTCTAGAGAAGAAGTCTTATGACTTGTTCTGAGTGGCTGAGGGAGCTGGGGTTGTTTAGCTTGGAGAAGAGAAGGCTCAGGGGAGACCTTATTGTACTTTACAATTACCTCAAACGAGGTTGTAGCAAGGTGAGGATTGGTCTCTTCTCCCAAGCACCAAGTGATACAATGAGGGGAAATGGCCTCAATTGTGCCAGTGAAGGTGTAGGTTGGATATTAGGAGAAATTTCTTTACCAGAAGGGTTGTGTGGCATTGGAATGGGCTGTCCAGGGAAGTGGTTGAGTCACCATCCCTGGAGGTCTTCAAGAAGCCTTAGATTTAGACCTTAGTAGCATAGTTTAGTGGTGGGCTTTAGGACTAGGTTAAAGGTTGGACTAGATGATCTTAGGGGTCTTTTCCAACCTGAATGATCCTATGGAAAAAAAAAACAAACAACCTTTCAGGAAGCTTCTTGAAGAGTTTGTTTGTTGTCTCTGCTGAAGCTGAATCCTGGAGAGGTGAAGTTTTATGAAAGTCTTAGTGTAGGGAATAAGACGTTTTACAAAAAGCTGCCAGGCTTCCCAATGAAGAGAAATGATGGCAGAATTACCCCAGAAAGAAGTTGTCTGTCTTCTACTGGGGGAAATAAGTGGATGAATGAGTTACCCAAAATCAATCAGAAAACTGACTAATTCAGGAATTGAATTTAAAGGTAGTATCCTAGACCTAGTGTATGAAGGAAGATTTGTGAATGAAACGAATTCTGTGCTAACCTAAATCATAGATTGTTTTGGCATAACACAATTGCATTTTTAATCCTTTTTTTTTTCTTTTCTTTTTTTTTTTTTTTGTTCTGAAGGTGCAAAATGGAATTGCGAATTTGCTGTCATCATTGTCTTCCTCTCCCATCTCACCAGAAAATTTCAGAGTCTACTTGATTTTGCCTTTTATTCTTCAGGGAGATGATGACAGCTCTTACCATTTTCTCCAGCTGTTAGCAAAAGCCATTTTGAAGCTCCAGAAGAAGGACCGGAAAGTTCTTGGTAGGGTTGGAAGTTGATGGAATTGAATGATTAAATGTTTGGTCATTTTGGGCTGTGGAGCAAGAAATAGTATTGTTGATGTAATTTGTTCCAGAGTTCAGCCTGGAAGAATTGCTTTTGGTAGAAACGCAAATATGGGGACTACTACAGAAAAAGCAGGCACAAGAAAAACAGTGTTTTTCAATCTGAGGTTTACTAGTTTTGTACTATGAAATTAAGCATTTTGTTTTGTTCAGTTGATAAGAATGGAAAATGCAACTTAATCCAAAAAAAAAAAAAAGTAGTTATTTGCATGTTACCTGTGGTGGATATCTTACTAGCTGTTGTTTTATTTACAGAATGCCTGTGGTCAAATCTAGACACATTATCTTTCAAGAATCTGGTCTGTATATATCAGAAGCTTTCGCAGAATGTAATGTCTCGGTTTTTCATATATAATGGCCTGTTGCAAATATATGTCTTTCGACACAAGACTCCCATTGGACTGCATGAGGCTTTGCAAATACTGCATATTCTTTACCAGGTGAGAAAGTGATTGGATCCAGATTAGAAAGGATGTATCAGTATGATTTAGAATATTTCAATCATTTTTCTTTGTTGAATTTTCTGTGTTTCCTTCTTATGAGGAAACATGGTGCTTTGACATTCCTTCAGGAATCTTTTTAGCATGTCTTTGAAGGAGTTGAGTTGTCCCACTACCTACCTATTACTGTCACGGTACCTACCCCAAATCATGCTCTTGAGCAGTGCCTGGCTGACTGTAGAAATGAATCATGGTTGAGGTTGGAAGGGACCTCTGAAGATCATCTAGTCCAAAGCCCCTGCCAAACATGATCACCTAGAGCACAAATGAAGAACTGAAGCATGTTATAGCCTCAAGGTGGGAGGGAATGCTTTCAGTGAGGACTGCATGCCTTGATGCATGTTGAGCTATGGGTGTAGCTGGTGGTTTTACCATGCTATGCAGTTGCACACCACAACGGCTCTCTGACTTCCCCTCCTGAAAGAAAAAAGGGGAGAAATACGATGGAAAGGGCTCTAGGGTTGAGATAAGGACGGGCAGATCACCCACCAATTATCATCATGGGCAAAGCGGAGGGGCCCTTTTGGAGGCAGGTGAAACTGGCTCTTATCTGACATAGGGCAGCTTCTGGGCTCCTCACAGAGGCCACCCCTGCATCCCCCCGCTACCAAGCCCTTGCCATGTAAAAGCAGCACAGTGGTGCCTGGTAGTGAGATCCCTCACCCCAGTAACTGCTCACAGCATTTACATGATGGCCCACCTATTTGGCACAGCATGGCTGTCACAGCAATACTGTAGGATGCTTTAAGAGCCTGTTACCTGAGAAGTTTTCTGAAACAGAAGAATTATAACGTGTTTAGCTGCATGTGAATAAGGGGAAGAGAGGGGACAATAGCTGTATTCTTCTCAAAAAAAAACAAAAAACCATCCTTTCTCTTGCTGAGGTTTTCAAAGTTTAGGAGAGGGGAAAGTTCAAGCATGCACTCAGTGTGAATCAGAGAACTGATAAACTTGGTTCAGAATTCAGTATCCTCTTGGCTGAGAATGCAGACTTGGACCTCTAAGTCTATACTGTTAAATCTATTCACCGGATAAAACTCAAGTGCAGGAGGGTACTCCTCAGTAAGCGGTGACATCATTTGCAGCTTTACATGGTCACTTTCCCTCCCAAAATCACATCTTTGTCAGGCAACAAACATGCAAGTGAGTGAGGAACTTCAGATTCTCTTGCAACATGACAGGCAAAATGACAAAAATACCGTTCATGTTGCAATCTTGGTAACGAGTCTTTGTTGTAAATGAAAATCATGTTCCTGCAAGTTTTTACATGGTTTTCTGTGACTTGCCACTGTTGAGTGCTTCTATAGTGTTGTAGTGTTTCTATACTTCCATTTCTGTGCCGGGTCTCAGAGCTATTTCTGCTGAGAGTCCTGTTTCTCCTTAGTCCTGTCCTGCTTACAGATGCATAGCTCAGCAGTTCTGCCTTTCATATTGTGTCTATCAATGCAGGTGAACACCAGGGCTGGCTTCAGACTACAAGAAGACAACTTCTATGTGCCTGAAGCGAAAAGGATTGTCGAATATTTATTCAACAGGAGACATGAAGTAAGTATAAAATCTTAGAGCAGCACAAAACACTTATTCTGCTGTTTTGTAAATCAATATATATGGAAGTCAACTCTAAACTCTACCCAAGTGACAGTGCACTTTCCCACTCCTCTGGCTGTCCTAAATCATGCAAGCCATTTACAGTCTCAATATTTCAGCAGCTACAATAGTACCTTTCCTTTGATGACTCCCTGGTTCAGAGGGTTCAGAGAGTCAGGGCTGTTCCCAACAGCTTAGATCTGTTTGCTTCAAACTGGCGATGAGTATGAAATAGGAGTGTGAAGGATGGTTGCTATGCTGCTTGTATACTTCTAGATTTTATGATATTTAATTAACAGAATTATTGTGAGATCTCTTTAAACTTTTATGGAGAAACCCTATTGAGCACTTCCATTTACTTACATCTAAAAGCAGTGTTAATAATATTAAAATCTGTGAAATGGTTCACTTCTTCACTTTTAATAACAATATGTCTAACTTGGGTGTCCAGGACATTTTTACTATTTTTACAAGGTCCAGGGGGACCTTGATAGGGTTGAGAGGTGGGTGTGTGTGAACTTCATGAGGTTCAACAAGGCCAAGTGCAAGGTCCTGTATCTGGGCCAGGGCAACCCCAAGCACAAATACAGGCTGGGAGAATGGACTGAGAGCAGCCCTGAGGAGAAGGACCTGGGGATGCTGTTTGACGAGAAGCTTGATGTGAGCTGGCAATGTGAGCTTGCAGCCCAGAAAGGAAGCCCAAGGAATAAACTTACTGTTTTATTCCTGGGATACTGTAATGCATGTCTGCCTACACAGACAGTTCTGCAAAAATTCAGATGCCTCCTTATCGGTTTCCCATTCATGCTAGTGGTTAGAAGCCACTTTTATGAAGCGTGCCTCTCTGTTGGCATAGTGTTCATGTATAAAGTATGTACATGTACCAACATGTACAGGTATGTTGGTAGAGTGTTCATATTCTGTTGGTATAGTGGTCATGTACACACCAAAGGCCTTTTTCAGAAATAGATGATGGCAGTTCAATCTCTACACGTACCCCCAAACTCTCATCTTGCGAGTAAAAAATCATCATGTCTTCTCTTCTTTGTGATTTCAGGTGATGTTTCATCGGGACATATTTCAGAGTACTCTAGGGATGCTGATCAAATATCCATGCATCTTTGACATGCACGACAAGATCCAGGTTCATTATTTAGATTGTGACAGTCTGTACACATGTAATGAGTTTGTAAGTGTGACCAATTTATGTATTTATTTTTTACAATTTAGAAAAGAGAAACGCACTTCTAATGAATGGTTATGTAATTCTTCAACAGCTAGGCTTTTTATGCAAGGCACCCTTTATTTTACATGTCAGACGAGAACACCTTCTGCATGACATACGGCCTCTAATGACAGCACGAAAGGATGAGTTCAACAGGATGTTAAGAGTAAGATATCAAAATATGTTGTTTTGTTAGCTCTAAATGTATTACTGCACTGTTCTGAAGTATTATAAGGAAGTTCCACTGGGGATGTAAAGTAAATCAGGAGGGTAGTATTTTACATTCCTGTTCCAGATAGCCATTAGGCTTTCTGGGCATAATTTAAATCCAAGTGGCAGTGCTATTTACTGTGAAGCTGCTTTGGGATAATGTAATAGGATTGCTCAGGAAACTGGTAATTGGCAAAGTCCATCACTATTACTGCTACAATGATTTTGAAGACTCTAGGCTAGTTTTCTTCAATACTAGCCCTGCCCTGCAAAAGCAGTTAGCTGGCTGACGTGGGATCCAAGCACCTGCCCAGAGCTGAGGACCACGTGCCTGTGTTCTGTCACCAACACAAGGGCTGTCAGTCTGGTACTGCACCTAGGCATTATCTGATTCTGTTTCTTCCCAGGTGAGACTTCTTGCTGGCCAGAGCTGTCAAAGCTTTTCCTTCCTATACATTTAGGAAAAGATTCACAAATAGCTTCTAGAGCTCCTCTTCCTTCCCCCTCCTTAGTACAACAGCTAAAAAGGGAACTTCTTACACTGAAAATAAGGCTTGTGCTCTGTACTATCCTCTAGATGAACCTCTCTCCACTGATCATAGGAGCCCCAACAAGTTCCCAGATGTTGGCTAGTCAGCCTTCAAATACACCTCTTCTGCACACTGCCTTTCATACTATAGATCACACCATTGTTTGCACAGCAGCTACTTGGTCAATTTGATTGATTAGTGTCTCACCAACAGACACTACTGTCTATAGACACTACTACTAAGATCTGCAACACTTAGAACTTCGTGCTGCATTTCTGAAATGTTCAGCAGGTAAAGGACATTCTGTCACTCCACTCTCTAGTCTTACTGTAAACGGGAACAGGGAAGGTTGAAGTATTTAGCAGAAGTATCTTCTGTTTGCTCTCTACTGAAGATGCTGAGGAAGAGATTGTATTAAGGGGAAAGATACCCTACATACGTATGTAGTATTTGTAGCTGCTGACTTGGCTACCAAATCCTGGGCTCAGTAAGTTGTTTTTCCTCCAACCTGTCAGGAGATGTTTCTTTAATGAAGCTGACCCAGCATGGCTATCAAACGTGTGCACTCAGACACACTTAACAAATACAATAAGGACATAAATCTCTGAAATAGACACTGAAATATGTTGTAGATGATTCTGCACAACAAAACCCCTAGATGCACAAATACATCTTTTCTGGGCAGCAATCAATGCTTTTGTTTGCCTGTCTTCTTCTTACAAAAAAAAAATAAAATAAACAAAAGCAAGCAGTTGCTGGATGTACAGTCATGGGTGTCATCCCAAGTAAATTTTTTCATTTAACTCAGAGCTTGTTATTAAACATCAGCCTAGTTTATTTTATGTTCTTCTGACAGTGGGACAAATACATTTCAATACACACATCACTTCAAGACATATGAACAGAATTACAGCTTCATGACTCAAAGAGAGACTCATACTGCCACGTTGTCATTGCTTATTATCTGTTATTTCAAAACGCGTGCTGTCTTTTCTAACAAAGATAACTGCCACCTATAAGATTTTCAGTAGTACCATTAGAAACAGAGAACGTTCTTGAAGAGAGATGCTAGAAAGAGTTAATGCTTCTTGTTAGTCTTCCTCTCTATCTTCCTTAGCAGTAATTAAGTAATGGGCTTGCTGCAGCAGACTTTATACAGTTCCAGATACCACTAGGAAAAGTGACAGTCACTAGTGCCAGCTGGGAACTCTCTCAAATCAACTGTAGCGCCCTGTGAAATTAAACTGTGTTGCTCTAGAGAAGCATGGGGGGGGGGTTAGCAAACGCACTGCACTAGTTGTGCCTGAAAAGCTTAATCCCCATCCAGGTCCACAGGTGGAAGAACACATAAACTGGTATGGTAATGGGAAGGAGGAGGCTGTAGAAACACAAGCTGTTGGTGCTGGTGCAGCCCTGCGGGAAGGTCTCGTCCACCGCGGCGGCGTAGAACAGGCCTGCTAGGGACAGGAGCGGGACGAGGACGGTCAGCGTGGGCAGGGAGGGCAGCACGCCGCCTCCTGCCATCGCCTCACTGCTGGGGCCCGGCGGGCCCTGAGGTCTCCTTCACGGCCTCAGCCTGCTTCTGCGTTCTCCTGGCCGCCTCCGGGATCATGTTGGGGATGCCATCGATGACGGGGTAGGCGATGCCCAGCTCCTCGTTGACGAGCTCGTTAGCCGACTCGTCGTACCTGGGCAGCCAAGAAAGAGAAAAAAAACAACAATAATAATAACTCGAAGGGAGAGGCGAACAACTTAGCTTTGCCCTTCAGCGCCCGCTCGGCCCCCCCGCTCACCTCAGCGGCCGCTTGGAGAGCGGGCACACCAAGAAGCGCAGCAGGGAGGGCTCCAGCCCCGGCCCCTGCCCGCCGCCCTGCCCGCCCGCCCCGCGGCTCCCCGCCGCCCGCCTCAGCGCCGCCACGGCCCCGCGCCCGGCCCGCAACATGGCGGCCGCGCCGCGGTGCTGAGGCGGGACGCGCCGGGCTGCGCGGCGGGCAGGGCGCGATGGGTTCCGGGCGGCGCTCGGGTCCTCGCCTCACCGGGCTCTCCCCGCGGCCCGCAGGTGGTGTTCGTGGGCGAGGCGGGGCAGGATCTCAACGGGGTGTCCCGGGAGTTCTTCACCGTCGCCGCCAGGGCTTTCAGCGACCCCCAGAGCGGTGCCTTCCGCCACTACCCGTCCCGGCTGCTCTGGTTCCCCGCTCAGGTAAGGCGGCGCAGCAGCCCCGCTGCGAGGGAAATGGGCTTCAGGAAAGACAAAGTTAGGACTTCTTCTGCTTTTATTTTTAACTAGGTGCCAAGCCACGACGACACTTTTGTCCTGATCGGGATCCTGTGTGGGATGGCTGTGTATAACAAGTGCCATGTGCCCTTCCCTTTCCCCGCCGCGCTCTTCAAGAAGATGTTGAACGTCGCACCCACCCTGGAGGATCTGAAGGAGCTGATGCCAGCAGTCGGCAGGTACAAGCTAAGAGTGTCCTAAGCTGGGAGATGCCTAAGGGATTTCCTAATTTGTGGTGAAACTACAGTTCAGGCAGCTCTCCTGGTTTGGTGATGTGCACAGAAATCATGAAAGCAGTGTTAGGTACACCTGCGGCAATGATATTTGCCATTGCCGGGCTGCTACAAACCACAGTGTTTCCAAGGAGGCTCCTTGGCCAGGAGTACAGCTATCAAACAGCTGCTGGCATCAACAAAACAAAAAAAGTCAAGTCCTGAACGCTGGAAGCAGTAGGGATGCCACTCCATGTGAGCTTAAGTCCACACTAGCAATACATGGTTCATAAATACTTCAAGCTGTACTTTAGACTTGAAACAACAACCTTATTTATTTAATTATTTATTACTAATTTCTACAATGATTTTAAAGTAGGCAGTGATGAGCGCAGTATTAACCTATGCTGCAGTCACGTCAAATCTGAGAACCAAGGTGCAGGGTTCCCACATACTGAGAAAGGAGATAACAGGCTGATACTGCAGGAAGAGGTGCTGCTGCCACCAGCATAAAGCTCCTAGGTACCTGAAGCCTGGCTTACACACAAGTGCTATCAACAGTTGATAGGAACCTTTTCCCTAGAGCCAGTGACTGTGTCAATGTGCAGAAAAGCCCTCAGTATACTGCGGGTTGCCAGCAATGCTTGGAGAGACACTGTTCTATAAAGCAGTTCTCCCAGATCATCCAGATGCATCCCAGATGCACACGTAATTCCTTACTAGATGGTCTTTGGAAGGATAAAGCTGTGGTCTGAGCCCACTTGCCACTGTAATTGTTCTCTGTAAAATCCCCACAGAGCATGGAGATGGTCTTGCTTGGAATCCTTTGCAATCAAGGCATTTGCCCTTAAGTCATGGCAATTGTAGAACCCAAGTGTATAAATCAGTTTAGGGCCACATTATGGAGGTTCTGTGTGAGTACAAGTACTCTGTATGCATGTGCATTTAAATACTGCTTGTCAAAGGATGCTTTTCAGCAGAATCTGAGTGTGTGACGAATCGTCTTAATGTCTCTTCTCTATTTTTCCTTTTTTTTTTTTTTTTTTTTCTTGAAAGGAATCTTCAGAATATTTTGAATGAAGAATCTGAGGATGAGCTTGAGAGCCAGGACATGACCTTCGTGGTAAGATGCCACTGTGTCATTTAGATGTGCCGACCATGTAACTGAGGCAAGACAGTATCCCACTGCAAATGATACAAAAACTTGTCTGTAAACACAAAGTAGCGAGACTGCTGGGTCAAGCCCTGCAGAAAGAAAGAGTAACAGATATAGCTCACATATGCCTATTATGTGTAAGAAATATGGCATCCAATATTTTCGTTTTCTGTGCAGCTACTGGAAGAAGGAGGTTCCGTGGTTGACCTTAAAGAAAACGGTACCAACATCCCTGTCACTAAGCAAAACAGGTCAGTTTTATTTTTCTTATCCTGTTATCTCTTATGAGTATACAAAATGTCGTATCTATACTCATCCCCACATATTCCTTGAAAATACTGAGCATCAACATTGTGCTGTTCATCTCAGTCCAATAACTTGTTTGCTTTCAGTTCTTGCTCTTTATGCTGTCTGTGTGCCAGACATCAGCAGTTTAGGGATCCCTGGTCATCCTGACGTTGGCATATGCAGGGATACCTGGTCTTTTCAGGGAAGTTCCTAACAAATATGTAAAATGTCCCTGAACAGCATTTTCAGGGAAATACAGACAACTTGTTTGGGAGATCAGGTACAGGTACACCTCTGTAAGATTTTTTTAATGAGCAAAATATTCCCTGCTTAGTTATTTGTATGAAACATATCTTGTACGTGATGGAAGAGGAGCAATCTGTCAATGAGGATTTGTGTTAATATTAACCTCAGCACAGAGGACACAGAGCAAGTCTATGGCCTGAGTTATGCAGGTGACTGCTTTCAGTAAAGAGTTTTGAAAATAAAGCAGGTCAAACGGAGTAAAGAAAAAGGAAACAAAGAGTTCTATGTATTTCTCTTTTTCAAAAGTCACATCTTGTGTTACTTGTTTGAATCAAAATATTTTTGCAGGAAGGAATTTGTTGACTTATACGTGAATTACATATTCAATGAATCAGTGCGGAAGCCATTTGAGGACTTTATGCAAGGTTTTTTAAGAGGCTGTCCAGCTAGAAGCTGGAAGATGTTTCTCCCTGTTGAGCTCCAAGTTCTTCTCCTGGGACACGCAACATATGACTGGCATCTGCTGCAAAAGGTATTGGATACAAGCAGAGGGGCTTTCTGCTGGTTTGCACAAGGTGTTTGCTGAGTAAAACCTCCTTCAGTCCTGCTCTCTTATTGAATGTGTAGGTCAGGAACACAAACATAGTAGCTCAAGGGACTCTTTTAATCATTTGTAACATTGGTTTGAGTCTGTTTCTAATCCACACTAGGTACAAGAAAATAGGGGGATAAAAATTAAATTGTAGCTCAAGGATTGTCATATGGATCTTTGAAAGACAAATGAACAAGCAGATTCCAGTCAAGAGGATTTGAACATCTATGAACAGGATTATAAAATTTATCAGATAAACTGTTGTTGCTTTAAATAAAAATAGAAATAACAAAGCCAGTTTTATTTTTATCTCTTTAACAGAATGTGATATACAGAAACTATCAAGAGTCACATCAAACCATCAGGAATTTTTGGACTGTGTTTTTCAGGCTCCCAGAAGAAAAAAAGAAAAAGTTTCTTGGTAATATTCAGACATTCTAAACTTTTCTATAGCCCTTTTCTCTCTCTCTCTCTCACAAGATACATCTAGACGTTTGTGTGTGAAAACTACTGTAGATCCAAACTGCTTTTCAGCATGATTTTCCCCCCATTTTCTAGTGAAAGCCACAAAGGATTAATGCTAAGAATAATACAGACACAGGTCTGACCCTTCTCACCTCCCTTGAAGCTTGCTTAAAGGCATCTGACACCCTCAAATCTTGCAATTACCTTACCCCTTACTTTTGTGGATATCAGTTGTTGGTCAGAGGCCTCAACTTGCATGCTGACACAAGCAGTTTAGCTTTCTCAAAGGAAGCTACCTCATCCTTTTTAAAGGTAGAAGATCAAACCTAGCCTGGGTTTTCTCATCCACAAAGCCTATATAAGTTAAAGTAGAAGATGGTTTGTAATTATTACAAATCAGCAAGAGAATTTATTATAATTGGGTACAAATTGAGCAACACAAAACAATTAGCTTATGGAAATAGTTATGTTTACACTGATTTTCCTTCATATGTTTTTCATCCACAGATGACATTTTCTTGTTTGTTTGTTTTTAATTTGCTAACTTGCCTTTGTTCCATCCCCCTTTGTTTAGCTTTTTTGTCAGGATCTGATCGAATCCCTGCCTTAGGACTGGAATATTTACGATTTACTATTGAAGATCCTAGATGGGAAAATCCAGATAATTTTCTTCCTCGAGTTAGTACCTGCAGCTACATTCTCTACCTCCCCAGGTACAGCAGTAAAGATATACTAAAGAAACAGATCCTCTGTGCCATAGAGCATGATGAAGGTTTTGCCTTGCAGTGACTTTTGGTCAGGAGCATGTTAAAGCACAAACAGGAAAGCAAGTCTTTGTTTCACGTGTAATATTTTTCCTCTTGGTAACTGATTTACTGCTTTCTAGCCTGACTTTTTTTTTTTTACTGTACTTCATAAACACTTGACTGTTTGTTTTGAGTAAGGTTGTATATTGATTATATACTTGATGGTTAGATTATAAAGTTAGTAAAGAAAAGAACCCTATTTAACATGCTTGCAAGAAGCAAGTTGGTAAATGAGTATATTTACATGTATGCTCATCCTAATTGCGCTGTAGTGGTCTTCTTTAGTTGGTTGAGCTTTCAACAACAGGGTTTCTGTGATTTGTACGTTACCAAACACACAGCGTATGCTAAAGTCATTGTCACAAGAGGAGGCCAAGGTAACATCTTAATTTGTGTTAGTCAAGGATGCCCTTGGAGAGCAACCAGCCCTAAGGAGACCTGATCCATTAAGTTGTGAATTGAAGGAGCAATCTGTACGTAGCTGAATATGGCCTTTTACTTATCTGAGAGAAGTTCTTAGGAGGAGGATTTGATCATTCCTAGACTTGGTCAGCACTGTAAAGCATTAATTTGTAAATTAATTGTTGTTTGTAATTAATGTAATTAATTTGTAAAGCATTAATTAGTTTGTTGTGTTGCTTTACATCTTCTAAGGAGATGGCTGGCAATTAAAACAGAATTTTAGGCCTGCAGAGCGTTGTGAATATGAGGCTTGCAGGACGGTTGGAAGCTCATTGCCAAAACTGTTTAACACTGGCAGGATATTGGCAATGTCAGGCGGGAAGCACAGGCAGAATGTGTATTTTCTCTATATATTTTGCTTTATGTAAAAAAAATAATAATTGAGGGATAGCAGTCATGATTTTTCTGCCGTCCTTTTTCCTTTGGTGTAAGTGTGTCAGTAGATGTACATATGTAAAGAAGTTTTTACTGTGCTAAATTAAATGATGATTGGTTAAATTTTCATACCTGTGGTTCTGTTTTTCCTCTGTTATGTGGCTGCCTATGCATGACAACGTATATCTGTTTTCTGTCCTCATTCATATACACAAGGCCTGCACCAGAGGAGTCAAAGGCTATATAGGTGTGTTTCAAACATGCATTGCATACACTGAACAAGTCGAAGTCTTGTACATTTGGTGCAGAATATGCTTTATATGAATGCAAAAAATCTAGAGCGAGAAGATGACAAATTTTCACCACCTCCTCTGCCTTGATTTTGTGTTGTGCATTACACGCACATTTTAGTGATGAATAAACTACTCCCAAGGTGCAGAAATGAATGTTACAACCTCTGTCGCTGGAAGGTTGTCCATTAAGACTTGGGGAACTATCCTGTTGCTGCCTGCCTGACTCACTGACGTGTTTGGTGGGCATGGGTACCATGACAGTGCTGCCAGTTTGAAGCATTTGATACAACTCCTTATCATGTATGATGCAACAACACATGGGAGATTAAATCCCAGAATAACTTCCAAGGCTATTTTGATTTATCTTTAAATAAGCCCTGCTTTTATAAAAAAAAAAAAAT
This sequence comes from Aythya marila, assembly GCF_965140915.1. Taxonomy (NCBI): domain Eukaryota; kingdom Metazoa; phylum Chordata; class Aves; order Anseriformes; family Anatidae; genus Aythya; species Aythya marila. Next base: position 11,780,827 of record NC_139045.1, on the reverse strand, counting down.
AAAAATTTTAGAAAGACCTTTCAAAGAAGCCGAGTAGAGCACTGTCATATTCTGAAATGACTTCGAGCTCCAAGCTGTGTCTACGTTTTTTCAAACAGTGCTTATTATAAAATATGCAAAGGAATACGATGTGAGTGAGCCTGATACCCAGCTATGAGTTTAGGAGGCTTTACACAGGTATCAAACGTATATTGAACCTGCAGCAGGATTTTTTTAGACTGCTCTTCTGATCCTGAACATCACCTGTAGAGATGTGCCAGAGCCCTGTAGAGCAGCTGATGCAGTCAGCATAGATCTGGGATGACTTGGACACCCAGGCAGCTTTTAAGCCATGAGAAGCAAAGTAGGTAGCCTTGGTGAAGAGTGTTAGGGATGCCTTCGTGCTGGATTTGCTGCAGAGCAGACACCATGCAGAAATGCCACTTCCACGGGGGCTAGCAATACCTCACCTTGGCTCGTGGCAGCCAGCATAGGCAGCTATCCCTGGCTAATCCTCTGAGCTCCTCTGAAAAAAAGTCTCTTTCCTGACACAGAAAGGGCTGAAGAGAAAAAATATAGAAGGGTTCATTGCTTCCAGAGCAACACAGAGACTAATGGCCACACAGAGGGATTTTTCCCCTCTCCAGCCAGTAGAGAGATGTAGATCCCCCCCCTTGTCTCTCTGATTCCACCTGAAAAACAACAGGTGAGGTAAGTTCATGGTGCAATCAAACCTGAGCCAGTGTGAAGAAATGAACCTTGGGAGTAGCCTCCAGAGGGAGCTGTGCTCAGTAAAGTGGGTGAAACCAATTTACTTTGGTGTTTTTACTATTTTACACGTTTATGAAAGACCAGCCTTGAAAGTTCTCTGTGAACTCTAAATGTAGACAATTAGCAACAGGTTTGAGCAACAGATTCCTGCCCCCCTTGGACAAATTACGGGCCTAATTTCCTCTTTTATATTATTATTATTATTATTATTGTTAATATTAATATTAATATTAACATTAATTTATTCGATGTCTTCCCCTCCTTGATTGCCCAGAGACAAACAGAGGAAAATGAGTGTAAAGGGACTTTTTACAGATATCTCCAAATGACAAAAGAAATAAAAACAAATGAAACAAACATTTTTTTCCTCTACGCTTACTTATTCTAGAAGCTACTTGTAACGCAGCAAGTAGAAGCCATTATGTCATAGGTACAATTGTACAATAGCAAGTAACTCTTTTCATGCTCAACATGCATGACCCATGCAAATACAGAAAGTGAATTTGTATCTGATAAGTGACAGTGCATGCTAAGTATACAAACACTGGCATTTTGTGTCTCATGCATCCTTGCAAAGATCTTTACATGGTTTGCTCAAATACGGACTGTCATTTTGAAAAATGAGAAAGAAGACCTACAGAGAGTGGAAGCAAGGACAGATAGCCTGGGAGGGATGCAGAGACACTGTCTGAGCAAGAGTTCCAGCCACGTGGCCCAGGCCCCAGGAGGCAAAGGCCAGGACTGGAAGAATGAAAAACTGCCTCTGTGGGAGAATATCAGGTTCAAGACCAGCCAAAGAACCTGAAGTTGCACAGGTCCATGGGATCTGATGAGGTGCATCTGCAGGTCCTGAGGGAACTGGCAGATGTGGTTGCGAAGCCACTGTCCATCATTGTGAGAAGCGGTGGCGGTCCAGTGAAATTTGCAGTGGCTGCAAAAGGGGAAACATAACCCCCCTTTTTTAAAAAGGGAAAAAAGCAAGACCTGGGGGACTACAGGCCAGTCAGTCTCACCTCTGTGCCTGGCAAGATCATGGAGCAGATCCTCCTGGAAACTAGGCTAAGGCACATGGAAAATAAGGAGGTGAGTGGTGACAGCCAGCATGGCTTCGCTGAGGGCAGTGAACAAACTTCCTGACAAACCTGGTGGCCTTCTACAATGGGGTTACAGCACTGGTGGGTAGGGGAAGAGCAACTGACACCATCTACCGGGACTTGCACAAAGCCTCTGACACTGTCCAACGTGATATCCTTGTCTCTAAGTTGGGGAGAGATGGATTTGGTGGGTGAGGATTTGGCCGGGTGGTCGCACTCAAAGAGCTGAGGTTCAATGGCTCAGTGTCCAGGTGGAGATCAGTGATGAGTGGCGTTCCTCAGGGATCAGTTTTGGGACAGAGCACCTCTGTCTGTGACAGGGACAGCAGGCTCAAGCGCACCCTCAGCACATTTACTGCTGACACCAGTGTGGCTGACACACTGCAGGGAAGGGATGGGACCTGGACATCCTTCAGAGGAAGGCTTGGGCGAACCCCTCAGGCTTCACCAAGGCTCGAAGAGAGCCCAGAGAGGCCGTGCCAGCCCCACCGCCTGAGGCGCTGCGGGCCGGGCCGGCCGTGGCCCTGCCGCCCGCCCGCCGCCCCGCCCGCCATAGGCGGCCCCGCGCCGCCCCTGCAAGGGGCCGGACTTCCGCGGGGCCGCGGCGGCAGCGGCGGGGCTGGGGCTGGGGCAGGTGAGCGGCCGGGGGGGGGGGACCCTCGGGGCCCGGCCCCAGCGGAGGGGAGGGCGGCCGGGCAGGGCTGGGGACCCCCGGGTTAGCTCGTCGGGGGTCGCAGCTCGGGGTCGGTGAGCAGCGTGGGGAGCAGCGCTGCGGGGCTGCTGGGGGAGGGAGCCGCCATCCGTGCCAGCTGGGGCTTATTATAGCCGGGCTTATTATAGCCGAGGTCTCCCCATGGCAGCGCTTCTCCTCGAAATGCAGCCGTGCCGCGTCCCCTCGGCTCTCGCTGTGCCGTGCACATCCTTCATCCAGCCGGGCTGAGCTGTTCCGGGAGCGGGGATGCCGGGAGCCTGCCCTCCGCCCTGCTTTTTGGGGGGGGTTGCGCACGGGGAGGCTGCAAGCGAGCGGCTCTGCTGCATTGCATCCCTTCGGGTCTATAAAACACGAATATAGAGCTGTGAAGGGCAGGAGAGGTGCAGGGGTTGGCTCTTAATCCGGTTTTAAATTGCCCTAACTGATGCATTTTAAAGACCTTTCCCTAAGGGCTTGTCCTATAAAAAAAAGCCGGATTTTTATCCGTAGCATGTATCTAGCTGAGCACTAGGAATAACGTTGAAAGCTCAGGTAAGTGAATATGAATTTTATCTATTTTTGCGTGTATACGTGCACGTCAACCTTATAGCCTCCTCGCTATCGAAGCCTTTTATATCCTCCTTTTAGTATAAGGAGGATGCACAGAAGGAGTTTGCAGTGTAGGATGGCTATTTTGTTCTTCCGCCGATGCCAGAGGAATAAATGCCTTGACCAGAATGGGAAACGAAGCGTGAATCTTTGTTCAAAGCTCCGTGTGTCGGGACACAGCTCCTGCTCCAACACCCCACGCATTAAGGCTCGCAGCCCCATTGCAAGCTGTGGTGGGGTGGCAGCACAGGGCACGACAGCACGCTAAAACAATGCTGGTTGTAGAGATGGGTTATGTTTTCCAAATAAATCAGGTGAAAACACGGCGTGCCAGGCCACTGGGAAATAGCCGGCTGCGTCTGTGTGCTCTCGTGGAAAGGGGCTCTGTTGGTTTGCACTCTTTGAGTGGAAAGTGCTGCCTGGAATAATAGGGCTGCACATGGATTTATCAGCAAAACGTTCAGAGGGTGGGACTCCAGAGGACATATTTTTAGAACTAATCAAAAATCCATTTAAGGACAGATTTTTTAGAGTTTGTGGCATTCCTCGTTGTCTGCTCTAGGGATTGTTAGGTTTTAGGTGCTTCAGAAAATCTGACAGCAAGCATGAATGGGCTCTGAGCTTCTTTGAGGTGTCACCCGAGTAACTCATATGAATCACTGAGAGTCTGACCTCTTCCTACTTCAAGTTATGTCTTAACAGTGGGAAAAACATCGTTTGCTAATTGCACACACACCCCCCGCCCAGCACTGAAACTGCTTGTGTAGAATATTAACACAAGGAAATTAATTTGAAGTATTTTTAGCCTTTTAAATGAAATTAGCATCTGGAAAGAAGACCGTGACCCATGGGGAGCAGACTGCCCAGAAACCTTTTTAGAAAGGTATCCTAAATTAATATTTAGCTCACGTTGTCCAATGTCCCTGCAGCTCAGGTTGTAGAGCGCTGAAGTCTTTTCAGCCCAGAGGCAACGTCTGCTGAGAGCAGCGAGGAAAGCGATCTGGGGATCTTCGGGGCTGCTCTCCTTGTGAAGCTGCTTATACCTTTGTAATCAGGGGATTCCCCAGGATGAGAGAAATGGTAGCCTCAGATTTTTTTTTTTTTTTTTTGCTGTTTCAGCTGTCAGGCTTGAAATGATTCTGTGCCTTAGTGTTGTCACCTGCAGGAAGTTGCTTGCGGTGTTTATTTTTATTTTTTTTAGTTTTTAGGCAGAACATGAAGTTCCCTGTAAATATAGCAGTTGTGTCACTGGAAGCATAAGCACGTGCATGACTTCAGTGTCACTGCGTCCCATGGCACTCCTGTTCCTGGTGTAGGAAATGGTGTAACTGGCACAGAGGGTGTCTTCTGTGGGCCATCTGAGGGCAGCCAAGCACAGAGTATGTGCAGCAGGGGCTCTGCCAGCTGGACAGAGCCTTGTAAGCTCCTGCTGTTTAAATTGGGGGTGCCTTGCAGCTGGCCGGTGACAATTGTAAGTGGGGTGTGAGTGAAATGGGTTATGCTAAAAAGGAGCAGGGGCTCTTAGAGATAAATGGGATTCAGTGCGTACTTTAGGGCACCTGATAAGAGATCCTAGTGAACACTTTGTGGCAGGAAACTGCACTGCTGATGGGCTACAGCTGGAAAATCCTCTCCTCTCTGAGGTGGAGGTGACCGCAGCAGGGGAGCCCAGCAGGAGATGAACACACGCTGCTCAGGACTTGGATTATGAAGGGCTTTACTGCTAATACCTAAGGCTTGAATTAGCACCGAGCTTTGGAAACCAACTGAGTTGCACGTGTTTCCTGTCTATGAATCTGATTTTTTTTATTTATTTTTTTTGAGGAATTTTCTGGTGCTTTGAGGGTAGTCTCTGGCTTTTAGATCCTGTCCTGACATTGTAAGTGTTGCTGCGGCTGTAAGTTGCCTTAGTTTAAAACTTGGCATGGTAAATCGTAAGGCTTGATGTTGAGGATCTTTCATTTTCTGTTCTGCTCTTTCTTTTTTCTTCTCTTTACAGAGAAATAGGGCTTTAATCAGTTTCTGGTTCAAGCAGGGGAGTTCTCGGTGTCGTACTGGTATGGCATGTTTAACAAACAGCCCCAAAACACTGAGATTAGGAGGGACAAGGAAGCGCTACTACAATCTTTGAGGTGCTTGTTCTGGAACAAGGGCTGATTTCCCCCCCCCCAGCTCTTATGCAATAGAAAGCTGTTGCCATACCAAGTTCAGACTGCGCGATAAGTCAGTCCCTTTACATTGCTTTATTTTTTTCCTTCCCGTTGTACTGCATTAGCTGAAATCCCTGACTTTCACTGCGTTCAGCACCAGAGATAAGCCCTGAGCTCTGGCAGGTTGCAGCGACGGTGGAGTTTTACGTATCTGTTGCTGTCAGGGGCTGAGCTGTCAGCGTGCTGTTCTACTTCAACCTCTTTTTCTTGGAAAATTCTTGCTTCATCCACACTTCTCCCCTCGTTTTCTCTTCCCAGGAAGAATACATGACTTGCTGAAAAGAGAGAAAATGCTATGCTGGGGTTACTCGTCTTTTGGACAGCCTGGGATAGGTAGCAACCTCCAGGTCATCATTCCTGAACCGCAGGTGTACGGGTTCATCCATGACAGAAACGTCAAGGAGGTGGCGTGCGGAGGAAACCATTCTGTGTTCCTGCTGGAAGATGGGGAGGTGTACACCTGTGGCTTGAACACCAAAGGCCAGCTGGGGCATGAGAGCGAAGGAAGCAAGCCAGGTAAGGCTGCCTCTTCTGCAGCTTCAAACTTGCTGAGGCTGGGGGGCTGAGAGGACCTGGAAGGTGCTCTGTGCTGGTTGCTGTGGAGCTGGAACAGCCAGCAGAGCTGAAGATCACGTCGTAACGGGGCGATGCTGAGTAGTATTTGCTGGCTCTGCAAAGCTACAGCTGGGCAGTATGGGTGGGGAGATGTTTCTGCCCGCTTTGTGTGGGAAGTGCATCAAGAAGCAGAGGTGAGTGCAGGTGGTCTCAGCACAGGTGTTTTATTTGGCTTTATGGTGCCTCATGTAAAAAGGGAAGGGAGGGCCTTCTTGCTGTTGGCCGAGGGAGTTTATGAATTTTGTTTTCTGCTCTTGCAAATGTCTTGTCAACTTAGGCCTTGTCCCCTTCGTGGTTTCTTAAGCTAGAAGAAGGTCATTGTAGCTTTGTTTTCCCCAAACTCAAATAATATCAAGACATGCAGGGGATCAGCACCTTTTGAAGGCTGTAAAAAAAAAAAAAGCTTGAGGAGTTCAGAAGGGTCAGTGATCTCTGTCCTGTTGCCTAGGTCTGTGCTCAGAGAGGAAGCAGCTCCCTTTTATCTCTCATGCTTTGGGGTGGAGGGGGGGGAGCTGGAGGAAGGGATATGGAGACATATGCTGCCATTATGTTAAAAGCTTCAGTTACTGGTTTTAAGAATATGTGATCATGCTGTTCAGTCAGAGACAGATACTGCCCAAGATGATGTCTGCTTATGAATAAAATTCCAGGAATCTGCAATACAACACACTCAGTGTTGATCTAACCTTTTTTTTTTTTTCTTTTTTTTCCCTTGAAAAGCTTGCAGGTTTTACTAATGACTAAGGGGGAAAAGAGTTTTTATGTATGCAGTAAGGTTTTTTTTGTTTTTTGTTGACGACTCTGGTCCCCATAACTATGTATTCCAAACAATTAATTTGTTTTTCTTGTGCTTTCCATTGACACAGATGATACTATTTCAATTTTGCTTCTCATTCTTGCTGCTTACAAAAACATCAAACAGGAACAGTTGTTTCAGTAATTCTTCTCGGAGGAGTCCTTTAGGGAGCACCTTTAGAAATGAAAGATGCTTTTGAATTTATTTTATATTGTGTTTATTATCACACTGGCTGAGCTTGTGGATGTAATGCAGAGATAGGATGGCAACCACTGAGCTGATTTTTGTGCCTCTCCACCGCAGGGAGCAGGGATTACTGAGGGAATATTTTATGCTGAATGAGGATGAGTTGATGGAGATTTTTTTACTGGAAGTGTCCTTTCCTGATGTTACTGCTTAGGAGAATTAATTCAGAGATCTTCCTGGTAAAGAGTTAAGAGTCCACTGTCCTGCAAAATCAGTCTGAGTTTGCTCAATTTCCTGAGCATCATCAGGTGTTACCATGCATTCAGTCTCCAGTGTATAGTGATAATTTTGAATTACAGTAGTTTAAGGAAACAAGAAGCTTATTTCTAACTGTACCTCTAAACTTCCTCTGTAGCCCTGTAATCTCGCTTAGATTTGGTTCTCTCCAGGTCTGTCCTGATGTCTTGCCTCCCTGTGATGGGAAGCATGTTTTATCTGAGTGTGCCTATGTATGCTAGGCCTAGATACCCGAGGTAAAGGCTGTTGTGGAATTTGGGCTAAATTATGGAGGTGTGTGAGATACCCAGCTGTTTTTTAGATGTTTGTAAAGCCTTAGACACGTGTTTGAGATGTTGAACGTGTTTTATTACAGGGATTTCTTCTCTGCAGCTCATTCAGACTACTGCTAGTGGGGAATAAAAAAAAAATAATGTTGGGAGGGGGAGGGAGCTTTGGTAATTAACATCCCAAGGGAGCTACAAAAAAGTGTCTGGCACCAACGTTGCCTTGAACCTTCCCTCTGGTAGCAAACAGCAGGCAAGACCATGGCATTACAGATTTCCTGCCTGGATGCAGAAGTTCAGGGCGATATTGTCTCAGTTCATGTTGTAGAATCTCAGTGCTCATTGCTGCAGGGGCTGCAAATATCACGTCCAATCTCAAATATCATTACACAGAGTCTCACTACGTATAACCCCTGTCACTTGAATTTCTCTGAACACAGTGGCCTTGCTTTTCAAATGCAAATTTACTTCCTCTGAACTCTGGCGTGGAGCTAAAGTGGCCAGAAACACCGATGCCCACGGCGGTGTGCCTGTAAATCATAAACTGTGTAACAGCTGAGAATTCAGCTGTGTGACCCGTTTGTAAGGACAGCCTGGATGGATCGTCCTCTTGTAGCCTCTTCCCTGTTGGGGAGAAGCCAGCTGGGAGGCCCTGCTTGCTGGGGAGCAGGAGGAGAAGCGGCAGGGCTGGTGTTTGTTGGAGGCAGCCATGGGAGGTGAGCAAGTCACAGGTGAGGAGGAGTGGCTGCTGCCTGGAATAGGTAAGGTCTAGAACCACGTACAGCGGTAGGAGAATGTGGCTTTGGGGAAGGGGGAAGCTAACCAGAAGGGCTGAGGTTGGAAGGGACCTCTGGAGGCAATCTTGGTGGGAAGAGGTGCAACCCCCATGCTCGAGCAGGACAACTGAGGGTAGGTAGCCCAGGGCCACGTCCAGGCAGCTTTTGAAGACCCGTGTTCACAAGGTCCCCCCAGCTCCTCTTCTGCAAAGTTGCTTTCCAGCTGGAAACAGCTGCTCCTGCAGCAGTTGTGTGGAGAAATGCTCACTCTCTTAACACCTGACCTGCCTTTTAAACAGCGGGTTGCCCGTGTAAACTCCTGATAAAGAAACAGAGCTATGAGCATCTGTACTTTCATCAGAATGCTCTTCAAATCTTGCAGCAGAGAAAGGGGAATTGTTCTGTGCATGTATACACTTCTGATCTTGCTTCTGCCCTATGAACTAACTAATTCTTGGTGGTTTGTCTGGCCTGTTATACAGAATAACCTCTGCTAAATGACTGAATTTCATGTCCTTGAACACCTTTACTGCAGAAGCACAATAAAATCTTTCACGTTCCTGAGGTTTGTGTTAATCTGTGTCCTACTTGAGTGTACACATGAATCGCTTGTACTTTAGCCCTGTGATGGTAGTATGTACTTGACACTTTTTTCCTTTAGACACATTTATATCCAAAAGATCAGTTTGTGTTCTGAAGGGGGGAAAAAAAAAAAATGAAGTGCATCCAGGGATGACAGTGCTTTTGCTCTACATCCAGTAGCAAGCTGTGAGACCAGTTTCTCAGCCAACACCTTCCATTTTGCTTCTGAAGTACTGTTGCTAGAGCAAATGTTTTCAGGAAGAGCTTTCTCCAAAAGCTGTTTTATGAGTTGGGGTTGGGCTTGAGTGTATAAACTTTTTTTTACGAACCCAAAAGATGGGGTATTCAAGTTATATCAAACCTATGCCCTACTGAAAGCTGTTGAATCTGAGAATAAATAAAATCTCTTTTGTAAATGTTCAATAGGAGCGTGTTGATCCCTCCCTTTTCCTGTCACCTGCCTTCTGTGCAATAATATTTTCAAGCAGGACTTGTGAAACTGATTGGGATGTCATTGAAAGCAAGGACAAATGTGTTGCAGTGCCCGCACTGTACAGATGTGACTTCTCAGGAACATGGGGCTTTGTTCTGCTCCTGTGCAAATTGCTGCAGGATTGATTTGAAGAGGAACTAAGTCAGCAGGCCAAGTGCTTCTGGAAATTCTGGGCTTCTTAGTCAAAGCCTTCCTTCTAGAAGAGAATATGAAATGCCTCTGTGAAGGCTAAACGTTTCCTGTTTCTGTGCAGAACTGCTCTGATAACATGGAACGACGGCTAAATAGCACCTGTCCAGTTACAAAAAGTGGAGCAAACCCCTTAGGTCTTGCTTGCAGCGTGTGGTATATGAAGCAATGCTCTCTGTGCTGGAGGGATTTGGAGGTGCTTCAGTTAGATCCCTCGGCTCAGACAGTCACAGGGTGCAAGGACACGACTACAGCAGTCATCTGTCTGCAGGACTGACCACAGGATGGCCGAGGTGGGAAGGGACCTCTGGAGATCAGCTGGTCCAACCCCCTGCCGAGCAGGGTCACCTAGAGCACATTGCACAGGATGGCATCCAGGCAGGGTTTGAATATCTCCAGTGAAGGAGACTCCACAACCTCTCTGGGAGGCCTGTCCCAGAGCTCTGTCACCTCACATTTAAGAAGCGCCCCTCATATTCAGCCAGAACCTCCTGGGCTTCAGTTTGTGCCTGTTGCTGGGCACCACTGAAGAGTCTGGCCCTGTCCTCTTAACTCCCTCCCTTCAGATATCTGTGTACATTGATCAGTTCCCCTCTCAGTCCTCTTTTCTCTGTGCTAAACAGACTGGGACACCCAGCAAACACTATCTCAGAGAAAGGCTCGGCAAGGAGGAGAGAGGTGGTGGCAGCAAAGCAGTGGGGCTGGCGTCAGCAGGGCGGTGCCAGCTGCCTACGTGCTGTGCACCTCATCGGGGCAGAGACTGTCTGCAGACACAGAGGCGTGTTCCCAAAACTGTCCTCGGGTGTTGCTGCTGACAGCCCACAGCTCCAGAGGTGGTGTGAATGAAGCCAGGGGAGCTGCCTTGCTTCCCGTGCTTCCTTGCATGCTGGCTGGGTCAGATTATGCTTTCAGAAGCACCTGATAGCATCACAAATTCTATATATTTGCTTAGGTAGTCTATACAGTCTGATCTCCTCCTCTTCAATCCCAGGCTCTGGATGTTCTTCATGGCAGCTGTGACCACGAGAGAACTGCGTGAGAGGAGCTGAAAATGTGCAGAAGGCAATCACGGGGTGATGCACGGGGGCTTTAAAGCAGAGAGGAAGGGGTGAAAAGGCCCTGACAAACAGCACGTGTTTTTTTTCCCTCTGCAGTTACCAGTTTCCAGGTGTCAGCACCAGGCTTCACAGGGAGTGGTGTTTCCTGGAAAAGGTGCTGAGTGTATTGGTGCTTCTGATGCTGGTAAAAGCGGTGAATAGCTAAGGCAGTGCTGACAAAACAAGGAGTAACCCTTGGCTTGCGAGCATTTCAGGTCCTGGAGCTTGTTTTTTCTCTTCTCCTTTTTCCATTGAAACACTCAGACGTGTTTTAATGCTCAGCTGACTTTATTAGGACTGAAATCACGAAGCTCACCACAGCCTTGAAATACAGCTGGGGTGTCCATGTGCAGAATCACCTCTGGGATGACTAGTGGAGACCGAGGAATCAGCAGTGAGCTGAAGGATCCTACTAAATGTATGAAAATCTTGTCAGAGAGCTTGGGGATCCGCTGTTGTTTATGAGCTTTTTGTACTGTGTCTTTACCAAATTTCTGCCTGTTGACAGCTGCCGTGATGTAGCTCAGAGGAATTTCAACAGTTGGTTTTCCCTCCCCTGTGTTTCTCCTGCCATCTATTATCTGGGCAAGATACCTAATGTAGAGACTCAGCCCTTTCTGAGCAGAAAGAAACAACCGAGAGGGACAAATGTGCTGAGTTGCTTGTTCTCAAGCTGGGGAGGACACGAGGAGCTCCACTTAGGTGTCCGAGAGGACTGATACTGCTTGAAACTCTTCCAAGCAACAGCTGCTTCTCCCTGGGGGAGAAAACCAGATTTTGCCCCTGAAGGTGTAGCATTAGGGCTGATTTCAGACAGAAGAAGCCATCTGGTGCTGTCCACGTACATCACAGGACACTTAGGGCTGAAAGATTTTGCCACATCCTCTAGGAAAAGCTTGTCTAGCAACTGGAAGCTATGCATAGAAAAAATATACCCGCCTGCTGGTAAACTTAGGAGGAGTAGCAAATGGGATCAGTAATTCATTGTTCTAATCAGTGTCATATAACTGGGTGCTTCGTGCTTCCAGCAGTCTCAGACACCAAAGATCTTGCAGTGTAGCTTTTCAACAGCACTAAGTAGAAGCCCTGTTTTACAAATTCGGAAGCTACAGACCAAAGGTGAGCTTTTCATGCTTTTTCATTTTTGGCCAAGCTTTATTGCAGTTTCCAACACCTTCAAGCTAAATCACCTTGCCTGTCAGAGCTGAGTTATACAAGCTTATAGCAGCTGTCCTCAGCTTCTGTTGGAGTGTGGCTGCGACGTACGGACAGGCAAGAAAATGCTGGAGCAGCACTGGGAACCATGCCTGTCACGATCCAAAAAATCGCTGTCCTGGAAGTGCTTTGCCTTTTCATCTTTTTAGGAAAAGATCTGACAAGGTCGGGACCAAAAGAAGTCAAACCTTGGTATGTTTGTTTATGCTCAGGTGAAATGGACAGAAGAGAGAAGTGAAAACGGGAACTCCATGAGGTAGCGCAGAATGACAAGTGGGAAGTGAGAGGGGGACTTAATCAAACTAATCACCACCTTGCAGCTTATGCAGTGCATCTTTCTTCATCCACTCCGAAACATTTCTTCAGGGAAGAAGGAAGAAAATCAGCTTTGCTTCTGTCTGGCTTGTGGGGAGTTTTTCCATTCAGCTGTCTGTCAGTTCCAGCGTTTTGTTGCAAGACGAGACCTTTTCATGTCAGTTTGTAAAAGCTCTGCGTAATGAGTAAGACTTGGTTGCTGATGTTCTAAAAATAGCTGTCAAACCTATTCCAGTTGCATAACATGACATGACAATGAAAAGTAAATTGTGGGTAATCTTCCAAAGGAATGAGTGTTGTTTTTTTTTTTTTTCTCTCTTTTATTCCTCTGTAAGGCCCTCTTGTTCTTTATACGATTTTTTTAATGAGCATCTGACACCAATAGAAGCACTGCTAGCAACAGGTTGGTAGGTTCAAACCTGTTCCAGGCTTAGCACTGGGAGTGTTGTGACATGTGTGCTTTGTGCATCGGGTAGAAAAGCAAGAGACAACTGAATTGATGAGCTTTTTGGACAACCTCTCATTGGACATGAGAGGTGTGGAAGGTCAAATGTATTTTACAGGGTTTGCTGGCTTCTGAGCCCTTGCTGATCCCCACATCCAGGCTGAATTAGGAAACATCAAATCTGAGAAGTCTGGTTGTTCCTAAATAACCTGATTGCCTGTATCTGAGAGGCTGTCTGTGTGTAGGCTATCATTGTGCTCTGGGGCGTGTACCTGCCCTTATCCTATGATTCACAAGCCAGACTTTCAGAAGAGCTCAGCAGTTTCAGTAAAGGTTGGTGCTTTCCTCTTGTAGGAAATGTTTTAAAACTAAATTGAGCATCAACACACCTTCTGAATGGCTTTGCCTACAGGTTTATCCAGACCTGATGTCTGGATGTAGCTATGAGACCAGTCCTGTGACCAGTTTTTTCTTTTTTTTTCTTTTTTCTCAGAACAAATTGGAGCCCTGGCAGGGCAGCACATAGTCCACGTGGCCTGCGGAGAGTCTCACAGCGTGGCACTCAGCGACCAGGGGCAGCTCTTCTCCTGGGGTGCCGGCAGCGATGGGCAGTTGGGCCTCACCACGATAGAAGAAGCAGTGACAGTGCCAAGGTAAATTTTTGAAGAGGTTCAAGTTTCCTTAAGGCACCTACTTGGAGGTGTTGTGTCAGGGGTTTTTCACCTTCCAGCCTGGAGCATTGCTCTCACTCCAAGGGCTGGTAATTGGGCGCTTCTCATGTACCAGTAGTAGCATGATGCCTCCTCCTTTCCCCTCTCAGCATTTTTTAAGTTTCATTGGCATTCAGGAAGTTTGGGCAGGCCAGGACTTCTGTTTCTGGACTTTGGTGCTGGGGGCACATGAAGAAAGAGCATGCTCAGCTTCTTCAAAGAAAAATCTGTCGGTGTTTTCTACAGAGCAAGGAGATACATGAGGGAGGACTCCAAAACAGAAATGTTGTGTGGTGTCTGTTTATTCCACTCCCTAGAAATCCTTTGAGTTCACAAGGCCATATTTCAAGAACGGGGTAAAAATATGGCCTTGTGAACTGGCACCTCAGTTTTGAAACTCTTGCAGTGTTGCCCATTAGCACCTTCTGCTTGTCAGCAAAGCTTCTTACCCAGCCCATTGCAATTCTGAATAGTCTGTGTTGCTCAGAAACTTCAGGGAATTGCTCTTTTATTTTTTTTATTCACTTGCTTAATGTCTGTTACCTGTCTCAGAGTACTAAGAGTATTAAGTACAAGGACATGTGGATGGAGCAGGGGCCAGTGGCTGACATCCAAAGCAGTTCGCAGATGACATGTCACAGCTTAGCACCACAATGAAGACAGCTGATCTCTTTGTACCCAGTGGTGTTGTATCAGGCTACATTAATAACAGATCTGTTCTGTCTGTTATTCTGGTTACCGCTGCATATCCAGCGCAGAGCAGGAAGAGGAGGTTTGGGGCACCTATCTAGTAGGGTGGCTGTTATTATTGGAACAGTATTTAAAGAAAATGAGTTCTAGTTGCAAAAGCACATATTTCAGATGAAGGGCTCTGTGGGAAGAAAGCTCTTAACTTGCAGGCGGATCTGATACAACAAAGAGAGACATGCTCACATGCCAATGTAATTGTGCCATTTTAAAAATAACATTTTTTTGAAGCAACTTGAACCTTTGACGTACTGTTCTTTGTGCAAAACACTTGAAGAGGTTTTGGTTCTATAACTCATAGGAACTACTATGCCCTGATGGGTTGAAGGATGTCAATGCCTGTAAAAGAATAGTAGAGACACCAAAAAATGTTTCTTTCCCCACCATTTTCAGATGTCTGGAAATGTAGCAGTAAAGATAGTTGGAGTTGGTAATCAAGTATCTAGATCTCCTCACAGATTTGTATTTATTATGCATAGATCTGTATCACCTCCAAGATTCAATTCCTCATCTCAAAATCACAGGTTATATGTGTGTCTAGAATACCTGAATGGAAATGATAAATTAATCTATGGACATACTATATTTGTGGATAATTATTCTAAAATAATGTCGTCTTCTTTAGGTTGATAAAGAAGCTGAACCAACAGACGATACTGCAGGTTTCCTGTGGAAACTGGCATTGCCTGGCTTTGGCAGCAGGTGCTGTAACATTCATTATTTACTACCAAGATTTCTGCTGTTGTTTTGCACAGTGTCCAAGATTGCTTATTTCTGCACAATAAACCAAGGACATCCCCGTCTCAACTGTTTTTGGGACAAATGTGAGACAATAAAGTGGATCAGATACCATGAATATTGAAGAGCTTTGCCAATACTGCCAAGAAAGGAAGCATCACTCATTACGCACTGCCTCACTAGTGAATAATGGCAGGAACAATTAAAAGCTTTCCATCTTGATGTAGAAAAATGTGTAGAGTTAATTCTGTTGCGTCAAAATTATCCTTGGCTCTTCTGTATGCAACATGTGGACCATTCTTTGTTGTGTTGTTTAAGTTACAGCAGTCCATGTTGTATTTTGCACTTAGTTACGCATCTTTCTTTACTTAATGTCTTTGGACAGGGCTTTTATTTTAGGAAAGATCATCTTGCTTGATTTTTCCATCATGAGGTTTGGGTGGGAGAGAAGCCCCCAGCAATGGTGTTCATTTTGACAAACTTGCTCTTCTGTTGACCAGCTCTTATTCACTGTTCTCTTTTTTTTTTGTTTTGTTTTGTTTCAGATGGCCAGTTCTTCACATGGGGACAGAACAGCTATGGTCAGCTGGGCTTGGGTAAAGAATGTCCCTCCCAAGCCAGTCCACAACGTGTCAAATCTCTTGATGGCATCCCTTTGGCTCAGGTTGCTGCAGGTGGAGCACACAGTTTTGCCCTCTCTCTCTCAGGAGCTGTGTTTGGCTGGGGGAAGAACAGCTCAGGACAACTGGGACTAAGTGATGAACGAGGTATTGAAATTATGCTCTTTGGTGAAAGAAGGATGGACGTTTTTTTGTCTGAGTGACACTCTTTTTTCTTTTGACAGTCTGTTTTTACTGAGCAGATGTAGAAACCTCAGCAGCTCCTTAGGTTTTCTGCCTTAGAGGACAGAAAAAGTCTTTGGCTCTATAGGCTTTTTATGATTAGTCGTAATAGAAACACCTCTTTTTCCCTTGTAGATGTTAGTGGGAGTGAAGGTCAAAAAAAAAGTGTCAAAATGCAGGAACCCAGGAAAGTGCTTATGTTATTCTTCCCCTCAGAAACACTCTGTTTATATGTTATTTGAAGTTGATATAGAGCAAAGGCTCTCCATGTGGAACAACAAACTGAACTTGCGCAGTTTTTCCGACATGCAGGGCCAGTGGTATGTTTTATTTCAGGTGGTCATGATCAGTGAAGCCTAGCCATCAACAGACCTGAAGACTGATTTATAAATTAGGCTTCAAGAGTGGATATGACATTACCACTAGTCTGAAAAGTCCGGATTCCCTCAGCTTATTAATGTGCTCTTTAACTATTTGCAAAGGCAAGAGAGATTTTCTTTGGAGTTTCAGATCAACCTCTTCATCTTTATCTGCATAGTTTCTGAGTAGCTTTAAGTATCTAGGCAAGTTACTGAGTGTGGATGTGAAATGCAACACACATGGATAATTTGCTTTGCATGGGTGAATACATGAGGTGTGTATATATTTAAAACTGTTAGGTTGTGTATATAGTAGCTTATAAACACCGTATGTTGCAAGAGAAAAGCATTGCCTCACATTTTGTCTACCTATAAGGGAACGATGCAACTTGACAACCCACCCTACCAACTGAAACATGTATTTAAAGCAATTACTCAAAACCAGCCTGTATGCTTAATTTCATCTTGCTTTGCACTTTTAGGAATACGAAACGCAATTGTAAGACTTGTAACACATTTTGTGCTTTCTCAAAAATGCTCCAGGTTTATTATCTTTATGGTTTGTAAGATAGAGGACTGGCCTTGTATAAGAGCATCTATGTTCTTTGCATGGCGTTTGACAGATTAATGCTTCTGATTTCAACACAGCACTATTAGAAATGCTGCAGCTTGTGTATTAGAAGTTTACTTGTTTACTTTGTGCTAAACTGCAGAACAAAGTAAATGAAAAAAGCCTGCCCTCATTTTTAAATGCATGAAAATGTGACCATTTTCCTTTCGCTATACAGAAAAAAAAAAGCACCTGTCAAATCCTTGGGTGAGAGTCTTAAAAATTGAACAACTTCTATAGGTAGGAACTGGGTTTTTTGTTGGTACAAAGTAAGCAGCTGTTCCCCTTGCTGTCTGAAGCTGGTTTGGGGTACCTACTGCTTCTTTAAGTGCTTTTTTAATAATAAAAATATATATATTCTTTTAAATCAGTGAAACATATAGCCTTGCATAGTGTATTTATCCTCGAGATGTGTACTTTTAATGATTAGAATGTCATAGTGAAGGAGAAAAGCACCATTTAACTGTTGGCAGAGATTAGCCTTTGCAAGTAGGAGGATCTTAAAGCATGACAACAGAAGGAAGACTAGGTATTTAAATGCACCTGCTGCTTGCCATGTGTATTGGACACATCAGGATTGTTCTGTATGAAGAAGTCGTAGCAAGCTTTTGGAAACAAAAGTGAGGAGTTTGGAATGGGGCATGAGGCTGAAGGTGGGTGTAGCTCACCTGCACTAGTCGTGTCCCCAGTTGCAAGCACACATTGAATTTATACAAAACACATTATATATTTGTGTTCTTGCAATACCCAATGGTTTTTGAACCAGGGCAAATATTTTAAGACTGGAGGGAGAAAGCAACAGTAAAGTAATAAGGGATCTGTTGTTTTTCCCACGTTTGTTAAAGCTGTGCTCCATCTGAATTATAGAACAAGTCTGAAAATCAGACTGCTGCCAGAGGTTTTATCAGGCATTTCGGATTGTGTTTATGAAAGAATTCCTTTATTTCATTTGTCTTACACAGACCGAGAATCGCCTTGCCATGTGAAGCTGTTGCGGTCTCAGAAGGTTGTTTACATCAGCTGTGGAGAGGAACACACGGCAGTTCTAACAAAGGTAGAGGAGCTAACCTGGAAGCCCCGGCTGCTGTCTTGCCTGCCTGATGGTTTCACTTTAGTTTCCTAGGAAATGATAGAAAAGAGCAGACTGACCAACCTTATTTCATCTAACACCAGTAAGAGAAACTAAACCAAAAGTAAAGTCTTGTGATAATTTATTCTGAGATTCTTTGCCCACATGATCCATTGCCATTTTTAAGATGAAGATGTTAGTAATCCATGACAATAAATAGTAAAACTCAGATGAATCACTCAAAGAAATGAGCTTTGAGGAATAGAAAAGAACAAACATATATCTTAGGAGGTTAAAAATAACATTGTATTGGAAGATGGAGAGTTATTGTGCTTCAGAGTAAAAGGCAAGCCAGAAATAATGGGCTGTAAAATGAAAAGTTATCGGTCAGTCACAGCATTTACAAGAGGTTTGCAGTTCCAAAGCTACTGCAGTTTCCAAGTAGTGTGTAGTTTAACAGAGGATAGGGATGGCATTTGGAAGATCACTGTTCCAGTTCTTGCCTTGCCCCTGCCACTTCCTAGGTATTGCTTCCTTGGTTGGTGCCAACATGTTCTCCACTGAAAAATGAATCGAAACAGCTAGCTGTGGGATTCCAGTGGGAGAACCACTGTGAAGACCAGAGAGTGTGGGTCTTTTTCCAGGAAAAAGCTCATCATCCTTTTGATCAGCAGCCACCAGAGATCAGTGTAAAGTACTGTGGAAATGGGTGCTATTGAACCATGGTTAAACCTTCTGAGATTTCAGGCCCATTAGGTAATGGTGGGGGGAAGCTTGTCTGCTGCAGGCATACTAAGAGATAAGTCTGACACTCTCTGATGGGTGGCAAGGAAGCAATTTGGAAGCTTCATTAGTGGAACCCAAGCTTATTTTCTGAATCCTTTGGAAATCCCCAGCAATCTCTGCTTAAGCTTGGGCTCGTAGTGGAACTGGAGTCAGAGAGATGCTGCTGGGATATGGGTCCTAAATGGAGAATATGCTGTTTGATTTGCTAACAGAGTGGAGGGGTGTTCACGTTCGGTGCAGGTTCCTGTGGGCAACTGGGACATGACTCCATGAATGACGAAGTGAACCCCCGAAGAGTTCTTGAGCTAATGGGCAGTGAAGTATCCCAGATTGCCTGTGGCAGGTGAGTCCTGTCCTTCAGTGGAGGTTAATGCTGACACTGGCTCTTGTAAATGGAAGGAATAGTCTTGCTTCTGCATTGTACACGTCAAAATTAAGTTAATTTGTACCCGTCTCTGTTACAGACACCACACTTTAGCCTTTGTGCCTTCTTCAGGAATGATCTATGCATTTGGCTGTGGAACAAGAGGCCAGCTGGGAACTGGGCACACTTGCAATGTTAAGTGTCCCTCTCCTGTGAAGGGTCACTGGGCAGCTCACAATGGGCAACTCTCAGGGAAGCCTGGTACGTACTGCGCGTGATTTAGAGCGGCAAATGGACATGAATCACTTCCTTTCATCCATTGCGGTCGAAAGACACCTTGACATTGTTCTGTGAAAGTGCTTGAAACGGCAAAAAAAACCCATTCCCCTGGCCTGAGTGCACTGGGGAATTACTGTGTGACCTCTTGCTCTCTGTTACTCTGTGTGCCCTCTCCCTTTCTCTTATCACGGCAGAGCTCAACATTTCACAATCTTGAGCCTTCATGAAATTGTCCTAATGCTGATTTCTGAGGGCTCTGATTTCTCATTAAAAAACCCATTGTAGTTTAAAAATTACAGCTTTCCCCTCCTGTCAGGCAGTATGTCTCAGAAAAAAAAAAAAAAAAAAAAAGTAAAATAAAGTGCTGAAGTGCTTGAGTTCCTACTGAGTTCAGCCTTGCCTTCAAGTGTAAAGCATTAGACACTGGCAGTGCAAATGTGGAGGAAAGGCAAAGCAGAAACTTGCGTTCATCAGCCCCTAACACAACTGTGTCGCTTTCCTCAACAGATGCCTGTAAATATCACATTGTTAAACATATCTTTTCTGGAGGAGACCAAACATTTGTGCTTTGCTCCAAATATGAGGTAAAACAAATGAAATACTTTCTCAAGCCTGTTCACCTGTCCCAGCCCTCACTATGCACCTTTTTTTGGTGGTAAACCACTTTGATCATCAGGGAAGGGAGTTACTTCCTTGGCAGATGGGAAGAAAGGGACTGCCTTCCTCCTGAGACAGTGGGGCCCAGGTGATCAGTGTAAGGCAGCGGAACACACAGTGGGGTTCTGACAGATCAGCTGGATTGTGGGCTGAATGATGGTTTTTCTCCTTCTGGCTTATTTATTCCAGTAAGTGTTTAACATACACTTTAGAGGCATGGAAATAAATCTAGACGAAATGTACTAAGCCTGTAGCTATATACAGCATTATTTAAAAGGCCTTTGGTACATTTAAGGAAATGTATTTTGTTTTTCTTTTTTCTTTTCCTCTTTGTAATAATGGTTTTGCTGATTGTCTTTTTTTTTTTTTTTCCCATGCCTTTCCTTTTGGCCCATTAGTAATGTTGCAGCTTCCTAATCAAGCCTGTTCAGAGATCGCACCCAGAGACCTATTAATTATATATAGAAAACTGAGATTTTTAATAAGAAGGAATTGTTTTTACAAGCCTTGTGTTTGCTGAAATCTGTATCTTCTCACAGAATTCCTTGCCTGCTGATGATTTCCGGACCATAAATGAAACGCGTTATACCTGTTTAATAAATGATGAAACTATAGATGTCTGGAGGCAAAAGCTTTTAGAAAAGAACAGTTCTAATTCTGTCAAGTAGGTATTGTGGCACTGGACAAGCCTATTATTGGAAGTTTTATTTAAATAATTTTGTTGGCTTCCATGCCCTGTTTTCACTTGAAATTCAGCAGCCTTTTCAAGTGTGGTTCTTGGTTATATCCAAGGGGAGTACAGGTGCCAGTCACAAGGATGCTAGGTTAGAGCTTCCTAGCAAAACCAGAGGAATTTAAGGCTGCTTCAGGATATTGCAAATAGTGGGTGGGAAATGGATTTAAAAGTTGTTCTTTATTATGTGCTTAGAGTTTGTGTAAAGCAGCAAGAAGCTGTGAACACACTGGTTAATTTTTTTCTTGTTTGCCTGCTATGAGAAGGGCAGAATAGATGGAAAGGCAGCACTGCTAACCTCCCTCCTTTGAAAGAGGAGTGTTATATGATCCTGAGTAAGCCACTTAGCCTTTGAATGATGGGATGATCTTGACGTTGTTTCCCATTGAAGGAAGGGAAGATAGCTGAAGAGATTTACTGGACATCTGTTTATACCCTCTCTCTCTGTTTTCTTTTGTCTTCCTGCTGCAAACAGTAATGTTGTTCAGATACTGTCCTCGGCTGCCTGCTGGAATGGAAGCTTCTTGGAGAAGAAGTAAGTATCAAAGAGAGTTAAGTAGCGTAGCTTTCCCTTGAGGCAGACTGGAATCTCTTCTTTTCTCTACTTGCTTTTGCACTGGGCTTTGATTTTTTGGTCAGGAGACTGGGGCAGAGAGTGTTTACGGAAGAGGTAGGCAGTCAGAGCTGGGTAAGGAAGGCAAATAGTCTAGGAAAGAGCATGGTTTAGTGTACATATACTGTACACGTTCCTGGAGTTGTCATGCTTATACTTTTTCTGTATGAAATTAATATAAAAATCTTTGAAAGAGAGGGTTGGGAATTTGACAAGAAGAGAAATGAGTGATTGATGCCACGTACCTGAATAGTCTCTCACCCAGCTGAGCTAGCTGATGAGGGCTAGTGCTTGTAAAGGGAGGGAGGCATACCTCAGCACAGGCTGCTCATGAAAAATACATCCAGGCCAGCATGGAAGCACTTTTCTTTTAGGTGACATCAGTTGTGAAAAAGTTTTGTGCTTTTGCGTATGAAAGCATGAGTTTCAAATGGATGTAACTAACAATAGGTGGTGACAAGGATGTAATAGGCACAGCTGAGTCAAAAGCTGTGGGCTGGGAAGGATTATGTTGCCTGCATTTGTGAAGGTTGGGGAGGTAACAGCATAAGTTGAGGTGGGGGAGGAATTTTTTATGGTGACGTAATGAATAAATGACCTGTAAGTAGGTGAAGATGAGCCTAGTTACTCTGAATAATTTTTGAGTAATCTTCTCCAAGAGCAGCTCGAAAAAGAAAACAAGTTACTCATTATGCTTGCATTTTTCAGCTGGTACAATGGTTGATTCTTCTCTAGCCTTGGGGAAAGGCAGCATTGTTACTGCATGTGGAGAGTTGTGTCATGTTGGTTTAAAACACTCAGTGAGTTTTCTAAGTTGTTGGGTCACTGCAAATAGTCCCATGCCTCCTTTGAATGTGGAAATGAATGGAGTGTGTGACTTGATCACCTCTGGGCAGTTCTCTTCACACCCTAATGATGTCCTGGCCAGTGCAGGACTTAACTTTCACAGAAGATCTGTGACTAAATAAATCATAACATTTGAAGCCAACGTATGCTGAGGTGAGGCTGTATTTAACTAGCTACTACTATGGAAATAACTGTTCTACTCCAGCAGACAATATTTACCTTCTCATATAATTACGGCCACATCAGAAAATTGACAAAGGCATCCCATGTTTAACCGGTACCGTTTCCTTCACAGTGTGTCTGGTATGACAGTGTCTCAGGGATGAGGAGTGACATACCTGGGAAATCTTGAGGTCAATAGATTTGTAGCAATTACTGTTTTTTTTACTAGCATCTGCAAAGATTTATGTGCATTTTTACTACAGACTGTGTTGCTGAGAGTCTCTGCTCCAGATGCTGCACATGCTCCAGGTGCTGAGCTAGGTAGCTTACCTGCTGGACTGCAGGACATTTCGGTGTCCCCAGATCTGGCTGTTGGACTGTGTTGTACTTTGCAGGCTTGCCTTCATTACCCCTTTTATACAGGTAGCCTGCGTAAATTACAGCCTTTCACACATAGCAGACAGGAGAGAACATTTCTGACGTCTGAAGACTGTTTACAACTGCTCTGTGGTTTGATTGCGATCATTTAGTTTTAGAAAAAATGAGAGTGGAATTACCAAGTTCTCTGAAATCTTGTTTGTTATGTTTTGAAAGCCTTCATCTGATGTTCCCTTGAATAATGTCATCTTATCACCCTTCCCTTTCTTACTGGGTGTTATTTTCTATAAAAATAAATAAAGTGTATGTGAAGAAAATGCAGAGGATCCTGAAATGATAGATAGGTATTATACAGGTTTTTAAGCAGTCAGTCCTGTTCAGGCAGGCTATTAGCATAGCGAGGAGTCCTGGGGAAACCAAAGAGTTTGATGAAGTGTTTATTTGCAAGAATCCGAAATCTAAGCAAGGCCCAGAAGAGTTCAGAAAGGGGCACTGTGCATCTTGTCCTTAGCAAGAAGATTCCAAGTTGTGTTTTGTTTCTAGTCTGGTTCATTTCCTGGAGGTCAGGCAGTGCCAATACAGAGGTAGTGTTTTCAATTCCTTCAACTTATGTCTGTTTGTCTCTGATTTTTTTTTAAAGAATTGATGAACATTTTAAAACCAGTCCAAAGACCCCAGGGATTGATTTGAACTCCACCAGAGTGCTGTTTGAGAAGCTGATGAACTCTCAACACTCCATTCTCCTAGACCAGGTATTGCACTTAAAAATTTTTGGGTATTCAGAGGGGATATAAAGGCTTTGTCCCTCTGAAACATGGGAGAAGAAGCGCATTTTTTAGGGAAAGTTTGTATTTCAAATCTGCAGGCCAGATTCATCTTGGTATCTGTGGATACATCTCCATTGACCTGGATGGATTTTGACCTCAGAAAACGTCTCAAAGATTTGTTTATAAAACAGTTTTTTTTCATGGCATTTAATACTTGAACTAACTGCTGAAATTAATTCTTGTATGTTATGCTTGAAAATAATGACTGTGTTCTTATTTCTTATGGGTCAGCAGTTGAGTACTTTCTGGTTGTTTAGTTTATTCTAACTCCCCTAAAGCAGAGAAGACTTGGTGTGTTGAGTAGTCCTGTGGATGAGGCAGTCCTTGTTTTATGTACAGTGGGACCTGAGTACACTGAGCTATGGCACAGTGCAACTAT
Source organism: Aythya marila (assembly GCF_965140915.1). Lineage (NCBI taxonomy): Eukaryota > Metazoa > Chordata > Aves > Anseriformes > Anatidae > Aythya > Aythya marila. Next base: position 11,757,102 of record NC_139045.1, on the reverse strand, counting down.
TTATTATAGGTGTCAGTGAGAGAAGTGAGTAGAAAGGTGTTGTGAGATGTTTTGCCAAATTGGAATTGTAGCAGGTGAAATTTTTCGTGTTATCTGCCTGCTTCAGACGCAATTATTTCTGGAGAATTTTAGCTATACAGTTCTATGTCTTTTTTTTTTTTTTTTTTGCCATGCTTTAACGCACACAAAAAAACTAGTTCAGCAATGTTTCTAGTCTGAGAAATTCAATTCACTGTACTTCTAAAGCAGGGATGTGGCCTTCAACAGGAAGGGTTTACTAACATAGATATCCCTGGAAAAAACTGCCCAAACATTTATGTCTTTTTGGGAAAACATGAATTTAGTCCTGTCCTGTGGAATGCTTTAAGGGATCAGTAACAAAAGCTGTTAAGCCTACCTGTGCTACATGTGCTGTGTTTCATTATTATTTACTCATCTATTTTGTAGGTGATCTATCATCCGGGATAAGTTGCCTCCTTTTGTCTTTTTTCCCCTGTAGATACTGAAGAGCTTTGAAAGTTTCTTGATTCCTCAGTTGTCCAGCTCACCACCAGACGTTGAGGCAATGAGGATCTATCTGATTCTCCCTGAATTCCCCCCCTTCCAAGATTCAAAGTATTATATCACGTTAACGCTTCCTCTGGCAATGGCTATTCTGCGCTTAGACACCAACCCCAGCAAAGTTCTTGGTAAGAGGCTGTCATTTAAGATGCATATTGCTCTCACGATCCAGGGAGAACACAAAGAGTTGCCTTTGGATCTTTCAGTCAGGTCTTTATGTTGGTTTAATTTTGGTGTTGTGTTAACTATGACTTCTATGATAATGTTCTTTGTGATACGGTGTTGCTATGAAGCAGCTGCCTCTAAAAAGCACCTGCGGACCAAAAGCATTCAAGGAATCCTCCCCCAAAACCTATATTCCTATGTAAAAGAATTTTAAACACAAAATTTGAATTTTAAATATGAAATATGTGGGAATGAAGACTGTGCCATACAGGTAAGATAGAGGGAGTTAGTGAGTTATTGTAATATAAAACCTATAAAATTTATGGTGGTGTGGATAATAAATGAGAATGAAATATTCTGCTTCTAAATTAAAACAACTCAACCTGAACTTTCTAAGAACATGTACTGGGGAAGTTAAACTAATTTACCTTGTCTAATTTACCTACATTCAGAGACTCAATTCCAGAAAATTTTAATGCCTCTATGTGAACATAGATTTTGTGTATCATGAAGCTTAAGTGATCTTACTCTGTTAATTTAATCAGACATTGTCCACATTGAAATTTCTTTTCTGTGTAAGGTAAATAAATGAATATACTGCTAATATAAAGTTAACCTGATCAGTATAAAGGGCAGAAAAACCTATTGGTTGGTCATGTCTAAGCTATATGTATAAACAGTTCATCTCCTGTTTCAGAATCTTAATTCTACTAGCTTTATTTCCTATTAGCTCAATATAAGCTAAGTAGGAGATAAGCTACTCAAAAGTGTTACTTGTGTTTGCTAGGATATTACTTTTTAGTTATTTTCTTCCGTTTCTTAATGTGATCTTATACTAATTTGCACAGTATTGTGTAAAATGCTGTATAATAGATTCAGACGTCCAGAAGCATTGCTCCAGTGAAAACTGTTTTGAACTTTAGTGATTTATTTATTATTCTATTCAAGGAGGTTTTGTAACCAGATTTTCTCCTATGCTCAGAGTTCCTAGTCCATTGTGACTGTTAGAATAAAGAAATATAAAGGATTTTTGTACTTCTGTCTGCAAGAATATGTTGTTTTGCTGACACTTGGGAGGCTAAGTTGGTGTTTGTTTCTAGCAGTTGATGCGATGTTTTCCCAAGCTGCATCTTCTACTTTGCAGGTGGATTGGTTCTAGCAAAGACACTCATAGGCAGGGTCCCTTCAGAGGAGAGGTAAGGGTTACTGCCTGTGGCAAGGAGGAAATCAGCTTTTTAAAAAAGAGGGAGCTTTAGTGCACATGTGTTAGGAGACACCTTCTGACATCTGCTAGAGAAGGATGTGGTACAGATGGAGAACTGACCAGAGAGCTACTTTTTTATCACTACAGACAGACAATGTTTTGTCTGCAAGGACACAGTATCTTGAATATGAGCTTCTTGAGACGGTTGAAAAACCTTGATTTCAGGCTCTTGTATTGATCAGGGGTTGGGACTGGGTGGTGAGTGACATGGTTGTTTGTGAGTGGAAAGTTTCTCAAGTTCTGATATCTGCAGCTTACTTTGCTTGCTTTCTATTGCAACAATTAGGAGAGATGTAGGGAAGTTTTTAAAACTGTTTTTAGGGGTGTTCCCCTACTTTCATCTTTATGTAGGGGAATATTCTGTGGTGTTCAATTCAGGATGTATTTTTATGTTCCTTTTCTTTCCAGATAACTGGTGGTCTCAAGTGTGCCCACGATATTTCCTTAGGCTAGTGGATCTCTATAAAGGTGCAGTAGTTTACCTCCTCAGTGGAAGAAAGACATTGTTGATCCCGGTCTTGTTCAGTAGCTACATTACAGCTGCTCTCAGACTTCTGGAGAAACTCCACAAGGTAAGCCTTGGGTGTACGTTGGCTCAAGATGCCAACATGCAGATACTCACTCGGTCTTGTCTGCCCTTTGGCAGTTTTCGGGGCGAATTGGTGACAGCCCTGGCTTGTGAGCCGTCTTGTGTCACTGAGACACCACAAGAGTGAAGATGTCAATGGTTTTCATGAATTCAGTGTACTTGAAGATTGCTTAGTCCTGTCTCAAATACTCATACTAAAATAAAAGGGATGATGGCTTTTTGCAAGACTTTCTGGGGCCTATTGTTGCAAGCTGATATATTTGATTTTATGAAAGCCTGTTCTAAAAAAATGCTGGATACATCCATATTTTAAAAGCCATCTGTTTTCTTCCCTAGGTAAATCAGAAGGTTAAACATGTAGAATATGATAAGTTTTATATCCCTGAGATTTCCAGCTTGGTGGACATTCAGGAGGATTATCTCATGTGGTTCCTACATCAGGCTGGAATGGTAAGAGCCACTTTTGTCTCTCCAGTCATTAGAGATCTGCATTTTTAATATCCTTTTTGAGAGTGTAATGTAATCAGTATAGGAGCATCTATATGTTAAATCTCTCAGATTTGGATAGTTGGTGCCTTGAAGTTGACTTAAAATAAAACCAGAAGAGCTAGAGTTAACGATATTTAACTAATGTTTGCAACAACCTCTGTGATTATTCATGTGAATCCCATTCAGTCCCTGCACAAAGGGATTAATTCAGTCACTGGATCCTTTTAATGTAATCAAGACCTCAGGAGCCAAGTCCTGTATTCTAAAATTATAATTTTTACCCTTTACTTCTGCTGTTTAGGCAGGTATTGTGAATAATATAGCCAGTGGTCTTAAAATGTTGCTCTGTAAGAGGAGGCAGTGTGACGTTCTGGCTAGGGGACTGAACCAAGACTCAAGAGATGTGGGTTCTATTCCTGGCTCTTCCAGTAACCTGCTGGGTGATCTTGGGTAAGACCCTTCACCTCTTTTATGCCTCACTTTCCCATCTTTAAGAAAAGAGATAACTGAACTGAGGGCTGGACAATGCTGTATGGGAACCCAGTGAGATTATTTAAATAATGCAAGGAAAGAAATCCCAGATATGAGAAAACAAAAAGACATCCATCAAGGGATGCTGCAAGAGTAAAATCGGACTGTAGCAAGAATTTCTGTATGTGTCTGTATGCACTTTCTAAATGTTGTGTGTGCTGTGTCCCCTCTCCCATCTTCCGTCATATAAATAGTGCTCTGTGCTTGCTTTTAGTGAGCAGAGCAATAAAATAATGACTCAGTTGGATATAACAGTAATAGTTAAAATTGTATTGATAGAGCTAACGAGAAGAGTAATTTGTGTTGCAGGAATGGCCTTGTATTGTTGTGTTGTGGCCTTGTGTTCTTTCCTGTTGTTTCATGTGATCTCTGCCTTGGGGATAGTTTTCTGGTTGTTCTTCATAAAAATAAGTTTCACCTCTGGCAAGCTAACAGGCTTCTGTGCTAGTTAGTCCTCTTAGTAATGTTTGATGTGCAAGTTTTGGATTAGGCTTGTGCATTGTCTTGGGAAGGAAGTTCCCATGCTTTTTTTTTTTTAAGAAGAAAAAAGTGGCTTGTTGGTCCCAGAGGAGAAAAATTTTGTGGGTCACCTTTGAACTAGTCTGTCCTAAAAAAATATCTGACACAATCAAGAGAGTAAAAGTTTTCTTTTTTTTTTTTTTTTTTTTTTTTTTGCCTTCGCAGAAAGTTAGACCATCCATCATGCAGGTAAGGAAATTGTGTTTCATGACTCTTATTTGAAGCAATGCTTCTAGAAGCTGTACGTGGGCACCAGTCTGTCTGTGTGTCTTGCAGGATGCCGTGACGCTCTGTTCTTATCCCTTCATCTTTGACGCTCAGGCTAAGACCAAGATGTTACAGACAGATGCAGAACTACAGATGCAGGTAATCATTCTCTCTTCCAGTTTTCCTGCCTCATTTCTTTTTGACCTGCCTTTTACATTGGTGCCTGAATGGAAGGGAGTTCACTGGGGGTTACTTTGTGCCTCATTTTATTGTTTCTATGATACGAGAGAGCAGAATAGCTGGAAAAGCTCTTAGCCCTATCCAGGGCACACACAGTATTGAGTTTCTTTTACTTCAAGAGGTTTGGTAACATCAGAATTGCCAGATGTGCATGTCAGGGAAATGTAAACTGTACCTATGGAAGGAGCACTCGTGTATTTATGAGAAGGATGAGAAGAAGTAAGGTGAGGTCTCTATTAGAGGAGCTGTAAGGCTTTTGGGTGAGTGAGCACCTTTTTGAAGTTTGTGTGCAGCACAGGAGTGGTTGTCAGGACTAAGGGTTCAAATCTGGTGGTCAAAGCTTTGACCAGACTTTGCATCTTTCCTGGCACCAGAAAATCACTGTAGATGAGGGCTTTGAATTGTATGCAGTGGGTTCCTCACAAGGCGCACATCTTCTCACATGGTGTTTTAGTAACACTGTTTTCCCTTGTAGACTCTGATTTTATCAGGGTTGTGCTCACACTGAGTCTTTTGACTCAATAGAAGTATAAATAAAACCTTTTTCTTCCAGCCACCTAATGTCAAAAAGTGTTCAGGAGTTTAATATCTCTGTTGCTCAAATTTTAGAATTGCTCAGTGGACTCAAACGTATGGATGTGGGAAATAGGGGGGCAAATGGGAACACACGCACACACTTGTACAGAGTGGGCACGCAGTCCTCATACCCTGAGGAAGCCAAACCGAAAGAGTAAGGAAGAAAGGAACATCAGGCACATAACTGTTTTCCCTCTAGAAGAAGAAAGGAGCTGAACAGCAGCTGATTTTCCTGCCTCTGTTATCTACAGGTGGCAATAAACGGTGCAAATTTGCAGAATGTTTTCATGCTTCTCACCCTGGAGCCTCTGCTGGCCAGAAGCCCTTTCCTGGTACTTCATGTCCGCAGGAGTAATTTAGTTGGTGATGCTTTAAGGGAGTTGAGCATCCATTCAGATATTGATTTGAAAAAGCCTCTTAAGGTAAGTTTTCCTCGAACCCTCTCATGCAGCTGGCACTTCTGAAGCCTTTCCTCCCTTCACATTACCATTTTGCCAGTGTACTGCCATAGGTGTAGCAGACAAGGGCACATCTAATCAGTGGGGGAGCTGAATCTTTCTCCTGTCTGACTCCTGGACTGTTTTGGCAGTAGTCAGTTTACGTGAAGCCAATTAGAAGGCTTACTTTTTTTCTGGTGTCTCTCCTATATAGGGGACAGAGGAGAAGTAATGTCTATGATATTGCACAGTGTCTGTTTCACCATGCTGCTGGAATGGGCCACCTACAGTAGGATGTGTTTTTAATATCTGAGAGGTTGCTATGAAGTTCAGCAGCTGCTGCCTGTTGCTGGGAAGACAGGTGGTTATTTATGTCTTGGCTGCTATCTAACAGGAACAACATAAGGAGTTACATTTTCAGAGTATCAGATTTGCCACTCCGTGTTCCCTGTCCTTACCTGCAAGCAGAGCACTTGAACTGGCTGAAGATTTTGGTGGATTTGGACATGTCAGACAAATTGCTTTGTGTGGCTTCCAGATGGAAACTTGTCTGATTCACTCTGTCTCAGCTCTGCATAATTGTTACTGACCTGCTTTTTCTGCAGGTCATCTTTGATGGTGAGGAAGCTGTTGATGCTGGAGGAGTGACAAAGGAATTCTTCCTCCTCTTGCTAAAAGAACTCCTCAACCCCATCTATGGCATGTTCACTTACTACCCAGAGTCAAACCTGCTGTGGTTTTCAGACACGGTGAGCCATTGCCCTCTCTACACACGGGCTGAAATGATGTGCTGCTTTAGATGTAATTAATTTAGTAGCAAACTATGGAAAAGAAATGATCTTCCTCCAATTTTCCTCCCACAATACAACGTGAGCTTTATTTATGGTCAGTGCAAATTAGTATAGGTTCATTAACTTTATCAGAACCATGATACTGATGCCTGTTAAGGAATTGGCTCTTTCTCTTTATTCTTATCCCATAACAGGACTTAATATATCAAGTATCACATGACAGTTCAAAGAACTCTCAGATAGCATGAACTGCTTTTCATGCTATTTATATGAATAATTGTGCTATTCTACAGAACCCCAGGTTCAGGTTATACTGGCATTAAAATTTAGTGCTTGCCTTGCCATTCGCTTATTTGCAATCAATCCACTTGTTCATGCAACACAGTCACCTTCAGGGCCTAAACTCGTTAATGCTTTATGTGAGGAAGCTCTTGAATGGCAAGAACATTGTAGTGAATATTGGTTGGTTTTGGAAAGTGGGGAGTGGAAGTTCCCTCTACCTGTCAGATAGCTGGAGGTGATGGTTCATCTCCTTTTTTCCTCACCTTCCTAGTTAGTAAGGAGGAAAATGACGATGTCATTGTTACCTTCGGGTGCATCTGTCCTGGTGGGGGTTCTTTTAATTTATTAATTATTCTATAAGGAAGGAAATGACACAGCATCTTCTGCAACTTGTAAACAGTATTGCAGAGCAATTATTCTTCATGTTAATGCATGTAAAATAACGAATCTTTTGACACTGAAGTAATGACAATCACTGAAAATATCTAAGTCGTATATTTACAACATTTAGCAAATACAGGCAATGAGACCGTGACCAACATACCAACGTGACAGTAAATATGTGAAGGAATGAAGGCCTCTATACCAACACCTACCTATGTTTGCCTGGGTGGCACTGTGGTTACGCATAAACTTTTAATAGAGGATAAGATGGGTGGTAGGGAGAGAAGTGTTAGACCAGTTTCTTGCAGTTCATAGCTGGCAAGCGTTGACGCTTTGTTAATGTCTAAATGCAGAAGTATTTAAAAAGGAAATAAAAGGCAGATAAGGTGGAAACTAAGTGTTGCTGTTTCCACAGCTAATCACAGGTTGCAGAAGTAATAGGACTTGGTTCTGAAGCTTCATTTCTGTGCCACACTCCAGCAAGGCTAGGGACAAGGAATTTACAACAAGACTGGGACCTGATGCACTCTGATACTGTCCCAGTTGGGAAAGCGGGGGCTGTCTTCTTCGTGCATGGGGTAAGAGTGCTGTGCATTGCAGCAGAAACAGTGCGTCTCATCAGGGTTTCTCTCTGTGGTTTTGAAGTGTTTTGTAGAACACAACTGGTTTCACTTGATCGGCATCATCTGCGGTCTTGCAATCTACAACTTCACAGTGGTAGACCTTCACTTCCCTTTGGCTCTGTACAAAAAACTCTTGAACGTGAAGCCCTGCCTAGAGGATTTGAAGGAGCTGTCCCCTACGGAAGGAAGGTATGAAAAACAAGATTTGCATCCTGTCTGGGATGGGAAACCATCCATCAGAGAGCAAGAAATGCCAGGTGGGGTAAAACTGTTCAACAAACCACCTGGTCCTTCTGAGTGACTGATTAATTTGGGGGCCTGTGAGCCTAGCAAAATACATAAGACTGTGGTGAATTTCACATAGGCCTTCTCCTCTTCTGTAGGCTTATCAGATCTGTCTGCTAGGGCTGTAACCTCTGTACCCACCTTACTGACCCCAAAAACCTTGATATCAACACAACCAAAATATACCTACCATGTACCTTTGGAAATGACCGGGGACCTGCCACCGAGTTGTGGGATTTCATGCCTGATCCCAGATCCTAGCCTCAGCCTTTTTCCCCAAGCCAGGCTTGGGTTAGCAAATAGATCCACTGTATATCTCTTGGCATAGCCCAGGGTGGGATGTGTACGTTGGATGTGAACTTACTGCATCCTTGAATCAGTGCAACTCTGACCTGTTCCCATGCCAGAAGATAGGGAGTTGAATGGGGTGAAGGAATGACTTTTTCTAAAAGACATGTTGAATCTCTTCTATGTAATCGCATGGGCATATTGGTTTACTTTGATACTGAGGGGTTAAAATCCCACTGTATGACTGCTGTCTTCATGTTTCTTTTGAGTTGCTGTCCGATTTACCAGCAAAAAGCTGCAGGTCTAATAGTAACAAAGTAAAGTGCTAGGAAGACAGCAGCAGGATTTTGAGGGATAGTAGAAGAATATCTTCTACGTAATGGGGATTAAGTTATAGCTTCTCACCACCCTCTTTGTTGCTTCAGGCCTTTGTGTGTGTCTAGATAGCATATGTGATAGATAGCATAAATATCTAGCAGTCCTTGAGAACTAGAAATGTAACTGTTTTGAGGCCAGGATCATTAAAGGGGATACATGTAGGCATGGACTACGCTGATAACTTGTGTGGACTGGCATGTATCCTGCTTCTAACAAAGCATCTCTTCATTTGAGGCATATTTCTTTTTTACTTCTTCAAGTGAATCAGAGGTGCTCTCTCTTGTAATCCTATTAACCAGATGTGTGATGCGGTTTACTTTTGCTGATTTTCTTTTGTCTTTTAAATGTTTGACTTTTTTGAATCTTTTTTTTTCTCATTTCTTTCCCTGACTCTCATGTAGGAGTCTTCAGCAGCTTTTAGATTACCCTGGGGAAGATATAGAAGAGACATTCTGCTTGAATTTTACAGTAAGATACATTTAACATATAAGTTTTATGATAGTCATAGTACAGTTAAAGCCCATTCATGTCTATCATAGTTTATTCAAAAATATGCCTGTAGCATATACCCACATACTTAACGTTAAAATATTAAAACTCACTTGTTCTTTTATATATGATGATGAAAACTAAGCTAGTAAGTAGATTAAGTAGAGTGATTTTCAGAATATCTTTATTGTCAGTGCGGTATGTGACTTAAATGACAATGTCCAAGATCTCACACGAGACAATGAGAACTAGATTCCTGAATCCTTCTTGAAACTGTAAGTTAGGCTTTGACATCACTGGGTCAATTGTTGAAATGCTAATGCAATTTAGAATTTTCCTTGCTGTCATAATACTAATAGTTTTAAACTTCAAAATTCATAGTGAGTGTATATGGTCAGACTTCTCAGAAACCACATTTTTCTAGGAGATGTACTAATGCAGTTAGTTTCCCTCTGCTTCTAGGATATATATATATGTGTGTATATATATATATATATATTTGGTAGTAACCCAGAGACAATAGTTTTTATTACACAGTGGACAGGTTCTATAGAATTAAGAGTTAAATCTTGATGTGTGTTAACATATCAGGTCCTTCCTCATGTGCAAACATACACTCATGAAGAAATTCAGCATCATTGTTCTCCAGCTGTGTTTTCCTCTGTTAACTTGAGCAGGGTAAGGGCTTCCATGTTTCAGTGTCTTTGCTTGTAAGTCCTGATGCTGTAGCAGACTGTGAGTAGATCTGGATTCTTGTCTGTCTGTCCAGGGCCAGCCAAGGGTAATAACAGGGTATTATCAGGAAGCTCTGCCACATATTGTCAAGAAAATTCATGCTGAGCTTGGAGAGTGCCATTTCTTTTTTCATAAATGAGTGCGCATAAAGTCTACTAAATCAGACTTATCCAGGTCTGACTGTGTCTCACACAGGTCAGAGCTGCAATTCAGGATGAAGCCATAATGATGATATCATAAACTCTGTTTAAAACAAAACAAAAAAGATACTTTTAAAGACACCCAAGAAATTTTTCACCAAATTGTCTTTTACAGACTCAGCATAGCGAGATTAGAGAAATTTATTGCCTATTACCAAAAAGCTAGAGAAGTGAGAATGAAAGAAAGAAAAACTAAAAACACCTTCCTCCCATCTGCCCTCTTCTACCTTCTCCCCCCGAGGGTCACAGGGGAATGGGGAACTGGGGCCGTGGTCAGTCCCTGATGCTTCGTCTCCACTGCTCCCTCAGGGTCCCTCTCTGCCCCTGCTCCGCATGGGGTCCCTCCCAGGTGATGCCGTCCTTCCCAAACTGAGCCTGTGGGGACTGCCCACAGACAGCAGCTCTTCAAGCACTGCTCCCACACGGCTCTGTACCATGGGGTCCATCCCCAGGAGCAAACTGCTCCAGCACAGGTCCCCCACGGGTGGGCGGCAGCTCCCCCCAGATCCCCTGCTCCTGCGTGGGCTCCTCTCCATGGGCTGCAGCTCCAGCCCAGGGCCTGCTCCTGTGGGGGCTCTCCATGGGCCGCAGCCTCCTCCAGGCCACATCCACCTGCTCCACCGGGGGCTCCTCCACCCATGGGGGGGCTGCAGCGTGGAGATCTGCTCCATGTGGGACCCATGGGCTGCAGGGGGACAGCCTGCTCCACCAGGGGCCTCTCCCTGCACAGCCCGCAGGGGAACTGCTGCTGCCTGCCTGCAGCACCTCCTGCCCTCCTGCTGCACTCACCTGGGCGCTGCAGGGCTGCTGCTCACTCCTCACTCTCCCAGCTGCTGTTGTGCCACATTTTTTTTCCCCTTTCTTAGATTGCACCTCTGTGAGAGCATAACATTACTTATGGGCATGGCTCTGGGCAGTGACAGGTCCGTTTGGAGCCAGCTGAAGCTGGCCCTTATCTAACATGGAGCAGCTGCTGGACTCTTCTCACAGAGGCCACCCCTGCAGCCCCCTGCTACCAAAACCTTGCCATGTAAAAGCAATACACCTTGAAAAGAATAAATAACTGATCTTGGCTGTCAAAATCAAGGTCTGTCTGAATATGAGAGGGCACTGGGACAGGTTGCCCAGAGAGGTTGTGGATTCTCCTTCACTGTAGAAGTCTAAAACCCACCTGGATGCCATCCTGTGCAATGTGCTCTAGGTGATCCAGCTTGGTGAGGGGGTAGGACTAGATGATCTTCAAAGGTCCCTTCGAACATCAGCCATTCTGTGCTTCTGTGAAAATATGAGGCCCTTTCACGTATGGCAACTTGACAATTGACCCTCCTGCATTTTGTTTGCATGACCAATTCTGTATGTGCTGAGTATGTTTGTATTGGTACCATTGTAGGCCTGGCAAAAGCAAGAATTTTTGGTCACGCTGTCTTACAGTGAAAGCAGATGAAGTAACCTACTGACCTTCCATTAAATTAAAAAAAAAAAAAAAAACAAACAAAACAAAAAACAAACAAACAAACAAACAAAAAAACACAAAAAGGAATACTTTTTATTAATAGAGCATATGGGCTTAGTTAATATAGGTTTTATTAGTTATCACTTTTTTTTTTTTTTTTTTTTTTACAGGAAGTTGACCTAAAAGGATAGCTTTTTCTCTTCTGACTTTGCTTTTAGGCTTGACAGCAGTGCTACAGCAAATGTAAATGATGTGAAGTACTGAAACAGGAAGAACATTTACAGCAGGCAAAAAGTGTTCTGCATTTACCCTTTATCTTTCTGCAGGCGTATGACCCGAGAAGTACTTCTGGTAAAATTTTCTTGTTTTGTGTAGATCTGCAGGGAGAGCTATGGTGTGACAGAGCAGAAGAACCTGATCGAAGATGGAGACAATATTCTGGTGCAGAAGGACAATAGGTGAGAGGGGTAATATGGGGGGATGGACTCACTTGCGATGAAGTCAAATGCATTGCTACAGAAACTTTATCTGAGGTGAAATGTGGGAGAGGATTAGAAGTCACTGAACAAATTCTTAGACCGGTTGTTCAAAAGTTACTGGATGCTAGTCACACTTAAGAAATCAGGTTTTCATTATCTTTTCACCAGTACTTGAAAAATGTCCCACAACTTTTTGGATGGACATCTTCCCTATAAAAGATCTTCATAGAGACCCCCGGCACAGCTTTCTCGTGGTCAATAGAGATTGCAGTGTGATTTTGGCCCTTGGAGATTAATCCCCCTGATGGTGTGAATAGGAATTACAATTCCTGTCCTGTGACCAAAAAGCAAAACCGAGACTGGCAGACTTGTTCATGCTCTTTCTTTAATTCTAGAGCAGGAAATAATTCCCTCTTACTTATCTGATAGAGGACCCTCATCCCTTAGTGGAGCTGCAAGGCACAAGTGTATGTAAACTGCTTCTGCCTAGCTAGCTGCAGGTAGTACAGTTACCATTTTCCTCCCCCTTTTTTTTTCTTCCATCTGCTAAACTGTTTTCTTCTTATAATCCTATAATTGGATTTCTTCAGATGCCTTTATTACTTGAAACAGCATTCAAATTCTTTCTCTGCTGGCAAAACAGTGTGATCCAGTGATTAGTCAGCAGCATGGTTAGGGGCTTGTGCTAAGATTGTTTGAAGACCTTGCTGGCAAGTCTGGAGATGAAGTAATTTCCCATTAATCAGATTATTTAAAATGGTTCTGATTGTGTCTACAGCCATTGCTGTAACAAAAGCTTTGTCTGTATTACCCTCTCAGTTACTTCACTGCTGCTGCAAAAGGTGCAGCTTTACAGCTAGATAGCTACCTCCGTGCAAACCCAAGAGGAGATGGGCAATACAGGAGACTTTGAGAGAGTGAAGTAAAGATGTAAATGCCAGTGATAGTCTTTTTTTTTTTATTTTTGGCTAGGCATGCACATTCACGAGAAAAAGGTCTCTTCTTACACGGTGTGCCATATTGGCCTAGTGGAGGATCAAAGGTTTTGGCTAGAGCAAAAGTTTGGGAAGAGCATCCTGGTTAGCTCCTTCAATACTAAGTCAGGAAAGGCAAGAGAAGCAAATCCGGCTGTGCCAGCTTAACACATTCCAGAATGCAATGGCTTTGTCTTGACCAGAGTTTTGAACTCAAGCTAACCTCTAAATCCAAGTCTAGACGTGGCTGTCAATTCATCCACCTTACAGTGCTTAATGACTTCCTCCACTGCTGTGTTTAGAGGTCAGGGACCAAATTGCTGCCCTGCTGGCCTCAGGAGTGTGCTGTGTGCATGTCTTTGGGCATCGCCCTTCCTACTCGAGGGAAGGTTCGCTGTTAACTGAAGAAATTCACAGGATTGCTTTGACTGAAAAATACCAAGTAGGAAATGCTTGCGTTTTCCCTTTCTCCTTTGGAGTTTTGGTAAAGAGTTCGTGACCGTAACAGCCAAGGAGGTATTAAGCAACAGTTAAGTGCTTAATCAGCTTGGATTTCTGTAATGCTCACGTGATTTATCAGCAAAATGACCATAAAAAAAGCGCACTGGAAAATGCCCCTGTGCTGTATAATTTCTTATTCTAGGTTTTCATATTTGTCAGTCTGCTGCCTTATTTTTGTTTTTTAATTTCTCACCTAGCCTTTGCTGCTTTTATGTAGCATATGCACTGAGAATTTCTCTGCCAAAAGGTCATAATGCTTTTTTCAATTTTGGTGCCCTCTGCTAGTGATTGAGGTATTGGATTCTGTTGCTTCCCTGGTCTGCCTAGCTCCTGAGTTCAGGTGTGAGCGCCTCTTAAAGGTCAGAGGCAAAAAAACAACTGCTCCACCCAGAGACTGGTTTCATGTCCCAGTTTGCCACATTGTTTGGTGCGTTATGGTCAGGCGTTCAAAAAAAACACAACACAGTGTGCCTAGCTAGGGCTCTGGGAGGCTCTCTGTTCTGGAAGTGATGGCTTTCTGATTGCCTGCTATGTGGTTTGGTTCCCACTCCACAGCTAGGTGCTTGCTCTCTGCTTGGTTATCAGGGCTCCTTGCAGTGCCCCGTGCTAATTAACACCGTACACATACAGACTGAGAAGAGCTGTAGGTAATTCCCTGGACATCCTAAACACGGGGCTGCAATTGCTGGGTCAGGTGTGGTTCTCTGGTAATCGAATCCTGCTACTGGTGTAACTCAACCTCAGCAGAGCAGCAGGTTCCCCAGGGAAGAGGACTCTTCCTTACACCTTCCTGGTGAATCCTGTCACCCTGGCTCCCTCCTGGCTCTACGGCCAACTGGATGCAGGGCTTCAGGGTGGCTTTACTGTAGTATAGAAGAGCCTGGGCTGCTGGGGACCTCCAGCACTGCCACTGCTGCACTGGTTGAGCACACACGTAGTGGTACATGCCCCCTGGTGACTTTGTCTCTGTTGCAGTGAATCATCTCGGTGGGAGGTGAGCAGTGGGGTGAACCCATGGAAGACTCATATTTACAAGAGATATTACAGGCAGAAACAGCAAAACTGGCAGTGCTGCCGCTCGGGCGTATGAATTAAAAGTGCTTTTCTTTACCTGCTCTCTCTCAATGCCCTAGGGAAGAATTTGTTGAAGCCTATGTAAATTACATCTTCAACCTCTCCATCCATGAGTGGTACACAGCTTTTTCCACTGGCTTCCTGAAAGTATGTGGTGGGAAGGTCCTGGAACTCTTCCAGCCCACAGAGCTCAGGGCCATGATAGTCGGGAACAGTAACTACAACTGGGAGGAACTGGAGGAGGTAAAGCTTCCCTCTTGTCATGTTTTTCTTCTGTTTTAAAAGTACTAGGATTGGGCAGCTGCATGAGGTGGGTACTAGCTTGGGTCAAGAGGTGTAGTAAGCTACGGATGTTTTTATATGTTTCTTGTGCATCTTGCAATCATTCACATGAAAAGTTAACTCTCTTACGTCACTATCCTGCTACTGATAAAGCTTGTGGAGGAAATTGGGGATGAAAAAGAAGAGGGGAGGAGGACTTCTGTCTTTTTTTCATAGGGATGAAGCCTAAGATTGAAAGAAAGAGACAAAATCAGGATCTTAATTTACAGTAAAACTAACAAGGGCAAAAAGTACACAGCCAGGTGTTCAAAGGGAAGTCTGGACAGAATGCAAGAGCTGTGTCCTCTCGCAACATGTGCAGATCAGCAAATACTTGTTTTGTCTCAGCCTTAGCAGTAGAAAGGGCCTCACAGTGCAGAACATGTGATCCTGTCCACGAGTCCAGCCCGTGATCAGGTACACCAGGGTTCCTCATTACACCTCTAATTAGCTGCATACCTGGAGGCCTAAATACTGGCCTTGCACCTGCAGCACGAACACTTTCCCGTGTCTTTGAGCCATGCTGTTGCCTATGGCACATCCCACACTCCATTTCTTAGCTGTCAGACATCAGTCTGAGACACTAGCAGAGATCAGGTCGTGTTTCTACTTAGTCCTTGCTTTTTAGTGCTAGATGAAATTGTGACTTTTTGTTTTTCTAATAGAGTGCTGTCTACAAGGGAGACTACACTGCGACACACCCAACCGTGAGGATGTTTTGGGAAACGTTTCATGCATTTCCCTTGGAAAAGAAGAAGAAATTTCTCTGTAAGTATTGTGCAGTGGTGCAGGCTGTTAGCTGATATTGATGTATCAATGTCACTGGGGGGGAGATGTCACTTTATTTGGCAGTAAAAGGGGAGAGGAGGAGAAATACATGGTTTTAAGGGCAGGTGGCTCTGAGTTGGTTGCTACAGCTGGCAACTGTTGCTCCCTTGGGGCATCATGTTGAGGGAATATCGTGTCCCAAGGGCAACCTGGGAGAGCACTGAAAGGAGCCACTTTTTATTTTCGGACTGGTTTTGTTTCCTGATCTTGTGCCCACTAATGTGGATCTGTTTGGAAATGCTTGGTGTCAAGCACAGAGATGGAGGCATGCTGAGGAAAGCACTGTTTTATTGAAGGATTATTCAGATTTACGTGTCCTAAAAGAATCTAGCTCCAAGAAGTGTTGAATCTCTGTGTGGCAGTTTTGCTGAGCTGGCAGTCACCATCCCCTTACTTGGCCAGACCTGAAGCAGTTGCTGTCTTTCTCTAGAGCATTGCTCCCAGCAAACTCAGCAACATGCAGCCCAATTCTCTGCTGCTGCAGCTCCACTGACCGCAGCTTTCTTACGTATTGGCACATGCTTCCAGGAAAAAGCTTTGGAAAAAAAAAAAAAAGGCTGAGAGAGCTACAAGTGTTCAGCACGGAGATGAGACAGCTCAAGGGGCATCTTCTCAGAGCCGTACAAGCGTGAGGGTGCCCATCCTAACCGTCCTGCCTTCTCTCTGCTTCTCCTAGTGTTCCTAACGGGCAGTGACCGCATTCCCATCTACGGCATGTCAAGCCTTCGCATCGTCATCCAGTCCACAGCCAGCGGGGAGCAGTACCTGCCCGTGGCGCACACCTGCTACAATCTCCTGGACTTGCCCAAGTACAGCAGCAAGGAGATCCTCAGCGCCCGGCTGGTGCAAGCCATCGATCACTATGAGGGCTTCAGCTTGGCTTGACGTGTGTGGGAGAGGCACAGGCACTTGGGTACAGAGGAAGAAAGCGACGGGCTTGGCTTTATTTTTATAAAGGAAGGGATCGGGACATTTTGGGGGAAAAAATAATAGTAATAATCATAGATGCAGCTGATGCAGTCTCAGCCTGATGCTGCCGGTATTTTGTGGGGCTTAGCAGGGAGAGACTTTAGCTTTGAGTTTTCTGATCTACTGAACAAAATGAGTTTGGTGGGCTTTTTTCTAGTTTCCCCTCCAACTTCACAGCACTACTTTGTAGTTTGCTTTTATTGTCCCCCTTCCCTTTCCTGCCCCCCACCTTTCCTTTTCGTTCAGTTTAAACCTTTGGTGTTCCTTGCATTTAGGCTACGGTGGAAATTCAGGATGAAATAGTGATCTTTTTGAAAAGCTGTGATTTCCCCCATCCTTTTTTTTTTTTTTTTTCCTTCTTCCCTTTTTAAATGCAAGCTGGTTCTTGCTTGCTTTGAATGGACATATCCCCTCTGCCCTCTGGTCCTTGGCAGATGGTACTGGGCTGGGGTGCCAGCTGTGACCCCCAGGACAGTGTATTAGTTGCGGTACATGCTCTGTCTCTTTGCACCAGTCTATCTCATGGAGAGTATCGTGGTTTGGGGTTTGGCATGTTTTTATTTTGTCTTAAATTTTGTTTCTAAGCAGCGTCTTTATAAAGAAGCTTCAGACTCCTCTGAGTAAAGGCTTGGGGAAGGTCAAACCATACCTGTAATAATGGGCTTCTCAAACTGCCTCTCTCTTGTGTTGGTTTTCTGCTGGTAAGCCTACAGGTTAGGCAGGTAGGCTTAGCTGAGGCCTCGTTTTTCATTCAAACAGAAATGTTGTTCCAACGCAAGGTGAGGTGGCTGCTTTTACCATTCCCGCCTTTCTCAGAGGAGTCATGCCGGAGAGTGAGGGAGTGTGTGAGTGTAAGCGGTGTTTACACGCTCTCCAGCCTCATTAGGTCAGAGGAAAAGAAAGAAGCATGAAATCCACATTTTTGTGGTAATCCTCTCCTTGGAGGCTGTTTTTTTTTCTGCTGGTAGGATTATTTTACTGCGTGGTGTGGGAGGAGCCCTTGTCATCTGGTTTGCCCAGTAAGTGCTGGGACCCCTAGAGGACTACCTTCATGAATTAGGTTGGTCAGGTACGTTAGGAGTTGAGTAAGCAAAAGCATTAACTGAATTTGTCCTGTAAGATTGGAGAGCCTTTATGATTCTCTTTCTCCCAGTCCCACCACCCATTAAATGACATGCAACTGATTTCCTCATTTCTTCAGGTCTTGGTGTAAATCTCATTTTAAGCCTAGGGTGGTTTTCAAATTGACTTGTTATTAGGACATAGTATTTATGCACCACGTTCAATATATAGTATTGAACTTTGCACCTCTTAGGCTCTTTTTTTTTTTAAGACAAGCTGTTGGCTACACTGAGAGCCCTTCAGCCTCTTTCTAATGCAACAAATAGAAGACATATACAATTATATCAAATGTTTATTTTCGATGTGTGTGTACATAGGTCAGTATTATGCAATAAATTTGATGTTTAATTCTGACTCACTGGCTGCCTTTATGTTGGGAAGCGAAGGAGGAGCTGCTCTGAGCAGCTCCAGGCACAGACTCTGCCTCTCCCTGGGATCTCCACTGTCTCACAGCTTCATCTCTGAGCACCTGGAAGAAGGACTCTGCCTAGCTCTACGTTAACCCTGCTGCCGGTGAGCATTACATCCCCATCAAATGCTGCCCTGCCATCTCCAGTTACAATTCAGGGAGTTTTTCACCTGCCCCTCCTGGCTCACCTGAAATCCATCTGTCTCCATTCCTTCATTCTGTTTTTCTCCTCCTTCCCATGCACCTTGCAGGCACCATTGTGGGTACGGGCACAGGGCACAAACTGACTCTTCCCTCAGTTGTTCAAGTGCCAGTGAGTGACTGCTTTGCAAACATCTATTCCACAGAGGAACAGGGAAACACCTCAGGTTGGTCTGGCGCTTACTGTCTAAAACTTGTACATATCAGTAAGAACAAGTGATGTCTTAGCAGCATGATTAGAAGATAATATCCTTTAGCTTTACTGCCTTTACTAAACATCAATTATTTGACTGTTTCCTCTAGAGTAAACAGACCGAAAGCAAATGAAATCTGTAAGAATGACAAGTTTCTCATTTGTCTTTAACTCTTGCAGTCTTATTTTGCCCACAACCAGATAATTTTCATTTAAATAATTCACAGATGTGTGTGTCTGAAACGGCCCCGGTTCATGGGCCCATACTGCCCTCCTACAGCAGCTGTAGTGACAGGGAAAGGGCTGTTGTACACTAACAGCTCACTCATATCCCATAAGGTAGATTTGTGCACAGTATTCCACATCTTTTAAAAACAGTCTTGTATTTAATGTTCTTCAGGCAAGAGACAATGATGGTGGCATATACAAACCGTAAAACAGAGCACACAGCTGCTGCTTGGATTGGTTTAGAGTGCAGTGAGGCAAAGAACCTGGGTGCCTGTTGTGGTTAGGGGGAAGTCAAATCAGGCTGTGGAAGATACAAAGAGATCTTAGTGCTCAGGTCTCGGAGCCCTCATCCTCTGCAGGCCTGGAAGATGAGAGCAAGAGCATCTGGAAACCCAGGACAGAAAGCTGACCATTTGTGTGAGTCTTTGCAAGACTGGAATTTTAAAATCCACTTGGATGGGTCTTTCTGAGCAGTTTCCTTCACAATCAGGCAGATTATGATTTGATTTGATTTTATTTTTGCCAGTGGGAAAAGAACAGTTTAAAAAGAGAGATGGCTACGCATATATATTCTCTTCTTTTAATGTACAATTTCAGTTAACAGGTTGTGTTACTTTTAGCTTTCAAAGTTCAAAAATAGAAACTCTCTAAAGTGCATAATTGTACATACATTTCATACAAACTATCTGAAATTCTAGCAATATGCCATGTAAACAGCGGTAACTAAGCATCAGAAAATGCTACAATCTCAGTTTAAAAATAAAATGGACTGTTCCCTACATATCATTTATCAAGATTTGTCAGGGGCAAAACCCAGCAAAACAGATAATTTATCAGTACACAGTGCAAACAGGCTTTTAAAAACAAGCAGAGAAAACATACTCCGGGAAAGCCTTGGCCCAGTGAAAAATGTATGACTAGGAAGAAAGGGGCAGAAACTGTTTCTCGTGACCCTATGAAGGTGTCTAGGCCAGGTTCACCAAAGTGCTCCAGCTTTAGCCCGCTGTAATTTAGCAGAATCCCAAATGCAGATCAGCTTGCTGCACGCTGTCACCATATATGCTTTGAAGCACTTTGAGGAACCGGGCCTGAACACCACCAACAGTCTGCACCACCAACTTTTTGGAGCCCCACCGCTCATCGCACGCTTCTACTAGTGGCGTAGTGGCGCGTGATGGTGGCTCAGCAGCTGTACCTAACACAACCAGGGAGAGCTGGCCGCAGGCTGACACGTCCCTAAGCCCAGGCAGAAGGCCAAAGGCACAGCTCTGATTCCTTGGGCTGCCCTGTCTCCAGACAGGCATTTGATTCCCTCGCACTCCAACATCTTCAAAAGCAGTTTCTGAGCCCATTTGACACACTCAGAGGATCAGACTGATGTGCAGAGGCACAGCCCCACCTCTCCCACCTATGGAAACCCAACATCTCCAAAAAAACAAGCCCCAGGTCAGCACCCAAGTCCTCCAGACTCTTTGGAAATAAGAAATTCAGTCTCCACCGATTTAATTAGGAGGGTGCAATTTCTGCAATCAGTAAAATCAGTCCCCCTCCTAAGTGCTTTCATTAATTATTAACTTCATCACTTTCTTACCCAGGCGTAGTACTAATGGGCACGGGCAGACCCCGGTGAGGAAGGCTGCCTTCTGAAGCGTTTGTGGGATCCCGAAGCGACCCGCCTCAACACCAGTATTGGCAAGAATTAACACAGCACACACTGCAAGTTGAGGAGGGGTTAGTCTGAGTAGCACAACCCAAAAACCCACAGAAAAAGAAAAGGGAGAAATGGTTCTGG
Source organism: Aythya marila (assembly GCF_965140915.1). Taxonomy (NCBI): domain Eukaryota; kingdom Metazoa; phylum Chordata; class Aves; order Anseriformes; family Anatidae; genus Aythya; species Aythya marila. Next base: position 11,736,525 of record NC_139045.1, on the reverse strand, counting down.
GAGTCCACTGCTTGCCTGCTCCCCCGCGACTTGCGTGAGGCCTGGTGCTGCGCTTGGCCTCGGCTGCTTGGCTCCTGCTCCAGTTTCCAGGGCCCAGACGTACAGGGCAGCATTACTCCGTGGCTTTGGGGTTGAGACCTATTCCCAAGAGCTGCGTCCCGGTTCCAGCAGGAAGCGTTGCTGGGCAGTATCGGCCCGTGCACATGAGCTCCTGGAGCGCCAGAGCAAGCCCAGGTGGCTGATGTTACACTGCAGTTATCGGCCCTCAGCTACTGGCTTTGTTCCTGGACTCACGGCCTTTTGCTCCTTCAGGCAGCGGTTGTCTGACAAGAAGTGGAATCTGCTGTCCCAGGGCCTCCTTTTCTGCAAGTCATACAGGTGGAAATGTCGAGTTGTCCAGTCCTGCCCCAGAGACACAAGCCCTCTCCATGGGCAATGTGTGGATTGGGGCTTTCAGTTCCCTGCAGGATTCTGTGCCGCAGCACTACCTGTGCACAACAAAGCCACTGGGAAGAAAACACAGTCTGCTGTTGCCACAATCACAGCATCCTTGCTCCGGCCCACACTGCCTGATGGTCTACAACAAAGAACAAAATGTAGGCTAGCAAGTCCATATGACATCAACGCTGACCATTCACCTTAGGCTCTTGTATTCATTAACAGATAATGAAGCACATGAGGCGGGTCGTCTTGATACCTGACACCAGGTATTTAACTGAGCAGCTACCAAAATCCCAAGAGGTTCTGACTTGTAGCTGATAAAACCTCTTTTCTTCCCAGTTGCCCACACATGGTCATAACCTTACAGTACCTCCTGCCAAGTGGAACAAGCAGGCAAGAACCCTGCTGCGTTTTCTTTGCCATCCCAAACATCTGTAGATACTTTCTCCTAGTTAATTGAATTGGCAGTCAAAAAAAAAAAAATAGGTAGGGAAAAAACCAAACAACTCAACCCTGGGCCCTGGTCACCCATGTAACTCAAACTAGTCTGGGGCTATAACCAGGATAACCTTCCAGCATTCAGAAAGAGCAACAGAAGATGCTGGATTCCAAACAGTCTGGTCAAAAGTCTGAGCAAATCTTTACTGTAGCTACAAGAGAACAATCTTGGTGCTATCTGACCTGTGCCTTTACGTGAGATCAAGTTAGGGCACATGTCTGGTAAACTGAAGTGAAAGCTAGTTGATGATTTAATCACTATTCATGCTACTTTGTCTCTTGCTATGATATCCTGGAAAGGAGAAAAAAAAAAAATAAGAGCATGGTTGGCTTTGATATTCTAAATATTACAGGATCTGTAAGCAAATCAAAACACAAGAATCCCTTCTGTGCAGTCACTGAGGACAGCATCATGTCTCCTACGCTGGCAAACTCCATTTGGGCATCAGGCCTGGAGAAAGAGTGGACAACAGCAAATGTAGAGAGTGATGGCAAGCCACCCTTCCTCCCCCTCCTGCCTCTGGGATTGGCCCTTCAGTTCTCAGGGGGCTCCTCAGCCCTCCCCAGCCAGGCTCCTGGTGCATCCACTTCATGCAGTTGTCCACTCGGTGCTCTCTCTTCTACGTTTACTGGCAAAACCAATCTCCTCCTTTACATGATCTTTGAGCTAATATCTCTTTTACTGATCAGGACCTCCAGCAGCCTCAGCTTGGCCTTAATCTGCTTGTATTCATTGTATTCTTCAGACATAGGAGTGCGGTCTTCTTTCTGCACATTCCTAGGGGGAGTAAAAAGAGGTCATGAGGATTTCTGTGCCAGGACATCTTCCCTCGGCAGCCTCCCTCCACCCCCCGACAATATCAGGAGTAAGACCTACAAGACAGTTCACCTCCTCCACTACCCATCAGGGAATAAAGACAAAGTGATTTTTATTCTTTGAGAGAAGACGACAGGGGCAAGGCAAATGCCCTAGCAAAGTGGGGGAAGCTTGCATGTCGAGGTTGAACAGAATCCCATGGTTCTAAATGCAAAATCTTACTTGAAGCATGTCCTACTTCACTAGAATTGTCAGCTTCTACACAACAGTTGGTCAAAACAAAACAAAACAATACAAATAGATGAACCCTTTCCTTTTCAGGAGCCATCTGAATGTCAGCCTGCTAGATGCCAAAATAAAATACAGCTTTTCTTGGCTTGGAACCACAGGAAGAAAATATTTATTCAGATTTCTCTAAGCTTAAGTGAAACTCAAGATTCAATGATTATACAAGAATCTCTCAGGTTGGTGGGTAGTGGCAAGAATCACAGAATATTTTGGGTTGGATAGGACCTCAAAGATCACCTAATTCCAACCCCCTGACACGGGCAGAGACACCTTCTGCTAAACCAGGTTTCACAAAGCCTCATCCAGCCTGGCCTTTAACACGTCCAAGGATGGGGCATCCGCAACTCCTTTGGACAACTTGTTCCAGTGCCTCACCACCCTCTGAGTAAAGAATTTATTCCTTATAACTAATCTAAATCTACCCTTTTTCATTTAAAACCATTACTCCTTGTCCTATCACTGCACTCCCTGACAAAGAGTCCCTCCCCAGCTTTCCTGTAGAACCCCTACAGGTACTGTCAGGCCGCTATATGGTCACCCAGGGGCCTTCCCTTTTCCAGGCTGAAAAAATCCAACTCCCTCAGCCTTTCTTCATAGTAGAGGTGCTCCAGCCCTCTGTTCATCCTCACAGCCCTTATCCTCTGGACTCATTCTAATTGGTCCATGCCCTTCTTGTGCTGGGGGCCAAAGGGCTGAATGCAATACTCCATAAGTCTCATGAGTACTCATGGGTCTCATGAGGGCAGAATCCCCTCCTCGCCCTGCTGGCCTTGCTGCTTTTGGTGCAGCCCAGAAAACGGTTGGCTTTCTGGGCTGCAAGTGTTCACTGCCAGATCATGTTGAGCTTCTCATCAACCAACACCCCCAGGTCCTTCTCCTCAGGGCTGCTCTCAATCCGCTCACTGCTCAGCCTGTATTCATACTTGGGATTTCCCTGGCCCAGGTGCAGGACCTTGCACTTGGCCTTGCTGAACTTCATGAGGTTTGCCCAGGCCCACCTCTCAAGCCTGTTCAGGTCCCTCTGGATGACATCCCTTCCCTCCAGCATAATAATTTCAGGAGTATAAATATATTAAAGCATTTTACCAGCTCATTTACAAGGAGCTTTTTCTGAGGAACACATTTAGCTATATTGAAGCAGAAATACTTGTTAAACTAGTGTATGAATACCTCATAGACAAGCAAGAATAGGACAGAGATCTAAACATTCTATATAATTAATAAGAAAGCAAATTATTTTATCACTGAGGAACCGTTTCATTATTCTTATTAATTGTGCTAGAGGCAGTTGGATTTTCAGTATTTATACTTGTACTTCCCACTGCTTTTCCTAAGAAAATGTTGTCTAAGAGGCTGTGGTCCTTAAAGTTCTTTGAAAAAAAGTCATTAATTTTAATGGGCAACAGAAATGAATGTGGGTAAAGCAATAATGACAATGCAATACGTAATAGTGAATTCACATAACTTTCCACAGTTGGAGGCCTTTGTAAACGCCAAACTGAACTTAAGAATAACTGAAGGACAGAGGGATAGCTGAGAAATTACCTTCCATTTTGTCGGAAAAAATTATCTTCAAAGTCTCTTAATTTTTTTCTGATTCGCTTTTTCTCCTCTCTGACTTCTTGCAGCTGCTCTAATAGTTCAGGGCTGTTGGGTTTAAACATAAACATGATTATACTTATGTACACAACTATAACTGAAAACATAGAGTAAATATACAAATGCATGGTTGTATAGATGCCAAGTGAGAGAGCTACTCCTGATAGCAGCCCTGGCAACCTGATGTTAATTGCAATACAAAGCTCTCTGAATTTATTTCAGCAAAATGATTATTAAATTAGGCTGAAACCTCAAAGAAGGTCAAGTGTGCATCACACAATTCATCACTAATTTCTATGAAACTTACTTGCTGAAGATGGATATGGTTTTGGTGAATTTTATAGGATCATGATTCAATGGACGTGTGGGCACAGTAGACCTCAGTGCTTAACACTAACAGGACTAGCTCAACTTGATGTCTCCAAAAACTGAAAAATCTTGTAGAGTGCAGGATTGTTTTCACAATAAAGGCTCGCCATAGGTGAAGTCAAGCTACCATTTAGTCCAAGAATCCAAAGATACGTAAGTCAAATATCAGTATCAGGACAGGGTAGTTTTCTTCCAAACTCTTGGGAGTTTTGGAGAAAAAATAGACCCTCAAAAACGGGTCTATTGCATTTAGAGCTGAACTGCAAAAGATTCTGAATCAGAACATAAATGAAAAACAAAACAAAACAAAATCTATACACTTTTCTTACAAATAAAATGCCATCTTATCAAGAAGTAACATTTTGAAGTTGTCTGCAAATTCAACGTACATGGATGCTTCATGGAGATTTGAAAGCCCCATATCCTGGTTGCTCCTTGATGGCATCTTATCATCCACCGGGGAAACAAAGCCATCAGCATCATCTTCTAATTGATCCAAGAAGCTACGCACGTTGAAGTCGGTTTTCATAGTAATTGTGAAATCTGGCTTCACATTGCTGTCCTCCTCAGAGCCCTCCTCTTCCTCCTACACAGAAGGACAGAACACCCCCATAACAGAATAAGTTACTGCTTCCCTTCTCAGAAACAAGTATCTCCTTTCACGACATGCACTGGGAACAGATATGGAAAGAAGCTGATAAGAGCAAGCACTTCAACTGCTAAGCAAGACAATACACCAGAATATCACCAGGAAGAGTCCCTACACCCAGAGTGCATCAGAGTAACTGTGATTACCAGCTCAGATTGCTTAAGGAAACCCAAGACGACAAAACAGTGAAAAACTATCTAGGTTTCTTAGTAAGCTGTTGCTTTGTTTAGTTTATATATTCTGATACAAATAAAAACATTTACAGCCATGTCTAAAGCTTACCCGTGGTCCTCTACGTGCCTCTTCAAACACACAAGACAGCACACGGATTGCCAGGTTAACATGTGAAGTGTTCTCTCAACTGACACAGCTCAACAGCTCTCTCTAATGGCTGAGAATTCAAGACCTCAAATGCTCTTAGAGTGATAATGAGCTCAGATCAGTCTTTCTATGGTCAAATATTGGATATGATTGACTGTAAAGGCTTGCTATTGTTAACGTGATCCTGACATCAGCTTTATTTTACAGCCATGTAACTAACCAGGAAGAATCTAAGCATATATATATGTATATATATACATACATATATTAATATACATATATAAAAGCTTTTGAGGACTAATGTTATTGAAGACATCAACTGTATGCAAAAATATATTGTTGCAGCAGGATCAAAACTAGCTATTTTCTTTGTGTGATTCCTTGCTAATAGTTAAATTATTCGTAAGAGATTGCTCCCATATTTCAAGCAAAAAGGGAGAAAATAACACTGGGACCTAGCATAGTCCCATTAAATCCCCAAAGTCAATGATTTATAAGTGCATACATTTACATGAAATTGGAATTTGCCCAGAGTTTTCTTTTCATTTTAAAGCTCTAGGCGATGACAATGCAAACCAAAGCCAGAGGCCAAGAATTACAACCATGATGGAGGCTTGAGGATGGAAAGATTAGCTGCAGAGAAGCTTTGAGCAATAAGGATAATAATAATAATAATAATAATAATAATAATAATAAAAGATACTGAGAAGATTGAAAACATCTCAGAAGAATCTGCAGGAAACTAGTGAAAATGAAAGCAGTTTTTAGCACATGACTAGATAAGATCCTTTCTCCAGACAAATTGTAGAGCTTAAACAGAAGGCACAAAATGCGCCTTCACGAGAAGAACTGCAGCTGTAACAGCAGTCACGTACTATTGATAAACCCTGCAGATAACTTTGGGCTGGAAGGAGGGAAGGGAGACATCCCTCCCTGCCATTCACAGGACCCCAGGTGTGCTGTCCTGCCCAGCTGGGTAATGGCAGCTAGGACTGAAACAGGATAATGCCATCACTGCTGGGGTGCAACGAAGGATTTGCTAAGTCAGTCTAACCAGTAAAAATGATACTCTTATTTTAGGGGAATCCCTTCAGTACCAAAGGAGAAGCCCCCTTGCCCTTCCCTGTGAGAGCAAGTTGCTTCTGGCTTCCAGTTCTGGAGAGAAAAGGAAAGGACCATTTTCATAAGCAATGTAGGAAACCGTTCCCAAAGAGGGGAGCAAAGTCTCCATGTAACTTGAATCTGCACATCTGGCAGCAGCCTCTTCCCCATGGACACGGGTGAGCCTGTGTCAGCTAATGGGGGCTGGCACAGCAGGCTGGCCTGCCTGCCTCACTCCAGGGCACGAGCACGCACCCCAAGCCAGCAAGGATTATTCTGGCCCAGAGCTGAGGAGCGAGCCTCCTGCCAAAGAAAGCACATGGGAGGAAAGGACAGTGTAGAAATTTCACTTGTTTAGAGCTCAGTGCCAAAACACTACATCTGCCTGTCACAAGACCTCTTAAAGCATTTTGCTGTTTAAAGTGAAGGAACAAATTAAAAAAAAAATCTGAGCAAGAACTCTAATGGACAAGGCCATTGCTCTGAAGAATTCTTATATGGGAGTCTTATTTTAAACCTGCTCTGCCATTTACATCTCTAACCAAAATTATCTTCATTGACTACATCCATTTGGCTTGCACCTGCTTGGATCTTTAGGCAATTGTGAGGCATTTAAAGTTTAAAGAGCTACAAATACAAAATCTCCAGAGTAACCCAACACCAGTACTCCCAGCCAGCAAGGATTCCAGTGATTTTCTAAACACAGTCAATATTCAAGATATTCTACCCAAACGTTCTGCAAAGCATCACTCAAACCACCCTTCAAGCTTTTATCCAGCTTTCACATATACTTGGAAAAAACAACAGGAAAGTGACAGTGGGGCTCATCAAGACAGGTAGTGCTCTGTTCACAAGGTACCCATATGGGGGAAAACTCTTGGGCTTGTTAGCAATTTTCTCTGTTTGAGTGCAGTACAGTGAAAATCTGCTGTGCGCAGCTTTGCTGGGCCCCAGTTAAATGTTAATTGGCATGTGTTAATGGGCTTAATGTCACTCTGATCTTTGTCAGTGACACCACAGCTCTCCATGCTTGTGCCCCCTGCAGGACACTGGTGAGCTGGTGAGATACTGTCCCAGTGCAGCACTAGCCACAGTAGTCACCAAAGGTCACCACACTTCATAGCTGTAACTTTTGACATTGGGTGCAAGCACAGTTGAAAAACAGAGGACACAAAAATACCTGAAACAACCCAATAACCCGGCCCAGGCCACTATCACAGACCTGATCCAGCAGTTATCTAGAAAATGCTGAGAACTCAGTGCTCATCCTCCAGTTGAACGTGCTTCGGTCTGTAATCTGGTTTTAATGAGTATGTGCCTCGAACAGCTCACTAGTACACAAACTACCAGAATTGCCTTATCACAGAACCACCCTGGATGTGTAGGTTTGCAGTATCTACACCATTAACCAAACTCTGGTTGGATAACACACAAATGACATGAGTGTGTTGAAATGCTTTTTCCTGTTACACTGCAATGGGAAAAACAGACCAGGGCCCAGCTCCACGCTGCTTGTCCTAGCTGACAGCTGGACTTCCCTTTTCAGGGGAAGAAGGACCGATATTTTAAGTCTTCACCACCAAGAGCTACCACCCCACAGCAGCATGAGAAAGAAACACAACCATCCTACCATCCCAATCTGACCGAGTGTTAGCAAATTGAACTGAATTGTTCTTAATTCCATTCTCTTATTACTTGCTGAGAAATACCATTTGCAAAATAGTGAAAAAGAGCCCCGGATAAAACAAGCATGTGAATGGGAGAAGGTACAAATCCTTTAAGTGCCTGGTTCACTCCATGTGTGAGTGTTAGTTTTGTGAGATCTCATTCCAGCCACGGTGCTGTGTGCAAGTCACAGAGCTTTGGAGTGAGAGACACTATTGCAAAACAAGTTAGTGTTATTAAAAAAAGGAAGAAAGCAAGACGACAATTACAACCCAAGGTGCAAAGGATAACTGTGAGTTTTTCAGCAAAGTAACATACATTATATGCAGGTGGCAAGGGAGGGGGAAGGAGAAGGGAAAGAATGCAAAGCCAAGGAAAATGTTTAGTCTTATCTACAACAAGGGAAGAGTTTGATCAGAACTGGACAGGCTTAAAGCAGCTACTGATTTTTCAGGAAGACACTGCAAAAAAATCAACACTGATGGAAAAGAAAAATCAATCAATCATTCTCTTTTATTGGTGTAAGGGGGAAAATTGATGCAAACTGAGCAATTAGTTAGCAGCTGGAGGTCTTCACCTTTATCTCCTTGAAGAAGGAAGCTGTTTCGCCCTCGATAATTGGCTGCAGCAAAGGGCTTCTCCGCTTGCTGGAGGGGGAACCCTGTGACAGGTGTTAACAAGTACGTTACATTAGGAACCCCCTTCTCCTCCACCACCTGCTCTCAGATCATTCTCACTCACTCATTCGCTCTCTCTCAGTTCATGGCCAGACCATCAGGAACAATCCATTTCTTAAAGAACAAAAATGTGCCTGGCAAACCCTCTGAACCTTGGACCACTTTCTCTCAAGATCTTGCTTAGCAAGGAACATCATTGCCAAACGCTTCAGAAAAAGCCTTGGATGCTGGAACACTGGCTGGGCAGGAACTACGAAGTAAAGGCTGCAAGAAAATAACCCCCCAGCCTGAGGCCTATACACAAACACACACATGCACACTTGGTTGACTCTTCAGAGCTATGGTGTAAGGCCTGCTGGACTCTCCAGCCCTGCTTTCCAGGAGCCGGATTTCCCACTGAAGTGCCTAATGATGCAGAGATGGATTTTCAAATGCATCCTTCCCCTGCATGAGACTCTCACTGCTCTTATTAGAGGGTCTGGGGAAAGCGTCTCCTCTCTCCTGTGCTAGCCAGTGTGCAGTTTCAGTTTCCTGTCTAAATAGGACCTAAGCTCTCTTTTGAGAGCTTTGCCTTAAACTGTCCATGCACAACTACAGGGTTTCTTCCTTCTGATGTGCAGCAGCATCTTCATGGCTCCAATTTTGGGGAGAACTTTGCATATTCAAAGAGGGACAGCTTTTGTTTTAAATGCAAGACAACCTCCCACTATTTGCAGAAGAAAACTACTTGTCGGCGTGATTGACTGCACTCAAGTAATGATCTGCCAGTCCACCCAATTCAGCAAACAGCCTACAGAAAACAGCCATCACAGCAGTGCTGCCTGGGAACAGTGGAAATGGTAAGGGATCTTACATGACAGGGAAAATAGGAACCAAGATAAAACAATTCCCTTTCTTTAGACAGGCTAAAAAAAATCTGGGTATATATTTAGGTCAAATAATTTTTAAAAAGTGGCCTACACAAGCTGTCTAGAATTTGAGATGCTACATTTGCTCTCTAGAGGGGTGCGCTGGATTCCAAGCCGGTAGCAACGTTTCCTTGCTACCACCTTGAGTGAGGAGGCGTCTACCACTTACAGGATCTCTTTAATGGAAGTCAGGAGACTGTTCCCCTTTCTCTCAGCCAAGGAGCCTGGTATCTCTGCCTTGGGACCCATGGAAGCCTACATTCCTGTGTAACCAAGCAACATGGAAGACCTACAGTTCTGAGTGGATTGGTAAGGCAAGGGAAGTCAGGCTGTAGCCAAACGTAAGATGATGAAATAACAGGAGCAGCCCAACAGAAAGATGAAAACCATCAAAAAGTGAGATGTGTCCCATGGCTAATGAGCGGGCACTTGAATCCCCTGACCAGCTTTGCCCGACTTCAGTGTATAGCGCGCCACTGATTCACTCGTTTACCTGGCCTTTAGGTTATAAGGGAGTTGGCCATACTGACCGTGCTGTATGCCAAGGTGTAGTGAATCCTGTTTACTCAGCTCTAAACTGAAGTAAGAGCCCCTGAAAGAAAGTTTCACTTACAATGATAGGGATGGTGTTGGCTCTGGAGAGGATCTGCTTGACCAAGCGATATCTGTCATATAAGGGCTTCATCACCTGTCGTTCATTTTTGGTAACCTGTAAAGGAAAAAGAAATGAGAAACATGAATTCTGCAGCAGCAGATACTCCATTCTACAACGTATGTGCCTGTTATGACCATTATCCAGAGGGGCTTGAAGGGAATTTCATAAGGATGATAACAGCACTAGCACGGATCAGACATGCTGAAGTACTTGGGTATGTCGTCATTGCATCTCCTGTCCTAGGTGCCTAATGAAACAGCACCCAGGCTATGGGCTGTCTTGTAATGTGGCTGTGTAAGACAGATTTAAACAACCAGCTTTCACAAAACAAAATGACCCACGGAGACAGCAGTCTGTGCTTCTAATCATATCTACCATTAAGAGACACAACATGGGATTTCCCACCCTTATTCTTGTGGCTGGGACCCCAGAGGCAGTTTATGATCCAGGAAAAGAGAAAAGAGCTGCAATGACTGCCTTCCCAAGGATGCTTTCCCAGGGAAGTTAAACTATAGATTTCACAAAAGCTGACTTTCCTGTTTTGCTCTTCCTCTTTACTTCCCTTTCAAGATAGCCCTTCCTTGTCTTTTAATACCCTGCCTTTCCCCTCCACCCTTCCTCCCAGCAACTTTGCTGGGGACAAGAGTTACCACACACCTGAGACAGGATGAATCTATCACAGCTGTTGTGGCACAGAGCAGGCAAAATAGTGCTGTAACACCCACCCTGAGCCCTACTTATACTACTCTTAGTTTGAGTATTGCAAACTGCTAGATTTCATTTCTGTTGTTCCTTCAGATCCATGTTAAGCAGAAAACCTCAGTGGTACTGACAGTGCAGAAGGGAAGACCTAACAGACAATAGCTAGTGTGGGAAAGCAAAGGCCTGTCCAGCTAAGTACTAGTTGCAAGGAAGTTGGTTTCTATTTCTTCAATGGTTTGTTACAGCAGGGTTAGAAAACAAAACAATTAGCCAACCAACCTGATCATCATCTTTCTTCACATGCAGCATTGTCTAACCCACATCCTATGACTGTCCTTCCATTAGATCTTTTGTTTAACTTTAGATTATAAAACTCTTCTGAGAGGAAGCCTTAACTGACTCCGATATCATTTGTAGATTCCAAGACTTTTTACTGCTGTCAATAACCAGTTGATGAAAAAATCTAAATCAACAGCATTAACCCCGATGAACTTTGCACAGCCTCCCCTTCCACAGTAGAAAGAGGAGGAAAGAGAATAGGGAGGAGATTTTAAGATGAACTGTGTTTTGGTTTGTCTGCAGCTGACTTTCATTGGAGTAAGCTTTTTAAAGCTTTCACATCATCCCACCAGAGCAGAAGAGGGCATTGGTTTGCAAGGGGCAGATGAGGTACTGCAAATATTGCCAGGAGTGAGACTGGCAGGAACAGACTCTAAGAATCCGGAGGTAGCATCTTCCTCCTAATAAATTAAGCTTATTTCCTTTGTTGGGGGGCAGATGAATAGGGAGAAAGAAGAAGGAAGAGGTTTTTACTGCTTTTTGGGCTCAATGTAAGCATCTCCAAGCCTGATATGGTGCATATAAATGAGCAGTTTGAGCTCTACGGACTGCACGTCTGCTTCACACCTCTGAAGAACAGTCTGGCTCCCATACCTGACAACCTCAAACTGGCTGTTCATCGAGTGAGCAAACAGCTTGTGTGGATGAGGGGGATGTGAGCAGCATCACACAACTCACTGAACACTCTCTGTATCAAATTTTGTGTTTATATGTCTGCATTCAATTGGAGGCAATTTGCTAGCCACTGCAACTTTGGATGTCTCTCTGCAACAAATCAAGCATAAAACTGGAGAAACTGAAGAAAGCTTACAGGACTTATATTACTCCTAGCTTTACCACATTAGCGGTTAATAGAACACGAGGCACAGCACTACTGTTGGCTCAGGCAGCCTCTGCTATTAAAGGAAAAAAAAAAAAAAAGACTATGCTGAGACTGAGAACCAAACCTCCAGTTCTTGGCATTTCAAAGTAGATCAATGCCCCTGTTCTGTACAGGAAGATAAACATAAGCCTCAGAATGGGCAGAAAATCCTTAGGTATGCTTAGGAATAGAAAAAATAAATTACATGCTCCAGAGTCTGAATATCACCACAGAGGAAGAACACAAAGAATTAATTTAGGCAAGGCAGTTAAGTGTACGAGGCTTGAGTCAGCCCTGCAGACGTGCACCAGAACATTTAAACAGAAAGCAGGCTCTGAAAGAAAAGGTTTTGCGCATGGGCAAACTGTCTCACTAGGTAAACATTAGTAATACCAGTGGAACCTGAATATATTTTGGGAGAACATCAAAATGCAAAAAAGCTGTCAGAATAACAGAGCCTTTGACACAACCCTGGAGCACACTCCATATGGCAAATAGCAGCAGCCAAGGAAGAGACCATTGCTTACATTGTTGGAACAGCTTGTGAATTTCTAGAGATGGACATTTTTGCTTAACTAAAACAGTTCAGTTCTACCTCTGCAGGTTCGTCTGTCACTGGTACAGAAAGACCTAGCTGCACAATAAATCTGAGCTCCATTGTTTTTCTTGTTTAGTTAAATATCTTAAAAAAAAAAAAAAATCTTGGCTGAACTATCCCTATTCTCCTCAAGCTCTCAGTATTTTTCCACTGTTGCAGTGCCAGGAGCTGGGTACAGCAAAAGCTGATCAGCTGCAGTCTTCCTTGCTATGCAGTTCCATGTTGCTAGGTATAGACTGCTTACTTAAAAACAAATACATTAAAAAGTGGTTGTATAAATAAAGCATCAGAAGGTGTGTGTGGGGGGAAAGGTATGCTGACAAGATAGGCTCTGGGCTTGCTCTCTTTTTAAACAGATTTAAGTGAGTTTACTTCAACAAGGTGTCACCTGCTGATTTATATCATTGTAATAGCAAAAGCAGATTCAGATTCTGCCTGAAAAGACCAGGCAGATTTAAGTGAATTCTCTTGTGCTGGCCTTTTGCTATTTTATACAATAATAAAATTGCACGTCCTTTCATACAACCATAGTTTTCACTTGCTGGTATACGTGACTGTACAGTATTAGTTCTTCACGAAGGCATTTATTTAAATTAGCAACACTTCTTAAAACAATGGACAAAGGAGGAAATAATTGAGAAGCAAAAGGAAGGAAGAAATCAGGACTGCCATGCAGTAGGAGAATGACAGATTTGTGAGCTGTACTAATCCAATATTCTTTATAAGCAGTAATTTGCTGCTCCCAAGCCACTGGTCAAGAAATTAGCACCACCCTGAAATTAAGTTACTTTACCTCTGTGGATGGTAACAAAAATTATAATGAAGTGAAAGAGGAAGAGGGATCCATACAAAGCCAACCAGAGTACTTGGTGGCTTGGAACCTGTGTTTTTGTCATGGAAGGAATCAACAGGTCACAATATTTAACTCTCTGTCTTCACAAATACTTTTGCTTTGTTAAGATCAAACGTATGAGAAACCTCGTACCCTTCCCTTCCACATGGAAACAAACAGTTTCTCAGTGGAAGAAAAAAACCTCATCTCAACTTATGTCATGATGCTCAGGAGACAAACTATTTCATGAATCCGGCACAAAAGGATTAGCAAATTGCAAGATGCAAGTGCCTCCTTGCACATAGCAAGGTGCTGGGAGAAAGATGTAGTTCCCCTAAGATTGTGCGTTGCTTGCACACCTGTATTCCAGTGAGCCATTAATACTAGCAAATTGCAAAATTCTTGGCTGGATGGGGAACCATGCACAATTAACTATTCCTGTGCCTACTGTATCCCCAGCTAAGCTGGTGAATCAGCAGGGCTGCAAACTGAATGTCTGTGGATCCTAGCGAGTGTGATGCCAAAATAAAGCATAGTCAACTTCATTCAGCCTGTAGGCTCAGTCCTACAGGTATGTGTCACGTCCGGCACTATGTGCAGACACCGTCCTGCTGAGAACAGACTCCTCAGCAGCAACAGTAGTGAGGAAGCAAGGAGGTGACTGGAGTATGCACGTGTGCTTAGAACAGCAAGAAGTGACTGTGACATCAAAGGAGCATTGGGGGATCACTTATGACAGACAAAGACATATAAAGACATACTTTGAAAAAATGCTGCTGTACATACCGGTCTGCCGTGAATGCTTTCGTAATACAGCAAAGCTTTTTGAAGAGCCACTTTCTCAGCTGCTATCTGATCTCTTGTCATGTCCTATGAAAAGTGTCAGAGAGAGAAGAGGAAGAAAAAAATTAAATGCCTGAACTCCAACCATACTAATTGGTGGCCTAATAAACGTCCTGGCATTTTTTCATTAATGTTTTGAAGATTCATCTTTGCTTCCTAGTCTCCCCCCACACCCTTTTCCAACTATATTACTGAAACAACTTACCATGCACAGAGCCATATACACAACACAAGCAAGTAAAACCCAAATAAACTTTGTATACGAAAGCATTGTATGTACATAATGGGGATTTATTGATTCTCAGCATGCTTTGAACAACCAATGCTAAGCAACTTTTAATGACGGTGGCTGTTTTTCACTTACAGTGATCCGAGTTGTAAGTCCAGCAACAAAATGCATGTTCCTTCTTGTCTTCCAAATCTGAGACAAGCTCCAGAAAACCTCTTGCAAAGCTTGCCATCATTGCTTTGACTGCCACAAACACACTTAGCTGAGAACTAAAGTGCAGTCAGACCACCTCCTTCTGCCAATTCTGCTATGAAGTGAAAAGCTCCAGCAGACAGGCTGAAGGGACCAAGCCAGAAAAAAGGGCAGACAGTTGGAAGAGACTTTCCTAAGTTTGCCAGAGCTTCCCCACTGAACTTGCCTTCTCTACTACTGCACCAAATTCTATCATATGCCTTCTTTAAAAGGTCAAGACTGTATTCTTGCTGCCTTCAGAAAACAGCCAAACACTTTTGCAAATCTAGTAAACAAAGATAACACTGTCTGCCCCTCTCTTACAGAGTACTGCACAATTCACACATCAGTGGACTCAAGGACTTCATTTACAAGGCTACCCAAAACTCAGGAACTAGCAACATCAGACAAAAAGACCTCTCTGCTGATACCTCTCAGAGATTATAGAAACTAACTGAGCTTAACATGACACTCAGAAATGCTGTGATAAAATGCCCTGAGACAAGAGCATTCATCTTTGGAGAGAAGAAAATAGATGAAATAATCTCCAGAATCACTGGAAGACTCAGAATTTTCCAAAAGCAAATAAAGACAGAAACAGTGAAATGCAAAGCAGGAAATACTGCAGGAATTCAGAACTGTTACTTGGAGTCTGTGAGAATCAGAAAAGAACAAACAATACCATTCAGTAGAAACAGAGCTCTGTTAAAAAAATAAAATAAAATAAAATAAAAAATCACAGACACCAAACATAGAGGGAAAGAAACTAAATCAAGTGAGTTGAGACAAGAGTAAAGCTTGTAGACTTTGTGACAAAATGTAAAAGAACACAAGGTTTTCACAAGGGTCCATGCAACCATGAGCTGCACACTTGTACTTGAAGGCCTAAATTTGAATTGAATATATTTTACCTTTATATCCTCAGGTCGGTTTGTCTCTGCTCGTTTTTCCTGAAGCTTCTTCTGGATAGAATCAAGGGTCACTTCCACAGCAGGCTTGGCAGATTTATCTGACAGGTCTTGCTTCTTGTCATCTTCCTTTTCGAGCTGAGAACCGAAGCTCTTGGGGAGAGTGTTGCTCCGTTGACGCACCACAGGGCCAAGGTCTTCCTCTGATATCTTCAGTTTTGATTCTAAACAGGGACATGTGGGGCATAAGAGGAGTATTTTTTCTTTTTTAAAATGTGACAGTGACAGGAACACTGCCCGACATCAAATTTAAACAAGGCAAAGTCCACCTGCCCCCAGAAGGTACACCAATGGTGGCTGCTCACCTTTAAGTTGTTTTCTGAATTTGGCCAAATCATTTGTCCATTTGAGCACTTCAGGGTTGGCTGCTTTGTCACTGTGGGAAGGCTGGGAGGAAAAAACAGTCATGTTGAATCTGTGTTAAACCACCAGGAGAGATCCACTGAAACAAGTGTATGTCACAACAGAAGAAACAGCAGCACAGAGCATGGGCACAGGCTTCTGACTGGTTCCTGCATGCCTCTGATCAATTCAGTTCTGATCTTGCTTTGACTGCCCTGCCTGTCATAACACTGGCTCTTAGGGAATCATGAGATATATTTATTTTAAGAAAACAAAATCCAAACATTATGTTGTAGGAGTGCCTTGGAGGGCCAGAAGCACATTGAAGTTCTGCCTATTGTTTCCTAACAAGATGGCAACTCCAAAATAGGGGAAACCTACCACAAACAGTTTGAGAAAAATTAGGATGTACGTATTGACACTGAAAGCTACCTACCATCCAAAAACACTGAAATAACCCAAATGCTAGGCTGCAGCAACCTCTGAACATTTCATCCAGACTTTTCTACCGCGGGCAAGATCCTTTCAGTACTGCCCTCTGCGGTTTAGATCACCAATGAAGATGCACACATATGAAGCTTCAGTTCCTTAAAAAACCTTTCTGTTCATCAGAAGGGCATGTCAGGACTCATTAGAGTACAGTACACTGCTACTGCTTAGTAGCACTTGGCTATGGTTCCTTGCTCAGGAGCAAAGAAGGCTGCTCTCCCCTCCTCTGCAATGTGCTGGTGTCCTTAGGTTACCATCACGCAAATGGGATGCACAACTGTTCTTCCCATAAGCTGAACTTGAAGAAACAGACAAATAAAAAGTTTAACATAGCTATTCCTACACACCTGATGTTTGCTTTTTGCAAACTGCCTAAATCAGTGACCAAAATCCTATGTTTGTTAGACTACCTCTTGTACTGCATTGGTAGTACAAAAAATGCTTGGAAAGGTAATCTGCATGGTATGGATGCACATTTCTGTTTTGGGGAAGCAGCATTTTTTTCTTCTTTTATTTATTTATTTTTTTAAACACTTTCAAGCTCTCTGTGTAAGTTTGACCAACTTCCCTGACACCCTTTCCCTTTCCAGCTACCTCCTGCCTTTCCTTACAAATGCTTCTGGAGACTCACTCGGTATTTCCTTTCCTCTTCAAATTTTTCCTCAAACTTCCTGATCTTTTTCTTCAGTCCATGAATCCTCCGGGTGAGTTGTGCAGGGGTAAGGTCCTCTCTGTCATCTTCATAAGATCCCAAAGAAGAACTCCGCCTCCTGCCAAGAGCAAAGATTGCAGGAAGAGTTTATCCAAACAGTCACAGTACATCTTCATGCTCAGAAGGCCACTTAAACTTTGTGTAAATAAAGGCAAATCCCACGGAAGTGAGAAAGCTATGTTGGCTACTCTGTAATGACAGATAACACAAGAGGATGCTGTAACAGCCTCTTTCAGCAACAGCAACTGCCTAGATATTAATTCAAAAACACAGAAATGATTAGTTACCAAGAACTTTTCTTAAAATACTAGTATATTCTTGGTATAAACAGAAGCCCAACACAATACAGCTGTATGGCTTATGTGATCCAAAGAGCTGTTGCTTGCTGCAACCGCACAAACCCTTTACAGCCAGATGAAAGTCAGCACAGGGAAATCACAACGCACCTCATAAACGAATGAGAGTTGGGAGGGGAAGGAGGCACTTCTGTATCATCCAGGTACTGCTGGCTCTGTCCGTAGGCATAGAAGCGAGGGGACAGCATAGGATCACTGTCCTCATCCAGAAGCTGGCGAATTAAGCGACCAGCCTGCGGGGAAAGGCGAGCCTCATCTGAGTCTAAGCTGTCTCGCTGCCATGAGGAAAGAGCAGGGATGGGCTCTAGGAACAGTAAGACAAAGACTGGTTTTATCATTTTTGTTTTACAGGTACCACAGACTCCAGGCAACTTTTCTAACACCGTACCCCAACCCGTTCAGACTAGATCATGATTCCTTGTCGCCAGGCATTCTCTGGGTCATTATTCACATCTCCCCGTGTGCAAAGAAAAGCAAAACACTGCCTGGTCACAGTGGATACATAAATAATCAGTGGATACATAAATAAACAGTGGAAGCATAAATAATCTTCTAGGCACAGCATAAATAATCTTCTAGGCACAGCATAAATAATCTTCTAGGCACAGCATAAAACTCTACCAATAATCTGGACAGTAATTACCATGGGCTGATACCAAGAGAGGCTGTCACCAGCCAGCACCTTTCAGGAAACAATTATTCCAAACAGAATTAGTGGCACATGGCAGGATAAAGCTGGCTACAGGAGGAACTTTTTCAGTTTCAGGACATACAAAATTTCATATGCAAGCCCGCTGCTTAAACCTGTTGCATGGTAGAAAAGCGAGGAAATTTTCAATCCTCTGGATGATTTAGCAAGCTGAAAGTGGAAACAATGCTGTACAGGGAGATGGTGGGGTGGGAGCGAAATGGAAAACCAATTTAGCATTGTTGATTAGCATAGCTGAGTCCACAGCAAGCATTCACTTCAATCTTGTGATCGCTCCCTCCAGATGCCATAAGGAGTGTAACATTTTGTGTTCGGATAGTTTACTAAGCTGATTTGCATGCTCCTACTTAGCGCCACAGGATTAAACAGTTTAAGAGGCAGGCCTTGAACTTATAAACCTAACAAATAGTTCCAGAGTCAAATAACAAAACCAAACAAAAAAGTTATAGAAAACCCACAGACCAGTCACACAGCTATGGACTCATTATTTCCTGCACCTAGCATGTCTTATTCTCGTTCCATGAAGAGAAGGGGGCTTTTGAAGTTAACAATTTTTGAAAAAAAAAAAAGAAAAAGAAAAAAACAGTATTTCCTTTTGCTGAACAAGGTTAAGATTGTCACAGTGGATTGTATAAGGATTTCCTTAAAAAATCTTTGTGCTGCTTTCCTCCAGGTACAACTCGCGCAGCAAGATCTGGATCAACCAAAATTCAGTAATGACAAGCTCGGTGGTATTTTGCTGCATTGAGTGTTCCTTTCCTTCTCTTCTTCCTCAGCACAAGAATATAAACCACATGCCACTGCTTAGAGACTGGTGCTGAATGCAAGCTGACAAGTTACTGGAAAATGGACAGCTCGACGTTCTTGCAAAATAGCCTCTCCTCAGGTGTTGTGATAAGCAAAGCACACACCCGGCACATACAAGTGTGGCTTGCAGAGGCTACCTCAATGAGGTGTGCAAAACCCAAATGCATGTAGATTGCTTTGCCGTGGACCAGAAACATCATGTAGCCTACACTTCTCTTAGATGTAATGCAAGTTTTTTCTAAGCTGCATTCACCTTGACAGTTCCTACTGTCTGGCTTTCTTTTCCTCGAGGTACCTAGCAGGAACAAAGGGAAAATGAAGGGCAAATCATTCATCTAAACTGTGATACCTTGGTGTCAGACCCTTCCCCGAATTTTATAATTTCAGGTTCTCACAAGATCTCTTGCAGGAAAATAATGGCTGATAACATGAAGGGAAGAAATTTGATACATTTGACTAGTGTGTCTGTCTGTGCCTGTGTGTCCTGCCCCAAAGTAATAATTCACAATCCAAAGAAAGTGTTTCAAAGGAGAAGAAGAAAAATCTGAAAAGGAAATAACGAATTTGAGACTAGGCAGAAGAAATGACTACTATATAAAATCAGCTGTTTTTAAGCCTCACTCCAAGAAAGCAAGAATCTAGGGGTAAATTGTTTCCCTTGCTGATGAAATGTAGTTAGAAGACCAATCTTATCTGGTCACAGAATGAGTAACACCCCTTCCCACTCCCTCCCCCCAACGTATAATAAAGCATCATATGAACAAAAGGAACAAAATAAACGATAAAGGAACATATCTAGGTATTCAGAATTATGGATCTGATCTGCATCAGACTTTGAACTTGATCAGAGTTACAGTCCAACTGTCTTGTTCCTCATACTGGTGAGGTGCCAGATGCTTCAGCTGGAAGCACCAGAATTGCTGGATTGTACAAATAAATTGTGACCCACTAAGGGTAAGTGGCTTCTGACACTGCATAATCAACCACATCTTGTCTAACACAAGATATAACATCTTCTGTTATTTATTTATCCATGAGATATGTATCAAAGTGTTAAACCCTTTCTGAAGGCTGTTAAATTCTTGGACTTAATGGTTCAGGTGTGAAGGTATCTGTTATAAATGTTAATGTTGTGACCCTTTCTGCTAACTGAAGAATAAAAACCTCAGTACAGAATGTAAACGCTTTCCCTTTTTCTGCCACTGACTTGACAGAGCAGTTACCCTTGCCTGTCTTCTGTCTTGAATGGATCTCTCTTGCTGAGAAGAAACTTTCAGTTTTCCAGCCATAGAATTGTAGAATGGCTTGGGTTGAAAGGGACCTTAAAGCTCATTTAACTTCAACCCTCCTGCCACAGACAGGGATGCCACTCACTAGATCAGGCCCCTACGGACTGTGTCCCATGGGATCTCATCCACTAATTGTTTGAACAGCTGGAAGTTGACTCTTCTGAAGTTCAGCATCCTGACTTTGCTCTTAGCCAGGCCCGTATCCCTTCAGACCACTAGCTGAACCAGGGCGTGCTCACTGCCACCTGGGCTTCCTCCAGTCTTAACCTCTTTAATGAGCTCTTCTGCATGGGTGAGTATCTGGTACAGTAACGCTTCTCCTCTGCTTGCTCTAACACCTGGATGAGGAAGTTGTCCTCAATGGACTCCAGGAGTCTCCTGGATTGCTTACTGCCTGCCATGTGGCTTTCCCAGCAAACATTCAGGTGGTTGAAATCCCCCAGGAGGATGAGAGCCTGTGAGCGTGATGCTTCCTGTAGCTGGAGCAAGAAGGTCTCATAGGCCCCAACTACAAGATGTCCTTTGTTGGTCCGATATCTCTATATTCGATGTACTTTATTTTCTTGATTTTTCCATAACAAAAGCATTTAATGAAAAACTTAAATAATTTGGGGAATATTTAACCATCATGGCTGTGCCAGCACAGAGAAAATTCTCCTTCTTCTGTAGACTCTTACTGCATTTCTTTTAGGTATGCCTTTCCTAAGTTGTCACAGAAGTGAAATATACTGGCATTGAGCTTGCAGACCTTCAGCAGTGCCGCACTCCTCTCAAAATCCCACAACCAGCTCATCTTTCAACAAAGCTGTCAGCCATCTGCCAGGTGTTGCTCTGCACAGCTCCGTAGGCATACATACATCTGTTGCAACACCATCTCTCTACCAACATGCCGCATAAAGGACTGGAGTTATTAATAAACCTATATCGTGCATGAAGGAATATGGATGAAATTTATCAAATTTAACAGGGGTTAATATTGGTCAGCTCCGTCTTGCTGTCCAAAACTTTTTATTTATTTTTTTTAAATCATTATCCTATTTATTTGTGACAGGGTTACCAGGGGCTGCATGATGAACAGAGGGGCATGCCAACACACACATCTGCTCATGGTGCAGTAGCAAAATACCACTGGGGTCTTGTGTGCTCCTCTCTGCAGCCACAGAGCTGATACGCTGCTTTTACACACACCTGTCTGCCAAAGGGCTAAGGTCAGAGACGCTGTAAGCTGAAGTAGGTCTGGAGGGATTAAAAAGCCTAAACTAATTACAGTACCTGAGATCCTAGTATTAAAAGCCACTTGAAAGACCCCAGAGACCTCTCATAATAAATCAAAGCAATTCAAAACTTCAAAACATTCACTTGCTCAATAACAACCCATTTTATATCTCACAACTAATTGCTTGAAAACATCCTCAGACAGTTCTGTCAGTATTCTTCCTAAGTACATCAAGAGTAGCCTAAATACAGTGCTACCATGACTCTTCTGTGAGATGAAACATTTCTCAGCTAATAAGCCAATTCTGCATTTTGATAATGTTAAACCATACAAAACGATGAAAAATATTAAAAAAATACTGATGCTATAAAATAGTGTCTGTAATCAATGCAATTATTAATTTTTAGACATGGTGATAAAAATGCAATGTTTTATCACCTTTTGATTTCTTATGTTAGTCTGTGACACATAGATACACTGATGTATCTAAGCCTAATGTCAAAATCAATTCCAAATGTCCTTAGCTGTTGCTATACTCTTTTCCTTCTTGTTACTCTGTTTTTATTTTCATGGGAAAGCATCAGTTAAGTCAGTCCCAAAACTATCTGTAGATCAGCTTCACCCTCAGGGTCTCAGTGCCGCAACACTTGGGTTCTCAACACTGAAGAGAATGCTTATTCATCTAAAACTCCAGCTTCTATTCTTATTTAAAAAAAAAAAAATAGAAGAAAAACATCTGCTTATTTTTTCATAAACTCTTGACTCTGCAAACTGATTGAAATTTCATCTAGAGAACTGTTTTGTTTTGTTTTTTAAATGTCAGTCATTAGGTGGTGAAGGCAGCAATCACACACAGCGTATCAATTTACTGAACTGTCTGTTCAGCTCCAAGCTCCCAACAGGGCCTGTCGCCTTTCTGGAGAGCAACATACTTCCAGATTTTCCTTGGGGATAGGATAACAAAATCTGTGCTTGAATTAGTAACATTTGGTAAGAACTCTACACAATAGCATTGGACTCTAAGAGAACACTGTGTCCTTCCCACTCACTGTATTTGATTCAATCACAACCTACGACAATTAAAACCTTTGCTACGGAAGTAGCTCTGGAAACATTTGCAAGCTGTCAGACAGGCTCAGTCTGCAGGCCCAGCAGTCAGACGACCCGGTTCAGCCTCCATTTGGCAGCGGGAGAGGTGAGCTGCTAGGTCAAGGTGACTGCTCACGAAATGCCTCTGGCACGCACTTCCCTTTTGCACCTATTATGGAGACAGCTCAGTTCACATCCACCCTGAAAATAAAAACGATTTGATTTGCATCTGCTGAACGCACACTAGTAAAATCCTTCTCTCAGATCATCGGAAATACACCTAGGCTAAGTGCGCAGCACTTGAACGTGCCTGGGATGCTCTTTATACCTTGTGAGCTGCATCATACCTTCGGATTACAGGACATAAACCCCTATACATAGCAGCAGGCAAGGCTGACGCAGGAGGTCAGTGCAAGAGGTGGGTCAGGTTGCTGCTGCTGCACTCTGCATGTGGCAATGTGAGCCCATGCATTTGAGGAAGCAGGAAGCAATTTTTTCTGTCCTCAGCTTTATGCAAGGGGAACATGTCCTGTGGAAGCATAGCAAATCTCTTCTCTTGTGAACAGATCTGACTATGCAGTGAGCCTTAAAAAAAAGAAAAAATGGTAATAATTATTTCTAGAATAACATAAAAGGCAGGTGGCTCTGCAAGCTCAACAGCTCAACTGGCAGCTGTTATCAACAGCCACTTGTGAAGGGCCCAGCAGCTGCACTGGTCACTACATGGTCTACATCTCCTGCAGTAATAATACAGAGGACCCTGCCCCCAGAAGTCAGCTCAGTGATGTCCTGGGGGAACGGGCAAGTGATTTCCTGATAGATGGATCAACTGAATTTACTAGATAAAAGCAATAAATAACTTATCAGTACCGCATTTGAAGGCACAATCTTCACTATTTTCACTGGGGATAGCACCAGAGATGCAGCATGGACCCTGATGACACGTGCAAAGGTTTGAGTGACACAGGTTGGCAGGGGAAGGGAAGATACCCCGACTCCTGGAGCTGTGGATGAGTGGTACAACCCTGCACTGCAAAGCCAGTCTCACTAACAGTCTCTGCCATTAGCTGTAGGAGTGATCTCGAAATTGAGGCTAACATCTAACCTGATCTGGCTTCTGCAAGCTTCATTTCAGATCCACAGCTAGGAAAGATTCTGTCTTCCTTTGCTCAGACGCAGCAGTCACTGTTTTGCTGCACTTTAACCTGCACCAACAAAATGGTGATTTGGTAGGCAAGGGTTTTACAAGATGACATCTCTCTCACCCTAGACAGCTGGTTCTTTTGCAACTGCCCACCTCTTCCTCTTGTGAAATACATTTGAGCAGAACGGAGAAAGGAAGAATCTGAAAGAAGCACTCTTCAAACACAATCAAAGGTGCTCATATTCCCATTTCATATTTGCAGTGCAAGAAAGCTGGAAGCCAAATGTAAGAACATGCCTATGAAGAGGGGTTTGTACCAGGGTGCAATGTAGTTCATACAGTGGGAAAGCCTCTGGCAAACAGAAGGGAGTTGTATTCTCTCCTTCATACATCCATTAAGACTCCCATTAATAACACTGGTAGTTACAGACACGCACCAGGAAGAAAAAAGGAAAAAAAAAAAAAAAAAAAAGAGTATTTCCAAAGGTTCATGTGACGGCTGAAGCCACACATCACCTCTGGGAACACAACTGTGCTCATCCTGGCTTGAGACCCCGAGGGGCAGTGCTGATTAGTGTCTCAGCAAACACACAAAGCAGACACCACAGGGCTTTGATCAGCTGTGCCGCAGCCCTGGTGATATCATCCAGGGGATCCCCCTCCTAACAAGCAAGTGGAGAAATTCTCCTCCGTCCCTGGTGACTAGTCACTTTGCTGAATCAAAAGCAGCCACGGCTGAGGGTTTTCTTTACTCATACCCAAGGTGTCATAACTAGACAGAAAGGCAAAATACACCAGGTCACGTACACTGTGGAGACAGGAACAGAGAACTTAACTTCTCAGTGTTCCTAAGGGATTTTTTTTTTTAAATTAGTAAATGACAGATACAATTTTTCCCTCTCTTGCTTTGATTATTAAAATGCAATGCTTACATCTTCCTATTTCTTCCCCATCAAAGCCTCTCTTTTACTCCTAAAGCACAAACTAGCACAACAATTCTTGCTTGTACGCAGGAGAGAGCCATACCCAGTAACTGAAAGAGGGGTTGATCCCAGAGGTGCTGGACACCTTCAGTTCCTCTTTATTTCAAAATAAATGGATGTTCGTGATACCCATGCAGATGAACCCATATTTCACACTCCTAACTAAGTCAGTGCAAACAGCCAAGCAAGCATACACTCTGGAGATGGGTGCCAAGAAACAATATTAAAATAACTTTAACCACAAGCAATTAAGCATTGCCCTTCAAGCTCGTGATCAGAATTTTTTCACAGCATACATCAAAACAAAGTTGTTCATAAGAGTCATCAAGATACAGAGCACTAGGTAGCCTTTTTTCCAGCTGTAGTTTTCAGATCACATGCATTATTTGGAAATCAAGATTAAAATGAAGTGGAAGAAAATGGAGAAAGAAGGAACTTCCTTTCAGACTGTGAAATACCCGGTTTCTTTGAAGTACTCTAGCTTAGCAGTCAAGTAACCAGCCACCAATAAATGTCATCTTGGGATGTACACAGGGATGTACAGCAACATTAAAGCACACATTAAAGCAACTTCAATCACAAAACAATTTATTTTCTTCCTCTAAGTAACAACTAGAATTGGTACCCATCCAGAATTTCACTGCTAGTTTCTCCAAACTTTCAATTCCATATTCAGGACAAAACTACTTTCCTGTTGTTTTTGGCAAGGGAACATGAGCACATAAAGATATATCCAGCCCACTCGGGTTTCCCTCTCTCTTTTTACTCACACAAACAGCCATCACATCACACAAATCCTACCTTCCCAGTTGTTGTCATCGCACAGTGCTGTCAAATCCAGCCGAGGAACTTCTGACCCAAAGCTGTTTTCCTGGTCATCAGCATCTTGATTTCTTTGCAATTTGTTTTCAGGAATGCTTGGATGCTCTTGAATCTTCATATTTGAAGTCTGCTGTATTCCCCAAACACCCACAAGAGAAAAAAAAATGTTTCAGGACAAAGAAGAGGGAAAAAAAAACCAACACCTGCTGTCACAGAGGCAGCAAGTCCATGCCTTTAACATAACAGATCCAAATAAAAAGACCCTGATGTTTTCAGCTCTGAATCTAAATCCCCTGTTCGGTGAACTCTATGCATTAATTGCTGATTCACACCAGTAAAAACATTTGTCCATCCGCTTTCCTTGAATGTTAAATTCTTTAGAAAGCCATAGCAAGTTCCCAAGACTGTCTGCCCTGACAACGGCATGCAGCTGAAAAAGCCTCCGCTAATCGATTGGGATGAAAAGGGAGGGAGGAAGGCAGGGAGAGGGAGGGGAAGGCTGCGCAGAGCTCCTACAGCAGTGCAACTCCTTGGAACAACAACAAAAATGCTGCTGCAAGGCTGTGGCAATATGGTGTCTTCTAAAAAGCAAGCACCGGAGCTCCCGAGGCAGCAGCCCCAGACAGCAAGACGTGCAGGCTACGTACATGACCGCTCTCATGCAGGCTGTGCTGGCTCAGATCAATTAGTGCCAGCTAAGCTGCGCTGGCTGCACATTCCCTGATTTCCTGTGGTTGTTTTCTAGCTGGGCGTGGGGAGAGCAGAACTATTTATGGAGGAGCTCTGGGTATTAAAGCAGTGTTGCGCAAATCCAAACGGCAGTAGGGTTTGGCATCTCAGCTGGAAGCAGTGTGGACTCTGGGAAACTGCCAAAAAATTCACACAAGCATCCAATGACTTAAGAAAAAAACAGGCAGAATTGCTGTCAAGTCAATGATTCATGCTTTAGCGCTACCTAGAAGCAACTGCTGTTTGTCCCTCCACTATTCAGCCCTCACATACCACGCGTGCTGTGCTTTTATGCAGAGATCGTGGCCGATCGCACACCCCAGGTCCGCAGCGCCTAGAACAGCGCTGTGGGACACAAGCAGCTTTGTCACAGCCCAGCAAACGAGGTCTAATGGCTCGCGGAGGGCTGCGGGGAACAGGAAGCATAAAGCACATGCACAAACATGTAGCGTGACATGTATACACCAAACAGACACACAGCTAGCCAAACGGATGGCATTACGTTTGTACGTAAAGTATTTGATCTTGGTAAGGATGGTTTAGGAATAACTCTCTGAAATATAGTCTAGCAGGTAAGCAACATGCAGATTTCACCCCCCATAGGTATTTTGATAATCTAGTTACAAACAGCTTATGTGTGAAGAAAATGCATCTAAAGAAAATAACTACATTTGGACATATTTTTCTTGTAAACCCATGGCCAAACTCTACCAAATCAATATTCTTAACACATGTCAGTAAGGCATGCTTAATTTTTTTAATTTCCATAAAACCAGTGTGTTGTTTCTTTCTTTTTTTTTTTTTTCTCTGAGCTGAGACAAACAAATAAGCTCCATGCAGAGAGGGGAAAAAACTGCTCAATTCACACATCATATGAAGGAATGTGTTTATTTGGATGCAATCCCATCAAAAGCCTGATGATGAACACCCTCGTATTAGTAAACAGTGTTTTGTGTTGTATTTGTATAAAGTTTCTTTCCTCTTTTTTTTTTTTTCAATAAATCACCTTTTAAAAACATTATAACAAAAGGAAACCCTAAATGACAGTTTGCCAAGCACTAATAACTTGTAGGGCTTGACGATAAATCTGATTACAAACGTGTTTATTGTGTGAGCTGTACATGGAAAAATGCTAATTCACCATTCAACATCTTTTAAGCTGCTTCCAGGCTGGAAGGACTTAAATATTTCTTTAAAGTCTTTTTTTTTCCCCTCTTCCTGCCAGGATCTAAATAGTCGGTGTACATTATAAACAGAAAGAGTGGCCAGTGGCCAGAAACAGGCAGTCTTTTGCACTTGCTAAAGAACAAACTGTACCAGTTTATAAACAGCACTTAAGTTACCAGCACAGTATTTTAAGCATGAAAGAAATCAAGTAATAAATTTCAAAGTGATGTTATTAAGAATAGCACCTAAGAAGTGTGAAGAGCTTACCTAAATGTTAACGATTTAACAGTTTCAAAAGGACCAACCTCAAAATACTACCCTGTCACCATCACTGATACTAATTAAATGTCTTCCTAAAATGCGTGTATAATCTGCTAACTTATCAAGACTCTTAAAAAATATTTTCAGCAGATATAAGAATGTTTTTCCAGATGTGTACACATTTCCATTACAGGTACACTAGGAAGATTATATCCACATCTTCTTCCTTCTAAAGTCACTTTAGTTGTTAGACATATTTAAAGACTGTTTAAGAAGAGGCCTGTGCTGTGCCTGCAGCACTTACTGTCCCTTCTTTGCTCACTTGCTCACTGATGCAGTCTCTAATATAATGAATAAATCATAAGTGTTCTGAAGAACAATGGTGGTGTAAACCCAGGGAGACACAAGAAGGCAAATATTTAATCTTCTTTGCATTAACACTCAAAATCCATAGATTGGTAGATAATTCAGGGTTCTGTATATCGCTTATTTTCTAAATGATTTCCTGATGCTACCAGTTGTCAACCTCCAGGACGAAAATCAAGGAAGAATTACTGTGCTTTAGGTAAAGATGTACCATCATTTCTTATAAACCAAAGGGGCAGCGACTTTATCTCAGTAGCAGCTGGCAGTCACGGTGCATTGCAGGTCTTACATGAATGACCACAAAAATCTTAAAACTGGGCACTCAACTATGCTTTTTAGAAACTACTTCTGCAGCCATGCTTTGCAGTTACTACTAACTAAAGATGTAAATAACCTGGGGATAGGTCAGATGCTTTCACTACCTCTTCTCCAAAGGAGATTCAGCATAAAGAGTAGCTTGAGCACATAGAAATAAATTGAAACAGATCTTTGAATTCTGATCAGGAAGTTACACATGGAATTGTATTTTTTTTAATCAAATTTTGATTCAATTTTATACAAAATCTTCCCCTCCATCTGATCATCCATTGCAACCACAAGCAGGAAGCACCCTTAAGCATCTCTTGATAATATAATCAGATGCAGGAATGGAGTCACTCTGCTGCCTTAATCCTAAATCATGCCATTTTTCCTCTACACTTGTTTAAATGCTAGTGAATCTTAAAAATCAAGTACTCTACTGCGTTAACAAAGAAAAGAATAATCTACCTTCAAGCAACTTTCTGAAAATAAATGTAACTTAATTTAGCTCTCAAAAATTTATACGCTTGTCTGCAGAAGAGCTTAGTAATGAAAGTGGATTAAAAACTTCTCAGATGGAAAATTTCTGTAGTTCTCTTTCTGCTTTGCTGCCAGACAAGGAGGTACAGGAAGTTTTCCTGGTTTCCAGACTGAGTACTCACTACCTGAATGTAATCAACAATTAATAAGTTGACCAACATTTTTGTGTTATTATGTTCAAAGTAAAAGCAGCACTGTGGTAAACTCTTGATGGTCTCAGGCTGCAGGAGTCACACTCGGTTCCTGGTTAGGATGGCTTCCCTTACCAAACCCTGGGTACTAGAAACCTCTCTTTTTCAAATCACAGTCTACACTCTGGAGTCTAGCTACTTCCAAGGGTAGATTATGAATGCTACAAAACCAAAGAAAATTCATTCAGGACATGTGTTTCAAGGTATTTTTACTGCCAGATGGAGACCTGAGGTCTGCATAAGCAATAGCTGCAGCAAATTCCAAATACCTTTCCTAATATCTTCAGACTGATCTTCAGACTGAAGACAGGGTGAGAAAGGAGTAAGGAGTCCCTTCCTCATTCCGAATGATTTGTTTGTTACAGAAGGTATGTTTTTAAGCTGCCCTAAGCAAAAGGCTTATAAGGGACAAGGAATGTGAAACTACCCTGCAGGAATGTAACATTTTCTTGACCCTGTAATTCCTATATAATACAATCTCTGGGCTAAGACTATGTCTCCTCCCACAGTTAAAACTCATACTGAGTTTTAAAACTTTTCCTAAGGAGTTTATTTTAAGACCATGATTTCCACATTCATACAGACCTCCCCAAACTAATTTAAAAGTTGAATGGGAGTACTCTGGGTCATGGCACATGCAATAAGGCACGTGAGGAACAAGGTGTTGCAGAACCTGTGCTCTGGAAAATGCAATAGCTTGTGAGCCAGGCTTCCAGGAATTACTGATGCCAAGTGCAGGAAAAACGGGGATTATGACCCTCTGGGAACAAAGTAGGAGATCTGGCTAAGCCCAGTCAGAGCAGTGATCAAAGCCAGCACTGAGCACCCCTTGCAGAAATTACATTTCAGTGTACCACGAACTCCAGCTACTCCATGGCTGCTCAGAGCCCAACAATTATCAAATGATCTCTTCTACTTTTCCTGCTAGACAGAAATAATACCTGCTAGAAACAAAGTCTTCCAAAGGCAATAAATGCACAGTGGCTTTAACAAAGATAACCAACCAGCACTGACCAATCCCCAAAAAGCCACCAAAAGCCAATCCCCCTCCAAAAAACAAACACACACACACACACACAAATGTGAGAAGGCTATTTAAAAAATATTGTCAGTCCTCCTGTTAACTCCAGATGGTCAGAGACATCAGACATTGTCCAAATCTGTTTCACAGTCCTCCTCTAAAATGGATGCACAGCTGGGGGAGAGGTACCTCAGATAACTCTCCCCACTGTTTTAAATGCTGGTGTATTAGGCAGAGACAAATGATCTGGACAAATCCAGTTTTGTAAGACAAGTGATCCTGTGATGACACCTGTGTTCTAAGGTAACAGCTGACACTGGGAAATCATAAACGAAAGACTGAAATTATTTTAGAAACAAAAAATATTTATCGAAAGAGACAGGATTATCTTACTACCCTGGGAGATAACCAGTTACACACCCTGCTCACAATGATTGTAACTCAGTAGCATTCAAACCAAAGCGCTTAACTTCAGTGATGCTCCTCTTTTTGGCGAGGGGGAATTGAAGGGACTGAGGCAGATGCTTTCAGACTCATCAATGGTTAAGAGGCTCCCTAAATTATGTAAACAGAGAGGAGAGGAGAGGGAAAGAAAAAGCAAATCCTATTTCTCTGGAAGCAATAACGTTTCATTGGGAGTACAAAATGACATGCCTAGCTACTTGTTTCTGCTCAGTAACAAGACAATTCAGAGCCCACAAAACTGAAATGTGAAAAAAAAATTACCAACCTGAGAGTGCCTGCAAATAACCTCACCGCTTTCACTTTCTTTGCTACAAAACAGAAAAAAAAAAACACAAACCAACATATTACAAATATAAAAACAGACTTGTCTTGTAACAAAAACAAAACAGTCTCCCCCAAACGCAGGTTTTTAGATGCTGTACACTTAATGCATTCCAGTAAATAAAGGAACACTGGGTTGCAGCACTTTGAGCTGCTAAGCTACCTATTGTGCTTCTTCTTGGGAGCCATTTGTGAGAAATACAGTGACATTTAATTTCGTGCCTTTAATCCAAAGAAATACACCTCTCCCAACAAGCAACATAGTTGTGGAGAGAAAGTGTGGTATCAGGGGAGCAGAGTGGATCTATACAGTATAGTGAAGTCCAATAGGCTGGACTCCCAGCCCAAAGACCAGGTGTGACAGGCATCTGTTGCTCTGCAGTCCCTGAGTGGAGTGTGCAGTTTCAGGCATCTAGAGCTGACTTCTTTTCAAGTCTGAACCACCAGTGCTTTCAGTACCATTCCTCATAAGTTGGGAGAAGAGACTTGGTGGCATACAGTGCTGGGCAGAGCCCACACGACATAAGCAGGACCTCCATACAGTTCTACCTTGAAGCTAACATGGCAGGCAATGCTGGTCTGCAGCAGAATTAAACATACTCTCATACTCTGTGGTGGAAGATCTCTTATGCTGTGCTACAACCACAGGGAAAACGTACATATAATAATAATAATAATAATAATAATAATAATAATAATAATAATAATAATAATAATAATAATAAAAATCACCTTTCTTCAGACAAAACTTCCATGTCATCAGGTCCTGTTCTGTCTATAGGTCTGGATGAGCTAAAGCTTTCCATACTCTGTAATATAGTAAACATTAAAGCAGTAAGATACATGAGAGAAATAGATTCAAGCTGCAGGCCATTAAACAGATCACACATAGAAATATCCAATAGGACTTTGAGAAACAAGCCAACAATCAGACTACTGCCTGTTGTATACGTATAACCAAAAAGCTTGCAACAAAAATAACTGCTCGCTGCTTCCTTTGTCTCTTTCATCATATGACTTCAAAATGCCTGGCAGAATAATGCTGCACAGTACTCCTACAGTTCCCATTTTACAGACTGATACACTAAGCAAGAGAACAACTCTGTGATATGTAAAAGTCCTGTAAGAGCAGGTACCAAAATTCACAGCATCCTCCTGGCAGCACTCCTTATGCTCATCTTCAATAATATACCCTCTTCTTTGCCAAAACCTTTCATAGTCTCTTCTCAGGCAGACAGATGATGTTAGGAGTATAAAGAGACTGCTATATGCACAGAGGTAATGTTAACCTCTGCTAATATGAATGGAGGGCAAGAAATTCAGCTGATGATGACCACCTGCTCTGAAATTTGATTTAGCTATCAACAGCAACATTAATGCTGTTGTCCGGTGAGAGCCTAAGAAAGAATTGTGAGGACAAGCCAAACTCTGATATATCTTTGATGGATACAGGGGTCTTATACCTCTGGTTGCACACTTACAGGAACAGTTTTCAAAGTCAACAATGAAGCCTTCTGCCTGCTTGGACTTGGTCTGCAAGCTAAGAGGTGTTTTTCTGATCTATTCTGGTATTTTTAAGGTGCTGAAGAATGAGGACATAGAACTGTCCCTCCGGGCACACAAACTGTGTGATGTGCTTGCTGCACATATGGGGAGTAGCACTTGTTGTAGCTTAGTGCAGGTGAAATACACAGGAAAATCAAATTCTTAATTTGAATTAGTCAGAACACTTTTTTCTTTTAACAAAACCCTGTCACACACACTATATTTGTATCTAATACTTCTGTTTCTCTGTCTTTCTGCTGCCTGTGACTCAATCATACAGCATTTACAAAAAAAAAAAAAAAAAGCAAGCAGAAGTAAAGGATGCCATCATCTGTTTGGGTTGGTACTGAGTTTTTTCATATCGGAAATAAGCTTCAAAATTGCCTCAATGTCATTGTTAGGTGCACTGTTGCAACAATTCTTAAAGAAATAAAGCAAAGTACACATGACACCAGAGGTCAAGATTAGGAAAATGAAAGTTGCCACTTTGGGCACAAGACCGGGAGCTTTTCTACCCTGGCATTTGGGCAAGTCCCCCTTAACCAGAAGGAAGGAAGTGAGCAGCACACAGTGTGGTTCGTGGCTTGGCCCAGGAAACCTCACGCCACAGACTTCTTGGGTTGGTCACAGCCCTCTCTCACCTGCTACACCTCCAGCCCTGTACGGTCAGACAGCTCAGCCTATTCCAGCCTTGCTCGATGCGATGCTTCAAGTCCTAGTGATACCTGGCTACTTGTGGCTCTGAAGGGCAGTTACAAGCTTTAAATGCTTCCTGGTCGGTTTGCTCAGAACCAGCAGAACTGACAGTTTCTCTACAACTGACTTAACGCTTTTGAGTCAGATGCATTTAGACAGCTAAGAGGAGAGTTTCCGCACACTGTCCTACATACTCTTTCAGGCTTTGAGCAGGAAGACTAAAATTCAAAAAAAGGCGAGGAAGAAGCTGCAACATCACAAACTTGTTTAGGTGAGAAAGCACTGTTAGTAAATGCAGGTTACGTCCTTTTATACCCAAGTAAGTAGTCCAGCTTGGGTTATTATTTGAAGCGTAAAGACGTAGCCAAAAGAAAGCTAAGCCACCACACACACTGCATGCTCCTGGCAGCCTCTGAAATGTAAATATTAAATAAATGCATTCATGAAAGCTTAAAGAGCAGTCTTTGCTCTTCATAGAGTAACACTGTGTTCTTCTCAAGCTGTTTCATAACAATGTTCCCATTTGACAATCCCACTGCAACACTTCCAGCAAAGCCAGCAAGGACCACACTCACAGGATGATCATCTTGTTCAAAGTGCTCTGTATGTGGAGTTTGTTCCTTTTATGTTCCTTTCAGCCTTTGTCCCTCCAAAATTCAAAAATGATCCAAAAATGAGGGGCAGAGAGAAGTCCAGTGGAGACAGGTAAGTTTGAGGATGCTGCCTCCAAGAACATTTTTAAGACAAGCAAAGGCACAAAGTGAGAGTGTGGCTATCAGACTGTGCTCTTTCATGAAGTATCACGTATCAGTAGGCTACTGAGTGCTAAATCTAAGCAGAGTCTACAATTCTTGGCACCTTGCCATCTCTTTATCACAAAGAGAAGCTAAATCTGTCTCTCTCTAGGATCTCTGCACAGGGTAAAGCATAAGATCATTGCAATTTTGTAACCTAAATAAAATTAGTCACAACACAATGTCACATTAAGAAGGAACCCAGAGCAGAGTCAAACTTAATAGAGTTTACTGAAGGAGATGCTCTATAGCTCAGAAGGCTAGGCTTTTCACACAGCTTTCACCGTTACTAGTAGCTGTGCAATACATACATGGTACCTTCCCAGTAAAAGGTAGCTGGAGGGATGATCTTTTAGACCAATGCACTCCAAAGTGTTTTGCAAACTGCAAACATGACAGTAACACACAGACGGTAGGAAAAAGGCATAAAAAAACCTTTATCGTCTTATTATCAAGCAGTTATTTGTGACCTATGGTTTCAGAACTTAGCACGAATAATCAAAATAAACTCAACATAAGCATGTGATCCTACATCTGAGGTTCCAATCTCCTCACAAGAGTTTTGAAAGACTGCGAAAAAGAATTCCATCCTTTTTCTCTTTCCAAAATATTTTTCTAAGTTCAGAAGACATTAGCAAAAGGTTGTGGAAAGAGAAAAATGACTGTGGTGGAGTAAGAGGATAATAATGGAAAAATAGCTTCTCAGATGACCTTTCACAAAGGTTACAAGTGCAGAATCCAGTGTTACCCACAATCCAGAAGAGTCGTGTATGCCTTTACTGTAAGTGGCTACCGGAGGGAACCAGACGTGCACCAAAATAAAAAAGATTTTTTCCCATCCTAATACTAGGTGTCAAATAGTGCAGCATGGCAGCTTACCACAGGACTGTCTTGGTTGTCATTAAGCTCGGAAAGTTTGGTGCTGGATTTCTGCCGTTTGGGTTTATTCCTTTCACTAAGATATCCAGAGTTGTCTTGTAGTTTTTCTACTTCTTGAGCAGTCAGAATACAGTCTTCAAGATTGCTGAAGCCAGAGGGAATGTTCTCCTTGTCGATGACTTCCCTAAAACAAAAAGTGACAGCGTTTAAAACACTCTCCCGCTACATTTAGGGTAGCAATAGAGAAATGTATTATGCTGACTGGCGCAGTTCCGGCAACATTTTCTACGCCCTATGAAACAGGTCTCTCTGGTTCTTCCTAGTACAGCAAACAACGTACTCTGTGAAACACTAAATCCCATTGAGGAGTGAAAGCCAGGTGTATACACCTCCAGTGAGAAAGCTGTCAGGGTCAACATTTGGGACTCGATTCATGGAGAATCACATTGACTTCAAATGGAAGCTGGACTAGCTGCTGGTTGTCTGTAGTATTTTTATAAAGAATATGCTACATATTTTCCTTTGAGACATGTGCTTTTGATTTAGGAAACTGATTCACAGCTGTGGTCCAAGGATCTCCTTTGGTCCATGACACCGTATAATCAGCCCTCTTTACTCATTCTCAAACACAAGAGCTTCAGCCAAATGCTTGATTCTATCTTGCATAATTGCCAAATAAGAAAAGGGAAGGCATCTCTGCAACAGCAACACAACTGCTAGGACAGAAGACTATTCTGCTGCATCAGGAAGCAGATGGGACAGCTCCCTTGAAGTCATCATGTGATATGCTATTGGGGTCTCCCTGAGCTAGCTGGGTTTGTGTGTGTTTTCCAGAAGCTTCGCACATGGCTTATCTTCCCCTGTACAATTATCCTGCTGGATCTATCAGCATGCAGTTTTGTCGTCACAAGCTTTTCAGTAGTCTTCCCTCTACTTCATACAATAATGAACAGACACATACAAAACACATCACTATGTTAAGGAAATAGAAGAAACACAATGCATCTCATTCTTTACCAACCCTATCCCTCCAGGGGCTAAAGACTGCTCACACCTGACATCAAAACTGGAACATTTACTAACTTCTGTATGTGCAGCAGCCTTATGCAGTGCTGTGCGACTCTAAAGCCTGCTTTCACAGGCAGCAGCACAATTTCTCTGAACTTGCAGTAGTGTAATAAAAAAACAGTTACTCTGCAGTATCTGGAGGGGGCCAGCATGACAAAATGTTCAGATCAAAACCAAAATGTGTAAGTTCCAGTGATTTTCTAGATCTCAAATCTCTAGGGTTGGTCACTGGAAGAGAGATACAATAGATGGATTTGTTGTACGTTGTATTATATGTCTATGATCAAACTTCTAAGATAATCCACTTGCTTTTCTGTAAGTTTTTATAATCCCCTGAGCAGACCAATTACTTCCATATAGTCTGTAGATCATGTAGTCTGCGAAGCCTAGGAGTTCATGTATGTATTTTTGTGATGAACGCTCTTGTATTAACACTGGCTGTATTAATGCTACAGTCCCATCTTGTGACATTACAAATCCTCTTGTGATCCATCACAAGGCAAGGAGATGAAGTCACTGACAACCAAAGAGGGGAAAAAAAAAACAACAAAACAAAACAAAAAACTACTAGTTCTGAAAGGAATTCTGAATTTTGACAATTCACCCACAGGAGTTTCAGCAATCTGACCTAAGGGAACCAGGGAAAACAATCTGAACCCCAGCCAGCATTCAAAACT
Source organism: Aythya marila (assembly GCF_965140915.1). Classification (NCBI taxonomy): domain Eukaryota; kingdom Metazoa; phylum Chordata; class Aves; order Anseriformes; family Anatidae; genus Aythya; species Aythya marila. Next base: position 11,699,955 of record NC_139045.1, on the reverse strand, counting down.
TCCAGTATGTTATAAATCCTTGGCTCATGCTTTAGGGACTGAACGTGAACAACTGCGTCAAGATAGGCTAGAGTGCACTAAAGGCAGCTCTGTAATGCAATGTTGAAAAAAAAACCCTGCAGTACTATATGCTTCCAAACACGTACACTAGCCAGTCTCTGACCTACTTACCTGCAAAGCCTGTCAGCAGGGCTACTAAACAAGAAAAACTACTTCAGAGCTACTGCCAGGTACTCGAGTGACTTGCAACTGCTAATTTCCCAGTCCATAATCACAGGATATTTTCATTCGCTATGGAAATGCTTTTTTTAAAATTTATTTTGTAGCTATGGATTATTATTATTTTTTTTAAACTGACACATTTTGGAAAATAGCACAACTACAATATTCAGGTGAGGTATTGAAGGTCATGCATCTATGCAAAAGTGGCTTGGTATAGGAAAGTGCAGATCCAATAGGATTTGTGGAATTCAGCATCCAGAAAAGAATAAGAGCCTAGATCTGTATTTCAGAAACTACCCTGACGTCCTACCAATCCAATACTACAGTCAAGTACAGACATTCTTTACAAGAATTATCACAGTGTTTAAAGCTAGATGTATGTCTAAGCACTAATTAGATGATGGGCTTGCAAAATCTTTAGTTACAATTCCTAAAGATAGCTATGTCTTGGACATGTGTTTTTTAAAGCTGTGGTGGTTTGTACCACATCTGTGCCACACAATATATGCCACAAGTATAGCAGTATGTAAGGAAAAATAGGTATTATTTTTACTCTTTGATTTAATGAAATTCACCATTAAGTCATGTTTACTGTTTGTGTAATGGTGGATAAAAAAATCTTAGGATCTGATTAATCAAAAGAATGATTTCTAGTTTCAGATGAACTCCCAGGGCTCCTCAATAAACCTGATTATAAGCTATACCTACACATACGAAAGGAGAACTTGGTCTCATTTTGAATTCAGAAAAGCATCTAAAAAAAATGTTTTTATCTTGCAGGAAGTTACTGACTCTAGGGCCAATTGCTTGGGGATTTCCACAAATACAACAAATACTGTAATGAAACAATTCCAAATTCATTAGGAACTCTACTACACTGCTTTAGCTTACTTCTTATCATACTCTGGCCTCCTCAGTTAGCTCTACAAAACTCCACATTTCATAGCTCTAGCTGATGCAACAAAGCTTCTGTCCATATCAGAACTACCAAGCAGTGCCTAGATAGAAGACATAACTAGGGTACACTTAATCAAATATACTTTCCAAAACAAAGAAATCAGGATCGTACATGTCTCTGTTTCTCCGGGCTTCCTCCTGCTCTTTGTGATGTCGCCTCCTCTGCCTGGCAGACACATTAGAAGAGGCTGATGATGTTCCCGATTCAGAGTCCTCTGAACTCTGGCCGCCTGAGCAATGAACATCAAAGAGATGCTGCTCCACGGCTGAGCGGATTGTCTTCTCTAAATACCTGTCAAGCCGAAAAATAAGGTCAATTGAGCTCAAAGATTTTCTGGAGCTCCCTCTCTGCAACAATAAAGGCTGCATATTGGGGGGCTATGTTTTTTTATGAATGGCAAGACAGTATAAAATGTACTAGGGTCCAAGACATTTGCAAAGAGCTAAGCCAAAATCTTCAGTTAACTTGATGTTCAGGTTCCTCAGAAGAGCTGAGCTTACCCAGTTCATGTTGCCTTTGTTTATTTTTAGGGCTGCCTGAACCTTCTGTTGTAAAACAACTGCTTTTATTTACTGCAACTTTGGTGTCTAACTTTCACCCTCCACTTCAACATCCCTTGCCCTGACAAAATCCTTTTTTGCGACCCAACCATGCTGATGCTGGTCAGGTCTATGGTGCAATCCACGTTCAGTAAGGCAATGGATCATCTGCAAGAAGGTGATTCACTGCTGTCTCACAGGGGGATGAGAGCACGTAAACAGTACCTCACTGTAAACTCATACTGCAAAACCACACATTTAACCCAGTGACCAAACATGGATCTGGTTCTGAGCTCATGCTGGTTTTGCACTGTTATTGTGCCACCACCTGCAGTCACTTCTTGATGTTCTCTCTCGATAGAGCTCATGCCCACTGGCACTAAGGGATCTTCCACACAAGTGACAGCATAGAAGCCTCTGCAGTTCCATCAGTTAAAGCTGCGAGGCTACTTGAACTTTCAACACAATCAGATCTGCTTCATTATGGTACTCATATTTTCTTGTAATATTTCCTTTCTTCCTTAACCAGAGGAACTTTTTGTAGACAAAATCTAAATACTTTTTTTTTTTTTCTCCTAAAAGATCTTTTGGAAACACATTTCCCTGCCCCATCCATGTTTCTTGCAATGAAGAATGAGTTTTTCTAAACACAGCTGATCAAGGCCCCAGTATAACTTGTAGTGCTTTTTCCATACTTAAAAATGTTATTTGCAAGATTTGCTGCTTAATTTTTAACTGAGTAGCAGTAAGTATGTATACCTTTACCTTGCCTGACTTCTCCAGAGAATTTATGAAAGTTGTTGCTAAGTTGCTATAGTTCTGCTGATACTGCAGTTACCAAAATGTCAGAAGGTCTTAGCAACTGCAAAAAAACGTATGGTTTAACTTGGCGAGCATGTCTGTGCTTCATGTATTGACAAGAATCAGCTCTGCAAACTCACCAGCCTATGGAAACTTTCAGCTCTGTAGGGGAGCCAGCTCTGCTGCTATCGCTGGCACAGCACTTACTGTAATGGGATCAAGCCCTGTTCTCCACTGGAATGGGACAGGGTGCAAACAAGAGCAAGAGCACAACATGAACAGTTTCTCTAAATATGCAGGATCAGCCTAACCAAAACATCACATGCACAGAAAGAACCAAGGACCTGCAAATTTTGCAGGAGGAAGTAATTTATAATCATTGCAGATGCTTTGGGTTGGGAAACAATGTCCTTTTTGCTTGTGTAAGAACGACCCTTAAGGAGAAATCAGAGACCAGCAATACTTTAAAAACTTCAAGATACCAACACTGTACATACAAAATAGTAAAAGAGACACTTACTCTCCTGTAGCAGGCATGTTACTACTGACTTGTGATACATGGGAGCTGTGCAAAAGAAAAAGAAGAGAAAGTTAGGCCTACATATTGCAATAATGTCTCAAAACATGTGTTCTTTGCAGCACTAAGAAACAATTTAAAGGTGTGAGGCTGTCTCAACAACAACTGCATGCACATGCCACAAGTTTTCCCCTTAAGGAATTTTTATTCCCACAGTGACGTGGCACATACTGACAATGCCAATATCCTCAAGAATTACTTTGCCTGTCATTTCCCAGCAGTAGGCCAAGAACTAAATGGAAAGTATTTCAACTTCAGCATATAGCAGAGTTTTTGCTTTCTTAAGAGCTTTCTGCAGCTGTATGTCAGTTGTTTTAGCCTCATCACAGAAAAAAATTGACTTTTGAGGCTGACTTGAAAACATATGAAAGGGGACTTAAAATTTAAGAATCTGTAAATATTAAAGTGACAGGAAAGGAAAGGAAAAATGGGCTATTCACAGTTCTCCTCCTGCAGCTCTCTGACATTCACGTTCATGTTTTACATTTTTTAAAATAAAATGCATGATCTCTTCTTTTCCTTTTCACTCTCAGTCTGTTTTCGGACTCTGAAGAGCTTGCATGACTCTTAATTGTCACTGCTTGCTGCTTAAAACCCTTCTGAACAAGCTGACGTGCTGCCTTGCACAGCTGTCACAGCTCTCCTCCCTCTGCACAGGGCCAGAGTCAGCCTGGCCGAGCCAAGTCCCATCCTGCCCCTCTTCTCCACTGCCGACTCGGCTTTGCAGATAAGGTGACACTTCATGACCATCACCCCTGTGATCTTCATTAATTAAGGCAAACACATTACAGGCCTAGAAGGTTCCTTTGGCTTTCTTCCTGTATCAGCAGAAGAATCAGTAGTGTGACTGGCTGATAAATTCCAGAAAAGTGAACAGCGTGGATAGGTTATGAGACACGCTGAATGCAAACGTGCTTTCTGCCAAAACAGTCACTCACTGCTTTCAATCCTCGTGAGTTTCTCACAAACTGGTTCAATGCGGAAGAACCAGTAACAGCCAGCTTCCCTTAAATACCCTGCTTCCTCTCTCGCTTCCCTTGAATGTTTAGTTCTTGACCGTACAGATCTGATGCCAGCTAAGAAGCTGCGACACCCAGATGATGACTACTCTGTGGCTCCACTGCTTTTCAGGGTCACTTTTGGTGGAAGGCAGGCAATAGAGAATGGGAAAGGTAAATTAAGGATCACGATGGGTCTGTTTAAAAACAACCTCACTCTCTGTTCAGTTCTGTTCAGTGACAAATACTCCTCACAAATACCCAGCTGCAAATCACTCACATACACTTCTGCTTTCTTAGGCTGAGCCAGTACGTTCAGCGTGGTTTGGATAAACCCGTGCACCCTACCACACTCATCCCTTCCAGGCCTTCCTTCGCTCTGTGCCGATCTCTAGGCCACAGTCCCCTGGAGCTGTGGCACAGCATGAAAGCAGTCACGTATTTGCCAGCCTATTCCACATTACCTACACAACACCCAAGTAGCTGTGTCATTCAGATGAGTTCATGAATGGAAGACACACAAACAAGTATCAAATTGCTGTACTCATTATTATGAACGCTTATTATTATGGACATGCAACCTACACGCAGAGAAAAGAATTGCAAGATCTCTCTCTTCCTATATTCACTCTTCTGACTATTAACTATTGCATGGATTTACAATTTGAAGTGCACATTTCAAGCATCCTATTTGCTTTCCTGCTTATCTACATAAACTTTGGCCTCTTCCAAGCCTGATATTTTTTTTTTTTTTTTTAATGATCTGGTCTCTCATGGGAGATGGATTAACAAGCAAGCAGCAGGCTAATCCACATTATAAGATACAATTCATCCTATGGCTACTCTGCGTTGGTGTGGCCTCACCTCGAGCACTGTGTGCAGTTCTGGGCACCACAGTAAAAAAGGATGTGAAACTGTTGGAAAGTGTCCAGAGGAGGGCTGCAAAGATAGTGAAGGGCCTAGAGGCCCTTCCCTAGAGGGGAAGACGTACGAGGAGCGGCTGAGGGCACTGGGCCAGTGACAGGACCCAAGGGAATGGGGTCAGGCTGTGACAGGGGAGGGTCAGGCTGGACAGCAGGAAGAGGTTCTTCACTGAGAGGGCTGTAGCGCACTGGAACAGGCTCCCCAGGGATGCAGTCACGGCACCGAGCCTGTGGGAGTTTAAGGAGCATTGGGACTGTGCTCTTAGTCATAGCTCTGAATTTTTGGGTAGTTGTGTGTGGTGCCAGGAGTTGGACTCGATGATCCTTGTGGGTGCCTTCCAACTCGGGATATTCTGTGATTCTATACTGCCGTGTGGGAGTAAGTTAATCCTGTATCAACTTTCCATAGTTTTTACATGCATTCCATATTGAGTGCGGATGTCTTTCATATCACATCATTTTTCTCTATTTTCATGTCAGGAAAGTGGTAAGGGAGGAGGAGATGGGAATGTTTTCAGAAGACTAGAATCCAAACAATCTTAAGATGAAGGTATATCTACCCATCATACAGGACAGAAAATCTCAGGAAATAGCTCTTCCTTCTATTTCTAGCAGAATTAATAACTGTGTGAAAATGCAAGCTCACATTTCACACAAACCTAATGAAAGGCCAGATACTATATGTGAGAGAGCTCATGCTGTTATCCCCATGAGTGGTATTCAGGGCCAACAGTCTCTATCTGCAAACCACTCATATCATTATTGAAAACACGCAGTAGCTTCTTAATACAAAAAGTAGTTAGAAGAAGAAACTAAAGACAAAGCTGCAAAAATACCTAAATAAGATGTTGAAAATGTTTGTAATTCCCAAGTACATTCTGTAGCTGCCTAATTCTCAGTTAACTGTGTGCTTTGCTACCATCAACTTAGTTTTAAGTCTATTAACATCGTTAATTTACAATAGCACATAGCTGCACAACAATTACTTTGTGGTATGTAGAAGAACACTACTCAAACTATATCATGTCAGAGAGCCCATAATATGGTGATTTTCAAAGTACCAATAAATAGGAAGGAATGATGTACATAGCTATATGCCAACATAACAACAAATGAAGCTGTCATTCTCTTTTTATTATACTTCTGTTCTAGATGCTGCTTCCTTATAAATTCAATATGACTTTATTCTTAGCCCTGTGATATTTTAACGCTCTTTTATTCTCTCTCTCTCAGTAATATGGGGATCTTTTATATAAGTTTTTCCAGATACACTAAGTTTCTATTGATTGCACAATCATTAGCTTTTCTTGTCATTTCATTCCGAAGCTTAATTAAAATGCATTGATAAATCAGTTTTTTTACTCTGCACCATTTTTTTTTTTCTTCTGCATTGACAAAGTTCACTTTAAAAAATGGTGGGGAGAAGAGAGTTACACTGAGGATTTTGGATTCTAGCATGCCCAGAGATGGAGGTAGATGTGCCTGAGTGTGTTGGCAAGCTCAGGAAAAGGCATGGCTCTGTAAGAGTTTCAGAAGGGCAATCAGGCATGTGGGATGCATCCTGAGGGGTTTTCCAAACTTCTTGGGTGGCAACAGTCACTCCATCATTGAATTTATGCTTCCCAGAGCAGGCAAAGCAAGCCATGCCCAAAAGAGCCCTCTTGGCATGCCCTACTGTGGAGCAAGCTGCCTCAGAATGGCTGCTTTGTTCATTAAATCATCTGGACAATGTGAAATCATGTTCTACTTTGGTTAATTACTTTCTCCTCACGTCTGCTTGATTTCACTGATACGTACAGTCAATTATCTCCACAGCTAGATTATTAAGTTATGCAGCTGCTGGTGAACACACTGAGAAATGTCAACTTTTGATATAAATTAAAGGTTCTCCTTCTTCTGCCTGCACCAGAAAGTAGCAGGAGAGTTTTTCAGTGCTGGAGACTTTTACTTTCAGAGAGCCAGCCACAAAACCTGCATCATTGCACAAAGATGTTTTAAGTGCTATAAACTTTTTTTGACCCCCACGCTTTTCCTTTTGGGAAGTCTGATCTCTGGCACTCCTCAAAGTTTTCTGACCTGTTTACTAAAGCATTTTGCTACTCTCACACTCTTTCATATGTGCCCCCTCTGAATAATGTCTCGTTTCACACATAATTCTCTCTTATATTACCTCTGCTTCCATGTTGTTTCAATCTCATGTATGGAAAGGCTGTATTTTCTGCCAGCTTTAAGCACATTACATTTCCCCTGCTATCCCAGCTAGTAACCTGTAAGCTTGAAGATATGCACTGTAGAATTACCTCATGCAATACTTGCACCCTGCTTAGTCTGTACTGGGCAACAGCAAATAATTGAGTTGGGCATCAAAACCTCTCTTCTGTTTTTTTTTTTTTTTTTTTTTTTCCATTCAAGGCCCTGTTGAGCAAAATCTATCAGCATTCAAGTATTAAAAGAACACAGTATAAATCAACCAGAACAAACTGACTTACTGGCATAGTATTTTCCCAGATTGGGTTTTCATTTATGAAGTCAATGAATTAATTGCTGGACATACTTAACTGCCTAAATCATAAGCTGTATTTGCAATCTGGAACGAAGGCGACTCATTGCTGAGATTTACTTAAAATCCATTTGCCATATTGAGGAAGCCAAAATATTTTGTTTTTGCTTTTTAAATAAAGTCGAGCACAATGAGAAGAGAGCCTAAGTAGATACACACTTTTAACATATCGCCACTCCAGCAAAGCAGACAATGATTTTTAAATTACTTTGACATTTCAGGTGAGAAATTTCTGAACCCTCCCTAATACAGAATTCCAACATGACCCAGGATTTTTTTTTTCACAGATACCAATACTGTGTAAGAACTGTTTACTCTCCACAACTGTTGCTTACAGTGACATGCAATGTTGCTGATTTATGTGGGATCTGTCTTAAGACAACCACTTCATCTGACACACATTCCCCAAAGAAAAAGATCGTGTAAAGTATGAAAATAATGAGTTCAAAAATAAAGAGATGCGTTCTTATTTCCTGGGATATTCCATCACACAGAAGACAATGCTTTCAAAGTTTTTTTCAGCATCTTCACACTTTTTCAAGCTTGGATCCAATTATCCTTCCTTTAAATATGGTATATTTGATGCTATTTGTTTACTATGCAGAAAATTCATCCCACTAAAAGCGACTGCCTTGTTTTCTTCAGTATTCCTGCTGTTTTCATGTACACTGGAATTGCCCTTTATGATGGGTGCACACTGACACCTACTGCCTGAAGCAGAGACAACCCTGAAGGGTTTTCATGCACACCACCCAATTCTGTTTTGCAAATTTAGACCACTGTGCCTGTGCAGGATCCACTCCAGACAATGAAAACATTCCTCTGGGGGCCATTCACAGCCTCCAAATTATGCTCCTGATTTGAAATGGAACAGATCACCTTCTCCCACTGAATATAAAGGGTTCTTAGTGAGACAGTCCTAATTAACAGCATGGAATCAGGACTTTCCGTTTCCCAGAGCTCCACCTAATGACAGAGATCCCTTAGCCTGAAATCTGCAAGGTAGCTGGGCAATAAGAACAAGGGGACCCTAGCAGCCTTGTAACTATTTTCAGCCAAGGTTTATGTGATGGACAGGAACATGCATCCCATAACATAACAATTTGTAAGAGGGCCCTGCACTCCCGCGGGCTTTAGGACCTCTTACTGCATGTTCAGCCAACAAGGAAGCACTCAAAAGGAAGTCAAGCACCTTTCTGAGCAGACACTAGATCTACAACTAGTTGTTTCTGTTTCTTCAGAAAATGGACCTGAGAGCAAATACAGTAAAACATCTCACCCAATATACCACCAATGCTTGACTTGTATTATGTAAAAGTTGTTGTCTCATACAACAACTGTTAAAAGGGTAAACAGGCAGCTGCATTAAATGCTTCTAACAGGATATTAGTACTGCCAGAGAAAAGAAGTACTAAAACAGGTGAAACTGTTTTACGTCAATGCCTTGCCCTGAACTTGAGGGTGTCAAATGCAATTTTGACACTGCTTGTGACATCAGCTCTCATCCCAATTCCAGTTTAATGCTTTACATATCAACAAGAAAGCTCCATAATACATCAAAGCTTCTGTCCTTTTCCCCTTTAATATCACTCTGGCTTATCTCAGGTTATACTTATTAGGAAACTACTCTGGAACCATCTACGTGACTCATATCAAATCTAAAGCAGATCCTCGAGCACAAAGAATGCCTGTAGATTCTCTGTCTTTTAAAAACTCATTGCACATGTTGAGCAAAAGTGTGCTCACAGGGAATTAATCGCCTTTGCCAGATGCTGTTTAATTACCTGAAACTGCACACTGCTTCTCAGTACAGATTACTCAGTATAGCTGGCATTCAGATTTTCCTAACAGAATTAAAAAATCTGTAACATGGCTCCTTATATAACTCTCTCAACTCCCTTTCTCACAAGGCTTCATTACAAAACTTTTGGAACATAGATGCCCTTCAGGCACGACTCCCTAGAACAATCAATCATCCAGCAAGGTTTTCCTCTTCTTTCAACACAGCAGAAATCTCCTTGCCTGGTACTAAGTATAGCTGAGTAAACAAATTGTCTTACCAGGGAATACAGAAAAGGAAAGGACAAACCTGCTCAACAGTCAGGGAATGAATAAAACCACAGAACTCAGAGAAAACCACCTTGCACGCTGATCAAACCCACCTCATCGTCCAAATGCCTAGTAAGAGAAGGATTCAGCTACAAAATTTCTCATTACTTGCCTAAATTTATTAATTGCCTGATTGTATCAATTTTTTTTCCTCACATACTTAAGAAAACAATCCTTCTCTTTGTCTAAAATACAGGTGAAATACATGCACTCTAGTTTGTTTCTTATGGTAAATAGGCCCTCCCTGCTCTTTTCTCCATTTTGTAACAGTTTTTGCTTGCTTTTTAACTGTCTTTACAAACCTAACGCCATTTGAACACAAGTTACTGAAATCTTATGGGGCCTCATCTGAGTCTTGTAAAAGGGTATTCCTACCTCCCCCAAGTCTACTGTAAAAATGTACTTTATACATCCACAAATTTCTGCTTTAAGTGAAATTCATGACCATGTTTGTTTGTTTGTTTGTTTTACACCAGTAACTATTAAAGAAAAAAAAATATTCCAGCACACTTAAGGAACTCCACAAGCAATCTCTTTCCTCTTGTAGGAAAAAGACCTATAGATCTGAACCCTTCCCTGCCCATCTTTATGTTCTTAGATTAAGGCCTTTTTCTCTATACAGATGGCATGATATAAAGCATTTTGCTCAAATTGGATGATATATAGTTTTTTTCTTCCTCTCTATGGAAAGACTTTTCAAAAATAATTTGATTGTGCTTGTATCACCTCTCTTGATAAACTTAGATCACATTTTGCCTCATTTACCACTTTTGCGCCTTTAATGATTCTTTGTATCCTTACAGAGCAAGAGTGATGATTAGTTCTATACTTGTTAATTACCTATCCCTGCCCCCCCCCCCAAACAACCAACCTTCCCCTCCCCCCAAATCAAACCTACCAGAACACCAAAAGACCAATCCAGAACCCTAAAAAAGTGCAATTTAAAAAAAATAGTGTATTGGTGGCATCCTGACAGTTCTGACTTGAAGACTTAAAGCATTTGTGTTATTGTTACCATTTGAACAAGAGCATTTGTGCTCGTTTCCACTTAATTAAATTATTGCATAATTATCTATATGAAGTTACTGTATAAACAGGGCAGTGGCCTAACTCCGGCTCTATACACACTCTCCTGATTCACTTGAAGTTGATTCACCTGTTCATGATACTTGAACAGTATTTCAGACTACGGAAGCGTGGCTGGTAGCAGCACAAATAGATGTGACCATCATTCAACATTCAAAGTGGCACAGAAAATCCATGCCATACACACAAATTCTCAAGTCACTCTATAGTTATTCTATAGCATGAATTGCCCAAACAGAATGAGCTACCCTGCCAAATTAACAGCACCTGGCAACTCACCTCAGGAGTATACATTTCTCACTTGTGGTAGATAGAAGCAAAATTTGCAAGCTGCTAGCTTTATTTACAAGTAATTGCATCTCAGCAGTGTTAGAAAAGATGCGAGCTTGGCCTGAAGCCTCACTTGCGAGGTGTGCTGCTCCCTTTCTGCTCTTACTAGCCACTTCACTATCCTTCTCTGATTACTCTTGACTGTTGAAAAGATCCCTTCCTGGATCATTTTTCCATGATCCAGGAAAAAAATCAGGAGGACAATTTTATGCAGTAAGGCAGATGGACATGTAGTGAAAGCCTACAAATATCTGAAGGACATATACTGCAAGAAAGGAAAAAAAAATATGGGGACTATTCTCAGTTGAAAGTCAGGATGAGAATCTAAACTGGGTAAAACATGACAGAGTGATCTGTGCAGCTAGGAAATTATCTCCAAAAGGCAAAAGCAGAGCCTGCTTGGATGGTTTGGAGTTTCTGAAGCACAGATTAATTAACCTCTGCACAAATACACTGCAGGGAATGACGACGCTTTATCAGGAAGGCAGACAATACTATGCAACCAGGCTAGTCCATAAACAGCTCACTGACACACATTTCTGCAGTTTTAATGCAAGTCTCCACATTAAGAGCACTCATGAAATGCACATTTTCTGTAGTTTCTGTCACAAAAAATCTCCACAAATGAGCCCAAGCTACATAGATAAAAAGGAATACATGCAAGAGAATTAACAAATAAGAGGTCACTGTAAGAATTACCAATCTCACTGCTCTCATAAAAAGCACCGCAGGGACTTTTTATTTGTTTAAACTCCAGTTAGAAGAACCCAATTATAATATCTGGCTGTTCTTCCTCTACATCCCTTCACTGTTAATTGCCCTGGCTCTTGGACTTTCACTAAACAGAAATGAAAGCACTGGGACTGAGTTGGCTACTGAAGTAAGCAGAGCAAACTTTCACTGATGTCAACAGAATTAGGCCACTTTTATAAGCAGTGACTTTGCCCTCCAGCTGGCAAAACAAGAAACACGATTTGTTCAAATGCAGTCAGGCTGCCATTCCCTCCGGGCAGGCACACTCTGGACCAAGGCCCTCTCCTGCTTTTCTGGGCTGGCTGGGCTGCATCAGAGGAGCGGTTGCTGGATGGGCTGCTGACTCACCATCTGGTTCCTGGTTTCTTTCTGACCAGCACATGATGCCAGTTCCTCAAAGCTTGTGGCAAAAATCTCTCCTGTGCCCACAGATTATAAGCTACTTAAAACAGGCATCTAAACTGCTTAATGAAATGAAGAGAACAGGAAACAAAAGCCCATCTTCTAATTAAGAATTGACAAGACTGGCACAAAAACTTTAACCTTGCCTTTAAATACAAAGTCTGCTGACATTATTTTTGTCTCTCTGAAGTCTCAGTCATCCCACTAGCTGAGCAATAGTTATCAACTTAACATTAACCTTCAGTTTGATTAGTCTGTGCAGACTTTCTGGAATTGCTCTGCATATTTAATTCTAATAACAAGGCAATCCTGCTCAGAGAAATACGTTAAAATAAATGAGTAAATACCTCACATAGAAGGGTGACATAGGCCGCTCATCTTCTTGGGAGCTAAAAACAAACAAAAAAAAATTCAAGTTAGTATGCAGCTCTGTCTTGTTTCTGCAGTTCATTTACAGCAAGACATTCAGTCTGAAAAAAAAAGAAGTGATTATAAAAGTGAAGTAAATAAAAGAGATAATAAAAGTGAAACAGATTTACTTCTCAGTGTTCACAGACGTGTAACAGTTCCACTGCTACACGGTCAGAAGTCGCTCCAGCTCAGCGGCTGTGCACAGCTTATTCCCATAGCAACAATAAAGCATTTCTGCCAGGAGAAACCACCCGAGCCTTTCGCTGTCTGCTGCTCAAGAATTAGACAACCTGCCTACCTAGTAAAGGTTAAGAATAATAAAAAAAAGACATATTGAGGTCTCTCAACCAAAGAAGCAGCGATGGCTGTATGTATACAGCTAAGAATTCCCTGGTATTGCTGTTGCTGTTGAAAGCTGATTTGATGCTGCTGCAATCTGGCTCAAATGTAGAGGTGTGAAATGACCAAGACACAGGTCTGACTGTGGCAAGTCACATCTGTATAAAATTGAATGGATCTGAAGAGAAAAGTATGTTACTTGCAGACTTGAGAATGCATATCTTAGGTATGAGATCAAGGGTTGCAACTGGCTGGCACAGAGCTCTGCTGCCAAAAAAGTATTTCAGTGGTCAACTGCTCTGTCTGAAGCAACCACTTCTTGTGTGGCCAGGTCAGTCTGTAGACAGATCAACTCCCTGATCCGGCTCATCCTGCAGCCACACATGCCTGTGCTGGCACAAGGGCGAGGATGAGTTGCTGAGGTGCTAAAGCTTAAGGTGTAGGGGATTAAGTCAATTTTAGACCATTCTGTTATAAAAAGGGGTACAAACAAATTTCACCTAGTCATTCCAACCAAACAAATGGCTGGACTTACAGGGCATTTAGCCCTTGTAGCTCTTCAGAGCAGGAAACTTGCCTTCCTCTAAGCACACAGGAAATGCCACTGAGGTCGATCTGTCCCCAAAGGACTTTTAATTGGGTCTGAAGAGCACAGTAAGTTTGGGAGAAAGGAAGAAAAAAGACGGGAAGCTGCATAAATTACTTCATACAAAAACAGAAAGAATAACATTTCACAGGCACTGGAAACCACCCATTTCCCTACTGTTTTGCTGCTGCTTTAGAAGTCTGGGACTCCACCAGAGCCCTGCAATTTACCATGAGCAGTCAGTAACTGACATCAACTGGGAGGTCCGGGGCACTGGCATGCTTTGAAGGTGCTCATCATTTTGAAACATATTCAGAGGATGAGAGAATAGTCATAAATGCTCTGGGTAAGATGAACTCAGCTTCAGAATTTTATTTATCAGTTTACAAATAGCTTCTCTAAGCGCAGAATAAAAGCCAAAGGGCCACCACCGTGGGTTTCGTAGCTAGGAGGTCAAATAATCACACCCCCGTTCTGCAGCTTGCGCTGGAGTCAGAAGGAAGCTGGCGAAGCAAGACGAGCTGCAGCTGGCCCGGAGCCAGGTGAGCGCTGTGCTCTTACAGCAAGCATAGCCAGAGGCAGGCTTCACTGTGGCTTGTTTTGAACTCTGACAATGTTATAACAGCTCCACAAATACGAACACCAAATTTATCCAGGGGGAAGGGAGGAGGCAAGGAATCGGGAAGACCGGGAAGGTGGACAGATGGAGCACAAGCAAGCGAGCAGAGCAGAAACCTCACAGGGGTTACCTCTGCATCGCTCCAACTCCCAGCTACAGCATACAGAAAGTCGTACAGAGATAGCTGGAATCCCCTACAGAAAAGACTGCCCCACTCACTGTGACAGCACACGTCACCCTGGCAGCCCGCAGGGAGCCTGAAACACAGATTGAAGGGGAACACAAAACACCACAGAGAGGAAGGAAGAGAAGCGGCTTCTCAACTCAGTGTGGTCTGCCAAGGCTTACAGAGCCTCTGTAACACAACAGTGACTGGGCAGTTTCCTGCAGCTCCCTGAGGAGACCGAGATCGTGGCTGCTGCTGGAAACTGTGGTGCCACTTGCACAAGTCTCCCTTTGGCTGCTCGAGCTGCAGGCGGCTGCTGCTGTGGGAGCCCTCCTGCGCTGTCAAACCGAGCGGGCCTGTGGAGGTGCGCGAAGCAGGCCAAAGGCTCCTGCCCGCAGCCCGCGAGGCAGTGCAGAAGCTGCCTGTGAACTGAGGTACACCCAGAGGGTCTTTGTGAGGAACAGTTACAGCTTTCAGACAGCCTAGGAAAAGCGAAGACACGTGGAAAGGTCCCTCAGGGCTGCTTTCCAGAAGGCAACCTGCAGTGAGCGCTTGGGTAAGAATCTCTTCCAGGGACGGACTCCCCTCCGACAGCATCCACTACCTCGCAGTTCATAGGCTTCAGTTGATTTCCTTATTTAGCATTTGCAGAATACTCTTTTTAACACAGCACTTATTAAGAAAGTTTGTGACATAAGGGCTGTCCTTATAAACTGAACACGGGCAAGTCCCGATGGCACACACCATGTGTGAAGAGTCCACAGTGCCATCAGGATCTCTGTGCAGCAGCACAACTTCAAATGACAACACAAAATGCTGTTTCAGGTACAAGTGGCAGTTGTCAAATCCACAGCAAACATCCTCTCTGTTTCTTATCTCATGATTTGCAAGTAAGTTTGAGGTCACAGAAGCACTGTGATACTGAAAAAGCCCAAATAACTTTCTTATATCCATACTCCCAACTAGTAGCCACAACAGACCATATGTAGTAGTAGTATTCACCAGACTCTGAAATCTCATGCACTTCCTTTTTGTTTTCACAGCAACTATGATATGATCACTATTTCACAAGTTTAAGTGTTATACATCTGTACAAAAAATCATTATCCGTTCACACAAACCAAGTGAGGAACAAGAAAAAAGCTTTTAAGAATATTAGCTGGGGGTTGGGAATGAGGAAGAAAGAAACGCTATAGAAGACAGAAACCAAATATCGATTTCATTTAGATTACCACATTTCAAAATTTCACATAGTTAACAATGATTACAGCTGTGTATAATCTCTTTTATCCTGAAGTGCTTTATGTTTTTACATATGCAGCATGGATATGTAGCTGCGTCTGGGATGAAGAGATCCAAGCTAACCTCCTCGGAGCAGAGACTTTTGAAAAAACATAAAATCTTTTAACTTTAAAAGATCTGCATCTGAGCAAAGCAGGTTATCCATTTCCCCCTTCCCAATCATTAGCAACAACATACTCGAAGCATCTTTCCCTAACTTCATGCACCTTTGTCAACTCACCTATGCAAGACGGAAGATGAGAGCTGTGTAAATTATGAACAGATTTGAACCAGCTATTTCAAATAGTTCTGAATCCCTCAAGTGAGATGTTAGATGGCCCTACTGCACTCACAGAGCACACAAGGATTCTATTTTGATTAAAATACTTTATGAAAGTCTTAAGTATTGGTAAGATAATACACTGCTGTGCTTATGTTATGCACAAAAGCACAGTTTAATGAAAGAAATAGAAATTGTGTGAAAGGTTTTAAACCTTTATACACCTCATCACATGATCTGTGACATAGAAGAGACAGGCAAGCAAGCAAGAATGTACAAGATATGAATCATAAGTGATTATTAGTTGCTATTACACAATAAACAGGGTAGAAGTTGGTTTAAAACCTTCCACGCAGGACTCTTACTCACTATCACTCACACTATGCTTATTAAAAAACAACTGCTTGCTCATTTTTAAAACACCTTGCACTGAAGGGGGTTTATTAGTATTGCTAGGAAGCCCTTTCCACCACATATTACATCCTTTCTAAAGGAAATGCTGTCATTAAGATATGCTATACGTTCACCTGCACTTTACTTATGCTCCATATTTCCTCTTTGGTTAAAGGGACCTTTGCAGAAAGAATTTCATACCTGGCACAGCAACCTGGCAAAACAAGTCAGTTGTCCACAATAAGGAAGAGACAAGTCATTCCAAAGTGCATCTCCTATACAGTCTAGATTTCTACCCAGGAAAGAAGTTACCCATTTGGCAAGCAGGTTTAATAACAAATTATATATTTTTATACCTTCAAAGTTTTGTCTATGTTTTACATATTGTTTCATGGTCAGAAGTCACTGAATATACTTGAGAAAGGATACAATAATTAAAAACCAAAACAAAAGAGATATTTAATCAAATGCCACTGATAACCTGGCCAAGCAGGTGAGGACCAAATATAGCCATCTCTTTCTTCTCAGACACATATATAGCACTGCTAAATGAAGGGATTAAACAGAAATTGCTCTTCATGTAATGCCTGGGAGAGCAATTTCTCATACTCCTGTGGATACCTAAAAATCTGGTGCTCTTTTAAAACAGATTTCTTGAAAAACAAACAAACAAACAAAAACAAGACAAAAAAAAACAACTTGCTAAAGTGGAAAAAAACAAACAAACCAACCAACCAACCTTTTTTCTTTGTAACTTTATTTTAGTACTGGTGTTCATTGTATTTGTGATCCCCAGAGAGCTAACAGAAAAGTTTGTCAGACTGGAAAGAATGCCACTCTCACCCCTAGTTAGTTTGGCACGACTTAGTATTTTAATGCACATGTATTTTACATCACTCATGCAAGGCAGCCTTTGTGTCTCTAAAGATGGAAACATGAAAGCTTCAGTGAAGTCTAATGGTTAAACAACAAATTTTCAACATGGAACCACCGCTACCTTTTTTTTCCCCCCTCCCTTTTGTAACAGGAGTGTTGCAGGCAACCATCCACAACACCATCACATTCTCAAATATGAAATGAGTGTTTTCCTTTTTTTGTGTGTGTGTGTGTCTCATAATGACCTTCCCAAAGAGTAAGAGAGTTCAGCTCACTCCAGAGCTGAAGCTGTAAAACACCCATTTAGACTGATAGTTCCTGATTTATTTACATGCATATGGGATACCCCAGCACTACTCTGCTCCAGCCCCCTTGCTGGCTTGAACTCTCACCACAGGTCAGAGAGTGGCTCTGGGCCCTTCCCAAAGAGCTCAGTCCCAAACAAGGCTGTTTGACCTGCTGAGAGCCAAGTCTTAAAGATTTAGGGCCACCAAACCTGTCTCTGAAACAGACATCAGTGGACTTCCCTTCCCACGTCACTCATACAGCTTTACAAGTACAGTGTTTGGAGAGGGCCTTATTGACTTTCTATAAACTACTGACTTATTATTGACTTTTTATAAACCACTTTTTTTTTTTAATTAAAAAAAAAAACACTTTAAAAAAAAAAAAAAAAAAAAAAGGTTTTAATAGTCCTGATTTATTTGTTCTTAATTATCAGGAGTGCTTCTGTCCTGGTTTCCTGGCACTGCATTACTTCATTGTAAAGCAAACACTGCTTTCCTACTGCGCATCTCTTTCCGAAAGTTAAATGGGACATTTCGTTGCTTAAAATAATGTGTTATTTTGTACAGTCATGAAAATGTACTTTGACTCAAGTGTCAACATTTTGCACCAGAGATGAAGGGTCGCCACACTGGCGGGATCATGCTGCTAGCCAAGGTCATGTTTTCGCGTAGCCTTGCCATAGGCTCTATTTGTTCTGCCCTCAAAACTTAGATAAAGGAATGGCTCTTTCTATTGCACCACCATCTATTCTGGACTTCAAAAGAAATTAATTATTTTTTAGTGAGAATACTTTTTTTTTTCAGGCAATGAGATTTCTGCTTCTAATTTCAACACAGTCAAACAAAAGCCACTGAAAATTCAGTAGCGTCAAATTACTAAGAGTATAAAAAGTTGATGCAGCTTCTGGGTGGAGAGAAAGAAAGGCTAAGCTTGGGTGGCTTGTTAAGACTTTTTGCCCTCTTTTCTTCTTACCATTCAGAACCATAATGCCATCTTGCATTAAAAGACATGCCATTATTGCAATTGAAAAGGATTTTAATAATATTATTGATTTACTAATATCAACATTAATGGCACTAAAAACAGCTTCAAGGAATACACGATTCGGAGGCCAAAGTAGTGCTTTTTGCTGAATTTCCTGACTTAGTCATGCATTTTTCAACATTTCTTTTTCTTCCCTGAGTTACTTCCCCATAAAAGTTATTTCAAACTTGTGACAAATGCAAGACTGAAACTGTCATGAAAATGTATTGCATACTTAATTTCTCAGCAGAGTGATTTACTCATAGTTTGTCCTTAACAGCAGTGGGTAAAAGGTAATGTTTGTGCATGTGAGAAATAGCAGGCAATATAAGTTCCTTCCTTCAAATAAAGCAAGTGTTAAAGTATGTCAGGCAAAAGAAGAAATAATATTGCCCTTAATGAAAGAATAACCATAAATCTAATCTAACACATTAACACTGTGGTGATACATTGGTCATCATTAAAACCAGCATTTATCATCAATTGTTGAGCAATGCCCCCCTTGCTCTATACCCTTAATCAGAGAAAGAGGAATTCCCTATATAGGAACTGTTGGATAGCACAACCAAACATACGTTTAATAGCCATTTCTCTGTGAGAGTTATTTCCATGAAAACATTTTCATTTGACCTAAAGAGTAACTTTTATGTTAAAAAAAAAGCATCTTTTCTGATATTTATCTCCAGTCTTCCAATAATTACATTTATGCCCAACCATGTTTTAAAACATGGAATAAAGTTACACTCGTGCTTAAGTACCTGCTTAAGCTACTCATTAAATGAGTCAAATGTCAAATATTAGACTTATAAACCAGTATATTTAATTCTGAACTTGCATACACTGCAAAACATCTTGAATAACTCACATGGGGGTGGATTGGTGCTGATTTTAATACTAATCTCCAAAGGATCCTTCCATTTTCCCCAAACTTCTTTAATCAATGTTTTTCCTAGAGGTCTCAACTGAGTTATGTCTTAAGCCAGAGAGATCATAGCGTGGAGCAACATGACTTCAGGGCAGTAGGAAGTGACCTCTCTGAGAGAAAGTTCCCCACTAATCTTCCCAAAAGCATGGGCTTCTGTGGCCTGTTCTAACTGGCGTTCACCATGTCAATATTACTATTTTATACAGATAAACGGAGGTGAATATGAAGGAGCATTCTGTCACACATCTGAGGAGCATGTACTATTTATTATTCTGTTTGCCACAGCAAAGGTTAAAGCAGGAGTACCCAAGCCTTTTAATTCTAAGAAAAGCTGACATTCAGTACAGCCATACTGGGAATATACTGCATTATCCACAGGCATAACTCTGTGCAGCCTGTATGTGAGAGGGCAGCAAGATTAGGGCAAAAAGCCTGAACTGAAAAAAAAAAAAAAAAAAAAAAGATACACTAAAGACATTTTACAAATGTCCTCCCACTTTAAAGAAACATCAGGGAAGTACAGGCTACCCCACAGTAAGATTTAATGGGCGAAACTTCCAGCTGATAAATGCCACTGCAAGCAAGAGGCTGACTTTACTTTTATATTCACATATCTGAATCCAAGAGAACCCTCGACAGTTTAATTTTGTATAATTATTTTCTACTTGCTATCCTCCTGGATTGCAAATATGTTTATCTTTTTATAAAATGACGTCAATGTTAAACAGCCTGCTTTTGTTGTTTTACTTCTAAAACTAGTTGGGGCTTATTATGAAAGCCAGGGCAGCGTCTTTTCTTCTAGTTGTGGCTTGGCAACAGTCCTTACTAGGATAAAACTAGAAAATGGGTCAGAAAGAGGCAGAAGACATGTACCAGCCCAAGTCTCACCTTTTCACAGAATGTAACAGGGTGAAGTTGCATAATGCACGCATACCTGTTGCATTATAATCATGAAGGACTGTTACCAGGTAACCAGCAATTTCTGTTTCAGGATTGTTTGTTAAGAGCTTGCAGGCTTCAAATAAAGTTATCTAGGAGCCCAGCTTTTCAATAAATATTCACATTTTCTTGCTTAATCAGGTAGACACCGTGAGACACCAAAGAAAACGTCCACGTCAGTTTCCTTTTTCAGTCAGAGGCCCCTCTGCTGCCCGCTTTGCGGTACCCAGGAAAACTTCCACATGCTTCTACATGCATCAAAGTCAAAGCTGTGAGAAGACAGAGCACTCAACGGATCAAATGCGAGCCTGGAAGGCCAAAAATTTATATAACATTTTGAGATAGGCTATGACTACGAATTCAGGAAGACAAGGACTACAGGCTTGAATTTCTCTTAATTCCTGACTAGTGAAAAAACAAAAACAAACACACCTGATAAATCTTCCCTACCCCCAGAGGGAGATGTTCCAGAACATACTTCAGTAGTGTTTGTGAAACACTCCAGCTACCTTGGATGGAAAGTGATAACAAAGTCCAAAGGATCAGACTTATTTACAATACAACTTTACACACAGAAGCACTCACTAATCTGTTAAAGAGAACAAGGCCGCCAGTAAAAAAAAAAAAAAAAAAAAAGGGAAGAAAATGCAGTGGAACAGAAATGTGGCTAAAATATTTGGTATTTGTGAAAGACTCCAAGGAAACAAGCTAGTAATGTAAATTAAACAAACCCAATGTGGCTACAAGTGAGACAGTCCATGCAGAGAACTGCTGCTGTACAGATTAGAAATAGAAGGGAGTGTGACTGCTCCATCAGATATGCATCTAAAAATATTTGTGATGGCTTCTTTTTTGCTCATTGTTGATTTGTTTCAGCAAAGTGCAAAGCAAAGGAGGCCACTGATCACAAACAAGGCCTAAGTGTGTACTTTGATTTCTTATCTCCTATGGAAACTGACAGCTGCAATTGGCGAAGGTGGGCGCAGGTTTCAGCTTCACACGACTTTTGTTAAATGTGCAGCACACGGAGCTAGAGGAAATGAATTCAAACATACTTGAGTAGTATTAGTAATGCTCTAACTAGGAACCTACGTTATTAAACTAAGTTCATGCTGTTCAGAAAACAGATTAACAGTAATAAAAGAGACAATCGCTGGTGGGCAGGTTGTTGGAAAATGACGACTGCAACCAGCGTGCCATTTACAAGCGCCCTTTGGGCAAGGCAGCACATAGTGCAGCACAGGGATCAACACATTTGGCCTTCTGTCTCTTCCCATGCAATGAAACATAACCCTGAAGTCCCTATTGTCACTCCCTTGCAGCAGGCCACCATATCCTTTCATGTGCCATTCCACAGGCATCTATATATAGAATAAAATGACACAGTATAGTACATACGGCTCTATGCAAGCCCATTATATGATTTTTTTTGAAGACAGGCTTATGTCTTCTAGATCCAGGGTAGATATAATACTCGGCCATTCTCATGACAAGTAACATTTTATCACCGCAGCTGCTTAAACAGCAGCATTCCCACCTTCCCCAACCTTCACACACCAACCACGCAGAGGTGCAGTCGCAGCACTTCAGCACAAGGGTTCCTGTGGCAGGCACAGCACAGCCAGCTTGTGGCTGAGAGCATGGTGCCCAGAGGGCACTGACACCAGGGAGTTGACCCGCACAGGAAGGGCACCAAGCACAATTACTGCTGACAGCACATTCACTTTCTTGAAAGGGCTGGATGGATGCTTACAGCTTGGGCACATGTCCTAAGCAGCGGCACCTGGAGGCTTTAGACGCAGGCAGCACTGCCAGTTGCCAACACCCTCAGCTGGAGTATCCTGTGTGCCTCAGGGGAACCACAACAACTGGCAGAGATCACCTTTCCTTTAGCAGAAGGAAATCCATAAAGCCAGAATGACCCTCCTCATCAGCAAGAAACATGCACTAAGAAGGGAGGAGACAATGTTCAAAGGAAAAGAACAGGGAAAATAGGTGCAACCTGGAGAACACTGTAAAGGGATTTGGGAGTCTGTGTTTACCTGCCCCTACCTCCATAGGAAATGAGCTGCTAAAAGTACGGTGTATGTATACTAAAAATAAATCAAAGAGCAAAGAATACATAAATTTGTAAATATTTCTAACTGCAGAATTCATATGATACTGTACAGTGCTCTAGTTTTAATGGGAGTTTTAAGAAAAATCTTCAAAGTACAGAGTGCATTTCTAACTGATTGCGAGTTAGTCCTTTTAACCAAAACAAACAAACAAACAAACAAACAAAAAACCCAACAACAGGGGGTCTAGGTAAGGCTACCCCATGAAACCTATCTTCCCCTGGGGTGAATACGTGTAGGCAGGAGTGCAGTAAGAACCACTTGTTCTGACTTTGGCCATGATAGGCAGATCCTCCGGAACACAAAAAGGTTAAAAATACTATGTGAGGCTGTTCCTTCAAATAGAAACGATGTACTATGACTACTTCTTTAAGACATTCAAACCGTATTTCTGCTTCTCTGCAGTCATCAACATGGAACCTTGCAACTGCATTCCTGCAAAATAGACCTCCCCTGCATCCCCCTGCGGAGGACACCCTGCTACATCACGACGGTAACAGTTTGGACAGCAATTTCAGTTCTGATTTTGCTGCGTCCGAGTAAACAGCAACTTCCCAGCTTCTGCTGAAGCAGCACCGCCGTGGTGCTGAAAAGGCACACCGAGTTGTTTATTGTTTCGCGGATTACATAAAGATCGGTATTGGCTCCAACGCAGTACAGATAAGGAGGCATGCGTAATTTTGAGAACTGAAGGAGCAATAAAGAATAAATAAATAATAATGACTGGGTACGAGGACCGTGTAGGCGTACCCCTGCGTTTGTGCCGTGCCATTTCCAGGCTCGCTGCAGCCCCCCCGCGATGCTGTGGCAGGGGCACATGCCAGCACAGGTAGGCGCTGGCAGCTGGTGCTGGGGAGAGGCGTGTCTCGGCACCGCGGAAACAAAACAGCCCCTGCTGCTGCAAACTAACCCTCGCCGCCGCGCTTCCCAGGCAAGGGCAGACCCCTCAGGGAGCCGGCGGACACCCGGCCCCGACCCCCGTCACCGCACGGCCGCCCCCCGCCTGGCTCCCCGATAAAGCACCGTGCGCCCTGGGCGCGGAGCCCGGCTCCCCCTGCTGCGGGGATGGGAGCCACGTACCTCTGCAGGGGCATGACTTCGCAGGCCATGCTGGCCATGGAGCCGCTGCTGCTGTGCTCTGCGCTGCTCTGCTGTGCGGTGCTGTGCTCTGCTCGCCCGCAGCGCCTCGCCTCGCCTCGGGGAGCCGGCGGCGCTGCCCGGCCCCGGGGAGGAGCGAGGGGCCGCGGGTGGGAGCTGACGGCGACCCGCCCCGCTGCCGAGGGGCAGGGGGAGGATGGCTCCAGCCCTGCCCCGCGGGCAGGTAGGGCTCCGGGAGGGGAAGGCGAGGCGGAGCGGAGGTGGTGTGGAGCTGTTTTCAACGTGCGAGAAACGCCACGAGCCGCAGCCTCATGCCCACAGGAAACCTTTGCGCAAAAACACCGCACGAGGTCTCTTGCATCGCTTCTAGTAACCGGGACCCCCACACACCTTGTCTGGGTAAATGCCCCCCGGGGGGGACAACCAAGAGCCCACAACCTGACTGCAGCGGCACCGCTGTCCCCAGGGAGGGCAGGATGCCCGTTGGGCCAGCACTCAGCACACACCGAGCCACCTTTGCCACGTTGTATGTCTACAGGGGCTGCGATTTCACCACCCCTTTGCCTTGCAGTAAGCACTACTGGGGTTCAAGTGGTTTATGCAGTAGTAAGCTGATCAATCCAGATGCTCCGGGAGGAGGAACATATGAGAATTCCTTTTTACCATTCTTTTCTTTACTTTTTTTTACTTACTTTGTTGATGTTCCCTGAGGGTGGCCCACCCTCAACATTTTATTTAGTAGAGATTTGGGGCTGGGAACTGTGATACCAAAAGAACACTACACAATGATGTGCCACTTTACAGTGTGGTTTTTTTTCATACCACAGCAGTCTTGGAAAACACACAGTACGAAATCTGTAAGAAGGTCTTGCACTGAAACTTTTTATGGATACCGAGGGCTCATAAACAAAGTTTTATCTTTAACCTCCAAACTTCAGCTGCCCAGAACATCTAAGGAATCATCATCAGCTTCCTCCAGCATCAGACACATACTTCTGCTGCTGCCCTAGCTGTGAACAACATTACCATTGTGAGAGGGAAAAAGGGAGAATCCCAAACTGATGAAAGGGCAGAAGAGAATGGAGCCTGTCAACATTTTAGGCAATAAAAACCTAATGGCTAATTCCCACAGAGCCATACATGACAATCTTCTAAAATTCAAGCCAATATTAAAAGCACACGCACCTTCAACCTTAGGCCAGGGAAGACTGGCACTGGTTTGGGTGAAAACTGTGGCAAGAGCTAAGTATCTGTATGCTTATGACTTCCATACAGATGTAGGTAATATGAACTATGTGCGAGCCACGTCAGCTTTCTGGAGAAGCAGCAGACACTCCAGGGTCAGAAGGAGGATATCAGACTTTTTGCAGGGATGCCTAAAAGATCTTGACCTTTCTCGGCAGGAGGCAGGAGCATTCTGTGTCTTAAACACAAAAGCAGTGGGCAGCTGCAGCCTCGGGAAGCAGTGGCATGGAGTAGAAACAGAGAGGTCAACTGAGAAGTGGCTCTGCTTCAGTATGCTGAACTGTTTAATATTTGCTCCTGTCAGCAGGCTCGCTGGAAGAAGTGCATTAGTAATGCTTCTGCCCATTGCCTCAGCACAAGCCTGTTTGGCTGTGCTGCAGTCACGCCAGGCACAGCACAGGGCCCCTTTTTAGGAAAGTCAGCAGTGCTGATAAAGCACTCTGCCATCACGGATCTGGCCTGCTCTTATCTGTGTCAATTAAATGAGTATCTTGATGACTTCCTGTTAAATGTGCTATATGTGCTCTTAAGCAACGAAAATCGTGCAAGAAAGATTTTACTCTGGTACACAAACTGTTGCAGCACGAAACAAAAGCACCTTGTATTGTTTCACAATTTGACTGTAAATGAATTTGTCCCTTCCTGGTCAGTCTTTTTTTTTTTTTTTTTTTTTTTTTTTTTTTTTTTAAAACACAGGCACAGTTATTCATAGCTTATTACATTTCTATAAGCTGAATGTTGTCATCAGGTTGCCAGTAAATAATTTTTTCCCCATTTAATGAAGGGCCTATCTGCATGGGGAGTCCTGGTTCTCCAGAGCAACTTGCTGAATGAACAAAGTGGAATAACTTCTAATAGCTGTTGTGCTTGAAGCTTATATCCTAGCTATTTTGTTGCAACTTTCATGTGACTTGCCTGTATAAATGAGCTGGAGCGTACTAACATTCACAACAAAGAATTCACTAACAAAAAGAGACACTAGCATAACCAGAAAGATTAATTCATGAATTAGCATCAGTAAGAAGGTCAACTGCTGGCACTTTGCTAAAATCAACCAGATGCCTTGGGAGAACACTGAAGCCGACCAGTGCATCCTGTGCCATCAAACTCTTCAGAGCCATCTCCTGTTTCTGTTCTCTGCTTCTGGAATCCCCTGGATGGGCTGTCAGTTTCCTCCTCTCCTTCCTCAGCTGCATCTTTAATATTGCCAAAAACATCACGACAAAGAAGAGGTATCCTAGCTCACCTTTCCCTGCACACCCCCTGGTGTGCAAATTCAATGCCCACTAAGAACAAGGAGACCAACGACGGACTTTTGCTAGCACTGCTGGTTTCCCAATGTTTAAATTATTTCCAGAATAGCTGCAGATATTGCAATGAAAGGTGTTGACATGGAGAAGCATCAAAGGGAGTGAAAATTTGAAAAGTACTTTGTGGCACAGAGGCCAATCACCTGTGAGAGCAATGCTACCTGCTACTCACACAGCAGGAGATGGCCTGCAGATGCACATCACCTTGCTTTGGTGTATATTATTGCTTTGAATCTGTCACTTTGCTAAAACAGCACAGAACTCCTTCATTCTTCATCTGCCCTGTCCACGTGTACCCGGAGCAATGTATTTGCAGTACACATTAGGCAGACCAAAGCTGCCAGAATACTGAAGCCTTATCTCCAAACAATTCCACTTCCTTCTCACGGATGTTTTTATGTTAAAGCCAACTTGCTATTTGGCAGAGGTAAAGATTTCTAATCTTACACCTGCCCTCTTACACCCTTTCTAACTGAATTCAAACTGGATTATCACATACGAAACCTAAGATTATGCAATATTTTGTTTTGGATTTGTTTGTACCTATTGAATCTGTTCTCCCATGTTAAACATGGGAAATAAAACCTCTTCTGCATGTTGCATACTATTCTTACGTCCCTATTGCTTGCTCAGAAAGGCCAGACTCATTTGTTGGCAGCAACAATGCACTGCAGTGGCTATTTATGGAACCACAAAACAAACGTGTAGAGAATACACCCACATACCTTTCTCCCTCCATCCTCACTGGAGACTTTTAAGCCCAGGCTCATCACAACCATGTATCACTAAACACTTAAAATGAAAAGAAGCAACCATTCCCACCTATCCAGTCCTCACCCTACTAAAGAAGTGCATGCTTCATAAAACATGGTAATCATGGGGAAAAAAACAAAAAACCTCTCAGCATAAGCACAGCATCCTCTCCACTGGCTCTGTGCTCTCTAGTATGTTGCGAATATTTCAGGAAAACATAACAAATAAAAGTGATGAAACCCCTTAAAATACCAAGACATGCCACTACACTTCAGCACCTGGGTATGGCACCACCTAGGTTCCCACTATTTGATTTGCAAATTTATTGCTGAGATTCAAGAAAGAAAGAAAGAAAAAAAAAAAGACACTGTCTGGAACTAAATATGAATAATCACTTTTCTCCTCTGCCATCAATGAATGAATCTACATTTGGAAGGGAAGTGTCCTGTCAATCATCTTTATAGACATGCTTTCTCCTCTTTTTTTTCCTTTCCATACTTAGCTGCACAACAAGGAATTTTCTCAGCGCATAAGGCAACAAGATGACCTGTGGCCAGCACAGCAGCATAAGATCTAATGCAGCAACTGATCTAATTAATAGATTTTATAAGGATGTTGCTGTGTCTGCCTCCTGAGAAGCAGTTATCCTTTGCCTCACTGCACTGTCATACACAAATTAGATACTATTTAAAGAAAAAAAGATTTGTCTGGTCTGATAAAATCTTAAGATATTTAAGATGATGGAGTTCTGCTCAATGCCATCCATGTGTTACCACAGTATTTACTAAGTTATGTAATAATTTCACCCTGGCAGAAACATGAAATGCAAAGCAAAGATACAAGCACATCTTAATCTGGCTGAAAATTAAAGAATGTACTTTTAAAAACACCACCAATACAAATTTTAAAATGCCATTATTTATGTACACATGCTTGCATTTATACTCATTTATCTCTTAAGACTATCTGTGCATATAAACAACAGCAATTGCAAATGAAAAATACCCTGGAAAACTTCCTGCAGGCCAGAAGATTTGTGTGCACACATGGAATAAGCAGGACACAAGTAAATAGAAACCATATTTGGGAACTGTAGCTCTTCATGTCCAAACAAAGCAGACAGATCATTAAATAGACTCTGTTCAAAAGAGCATATACTGGAAAAAAAAAGAACAGAAATGGGAATAAAGAGTATCTAATATGTCAAAAATGTTATTTAGCAAACAGGGAATCCTCAGAAAGTGCGTGAGTACTAACTGGATTTCCAAGGCTGGTACTCAGCTCTATGTTGCTTAATGATTTTATCAGTGATCTGAATGGAAACATAAAATAGTACTGGTGGTTCTGTTTGCATGCAAGCACTACAAGCTTCAGTATATGAGTCAAATCTGGGATTAGGAACACCCAACATTATCTGCAGGTTCTACTGGGGGATGCAATGTCACTCTAGAGCAGCACCTCCATACAAGCTCTGAGTGAATATGAGGCTAAAGAAATTAACATCATCCACGGATGTATCAACACTGATGGTGTGTGGAAACAGTGAATTATTCCTGTATTTGCTACGGGTGTGGCTGCTACAGAAGACCGGTCAGTTCAGGAATTCCCATTCTCAAGCAAGTTGTGAAAAATTGAAGAGTGCTCAGAGACGACCCAGGAAGGGAATGCAAAAACTAAAGACCACACATTTAGTATTTTTCAAGTTAGTCAGTCTATGCATGCAGGCAGGAAATGTTAATATTTGAACCAGCACTCAGAAGTTGAATGAGATCCAATGGCTGGAAGTCAAGGATAGACAAATTATGACTAGAAATGAGACATTTTTAAACAGTGAGGATAACTAACTACTGACACAATTTATCAAAGACAATGGTGAATTCTTTACCAACAGAAATTTTAGAATCAAGAATGGACAAAGAAAGGCTAAAAGAAATGCTGTATTGCAACCACAGAAATTGAATTGGGGTAGCAATTCAGAATGAACTGTGGTTCTATCACCTGCAAGAAATTATGCTAGATTTTTATTATGGTATCTTTTGATCCTTATTACGGTATCTTTTGACTGTAAAACTGTATCAATGAGCAGATTCTGCTACCATTAATTCTTTTCAAATGGGACATGTACTACCAATTATGAGATCATTCTGGCATGCTTTAATACATAAACAATTGATATTGTGGTTTCTCTGGATCCTCCTTTGGGCTCTTTAGTCCCTTAAGGGAGCTCAACATCAGCAACAGATTGCAGACAGTTACTCAGGCACAATTTATAAGGGATGAGAAAATAATGGGAATATAGCAGACATTTTTGTCTGTTGTCAAAGTTAAAGCAAATTGCCTTAGTTCTCATCACTCTGGCTAAATTTTTCCATACAACATAGGACTCTATATTTACAATTAATGAAGTGTGATAGCTCGATCCTTTGTTACAGAGCTACTCTCCTAAAGAGTCCAAATTACCCATTTCACAAATTTCTTATGAAAACTTCAAAAAATTCCACAATTTCTATCAAAGATATTAAATAGTAAGTACAGAGCACGTACCTTAGTAAGTCATGTGCTGAACTTGTAGTAAGGAAACGAACAACAAAAAAGCAGAGTCATAAAGTACAAAGTTTTCACAAGCTCAAATGCCTGCTACCATAAAATTGTCTCATTGGGAAAGCTGTAAGGAAAAGCTGCTTTTAATTCTGAGGAGGGAAAGAACAGGAGGAAAGGATTCAAACATGGCACCTCCATACCCATACTGTGACTACTGTGTTTTTAGCAATGCAGGGGTATTCTAATTGGTATAATTCATCTCTATCACTCAGAGTGCTCTGAGGAAAACAATGAAGAGAATGCAAGAATTAAAGCCAAACAAATGTAGTGTTTTTCAGAGGAAACAAGCTATTTATGTGTGAAGCATTAATATTTGAACTAGCACTCAAAAGGTGAACAAGAACCAATAGAAGCTGAAGATAGACAAACTAAAACTAGAAATGAGATATTTTAAAATGGCAAAGATAACTAACTACTGACACAATTCATCAGAGACAACGGTGAATTTTTAACCTTATTTTTTTTTTTTACACTTGCTCGTGTTGAAGAATGCTAAACCTTAGACAAATTGCTCAGATATAATTAGCAAAATTATCTTACACATTTTCCTAAGTGATTTCCTCATTTTCCTCTTGTCCAAAAGAGAAACACGTTGCTCTCAGTTGAATTAATTTCACCCTTTTTTATTTTCTGCATAACAATACAAGTTTTGTTGGCATACCCATGGAGAATATACTGCTTTTTTATAGAACCACAGAATCATGGAATGGTTTGGTTTGAAGACACCTTAAAGATCATCTATCCTGGCCTTAAACACTTCCAGGAATGGAGCATCCACAACCTCTCTAGAAAACCTGTTCCAATGCCTCACTGCCCTCAGAGTAAAGGATTTCTTCCTTATATCTAGTCTAAATCCACACTTTTTTAGTTTAAAGCCATTACCCCTTGTCCTATCACTCCACCCCCTGACAAAGAGTCCCTCCCCAGCTTTCCCGTAGGCCCCCTTTAGGTACTGGAATGCCTCTATAAGGTCTCCCAGGAGCCTTCTCTTCCCCAGGCTGAACGTCCCCAACTCTCTCAGCCTTTCTTCATAGAAGAGGTGTTCATCCTTGTGGCCCTCCTCTGGACTCGTTCTACTAGGTCCATGTCCTTCTTGTGCTGGGGGCCCCAGAGCTGAACACAGTACTTCAGGTGGGCTCTCATGAGAGCAGAGCAGAGGGGGAGAATCATCTCCTTCCCCCTCATGGCCATGATTCTTTTGATGCAGCCCAGGGTACAGTTGGCTTTCCGGGCTGCAAGCACACATTGCTGGCTCATGATGAGCTTCTCATCAACCAACGCTTGCGTTCTTCCTCACTGCAACTTGGAGGCCAAATTGCCTTTTAAATAAAGCTAGTTAAAATCTATTAAGGAGGAAGCATATTCCAGAATTGTTCCTTAAACCTGCTGGGACAAGACGCAAGTAAACATGAAGTTAAAAGTTTTTCAGAGCTTCAGGTTCTCAGAGTTCCTCATCTCAGCCAACAGATAAGCATGGCAAGTACATTTTGCATAGAGCGAGACACTCCAAGCTGCTGTGGCATCTCTCCATAAGCAGTGGTTTCCTTTGCAAGCTCTGCCACACCCTACGTCAGCCGCTTTTACTTGTTCCAAAGACTCTCACCCCATGGGATAGCCCAGAAATTACTTCTTGGCTTCCCTCCTGGAGTAGCGGGAGGATTAAAAGTAGGTTCTTAAAATGTTTTCAGTGAACGCATGAAGTAATGAATGGCTATGCCGGATATCTGCTGTGGGAACAGGGCTCACCCTGTGTGCTGTGCAGCAGGTCACTAGGTTCTTTGCTTGCACCTGTTAGTTCAAGTGCCAGAGCATGGCACAGCAAGAAAACTATGTTGTTTTTCTTCTATCATGTTATTTTCAAAGTGGGCTTCTTCCAAAGCTGATAATTTAATGAATTGTGTCTTCTTATTGGGGTTCAGTTATCCTGCGATCACATGGTTGTTGGGGAACGAGTCCCTTTCATTTCTCAAAAGGGCTGCTGCTTTCTTGTCAGATGCTTAACATAAGTTTAGGGACAAAGAAACAGCTGGGATGATGTTGGAGAGAAGGAGAAAGGCTGATGGGTTTGCAGGCACTTCAAACTGCTGAGTCCGAACAAATAGAGGAGCAGGCCTCACGATTTGTATTTGGTGGATGTGCCTTTTTACTTCACTTAAAAGTAAGCTGCCTTTCTTGCTAGCAAGGAAGGCAGTCTGGCAGAGTTACCCTCTAGGACAACCCTCTAGAAATAGCTCCTCTTCTTCAGCTAATGACATAAGAGAAAGGAATCATCGTTTTGCAAGAGTGCCCCATGAGCCCTTCTGGCTCTGACAACAGATGATGGGAAAAGATGACTGCACTCAGGCTTGGCGGGACAAACTGACTTTGGCAGGAGGCTCTAAGAGAAGAGTGAGCTGGGTGAGAATAACTTGATCTCTCTGCTTAGAGCTGGAAGATGCATCTACCGTGGAAGCATAGGAGATCCTGGCAAAAGGACAAATTTGACTAGATCTATAACAACCTGACTGCATTTTCCTGGAGAACAGCCCTCTCAGGCCAGTCCTGGGGATTTTTCCAAACTCATATGTATGTATATCAAGAAACATGAATTATTGTTTATGTGCAGCCAAATACAATGATGCTGGGCTCAAGCAGTGTTACCACAAGTACAGCTCAGTGTTGTACCCCTCATGTGCATCATCAGCTTTGAGTCTAACCACTCCATACATGTCCAAGCTGTGCAAACTTGCTCCTATTCCGCAGAAGGCCAGTCTGAACAGTGTTAAAAGTGACACTAGTGAATGATAAAGGAAAAAGAAAAATCATTGTAAGCCTATGTTTAGTTATCAGGAACATCCAGAATGACAAGAGAAAGGCTAAAAGCTTGCAATTGCCCAACCCAAATTCAAAGGCCAGGAAAAAAAAAAAAATCTACTTTTTCCTACCCAAATGAATTAATCAAGTGAAAGCTAACAAAGGTTTAGAGGAAACTTTCTTTAATCTCTGTGATGCTCAGAGGCCTTCACAGAATGGTGGGCACTGTATTTATTTATTCCAATTTAACACTTCCTGGAGGGTTTTCTGTTTTGTTTTTAAGGAAGCATATATAAATTTTATAAAATATGGTGCACTGTTAGCTTTACTCTCAACAGAGTAATTGTTTCACTGTGGTTAGGTCAGTCCTGTCAAAGCCTTAATGAGTGGAAGTCGTCAACATCCAAGCAGCCTTTAGTAATTTCTTTGCAATTACCCAGTGACCTCTCTTTGTAGTTATCCCTAGTGCAAATACACTGCTTCCAGAATGTGCAGAACGACGAGGAAAACTTTGGTGCAGAAACAGAACTATCTTCGCGTCTCCTAAAGGCAACGTTTTCAGGACAGGAGGAAGGCACTGAGTCAATACGAGAAAGTGAAATTTCTAGATAAGCAGTCAGTCAGGAATCCCATTCCTCAAAAAAAGATATATGAGAGGAAATCTTTCATGGTGACTGACTGTGAGAGGGGGGTTTTACAACGCTGAAACTGCTCAGAGACAAACAGACACAGGCAAAGTGACAAGAGTGCTGAGTGACAACCCTGCCCTGCCACCAACAGCCTTTTCTTAAGAGACAGACAGCTGACCACTTGGTTTAATACTTTGTTTAAAAATATACACGGGTGTCATCGGAAATCACAGCTAAAGTCCATCAGTCAGTACTGCCAACGTGCTGAATGCAACGTCCAAATACACAGTTCTTTCAGCTGAACCGGGAAGTTGCAACACCAAACAAGCCTGGTTGAGAACTCGCTGACCTCTGTACACTGATCTTCCTGCAGACCGCCTGCAGGAAGCAGGCTGAGGTCCCCTCTGGGAAGCAGCACAGGAAGGAGCACCTCACGGCTTCAGGTGACTGAAAACTGCTACTGGAAACAGGGCACACTGTGATGATCTTCCTTAGCTAAACAACGTGCTACACACATCAGGAGACAGGCTAAAGAAGCTATAGGAAAGGGAACTACTCACCCACTGGAGTACAAATAGGTAAAGCCACAGTGCAGAGGTTTTACATCTTCCCTAGATGCCAGTCAGAGAAGTAGTGATGGGTGTTTTGGTTTTTAAAATCACAAACATTAAAAACAAAACAATTTCAAAGCTGGCTTAAATTCCTTATGATCTATGACGTGTTCTCCCATAAGAGACCACCAAGCTTTTTGTTTGAAAAGAACTTCAAAATTGCCACAAATATTTGTACCTTATATCCCACAGCAAAAACTTTTACCAGGTACCAGGATGCCACCTGCCTCATGAGATGAGGGGACTTTCTCCTTGCAGCTAAAGCAGATAAGCAAGAAATGAACAAGACAAAATAAATAATGCTTCTAGGTGAGAGGGCAATGCCTGAGATACATGAAGGGAGCCTTTTTTTTTTTTTTTTTTTTTGCTCGGATATGATTCAAGTTATTACTCAATTACCATGAACTTGCTGTAGTCCCCTACAGTTTTGTAAGGCTACTGGATGCTGTTCCAGGAAACAGGAAAAGCTTACACACTTGCCTTCTGGATTGAAAGAATTTCTGTTTCCCTATACATCTAATGGCATTAACAAGCTGCTTTTCACAGGTAACGACGGTCAGACCTTTATTTGGCTTGTGATTCTTGCTGTTTCTAAGATGAACCTCCACTTCTGTGGCACAGGCCAGGGGATCAGATGCAAAATGCTCTCCATCCCACAAGCCATAATTTGTCACCAGGTAAATCTTGTATAGAGAGGCAGAAATACGATAACAGAGTAAAGAGGAAGGTTAGAATAGCCTCATGGATAAAACCTAATCTAAGCGGCAACCAGTGCAGGGTGGATGAGAGAGGGCAAATGTTTGAAAAAATAAATGAAATCCACCCAGGTGACTTGCATGGGAAAAATCTACATAATTACATGCTACTGTGACTGTCATTACATCTTTGTTACGGACAGGGAACTAAGGAAGAGCTGAGACCACACCCTGACTCACCATTCAGAGTCACCTAGCTTGGAGAGAAATATAAATCACATCTTTGTGGCTGTCTTTAAAAAAAAAAAAAAGAAAGCTTTTGTTAACAACTCATTCTGTAATGCAGTTCATAGTGCGAGCATCTCATGATGCAAGAAAGAAGGGAATTGATCGCATGGGAGGGTGGAGACAAATGTGCTTTTAAAGTGAAATGAGTCAGCTTGGAAAAACTAACTCAACACAACCTAAAGAGAGAAAGGGACAAACAGCAAAAATACCAGAGATAAAGAAATCTCCTCCAAGGGCTCGGAGCAGGGCTCACCAGAGGCTGCTGCTGAGCAATGCAGAAGGTAACCGCCATCACCACTGCCTCATCAAATTCTCTCTAGACCTTTGTTCCTTTCCTCAGCAGTTTTCTCGAAGAATCCAGGGCTTTCATGAGGCAGCCCCGTCTGCTGTTTGGCTGCGATCCCTTATGTAAACCTGGCAGCAAGACTCCTGAGTGATAAGGCAAATTATTGCTTTGGATAGGGACTGAATGTACTGCCATGACAGGCTTCAAAAACAAAACAAAACAAACCGAAAAAACACGCAACAAAACAAGCCAAAACAAAAATAGTCAGCTAAGCTTACAGCACCAGCCCCCCTGCTTGATTTGTTCTGGCAACAGGAACCCGAGTTCTTATCACATGCCAGAGAATAATGGTAAGTTTTGGCTTGCCTTGGTTTTAAACCGCAGCTGCTAAAAGGAAAGCCAACAAACAGGGAAAGTGTTTATAGTAAGCACAACCTTCTCGGTGTACAACTACATGTGTTTTCATACCTCAGCAATTAAGGGCTAGAACATGCAGTTGTTAAGAGGAGGGTGCAGCAAGGGTACATAAACCCACCCTTTATTTCAAGGAGACCATTACAGCATGTGATCGCTACAGCCCAAATATAAGGATCTTTGTGAACAAAAGGTTGATGTAAACAAATCCCTTTGAGAACTTGCACATGTTAGAAAGCCAACACGGTGTATCTGTGCCGACAAAGCTCAGTGCAGCTGTGACTGCAGCCACAAACAGGAATTTATGATCTTTGGCACACAAAGAGATGGCTAGCAGGTACTGGACAAGTCAGATTGCTTACTGAATGGTGGCGAGTTTTGCTCCAATGCTTCAGCTCTCAAAATCTGCACAAAGTTTTTCACAAAGTTTGTCTGCTATCCACACGCCTATTGCTGCCAACAGGGAAAGGTACCTGGCAGCACTCCTTCGATCAATAGTTCCACCTAGGGAATGTGCACAGAGCCTAACGACAGGGCAAACAGCAGGGTGCCCTCCTACAGAAGGATCCTCCTTGGAAACAGCACTAAGACTGCAAAATAACACAGCTCCAGCAAGTGATAGAGCAGTGGCATACAGCAAAGCCTATTTCAGTGCCTTTTCTGGGGCTAAAGATTTTGGATGGTGAAAGTAAAAGTCTGTAGACAGCAAGCATCTGGCACCTTTGAGCCAGCATCAGGAAAGAAACTTCAACTTAACATCAGCATCTCCTGCCTTACATTTTGGTTGCAAGAAGCTTTTTCCCTCCGCCTGAATGCTTTCCCATTTCTCTGCTGTTATAGGAAGTTTGGCATGAAAGGCTATGAACACTGCTTGTAAGAGGCCTTCCTACCTTTGTATCCACTTAAATCTTAATGGATCCTGTCCCTGAAGTAAAACACATTGAAGTAAAACACATTTGAACTTCTTATTCAAGGTATGTAAGTTTAAACACCTCTAGGCACATCCAAAATAATTTCAATTACAACTGCTGTTATGCACGCCCCTTCTGAACCAGCTTTGAGAAGATTATGTTCCTTCTTGATAACAGGGGGAAAAAAAAAAAAAAAAAAAAGAAAAGAAAAGAAAAGAAAAGAAAGAGCTCCAAACTGAGCTTCCCCCAGCTGAAAGCCCACCCTAGCCACATCTCATTGAGGGCCTGGTAAAGCTCCAGGGAGCCCCATCTTCTCCTGCCTACATGCTCGTCCCAAAGCTGCTATCTCCCCTAACTTCTGAGGTTTGGGGTATGGCTTGTGGCTTTCAAACTGGTTAAAGATAAGGTGTGTGGTTCCCAGGGTCCGGAAGTTTGATACAACAGTCTGCACACTGCATACAGACTTTCATCCCTCTTTCAGAGGACCGAACTCATCCCTCCTCAGCCTTCTTTTCTTTCATTCTTCAGCGTTTTGGGGTTTGCTCGAAGTCTGTGCTACAGGTATGTTTTTCTGCTACTACATAATTAGCAGTTTGCCCTTGGCACACAGCTATAACAATGAGGTAATTCTCAAGAGAACACATACATTGTGTACTCATGGGGATTACGGGTACGTATAGTTACTCCACCTATTTTGGTCAGAAGAATCAACTTCAAAATACCATTTTCTTAAGATCACCAGAAAGAGACAGATTTTATGCTCTGCAATATGTCTTGACTACAGCTGATATTTCACACATTTCAAATGACAGCAGCACCTTCAAAAAATTCCTGCAATGAGGAAGATCATACCTGTAAAAAGGCATAACATGCTTTTCAATACTAAAAAAACAGTAAGCCATTTTATTAGTCACGATTGTAGCTGTTACTTAATAAGCATATCTTCGTTTTAAGGTCAACTTTATAAAGACACATCCTGAGAGGTATTTTAAATAGTAACAAACAATACTTAACAATCAGAAGTCTCTTGTTTTCTCCCTGATGACCTATTCTCTAATGTCAAATGAAAGTGACTTTAAATGACAGGCCTGTATTGTAAACTTTACTTTACAGCTACTACCGTGGGGCCTTAC
Organism: Aythya marila; assembly: GCF_965140915.1. Taxonomy (NCBI): domain Eukaryota; kingdom Metazoa; phylum Chordata; class Aves; order Anseriformes; family Anatidae; genus Aythya; species Aythya marila. The sequence goes on along the minus strand of NC_139045.1, from coordinate 11,662,687 downwards.
AGGCGTAGCATGTGTGATTATTTCTTCACTGTCACGCTTGTAAGTCTGCTCAAGGTGGAGTCCTGCATCTACTGTTCTGCTGTAGCCCTTCATCCTCTTCTAATCTGCCCCTATCATGGTATCTGGGCATGGAGAGGGAACAAGCCACAAGCGTTTTCATGAAACAGCAAAAGATTATCATTGCCAAGAACAACCTTTATTCTTTTCTAACAAAGATCATACGATAGCCGAGCAGTCGTTTCACTAAAACATATCTGATAATTGCATGTAATTACACAACGATAACATTTATTTAAGAACTGCTAGTACCTTGTGACAGAAATCCCCCCAACAAGAACAGCAGCGTGTTTACAAAGCACTTTATAGCCCAGATCAGATGCCAGAGTCCTTCTGCTGAAAAAGGCAAAAACTCCTAATGTAGCCCTGCACTGAAATAATACCAGATAATACCTTGCTGTGAGCTTGGATCCCACAGGAATGGCACAAGGCTGCCAAAAGCATGTTTAAAACCACTCCTGATATATTACAGCACTACATAAATGCCAGGGAATCAGGATTTCTGATTGTTGCACAGAAAGCTGTGCCCCAGGTCTACTAGGGACCTCTTCCCCCTCCTCTTTTTAGGGGTGGTCATGAGCCTCCTCCTCTGCACCCTGTCCTGCTCTACAGTCTGGTGTCCTGGAGCTGGACAGAAAACAGCAAGCACTACCTCATTCTTCAGCAGCAGCAGCAGATCTCTGACAGAAAAGTACTGGAAGCTAACAGCAGAGCAGACAAACTCAGCCCAATTAGGTAAATAGGCACACAAGTGTGATACGAGACAGAAAACTAGGGCGTTCCTCAACAAAGCGGGATTGCAAAAGAATTCGTTTCTACAGCTTATTCATTTCCCAGATAAAATTAGAGATGCAGACTTCTTTCATCCTGAGGACTGAGCATGGAGACTGACTGCTTCTGCCTAATTACAAAGGCATCTAATTTGGTGCTTAGTGTCCTGTACCAGTATCAGTCCAAACGTCCCATATTTCAGTGGTACTATTCTATCTAAGGAATAACACCTCGACTGGAAAATACCAATTCGTATAGCAAATAATTACCTCCTCTGGGGAACATTCATGAAATACATCAGTCATACACCTTCCTATATATGCAACTTAGCAGTCCTTTGATTTAACTCTCCACTATTTCATTTCCCTTTACACCTTACAACAAGTAGAGGAATACCGACTGACAGAGGCATGTTCTCTGCCAAGCTCCAGCATACCCATGCATGAGCCCATAACTTCTAACCCATCCCTACTTGCACGGCCCTGTCTAGCTGGTAGAATGGTATTGCTTTCTCAGTTTTGCCAGCTGACTTACTTTAGTAATTGCTTCCTCACTCAGTCAGGAGATGGATTAATAAAGACGTAGATTCATAGAATCATAGATTCATAGGATAGGTTAGTTGGAAATGTAAACTAACCTGATGTCTTCTGAATGTAGGATTTTTGAGGGTGGGATTAGAGACAGTAAAGCACAAAGCTGACACAGCTAGAAGCTAAAAAGGTTGTGCATCTGCAAGGGCTGGAAACCAGATTTAACATCTGTGCTTCACTACCATTATTATGAATCAAAATCTGGTGTTGGTGCATAATTTGCTAACTCGGTTCATGAGCTGACTGCCGTCTGTCTGTGCGAGTGCTGAGAATAGCACCCCGTCTCCTGCTTACTCAGTGAAGTCACTCAGTTACGTGTCTGGCAGCATTGCCCCTGCTTTGTGTTCTGCATCGGTATGCAGAGACACTGTGGTGTCATCTTTCATGACATGTAAATAGCACCACTTCCCACATTAGGCCAACCTCATATTTCAGTAGCATAAAGGAATTTCCCACAGTAACTTGAATCCTTCATGTTCTGCACTAGACACAAGAGAAAAGGGAATGAGATACAATTCAATAACCTGAGAACATGGAAAAGATACTGGTTCAGTCTGATGGTCAGCGAAGAGTTTTACAAGCAGCTAAATTGCCCATTACCTGCTCACCTCACTGGCAAAGTGCCATCAATCAAAACTACAGGTATACTCACGAAAAATAGACAGAAAAACAGACAGACGCTTAAAGATACTTTTAGACAGATAATCTTAAAGATACTCTATAGATACTCTTCTTTTCTTTCTTGTCTGAACAATCCTAATACTATCACCATTCTTGTCAGAAAGATAAATCCCCTCTAAAGCCCCTTCCCTTTTTGGGCTGAGAATGGGAATAAACTCAGCTACCTGTTACAACTTAAACTGGGCAGATCAAACACACTTAAAAACTGACAGGAGACACCTACATTTTGGTTGCATCTTGTACTCAGTGTCATTTCTAGTGCCTGACTTCAGATCAGTCCTGTCCATCTGCACTCCTCTACCAAGCAAGCCATCTTCATATGTACGCAAAGTTACATTTGAATGACAAACTAAAGCACGCATCAGGTTTTGTAAGGCACCTGTTGGAATGTGTGGCTTCAACAGGGATAAGCATGTTATTTTGCCTTGCACCACAGTATGCTGACATTGTGAGCTTCAATGGAAAAAAAAAAACAACAACCTGTTCAAAATGCTCAGAGCTGGAGGTGCAGGTACAGAACAAATAAGGAAACAAATACAAAGACAAAAAAGGAGCACTAACCTGAAGAAAAATGCACCACTGTTAACGAAGGAGATTTCATCTGTTAAATCCATCTCCTTCAAACATGAACTACTGTCTGCTAATCGGAGGCTGACCTGAGGTGTTCCATCTGACAGGTCTGGTTGTGGCACTAGGCATGTTCGGCTGGATCCTTCCCTTGTGGACTTTGTCACCTACAAAAGTAAAGAAAGAGAAAATTGAAACATGAAAGAAAGGAAAAGCAGAGCAGCCTTTTCAAATAATCTCTAACAGAAAGACATTCCCTACCAGTGTGCAAACAGTGAACAATATGATAAAGTGCAAACTAATGATACAAAATGCATATAAAGCAAACAACTGGCTTGTTTAAAGGCTATTTAAAGAAGAATAAACATATGCCTATTGAAAGAAGAAGGGTGGCAGTGAAATTAACAAAAGGAAGGTAAGGAAAATAAATGGAGAATTATTTCCTGTATCACAGAAGGCAAACTAAAAAAAAAAAAAAATATCTCCTTGAATCCTTATCTCTTGATGTGAACTAAAGTAATAGATAGTAAAAGAAATTGAAGACCTATTCCCAACAACCCTTTCATTTTGAAAAGGAAGTTTATGTCAATACACTCTCTGCAGGAAAATTTCTCGAGACGTGGACTTTCTGTGTTGGTGTTCTCTGATGAGGCAACCAGAACATGGAGTCGGAAGCTGGGCTTCCTATATACAAGATGAAGTTTCCAAGAATCACTGAGTCCATATACAGGGTGGCCAAAGTTCTTGCTTTGGCTTCTCAGCAGAAGTGTGCAAAACCAAAGAACAAATAGTGCTGTGTCAGACCATTTTCCGGTATCAGCAGCAGATAATGAGTGCTTAGGGGAGTAAGAGCAAATTCAGAGGTTTGCCCCTAATGCATTGTCCCAGCTTTTGGCACTTTGTGGTTTGGGGCTTTCTTTGACTTAGAAGTTGAACCTTGATCACTGTGTTTAACAGTGAACATTGGACCTATCCTTTGTGATCACATTAAATTCCTTAATGTCCACTTCTGTCTTTAGCTTTTGTAGGATTCTATGGCTGGGAGTTTCAAAACACCTTTACATATTAATTAACTTTTTAAAAAAAGAGTACTTCCATGTCAGATAAGGTAACATATAATCTTTCCTTAGTTTTTGAACTGTGAGAATTGGCAAATACTGTTCCTTACCCACCTTCCCCATTCCATTTTTGACTTAACCCCCCCCCCACACACACTACTCCATTAACTCCATTAGTAGTCTAATCAGACTGAAAAATCCCAGTTCATATGGTCTTTCATTTTAAATAAGTCATTCTGCTGCCTTTGATCCTTTTTGCTGTCTTTCTCTACACCTTTTTACCTTCTGCTAAATCCTTTTTGAAGAGGTAGCCAGAACTGCATGCAGAATTACGTTTATATAAGTAAATCTCAGATTTAGTGATGGCTTCTTATTAAAATGCAGCTTTTTGTTTGCTTTCATGATATCTAATTGAGCTGACAGGATTGTGAAGCTTCTATAGCACCAAGATCTCTTTTATAAAAATAATAACTAATTCAGAGCTCATTGGTATACATTTACACAATTTTTGTGGTTTTGTCTAGTGATGGAAATTCACCTAGTATTTTTTCAGCCAATATGGAGTATCTTAAAAGCCTTCTGTAAGCCCCTGTAACCAGTTTTTCCTGCTTTGAATAATTTTCTTTTATCAGCACATTCAGCCTCTTCATGCGTCACTATTAAAAACGTTGAATAGTATAAATTCCAGCAAAGATCCTTGAGAGACTTCACAGGCAACCTCTCTCCACTGATAAGGAGACCATTTATTTTTATTGCTTTCTAATTATTAATCCATACTTTTCTTCTAATCACACATGAGCTTTGCTTCTTTCAATGCCTTTGATAATTTTATCAAAACCTTTGGAAACTCAAGTGAACTGAATTGGCTTTATTTACAAACATGCTTACTGGCTCCTTTGTCACAATATTTTTCTCAAAATGAGTCGTGCTTGTGTCTCCCAATGACTCTAATTATCCATTTGTTTATTAATTATGCTGCCTGCTACAGTTTCTACAAATCTCCTGGACTGTACATCAGGCTTTCTGGATCTCTCCTGAACCCTTACCTTTTTAAAACTATTTTTACTATTACTTCCTATTTTTAAAACTATTCTCGTTTTCACCTTCTGTTTTGGAATGCTCCGTTTTGCTCACAGTTACTTCCAAATACTTTGTCTGTGTTTAAAAGTTTAATGGGACAGAAAGCTGTTTGTTATTTAGCTCTGAAAAGATTGAACTGAAAAACAGGATGTATATCAAAGGTAACGGGAAACCAGACAGATATGTAGAGAGCTGCTCATGGCAAGATCCTGCCTTCACTGACATCAACGGGCCTTTTGCCCGGTGTCAATACCTCACCTTTGGACTATCCCTCTTTTCCAGCAATACTCTGCTGCCATGCTGCCTGAAGTGGATGCTAGCTTTTGACACCACAGGAACTGGGCATGCAGCCTGCAGACACCAGGCCGTGGCACTCAGCTGCAAACAAAAGGGATGCTGTAGTAGCAGAGGGTGACAGTGTCTGTACGGAGCAGAGAAGACAAGTTGAGGCTACCAAGTTGGCATACGCTGAAGTCTGCTACTCTGTCACTTGAAATACATCTTCATTCTCAGCTAAACAAACTGAAATAATATCAGATGCTACTCAGGATCAAAGGGATCACCCAAATAAAGGACAATCAAAACACCAAAGAACAGATAACTCAAAGGAATTGCATTACACCACACATCCTGCATTTGGCTTTCAACATTTGCTGTCTCAGAGTTTAGGTTCAAGAAACTGTGTTTGCAGTTCTAATGGTGACTTGTCAGATCTATGACCAGTATAAACATTTGTCATTAGCAGTGTTAAAGAAAGTGCAATGAAATATCTCCCCTAGAGGCTTAAACTGACCAGACAAGGTGGCATCACCCCACACATACCACTGTTAAGATGTTTCTTAACGTATGGATGCATCATCGAGCTGTTTCATCTCTCTGTGAGATGTCAGAAATTACTGGGTTCAAAGATCATAGATATATATGCCACATATTCTAAAGCTCTGATTTGGTATGATGACTCTAATCTTTGTCTGCTCCTGAAGAACAGGGAGTGCTCCACACCAAGACGAGTCTGGAGAGTTCCATGCACATGCCTTGACAAGGAGTGAAGATACAGATTCTTAGCACAGAACATCCTGCTTTTCCAAGTACCTCATTCATGTTCTCAGTGAGGAAAAAACTTCAGCTATCCTAAACTATGCATGAACTCATAAATAATTAGGGCAATTCATACCCATTTGAGTAAATAATTATGACATCTACATGCGGAACCTTTGGAAGAAGCTAACTGTGAGTTTATACTTAAAATTCAGAATTTTAAGTGTGATAAATATATTTCCATAAGGTTATCATCAGGTACTTTTTCAATTTCATCAGGTGGCCTCGAACCTGCTCTTCGCTTACAGCGGGTGAGACTTTGCTCCCCCAGCCTCCATCTGCGGGTTCAGGGAAACAAAAGACTTGGGAAGCCTGACTGGCAGTGAAGATCAAGGCAAAGAAGTTGCGGAGTGCCTCAGCATTCTCCATGTCTGTCCTTATCAGTTCACCCTTCTCATCCATCAGAGGGGGCACACTCTCCTTGGCCTTTCTTTTCTGAGCCATGTACCTCTGGAATCCCTTACTGTTTCCCTTAGTATTCCTTGCCAAGCTCAGTTCCATCCCTGCCTTGGCTTTCCTGATCCCATCCCTGCACATCTGGACCACATCCCTGTGCTCTTCCCAGGCCACACATCCCTGTTTCCACTGCCTGTGGATTTCCTTCTTGCACCTCAGTCTGAGCAGAAGGGCCTTGCTCAGCCAGCCTGGCTGCCTACCCTCCCTGCCCGCGTTTTTACGCAGAGTGATGGAGAGTCCTTGTGCTCTAAGGATGTTGTTTTCTTTTCCACCCTAGTCTAAATTTGGTTACATCATAACTAGCTGTCCTCATAAACCCTACATTCTAATCAACTGTCATTACCTTTGCCTCAGGAACAAAAGAGAAAGGGAGACCATTAACCAGATGTACCTCTTGGCTGGCAGCTACTCCTACAGAACCTGCTGTAGCCAGTACAGTGAAGTCAAACACCCAGGAATCAGACACTTGCCAAAGTCACCCAGGCCACTTGATGGCTCTTGAAACAAATGTAATACATTCACTCCAATTAAAACATCAACTGCTTCAAGGGGATTTTTCAACACATACACAGAGCTGTAGGCTCCCTACCAGGGTTACCTAACAGTAACTACAGCGACGACAAGTTATTTCAGGATATGCCTGGAGATGCAGAATTTTGCTGGAGGGTTTTGCCACCCTAACTTGTCTCAGAGATTCAGGTGGAAATTCCTTCTGAAACAGCGAAGTCATTCAGCAAACAGCCACGTATTTATGCTGTACTGTCATGGTTCTCCAAAGCTTCACAGCTCAGCAAGCTCTCACACGCCAGCTTCATCACCCACTTTGTTGTAGTAAGAGACAACTGAGGTGAATCTGGATGGGATGAAACTCTTGCAGCTTTGAAGACCATATAACTGCCAGGCCCACAGGGCTTTCTTCACTTTCTTCTGCACAAAATGACGGCCTGATTCATCACGCCACTGACCAGGGCACAGAATTTCTGACGATGTTCTGACGATGCAAGGGCCAAGGTTGCTGTCTGAATGCTGTGCGTACTACACTAGCTGGGAACAAAGATGTCAGAGCGCCTGTGAAACATCATCTAAACATACCCGAACTACAGTGGCATCCTTTTCCGTACTACTAGAACTTAAGAGAAGTCCTTAAGCCTGGATGTAACTTAAAGCAAGCACACTGTCATCTTTAGTAAGACTGCTGTATGTGCTAAAAGTTGGCCTGTGCTCAAATACTTGCTGAAGCATGGATTAAGTTCAGAAAGTTATTAAAAAAAAAAAAAAAAAAGTAATAAGAAACTGTTGATAAGTCACTTCACCTAACATCTACGATATTGATTTTAAAAGTATGAATGGAAAATACTGTTGACAAGATGAGTTCTTCTCAAAGAAAACATGCCTCATCATCCTAAATTACTGACTCTGGGACACAAAGATCAATAGCTTTATAATTCTTACCAGGTTTTGCACCAAGTCAGCACAGATAACTTAAGCAGTAACACATACTTGTAAAATTTAGTCATCAGTTCTTTTCCATACCCACAACCAAGCCCCAAATCCTTGATTAACTGCCACACTGAAATCAGAAAGTCACGATCAATGCAGTCATCCTTACAATCTGTGCAGCTGCCACTGCCAAATTTGGATTCCTCTTACTCCACTTGTATTTTTAGGCATGAAATCACTAAAACACCTCCTCTGTACTCTGCCCCACTTTGATATCAAAGTTTTAAATTTGATGCTATCCTGAAGTGTGTGAAGTTTTAAAGTTCAATCAAGTTTTGATGCTTGATTCAAATTCCTGTGTCTTTCTCTTAATGATGACAAGCCATTTTGGATTCAAAGGGCTGAGTGTTATTTTCCTTTAAACCACATTGCCACAACCTTCCTATCTGAAAGAAGCCCCTGCAAACAGAAGAACTTCTTAAATGTTTCAAAGTAAAAATTTTGTTAACTTTACATGATTCTAGGAGTAGAGAGCTAGAAAACGCTCTCAGAAAGTCCATGAAATTCAGGCTCTGCTATGCTGATATCGTATTTCTAGCTCCAGAGTTAGTTCACTTGTCACTGGCTGCGAATCCCTGAAATTTTGTTTCAGTAAGCTTTCTCGAAGTTAAAGTCTTGTCTGTGTTACAGACCTGTCCAAGCCCAGGGACTTCAGATTGTACAGGAATTCCATCTGTCAGAACAATTTTCTTGTTTGTAACTCCTTTACTGAATTTTGTCTGTCTTCAGTGGGGTATTACATTAATGTTGTAATGGCAAGCTCATTCCTAAAAGTGTTGCAGATATACAAATCACAACAAACTCCCTGTCTCTAACTGAACCAGATACACAGAACTAATCCATGTGAAGAGCAGTAGACACTTTACATAATAGATGGGATTCTGAGGAGATTATTCATAGAGATCGTAACAGTCTTCCTCTGTTACATCTTTACCAAAACAAACTCCTTAAAGCTTTAGAAATGCTGCTGATATAAAAGTCTGTAAAAAAAAGGAATCTGTGCAACATGGCTGATTCTGGTCCAAAGTGACATGAAAGCACTTTAAGAAATTGCACCTGTGGTTTATCAAAGCTATTTAAATGATGACATCTCATTGAACATTCTTGTGCTTGCTACTTGCTGTTCTCTATAACAGCAGGATAGAAAAGAGCTGCGTAAAGGAATCAGTTATAGCTATCTTCATCTTTAAACTTGTCTGTGAAAATGGGGCATCCCAGAATCTGCATACTTTGGCTATGTAATTCAAATCCCTGCACTAAACTTAAGGCATCAACAAACAAGACTGATGTGGTGCCTGTGCTGTTGTCCACATACCATTACCCAGGCCTCCATCTGCATTCACTGGAAAATCTTTGATCAAATTTATCTTCCTCACAGATTTGTTTCTCAAATGCTGAGTCAAACCAGCCTACTCAGTGAATTCCCTAATATAGTAAGGCATAGGAAAGGAGGACTCCTACCCATATGTTCACTACGTCTTAATTTCCCAGGATTTCCTCTGGTTACCTGTGTTTCCATGCTTGCTTAGTTAGGCAGTTACTATCCTAGTTTGAAGTGCATATGACTAAGAAGACCATACTTAATGACAAGTGTAAGCCCTCTATAAGATTTCATTACTGAGTCTATTTTTTTCTTGTTACCTGTATTCTCTAAGCCACATCAAGTAACTTATCAAATCATTTCACCACCAGTGAAATAGGCCTTTTACTGTAAATACAGTGCTGTATGATATGCAGGAAAAAAAGCACTACACAGAATACTTTGAAAGCAAAGTGGGCACTTACTATGAGTTGGGACAATACCCACAATATTGATATTTTTGTCTGCGCAGCTGACAATTACAAATAGCAAAGCTCTTGATCAAAAGCTTGACAATTCCAAATATGAAAGCATTATCAAAAGTAACTCACACCATTGCTCAGTGAAAGTAAATTAAAGTACAAATCAGACTCATAGGTAAAACACATCTCGCCCTTAGTCAGAGTACCTCTGTACAGCAGTGCAGCTTAGGGCCTCTTGAGAAACATAAATGAAGCCTCCGTTGCTACCCGGATGTGGAATCAGAGTATCTCCAAAGACAGCAAGGATGCTATAAGAATTTATCACCAAGTCTTAGAGTACAGAGAAAAGTTAGTCCTCCGGATTTAACTTCTACCTTTCATTTGCTTGGTTTCTTTGGACTGCCCTCACTTGAGCAGAGGATGTATCAAGAATAATAAGCACAAATATGGTCAGGTGATCGCAATCAGAGGAGAGATGTAGGAATGAAGTTGGAAGGCTATGATTAATGATTTCTGTTTTCAGTTTCCCACAGGGCAGACTTTCTGCTCATGGCAGTATCCAGCTGCCCATTCAGAACAATAGCAATATAAATAATGATAAGTTACTGTAGTTACAGGGGGCATCGCTTGATATTTCAATATATGCTTAAAATAATTATGCTACCTCCAGTGAAGGAATCTTAAAAAAAAAAAATCTTCTGCAAATACCAGCTGTGGTGTTAAAGAGCAAATGATAATGAGATCATCAAAAGCCAGGGAACAGAGGTAAGTCAGCACAACGACCATCACATTCCTCTATCCTTCCTAACTGTTTGAGATGTAAACACGCCTGTTTGCCAAAGGATTTCTGCATTAGAAAAGTGTGAAGCTGTGCCAAAATTCAGAGCTCCTCCATTGAAGTCCATGTAAGTAGGTTGGAAAGACTCAAACAAACAGTTGAGAAACCTGTCTTTCTCCATGTATGGTGCTCCTCCCGTTCACAGCTTGACAATGAATTACACAGTAATGAAAGAATTTGCTGCCTAAAAGACTGCGTTGGCACTGGCTTGGACTGTACTTTATCCCGTAAAGTGCAGACAGATCCTTCAAGGAAAACAAATTAGTTTTACCTCTGTATTTCTCTTAGCCCACAATACCATATGGCCAGCTCATTAACAAAAGAACTTAAAAGAAGTGGAATAACAACCACAGAGGTGCGTGCCAGCTACCCACCATTGAAGCACTTCTGCTTCTCAGCAATGAAGTATGATGTTTACAAACTCTGCAAAGAGAGCAGGTTCAGGCCTTAGGGATTTTGAAGAGCGGGGGAGCAGCACGTTCAAGCACTCCATAAACTGGTACTACTGGTGCCCGAGCTCAGCTAGCACGTTTTTTTATGTCCCTCTGAATCAACACCGGGTAATACAGATAAGCTGAGGCTCCTCTAGAAATTCCACTAGAGCACATAACAATCCACCCAAGAAGGGTTACAGAACTTCCTGGTCTTGGAGCATTCACCTCTAAACTAGAAAAAGAAAATACATTCCGTACTGTAATAGGATCTTCAAGGTGATCTCATAGGTCTTTTCCAGCTCCCATTTTCATGGCATTACATCTTCATTATAAGCATACGTTTAATTTTAAGTATGAGTCATTGCAGACAACTGACTCAAAGAAGTGAGTCATAAAGGTGTGTTAGATCAGATTCTTCTGTCACCGTTGCTAGTAAAAGTTAGGAATTAACATTCCTGCAGTCAGTTAGGATCTAGCTTGCCACTGACTGAATGCTATTAAGATGAGCATGCAATAGTCAGTGATTGCAGGAATCAGGCAGTACAATAATTGCTTTCTTTGTGTTGACTGGAGATGAAAAACGATAACAAGCATGTGTGAGCTAAAAGCAGAAAATCCTTTGATAGCACACTATTAACTGATTCGTCATGGAACAGCACATGTAGACAGATGCATTTCAGTATTAAAATGCACTTTGTTTACACAAAATAATGCTTCCAAGGGAACAAGAGATATGTATGCTGAGAACACAGCAAGCAGCTCTAGCTAGGGACCCGTTAAACATTAACCTCTACAAGTCTGCTCACTATTGGCAAGAGATCATAGTTTTACTGGGCAGAGTACACACAAGTATACTTTAGAAGACCTCCAAAAAAGATAGTATGTATGATTTATTCAAATACTTGCAATCCCACTGTCCTTTCCCTATTTTCCTCCAATCCATGTTGTTTCTTTTTACATGGCGTTCATTAGCACAGGATTATACAATGGCTCCTACAAACTGGCCACTTCCTCTTATTTTAATTTTGCAGCATAACTTTACATTAAACAAAGCAAGGAGAAGATCTTTCCATCATTAAAATGAAAGATGCAGGTTGAAAGGCAAAAGCTACCAGAAGGCAGCATACCTAACAGTCACATTCTCAAGCTGCTTAAGTTCTTAGGCTGCTTTGAAAACTTAAACAAAGCAAAATCAGAGCCTCAAATATGATTTGAGCTGAAAATCTGCTGTTGTCAATACTGGCAGTCTGTTTGATGCTATCCTTCAAAATACAGAAAGTAGAAAGAACATATACTCATTTCTAATATTATGTCACACTTTGGTAACTAAGTATATTTTGGAATATATTATGCTTTTTAAATATCCTGCAAACATTCAGATCAAAAAATATTAAATCATTTAAAAATATTTAAGATAGTTTTGAGTGTAGTTATACTGACTCCCAATTCTACTAGAAGACATTAAATAATTGCATATCTTCAGAAATCTGACGCTCATCATCTCAGAACACTCTCTGGTGCTGGGGTTCAAATAATAAATATAACCCATGATTTTCAAATTTGAGCATTTAGACAAGCACCTGCATTCCACATGGAGTAATAAAAACATCAAGTTTTAGTCACATTTCCAAAACTTAACAGCAGAAACCTGTGTTATTGATGAAACAGATTATGCAATTACACCACTTTTGTACTTGCATGGGAAATTACTTTTATGATGTATATATGAATTTCTGCTTATCTCTGAATTAGTGAAGCTTGAGAATTCTGTGAGATTTCTATTCATTCAGCTTAAGTGTTGCTTGTGAAATTTGTGAAACTATGGGATGAAATCTGTTGTGCTTTAAAGCCCGATTTCCTTTAAAGCCAACAATACAGTGACTATCCTGTTGGGAGAAATCAACGTGGAACCATAAAATAAGTAACATGCATCCCAAACACAGGCACTACCTGAGGATCACTCTGCTGAACCATTACAAACCTCCACAGAATGCCGTGAGGAGTACAGATTACTTGCAAATGTATCAATTTCATTCTTAGATAAAAAAACCTCTGCTACAGCATACTGCATACAAAAGTTCAAGCCTCTGTCTGAAACGTAGGAGCTTTGTTTTGCTCAACTGTGTGTGCTCATCAGTTGGTGTAACCTAAATGTTTACATCTGAAAAATTACCCGAGACCAACTCACTGTCAAAAGCTACCAGCAACCACTTCTCCATCCCACTTTAGCCTAAAAAAAAATCCCACCCATGAAAATCATCACCTCCCACGTATCAACTTTAAATGAAGCAGGAGTCTCCAAAATGCGTTAAAACTAGAGTACCTGCTCATCATGGCATCAAGACAACACCATCAAGCACCAGCATTATTACTAAGGAAAAATTTCTACTATTAAGAGTAGAAATGAAATTGTCAACACCCATTCAGGACACTGTCAAAATCCAGATTTTGGACTAAACTTCTCTTGATGATTTCTGTGCAAGAACAGAGAAGAACATGGAGAAAGCTAGAGACTATTCACTTAACTTCCTAATTTTGATTGTCAATATTCTCTGCAAACTCTCTCAGGCATACCCAAGACCATCTTTTAGCTTTGGGTTAACACAGCAGTGGATCCTGACTCACAAATCAGATTCTTAGGTAATACTGCTACAAATGCTAATAATTGTTAAAAAAAAAAAAAAAAAAAAAAACAACACTAGAATACAGCTGACTTGTCCACGCCCCTCAAAAACAGAAAAAGAACTCTCTTGATTCAAATCCCAGTCCTGTGTTCTTACACCCAGATCACATTTATTATAGTGGCCCAAGGAACACATCCTCTTCCTCAGTAAACCTATCTTGCTGATAAAGAATTTTTTCTCCCTTTGCCACGTTCTTTGCAAATCATACAAAATGTAGGTTTCAGAATGCATGAGATTCCACATCAATAAAAGCTTTAAATCAATTAACTGTCGAGACCTCAATGATTAGAAAAGATTAGAACATCCCTAGAATGCTCTTTGACCTATTTATTCTTCAGGACAATAATCCTGTAAGGTCAAGAAGCGCTGACACTAATAAAGACAGGTGGTTAAGTACTCCAGCTCCTATCTTCCTCCCACATGAACGAAGAAGCACAACAGGTCAAGGGTATCCTTAAAGGAGAGACTGAATCATGGGCAGGGTATAAGTCACTTGACAATGTTTTCCTCAGCAACTCTTGCTGCACTTACTCCTCATCATGTTTGTTGCTTCAGACAGACAGACAGCCCAGGATTATTGATGGAATGGTGAAAGTATTAAATTTCATATTTATTTTCAATTGCATACTTAAGTTCATTTTAGGGAGGAGACTAACATCAGCAGAAAAGACTGAGAAAGACTCTGACAAAAAAAAAAAATAAAAAAATTAATCTCCCAGAACGCCCATCAACAAGAAGAGCCAGAAAGAGGATCTGGGAAACTACAGACCTGTCAGTCTGACCTCAGTGCCAGGGAAGGTTACGGAGCAGATCATCTTGAATGCCGTCACAGGACAGACATAGAACAGTCAGGTGACCAGGCCCAGTCAGCATGGGTTTATGAAATGTGGGTCCTGCTTGACTAATCTCATCTCCTTCTATGACTAGGTGACCCACTTAATGGATGAGGGAAAGGCTGTGGATGATGTCTACCTAGACTTTAATAAAGCTTTTGACATCATTTCCCACAGCATTCCTCTGGAGAAACTGATCGCTCATGGCTTGGGTGGGTGCACACGTTGTTCGGGTAAAAAGCTGTCTGGGTGGCTGGGCTCAAAGAGTTGTGGTGAATAGAATTAAATCCAGTTGGAGGCCAATCACAAGTAGTGTCCCCCAGGTTCAGTACTGGGGCCACTTCTCTTCAATATCCTTATCAATTATCTGGATGAGGGGATTGAGTGCACTCTCAATAAGTTCGCAAACTACATCAAGTTCGGCATGAGTGCTGATCTGCTTGAGTGTAGGAAGGCTCTACAGAGGGATCTGGATAGGCTGGATAGATGAGCCATGGCCAACTGTAGGAAGTTCAAAAAGGCGAAGTAATGGGTCCCATGCTTGGAGGACAACAATCCCGTGCAATGCTACAGGCTTGGAGAAGAGTGGCTGGGAAGTTGCCTGGCAGAGAAATACCTGAGGGTACTGGTAGATGCCCACCTGAACATGAGCCAGCAGTGTGCCCAGGTGGCCAAGAAGGCCAATGGCATCCTGGCTCGTGCCAGGAATAGTGCAGCCAGCAGGACCAGGGAGGTGATCGTTCCCCTGTACTCATCTCTAGTGAGGCTGCACCTCAAGTACTGTGTTCAGCTTTGGGCTCCTCACTACAAGAAAGACTTTGATGAGGTGGATCGTGTCCAAAGAAGGGCACCAAGGTTGGTAAAGAGTCTAGAAAACAAGTCTTATGAGAAATGGTTGGGCTTATTTAACCTAGAGAAAAGGAAGCTCGGGGAAAAGGAGGCTTGGAGAAAAGGGGAGACCTTACTGCTCTCTACAACTACCTCAAAGGAGGTTACTGTGAGGTGGGGGATCAGTCTCTTCTCCCAAGCACCAAGTGATAGGACAAGAGGAAATGGCCTCAAGAGGCACCAGGGAAGATTTAGGTGGGATATTAGGAAACATTTCTTCACTGAAAGGGTTGTGAAGCATTTGAACAGGCTGACCAGGGAAGTGGTTGCAATGCCATCCCTGGAGGTATTTAAGAGATGTGTAGGTCTGGTGCTTAGGGCCATGGTTTAGTGGTAGACTTGGCAGTGCTAGGGTAATGGTTGGAACTGATGGTCTTAGAGGTCTTTTCGAACCTAATGGTTCTATGATTCTGTGATTGTAATGATTATACAATGTGCTCTATTTCAATGATGCAGGTAAAATTATTTTATTGATCAACTGGCATTCCAAGATACCTTTGTCACGTTATCAGCATTACTGCTGCGTTCACTTTCTCCTTCCTACCTGGTTCTCTTTTTGGCCTCACAAACTGCATCATTGGAGAGGACAGGACTGTTAGATTTTCAGTTCAGTTCAAAGGCTGCTAGAAAGCATCATGTCTATTTTGTTAGACTTTAAAACCTAAGAGAAGACCTTAAAACAAACTCAGACTTCATTAACACAAAGCTTTTTGTTAACTAGGGCACAGCCTTTTTTTTTTCCCCACAAAAACAATTGGACAGATTATTTTCTGATATTAAGAACGTGCAGCTTCCTGAGATTTGCTAAAATGTCATTCAATTTACTACATCAGACTGTTTGGCCCTGTGCCCCAAAATAGAAGAGTTATTACACAGGATTGTTTGCTGACTGACTCTATGCAGGGGCTTTGAGAGAAAAAAAGTCATTGACATTGCAGTGATTAAGGCTGCAAATGTCAGTACTAATTTTTCATTAAAAAAATAATAAAGGGTCATGGTAAGCTTGTAGGGAGGATCTGACAGAGTTTTACAAAATGATGGGGAGTAGAGAGTAGATGGAACTGTTCGCTGCCTCTTTCAAAAAAAACACACCCACCAAAAAAGGTGGCCTTCAAATAACATTTTCAAAAGCCATGTTTACAGCAAACAGAAGGAGTCAGTCCTTCACCTGACAGGGAACAATTTACAGAACTCCTTGCTAGGTGACACTGTGAAGGAAAAATATTTACATGTATGCTAGGGGGTGACAGGACAACATCAAATACACAAAGAACATCAAAACCAAGGAAGCCCCTAAGAACAGTAAGGAACTAGTAGAGTAATTGAAGGAAACACCATATACGCCGCCCCCTGTTCTGACTTTTCTGGACATCCACTTATGGCCACAGTGGGAGACAGGAAATGAAGCTAGATGGACGTCCATGCCAGTGCAGCCATTCTTATACAGGATGAGCAACCATTAAGAGGATTACCCAGTGAATTCAATGCTGTGAATGATTGCAGAAGTGATGCATTAGCTGATTGCACTGGGACAGACTGCAGCAGATGATTCTTGACTGGGTCAGCAGCTGTACACCACTGAAGAGGGAATATTCTGTTTCTCTTAGCAGCATCCCACAAAACAATGCTATGCAGCTTTTGCTTTAGGTAGGTGCCAGTAGGGTCATACCTGCAATTCCTCCCTAAGCTACATGTATGAAAAAAAGCATGTACCAGTGTTGTTCATGGGGCAGTCCAGAAGAAAGAATGTACTTCAGAGTCCCTGTCTTTCCCTTCATTTGACATCGGAGCGGGGAATAATACCCAAACCACTGATTTTCCTTGCACAAAATTCTTCTGGAGCATGGCAGCTCAGATGTGACAAGCAGTAGTGCTGTCAAGGGTGCCAACACATGCAAGAGAGCCATAGCAATTACAGAGCTGCTCTTCCTCCTACTCACAAAGCAAGAAAATAAGAAATCTCTTCCCAACCATGCAAAAGAGCTCACGGTTAGTTAAGGCTCCATAAACCACATGAAGTATCAAATAATTTATACTTTTAAGACTAAAGTTGTGGTGCCCATGCCATGGGGATTTTCAAAGGCATTTTCTAATTCTTGTGGTCATAGATAATTTCATGAATGCTAAATGGACAGAATGACTAATTTTAATTCAGGCATTAACTCAGACTCATCGTTCAGTGGCACAAATACCTCCAGGAAAAATGCAGACAATGATATAACGTGATCAATGACTTAAAAAAAAATAAAATTATTTTTACTATGCTTTAAATACTCTTTCAATTTTGTATCCAGAAAGTGATGAAAACACCCTTGTTAGAAGGAGAAACAATGTTAGCAAAGCTGTAAAACATGTTTTTATCTAAGGATAAAAGATGAACATAATGAAGGATGAAACATCTAATATCACATATTGGATTTTTACCTTGGTTGCTGCTGACATATAGGAAGAAAAGTACAACTGACTCAGTATCTATCTGCTGTTCTACCTCAATATCGTTTACACTATACTTTAATAACCACAATTCAGTAGAGCTGTTCGAGACAGAAGTAATAAAACGCCAAGTCTCACACTTTGCAAAAAACACATCATTGCTTTTCAATATGAAACTAATACCCTATTCAGTTCCCCTTTCATTTCCTTTTGTTCTCCCAAGACTATTTATATATATGAACTTTTACCTGAGACCAAATCTCTTAATAAACTGCTAAAGGTTACTCTGTTGTGCTTCAGTACAACCTTAACTTATTGCAATTATGGCTATGAAACACGTACAAAGGTCTTGGTATGAGAGCAACAGAGAGACACATAAATCCATTATTTTTAGAGAGGACCACAATATAAAAAAGGAAATGACAAACATAGCAATAACCCTGTGATATACCTCAATATTGGCAACTACATCTGTGGAATATCATGGTATTTTCAAAGAAAAGAAAAACATGTCTCTGGCAGTCCAGAAGGACTGGTTAGTGAATGCTGCAAAAAGTTACACTGGTAATGGTGGGATCAAATATAATCCCAGAATGTGTGAAAAGGTTACAGACTTCACTGTGTGAAAGCATTAATCTTTCATGCCCATCCCCAGGATTTGTAAGTCCCTGTCATGTGTTAGCTGGCTGAGTTAAGGTGCCGTGTAACAGGTTAATGTCCACAGCTCGTCATGGCTGAGATACCCATAAGGAATGTGCAGAAGAATTTAAGATAAAAAAATAAAATAAACATTTACAAAGTGACACAGCAACGCTGCTGTCTTGCTGGGTGTACCCAATGTGTGCGCTCAGTAACAACAGAGCTGAGAGCAGTTCCAGAAGAACATTCTATTCTCCCTGGCAATTTTGAAAACTAGAGTCTGATTTATCTATTTACTGTAATGTTATTCATAAATAGAAAAAAGCGTGATCTAAAAGAAAAACATGACCTAGCTATGGCAGAAACCCAGGCTCACCAGATCTCCATCTCATATTACAGTTCCTTTAATTCAGTCTTAACTGAGTTTTAACTCAAGACAAGCTAAGCTACATTTCTGATCTAAAAATCATGAAGAAAGAAAATCGTTTTTTCACACATAGAATTCAGTAATGTTACTATTGAAAGGGATCTGATGTGGCAGTAAACTAGAGAGTCCTAAGTGTCTCCATATTATTCTGTTTGCCACTGTAAGATTTCCAACATGCAGAGGACAGAGCCCTTTGCTATTACTGAAACTGAGATGTTCACCATTGGTAACTATGGCCAAATGGTGCTAGGATCTGATGGATAGATCAGATTTTCAAGAGCGTACATATTCAGACACATATAGAGCATCTGTCTCCTTGTGTCCCTTGCACCACAGCCTCCTGTTGCTCTCAGACTGCCTTGAGCCCTGCTTATTATACATAAGTTTTAGGGCACCAGAAATCCTGCAAAGCAGTAGACTTATAGCTGCACCAATGTATGCCAAGCAGTTTCTCATGGACAAACTGCGATCTTCATAGTATTCAAAGGAGGACTTATAAAGAATGTAAAGGATTTACATCGAAGTCAATGAGCATTTCATTAATCGGTTATAATGGGAAAAAGAATTAATTCTGTGCTGAGCCCTTCTGAAGTTCCCACCCTGAAAGCATCGCAGATGAAGCTAACGGCAGACACCAGTATGAATTAAAACACAGGCTGCAAAATGTCTTGAATCCCAGCACTTTGGAATAATTTTGAGTGCCTACAATGTGCTGTTGTTGCAAAGACAGCATTAACACTGCCGATTTCTACAGAGCGGGCACAATGCTTATTATTTCATGCAACCTGATTAATTGAACAACTAATTCATGAGCAACCAAATAAACACTGGGGAACATGAACAGGAGGAACTGAGAGATGCGTCTTAGAAAGAAAATTCTCATCCTTCTACCAAACCATTTTTCCCCCTGGTACGGTAAGGTTGCTCAGAAATATTTGGCTAAAGGAGAGGCTCCCATGCTTATTTTTACTGTATCTTGTTTCCTGGTACGTCTTTGATGCTTCCCTTTCTAAGGATATTGTACTGACTGAGAGGGACTGCTCTCAAATGCTAAACTGCAATGCCATCCGCTGCTTCCCCCCAAAATAAACAGACAATGAATGAAAAACATTTCAAACAAAACACGTGCAAATACAGATGTGAACACACATACACATACGGATCCTATTTGCTCTACACTTTGATTATGTGGTATTATCAAGGGGCAATGTTATTATCACTGAGTATTTGTTTAAGCAAAGCACCGTCAGAGAGCAAAAGCAAAGTTCCTAAACATCACCACTACCAGCTGGATTTGAAGGAATTCTAGTATACTAGAAATATAGACAGCAGGACAGAAAGAGACAATTGTTATATGCCCCTATTTCCTTTAAATGTACAAAAGCTTAGCAATTTTATTTTCTCACAAAGTACTAAACTGAAAATATTGTCGGTGAAGTTCCAGCTAAAGAGATACCAGCATTATTATTATTATTTTTTACTTTATAGGGTTCAACATTAACATCATTTGTGTAAATATTCAGTACTGTATTTAGTAACCACCACAAGTGACAGATTTATAATCTAGTGAATGCTTTAATGACCTTCAAGAGCAGAAGTATTCTAATATTACATATCCAGAGTTGTCAAAAACAGTGGAGTTAGAAGCAGTGGAAGATTATACCAAAGTTACACAAGGCATTGTTTGAGGATGATCTGATTTTTCACTTGCTTTCTGTTTACAGCCTAAACAGAGCAGTCCACCTCACTTGAGATTCGACAATCTCCTATAGGTGAAAGGTTTGGAGGCTTATAAACTTTCCCCTGCAAGTCTCATATTGCTCATTTCCTGTCAGCTCACGTCTTAAAATGTCATTTAGATTGAATCACTATATACCCTTCCTATAAACATGCCCATCTGCTCATGGGTGGACAACTGTGAAGTGAATACTATCTGAAGGAATACTAAACAGCAAAGCAGAGACAGATTTCCACAGGTGTCCTTTATCCTCACTTGCTTTCCACCCATCTTTCTCTTGCTTGAACCCACTCGGACACTTGGGTGCACTCTGGCCCAGGCAGGAGAAAACTGGTGAGAGAACTGGTGTGACTCGTTCAAAAAAAGGGGAACACCAAATGAAACAGTAGCATTTGTTGAGGCCTTCAGGAAGGATTTTCAAAGGAGATCAGTTCCCTGTGCCTTCTGAAGAGAAGGAGCTAATGTCGTACTGAAAACCAGCCATTAATACGATGCTAAAATGGTCCCACGCATGAAAGAAGCATAAAGGAAACTATCTAGACCCTGCAGGCTTAGCCAGGGCAGTATAACATGGATTAGAAGCAGATGCCATTTTCCTGATATAAACAAGGGATCACTCTCATGTCTGCTGCATGCATAACCACAGGGCCAGAGCACTGAGGTCACAGGGAAGGGTGACTACTTAGAGTGGGGGAGCACACCCACCACAGTGTGTTTTCAGCATTTTCTCCTAAATCTTGTCAAGGGATTAGATCCTCATGCTATGGTATTTAAGTGAAAACAACTGAGGAAAGGGGAAGGAAACGTTTATTAGTAAAGTTCTTTCTTCACATATCTGAGGAAATAATCAGAAACACCATGGCTTTCAGAAGTGCCTAGTGGAAATGGAGTTTTACCACTGCCTGTAAAGAGAGCAAAGTCAAGCCACGATGGAGAACTTTTTGACTGTTCTCCCTTTTCTATCTCTTCCCAGGGATGAAGGGCTCAAATCCTACCAAGACCTGAACGATCCAATCTGAGTGTTCAACTGAACATGCAAGCAGGCACTCCACTTCAAAACAGCACCTGAAGGCAGCTGGACCATTCTTCTTGCCATAAAATCCACACTTAGGGGCTTGCCTGGCTGGGTTGGGCACCACATGTTTTGCACCCACCAAGCACCATCAGATGTATCTACATGTGGTGGTGGCTTGCCTGCCTCCTTAAAAATCTAACAGCAGGCTTGCAGAACACAGTGCATGCATTTTTGCTGTCATTTCAAGTAAGAAAGATCTGTTTTGACAACTAAACCTCTCAACTTAAGTGGCTACTTCTGTTAGAAGGCTGGGAACAAACTGGATAAAAATGCAAGAGGTTACTTGTGTTGTTTTGAAACTATTAATTTTTGCAAAAGCCAAAGAGACTAATTTCTGTAGCTCTTCAGGGAGTGAAATCCCCCTGTTCAGAGGCCAGCAAAAGTACTTTGATTACATTCAGAATGTTAAAATTGTACCTTTATAATTTTACTTGAATTTTTAACTTTAATTTTAATGTTATAAATTCAATTTTATAAACGGACTTACTCTCTCTTCTGCATCAGTTGAACAGGGCTACATGTTCTACTATCCAACAGGGAAAGAAGGGGAAAGCCCTTTGCATTCCTTTCCCAAATATGTAATCGAGGCAGGAGCAGTATTAAGTCCTCAGTATATTGGTACTTGTTTCTCAGTGCAAACATTTATGTGCTCTCAGCTGACTGGTTCTTAAAACTAACAAAGCTCTGTCAAGAAGGCATTGGAGGGAAAAAGCAGAGAAAGAAAAAGCCAAAAGAAGCACAACCCTGTAGCCCTGCATGGCAAGGGCTCTAAAATACTGACCTAAAAAGCATTATACTATTAAAGATGGCACATTTTACCTGGAACCAGCGAAGGCAGTAATTCCAGAAATCTCTCAAGAGTCTCATAATTCTTTGCCTGTCCAGGTTGTCCTGGCCTCTGGAACTCAAACCAAATCCTCTTCACTGCTTATCTTTGATCATTAATGAATAACATTACCAATGTTATTCAAAGGTTCTGTTTTATTGCAGTTGTAACAGTACAACACTGTCTAGCTGTACAATATAGGACTACATGTAATTGCAGTTTGAAAAACACTTTAAATTCTTTGGAAAATAAAAGTCCTAGTCCAGAATGATTATTTTTGTTATTACTGTAGGTTTCTTAAATCAAGAAGAAAAAAAATAATCTGTACTGCAACTCAAAGCTGACTGTCTTTAATTACCTGAGTAATCACTCAGTTCACTGCCACAAAAATCAATCAGGACTATAACTAAATGCTCTTGGAATTCTTCTCCAAAGCAAATCATAAACATTTTATAATGCTCCACTGAAACTTAAAATGTGATAAATACAGAGCAGTTCAGATATACCTAAAGAATAAACAGTTCACACCTGACTCTGCCCGAAAAAAAAATATTTATGGTCCTTCCAAGTCAGAAAAAGACAACACTGAGCAGATAGCTAATCAGAACACTTAATCCACTTCCCCACCCATTTCTAACTAGCAGATCCTTTTAATCAACAGCCTGAGAGTCTTTCAGACCTTCAACGGATCTGAAAATCAAACTGTAGCTTGGAAAAAAGTCTTAGAAATTGTAATGATAGCTGGCTACAAATGAGACCTGCTATACTTAACTATATTTATCCCGTTTTGGAATAAAAAAAACCAAGTTTATTTTAGGGAAGGAATTTCCCATAAATATGTGTGTTTCTGAAGGAAGTACGTGTTTTATTTCTACCTGCTAGCCACCTGCCTAGAAGATCTTGTGGATCTCACTCTACTAAGTGGAGTGAGAATCTAATGAAGCCATTCTAGGCAAGAAATCAGGAATTAGTTCAATTTCCAAGGGAAATGAAATCTGTTCCAAGATAAAAGTTGTTTTGTAAAAATGGCACTTTTTTATTTCTAAATAGAGGTTTCCAAAGAAAAATTCCCCACCATAACTATAATCTTACCATACACGTATGCCTGAGCAATGAATGAGAGGATGTTTTACAGTCCTGGGAACAAAGCAGGGACTGGAAGGCAACTTGCAGAAAATTTCTGCTCCCTTACTTTCTGAACTATGATCCAGTGAGAAAACAGGCTAAGAAATCACTTTACCTGGCACAACTTGTCTTTCCCAATGAGTGAGCAATCTTTGAAAGAGGAGATATAACTGGTGTGATATAACCTGCACCTCCTAAGTTCATAAACACAGCAAAAAAGATAATTCAGCTAACACACCTACAGAATCAGAATCTCTTTTCCCCATCTCTAAAATTAACATTTTGTTCCTTTAAAACAGATTTTCTCTAAGATGCCACAATCTGTACCTGACTGAAATACTCTTACTCCTTCTAGAAGTCTGTAGCATTATGGATTTCCCCTTGCTATGACCAACATGGTAAACAAGATGCAACTTGCTCCACTTAAGTTCTGTTTTTCCTTTCTAATACACTGCTCAAAGAGAAGTGCATGCTTTCACGACTTTATCTGCAAGATCCACGTTTTTGTTTCTAATTTAAAAGAGCATTACTTCTGGCATTTAAGTCAGTGGATTTTTCCAAGAGCAAGTGAAAATCTTAAGATACCCAGCTCATGAGGTGTCAGGAGATGCATAAGTTCATGAAGCTGGTAAACATCATCAGGCATATGAGAGGAAGTACTTTCCAATATAGGGATGGCACGTTTCTGGGTATTTGCTCCAAAATCATGACTGAGTTGGCTTTAAAAACCATGGTTGAAAGTGGATGACGTGAAGGCAGCAGAGACTTCAGGGAGAAAGAATGATCTGGGCATCAGTCATTGGGTGGTGAGCAACTGCATTGTATATTCTTTTATTATTATTTTATCTTCCTTTTCTGTCTTATTTAGCTACCTTTATCTCAAACCTTGAACTTTTACTCTTTTACATTATTTTTCTTCCTTTGACTCTCTCCCCCATCCCGCTGAGTGTGCGCTGCTTAGCTGCCTGCCGGCTTAAACCACAACACATGCCTATCTAGCATGGCCACTTCTGAGGTAGGCCTGGTATCTAACCTGCATCAGGATAAAGGCAGCAACTTGAGCCACACAGAGGAGTGGAAGCAAGTTACTGCATGGATCCAGAAGAGGAGCCCGTCTGCAGGCTCAGCCTCCACTACTGAATACGTATGAGGCTTTAGGTATGCCAGACCAGAGATGTGTAAAGATGGAAAAATAGGCACTTGGGCAAGTTCTCCCTCCAAGGTCAGATCAAGCAAGACCTTGTAGCAAGTACAGTATTAAAACCAGCACTACGAAGAAACAAAGGAGCCTCTGTTCCTTTATCAAAGGAACAGACTCCCATCTGCAGACCAGACCTTCTTCACAGACAAGTTTGCTGCATTCCTGGATCTTGAACCAGGGATGTTATCACTAAGATTTTGAGTATAATACAGCCTTAGAACTATTAAACACTCTTCATCTTTCAAGTAGGTACCAACGATGCAGCTACAAGAAGCCTGAGGCGTATCAAAAAAAGGATTTCAGGGCCTTTGGGAGACAACTAAATGACTCAGGAACACAGACAGTGTTTTCCTCAATCAACTAGTAATTAAAATTAGCCTATTAGTAGGATCGATTTGTAAAGCTGTAGATCAATAACAAAGAACATTATTGTTACAGCGCCTGCTTCCCACTTATCTAAAAGATTTCTGAATTGAAGCTGTAATAAGTCTGCACTATTGATTTGCTATACAAAAGTGCAATATTAGAGATACTCACTTTTACCAAAATAATTCTTGATAGCTCTTCACATACCGGCTTTTCTTCTTCCTTCTTCAAGCCTTCCGATTCAAATAAGGTGTTGTAACTTTCCAGCATTTTAGTCATTATCTTGTTGCAGATCTCTTGTTCTTTTATACCTTCAAATCCAGAAGGCACACTAAAGTTGGATGGAACATGAAGTAGAATATTAGATACTTAAGAGTGAACTGTTCTCACACAGCATCTCTGTAATGTTTTTATCATGGACACAGGCTAGCTAGCAGACACGCAAAACTGTCTGGGAAAGAAGGATCATAGCTATGGTGGTAACAACTATTAGTTTTTCCTAGTAATATTAAATACTGTATCTGTCGGTCAAATTATCTTCTCCACAAAGTCTAGGCAAAGATCTAATTGAGGAAACCACCACATGAGATACCACTAACCTTGCTGAAAGTTGGGTTGATGACTGCGGCACAGACAGCATGAGGCATTTAAATTCTCTGAACTGTTACTGGGAAGAGTCATATTCCTTGAAAAAGTGATCAGTGATGATCTCTAAGGTATATGATGAGTCAAAAAAAAAAAAAAAAAAGAAAACCCACATGCTGAGCAGCACACTAAAAGGAAATGCTAAGCAAGATCTCTATAGCTTAAGATGACACCATGACATATATCACATTTCTTCATCTAATTCTGACTTGCTATTTGTTTTGTAGACTAATAACTCAAAAAGATTTTTAAAACATGGAGATGGCAACCCTGTCATGTGGTTAAAAAAAACACAACTCACAACTGAGCACCCAATTAATAAGCATCTAATGATCATCTGTTGGAATGTAGGAGTTTTGCATGTTTTATTGAGCCCAAAACATATTTAAATTCTGTTTTAATGTAAAAGTAGGCTCTCTGAAGAATCTCCTTCAGCATTTAAAATATTTCTCCAATCATACAGAATTTCCTGTAGTACAGCATTCCCAGCAGATGTACTCTGCTCTCAGTGATCCATGAAATGGCCACAATGATGTGAATTCTATAAAGAATTATAAGGTGGCAGAAACTGAAAATCAAGAGGTAGAGAAAACCCAGAAATAATTTAAAGGGAAAAAGCAGGTGAGAAAAAAACAAAACAAAACAAAAAACACACAACAGAAAAACATTCCAAGTATTTTTTGGCTGAGAACGTCTACACAATTTTATGAGAGGAAAAACAACCTAACTCCCCCAAAATTAAACAAATGCCATCTGAACTATTTTATAGAGATATAACTTGAAATTAATTATTTACTGTATTCAGCAAATTAACAAAGAACTGGCTACTGCTGTAAAACTGTACTTATTGCTTATTGGACCCAAATGTTAATTTAGTAAAAAGTCTCTGAAAGCAGATACTCCCAGAAACCTTCCATCAAAAAAAGGCCTTCTTGTAGGGTTTGCATGTTACTGATCCTTTTCAATACTTTACTCTCTGCAATGCATCTACCTGTCAACAGGGAAAGGATCCTACCGCAGCAGAGCGTATCTGTGTAAACTCTAGAGGAGGATCTTTACTGATGTCATTTTCAACATCCAATATACTTAACAGAGTTGCAGGACCTGAAGGTTAAATGATCAGAACTATTTTATGTGGCAGAACCATTGCCAGCTGTAAAATGGGTCAGTTTCAGGAGCCTTAAATCAGCTGACTCCATTAGTGTAGAACCTGACCTCAGATCACATAAAAAATTGGGAAAATTTCTATGGCTGGATAAGCATGGATCCAACACACTTTTAAGAATGTCATATATTCACTAGAAAATAGTAATGGTCCTGAATAAAAGAAAGTGTGTAAGCATGTAACAGGACTGTGTGTTCTCTGGAGTTGGCTGAGCACAGTTTGCTTGATTCAGGAAAATCTCAACTCTCACCTTCCTGATGTGTTTCTCCAAAACAGGACAACGCTAACATAAGCCTGGCAACCCTATGAACCTCTTTTCTAGGAAATGGCTGGAAAACATAATCCAATGATCTCAAGTCAAAAAATGACTCCAGATAGCTTCAGAGAATTTTAGGGCAGAATTTTGACTTAAACTACATTTGCTAGGAGCTTTAGCCAATGCTTCCTATAGCAAAACAAAACCAAACCAAACCAAACAACAACAAAAAAAAACATTACATTCCCTCTCTGAATGTAACCAAGTAGGACAGCAGATTTGCTTTACTTTAACAGCAGATAAAGTAAATCATCTATTGCCATTCTGTCACTAAAACTGGTCCACATATTTTATAAAATTTCTTGTTTATTTTTTCCTTCAGTTGCTGCTATTAGACCTCCACTGTGGCAAGGACTATTATATTCTTTGAGCTATCCACGCTGACCTTTTCCTTGCAATAAATCTGCAGCTCAGCATAGTTAAGAAGTTTAGATTATAAGCACGCACCCAACTTGCATATTCATAGAAATTAAAACCCATCTGTTGTCACACTGTATGCAAAAGTCCAACTGGACTTTTCTGAAACTGTATGTAAAAAATCTTCAGTTTTGCTTAGTCTGAAAAGCTATGAAATGTACAAGTTTCACTTCAGATCAATAGGAAAAAAAACCCAGTTCTATGAGAAAATCTCATATAACACTTCCATGATTCACATCCTTGTCCCTGGACACTTTCTCACGTTCTTTTGGAAACACCTTGTAAAAGCATTTCAACATAACTGTGTTCATAGCAATGGCTCCTTCATGTCTGATTTGCACGTTAATTAATTGTGCTGCCTATTGAGTTAAATGCACAATTCACTCTGGTCACAAAATGCTCAAAGGTTGGACGTGATCACCTTACAGCCACGTACAAACTACTTCAGTACCAGAATCACACAAAGTACAGCAGCAGTAGAACAAGAGCTTCTACACCAAAAACACACTTTCCAGAAGGGAGACATAACCTGTAGTTCACATTCTGCACAGTGCCCTCCTATGCCTGCTCACCCATCCACCACAGCTTTGTGCCACTCATGTCCATGCAGACCGGTGCTCACTTGTTTTCTGGGTTCTTCCAGACCACTTTAAGTCAATGGTACGTCTACTTCCATGTGGATGCTCAAGAAAATTAGTCTCAGACTAGTTAAACCACTTCAAAGACCCATGTCACAACTCTTATTCAGAACTGAATTGACCTGAAGTCAAATTAGCTAAGTGTGAAAGAATTACTTACATTTCCTGCATTAGTTAAATGAATTTAGCTCGGGGACCCTGTAAGCAAGCTGTAACAGGCTAAATGTGTAGCGTACTTAGGAGAGATTGAATCTCCAGAATCCACTTGCCATCCAGAAAGAGACAGGCATCACCACAGGGTTCCGTCGCCAGTCACCATGCCTGAGAACCTTGCTTCAAGCAGAAACGAGAGCCGGGAGGACTTCTGATGTAATCACCTGCCTATAATGAGTTGGATTGAGATCACTGAACTGATTTCCCCAGGCAGCAACTGCTGACAGCTCCAAGTCACAGCTGAGAACCAGCTATCTCCAGGTGAAGTGGTGCATCTCGTTATGAACTCCCAGTGCTGCTCAACCCCACCCTGTCTAAGATGAAGAATGCACACTGCCATTTCCTTAAGTGTCTTTGCAGCCATAGCCTGGGTGGAATGACAGCACCATAATCCTAACTTAAAACACAATGAGGGCTGTACGCTGTCTTGTCTGACTGCTACTTTTCCTGCTGGTACAGCACTGTTTATAAAGGAGCACCACAAAGTAAACTTACCAATCTTCTAGGGGATCCTAGAAGAAATAAAGGGTCTCAGAAGCCAGAGAACATTACAGTTTGTTTGTTTGGTTGGTTGGTTGTTGTTGTTTCTCCAGCCCTTGCAAAATGTTTTCCTTAGTACCTCAGGTGCCCACAAGCCCCTCAACTGCACAACTGAATATTCTGAGAGTAGGGTTGCAGTAGTTTTAAGAGATTACAATGTCTGTCAGTCTGCTCTGTCCCTCCAGGTAAATGTTACTGTGTCTGTAACAGATGTGAGCTCAGGTCCACAGCTTAGCCCTGTACTTTAATCAGGTAAGGTAACAGCTGATGAAAGCAATTTGTCTTAACAGACTGGACTACAAACTGGTACAGCTGAAAACAGGCAGGTATTCACATCTGCTGACTCTTCTGCAAGATCAGAAGCTAACAGGCGGCTAAAGACACGGCAACACTGAGTTGAGGGAGGTGTTCATTTCAGTGTGCATGAGTCATTTACAGGCTCTGCATCATTTACAAACTTACGTCTCACCAGTTCAAAGCAAATGCAAGGTCATATGTCACTACTGAGAATTTGCAGAAGTGTCCTCGTTTCCGAGACACTGGAAAATCCCACCAGGCACCTAACTAATTATCTTTTGCAATCTGTTCCAGATTACGGTCTGTAACATCAGATTTAGGAGCCTAAATCAACTCAGTAATTCCACCTCTGTCTACGATACTTGCAGGAAATGTGTAAGGCAAAATGCAGGTAGAGCAGGTAATGCGAAGCAGTTAAAAGTGATGACGCTGCACAGACTTGATTATTGGCTTATTTCATGTTTAAAGCCTTTCGCTCCATGAAGAGCTTCGTTTTTCATCAGGAAATTACAGTCACAGTAGGCAGCTTGGAAACTGTAGTAAAAGTAGGCCTTCTTTTCTCCAGACTAGACAACCAAAGTGTCCTCAGCCTTTCCTCATAGGACATGCCTTCCCAGCCCTCTTATCAAGTTTGTTGCCTGAAAGATACTTGTCAGAGTTAACACGTTTTGGATCAGACCCTAGTTATGTTTCTAAATTCCTCCAGCACTTTCAGCTAGTTCAAATACTGATCTTCCTTTCCTAATCTTCTGCTGGGTAACAAGTGCCAGTCTTAACAGCTGCCACATTCCACTGCAAAAACAAAGCTAAAACATGCAAGGTTTTCTATATAAAACTTAGGAAAATTTTTGGATAGCCTTCAGGATGACAAGTTTCATCTAACCACATGCAACTACTGATACTAATTTGAGAGTGCACCACCACTAACTAGAAATTTCCATTGATTTACTGGCGAGACAGGATGCTGCCCTTGACTGTCTCAATTTATAAAGAAATACATTGTTTACTCTTTTTAAGTAGTAAATAAGGATCAATGACCTCCTTCTTAGCCAATAGTGGAAAATTACAAGTATGATAGTGAAGGGGACATGAAATAAGGCAGGCAGCAAGTCTCAGCTGTAGCAACAATAATGATGAAATGGGAAGGGGAAACTGCTACCCGTTATTTAAAATAATGATGTGCTAAGCTTACATCTTCAGTGTCTCACAACAGCATGATCATAACATTCTTATCTTTTTTAAGGAGCTTGAATTTTTTTGCAGTTTTGCAGAATACTAAGAATTTCTTGCTGGTTCTGATTTCCCTCACTAAACCAGAACAAAATTTCAGTTTTAGTCATAAGAGGACAGGGCAGAGTACATTCTGTAGTCATGAATTTCTATTTATGAAACTCAAAAGAGGGTGGGGTTTTAGGTTCCAAAGTCAAATGAGTTCAAGCTATCGTTTCATTGTACAATTTTTCAAAAACAAGCAAACAAAATATATATAAAAATGTAAAGATGAGTGAAGATATATCACTACTAACTAAGCACTCAATTCAGAGATGCTAAAATAAATTCCTCATTAGCCTCACTCAACACAAAATTTTGATGAGTTATTTGGCTTTACCTGCCTGGCTTCCCTTTCAGTTCTACCAACAAGCAAATAAAATCCACCTTGCTGCAAGGTTCATGCCTGATCCACCGTTACTCAATCACAGATACAGCTGCATCAGTGTTTTTAAATACAGAAAGAGGAATTCAGTGGTTTGCGGTAGTGGAAATTTGGCCTTATTCATCAGTGGATAAAGCCTTAATCAACAACACGATGCAGAGCTTGATTTATTCTTATGCTTGCCCTTGGCATCACAGCTACATCACCTGCTTCTCCAAGCCAGCTCCCAGCTGAGAAACACTAAGAAACCTGTTGTTTACATTGGAGCTTGTTCCCTAGTGGCACACGGGAGATTGGTGGCTCTGAGCAATAACAATCAGACCTGCGCCAGGCCAGAAAGCTGTTTGTTGTGGAAAACACCTGCAAGAAGTACACAAAAAAGCCAGGTAGATGTAGAAAGCTCTTCCCTCAGATTTTCTCCTCACAAAAGACTCTGTAGGAGAAAAGAAGGTAAGTTTTCTGTCATCAAAGCAGAGTAACTTGTCCTATATTCCTACTGCCACTAAAAGCAATGCTGGTGGATGCACTGTAGGCAGCACATTTGAGTTGAATCACTTGGAAGGAACATTCACTTTGCTATTAGCTACCTTGGAGAAAGAAGCACCCCCAAAGCACAGCTGTTCCCTGCATTTTCCCTTTGCTGCAGTTCCAGAATCTGTGCTTTGTGCCCCTTCTTCCTTGCTAACCATGGCAAGGGGACTGGGAGGATAACCAAGCAGAAAAAAATGCTCTAACTCTGCAAGAAAGTGTTTAGGGGAAAGCCCCTCATTACTAAAGCTTCTTCTCCCTTTGGATCCCAAATCAGCAAACCTCTCAGGCCTTTACATACTCATCCAGCTAGAACTGCTGGATAACAAACAGCATCATTTTAACCAGACACTTGCTTCTGCCAGCCTCTTTTGGGGTGATGGAACAAACCTTCACAACACGCTTCATTTCTGTTAGAATGAAACACAGTTGTATTAGTGAGGGCTTAAATCACCCTCCCCAGATTAGCCTGGTAACAGAAAAGCCAACTATTTATGTTCCTCTGTGCTTGTTGTCTACCAAGGGCTGTATTTCTCTGTATACTTGACCTTTGGCTTCCATCACAGTAGGTCTGAACAAATCTGAATTGGAAGAAAACAATGCACTGAATCTCAAATCATCATATTTTCCTTTTTTGAACTGTTTGACCTTGCCCTTTATGTTTTCTCACATATCTTACACCGCACTTCATTACAAGGACTGCAAATAGTCATTTTTTCCCCTCTTCTATTCATTATAAATACAGAAAACATGAGATAACCTTTCATTAACCTTTAATTAGAAGAGAACCAGTTTGGTTTATCACACAGCAAGGACACAGGAGAAGTAATGGATAAGATAAAAAGTAATAAGTGTTGAAAGTTTGGGAAATTAGAATAATCACTGAGACATGATATAGAGAAGTGGAATGAGATGAAGGGAATTAAAATGAAGTCTAAATGTTTGCAGAGGTGCTCAATAGGGAGATTTATTCAATTGTAAAACAGCTTCAGTTACCAAGTAGGAAATAGTATGTCCTAATAGTTAAAATGACACTAAAAAATACCTTGTAGAAAGCAATCTTTCACTATCAGCAGATAAACTTTATTCTTTCTGACCCTGAGCATTAGCTACATAGACATTGATTTTAGATGTGTGAGCTACTGACAGAAAAATATCAGGTCTTCCTACGTTAACAGAGGAATTGCTGACAAGCTGGCTGCTAAGCCTTGTTTCCTTGTCCCAGCAAAACACCCCATACACTGCTCTGAACAAAGAATGCAAAGTGAAAGGAATGTTTGCTTCAACCACCGGCTGATATTTAATTTCTGCAGCTAGTTTCTCCAGGAGCTGCCTGTAGTCAGCGGTAAGACAGCCCTTGCCAAGGCAGACTTCAGACAGCCTTGCTCTGGAGCTCTGGACTGCATTCAGAAGATCTCTCTCTGGCTGACTGATTAACCAGCTGGCTAAGACCAATGCCAAAAGTTGGGTGCTGTGAGTTCTTTCTTCCTCCTGTCAAATCTTTGTTGAGTTGATCGGTTTCATCAACTTAAGAATGCATTCATTAACAGAGGGAAAAAAACAGTATTTCAATTGTTGCTCACAATGGTGTCTAGACCATTATCCTGAATTACTCTGAAAAGATAAGATCTGATGAAATCCACAGCTGGATTACCAGATAGTGAAGCTTAGTTTAAACAAAAATCTGCATCCACTCACTCCGAAATATTCGTCTCTTGTAGAAATGCATTACCTATTTGTTAAGTGTCAAG
This sequence comes from Aythya marila, assembly GCF_965140915.1. Classification (NCBI taxonomy): domain Eukaryota; kingdom Metazoa; phylum Chordata; class Aves; order Anseriformes; family Anatidae; genus Aythya; species Aythya marila. Next base: position 11,629,376 of record NC_139045.1, on the reverse strand, counting down.
TCTTGCTTTCATTGCCTCTTTTGCTGCACAAGCATTTTGATGTGTGTCACAGCTGCAGGGCTGGCTGCACACATATTCACAAGAGCTCTTGTATCTTCAGTGAACTCTGCCTTTCTCAATCCTCTGTGATGGAATGATTCTTCTCCTCCTATACATAGATCCTATACCTTACAGAAACTGTTAAATCTTTCCTATGCTACCTTATGAGCAGAAATAAGTTGAAGAAACAATTATGGTGCTCTTAGGAAGTATGATTTGGTTTAATCTTGGAAGGCCAATTGCATTTTCAAACTGCAACTCTCTGCATTCTACACCGAAAGGTATGCAGAGCTGATTTTCAAAACTTTTCTGAATCAAGTGATGAGGAGGCTAAAATTATTCATATGGCCACTTGGGAGTTTAAATCAGTGATTTAGGCATTAGATTTAAGAACAAATAGACTATATGAGAAAAACTAAGTCCACTAATACATTTAGACAGAAACTCTCAAACTTTAAAACCTCACCATGTAAATAACAGTGCCCACAGAAATATGATCTTTAAAAACTGGTTTGTTTCTTCTTGTCAGAAATCTGCAGCACTGTGTTTCTACTAACTCTCATACTTGTATATTCCTGTACATACTTTGGTCTTTTGAGTTTTCTTTCTTTTGGAGAGGAAGATTTTTTTTTTGCTTCATAATATGCTTTATGGTTTTCTACTAAGATAGTAAATGCTTTAATGTTTGTATCCTGATGCAATCACCTTCATCCTCTATGAGCAACTACCTTAAGAAGAGGTGGAAGTGTAGACAAAAGGACAAGCTTTGGTATGAACATCTCACCTCTGCAGGTTCTCCCTCTTATCAATGGAAAAAGATGTGTTCCTTTAAAAAGAGAACAAGCTACATCTAGCTTAGGTACGTGGAATTAGCTCAGTATATTACAATCACAGAATTGGCAGGGATGGAAGGGACCTCTGAAGATCATCTAGTCCAACCCTCTGCCAAGCAGGATCACCTAGAGCACACTGCATAGGATACAGCACATTGTGGAGGATGACAATGAACCTTCTGTTTTCTCCCTCTTTAAAGAAGCCTATTTCTGGAGGCTACAGAGGAAGCTTAGGGAGATAGTCTTGTTAGGCAATTAATCTAATCTAAGTCTCATTAGGCAATGCAGCATCATTCTTGAATAAATTTTTGCAAGGGTCAGTACAAATCAGACATTTGCTACAAGGACCATACTCCTCTTTTTTGCAGGTATCACGCATCTTTCAAGACTGATGACCAAACTAAACTCCTTATGTGTCCCCCATGTCTTAGGTCTTGGATGCCAGCCAGCAGTTGTATTACAGACAAGGCCAGGACAAAGATGCTAATGGCACACTACCTCATTGCAGTGACTCAACAGGAACAATCTTGTTTGAGGGCATTCTCACACTTGGAAGTAATTCTTCCCAATACTGCTGCTAGATCCACTAGCATGAATGGCATGTTATCTTTATCAAAGGTTTAAGGAACTTAGCTCCATGAAAGAAACTAGTAAAACTAGTGAATATAGTTGAGAAGTCTCAAAAGGCCAATGGAATCTTATAAACTCCAGACCAGTTTCACAATATACCAGAATGATAAAGAATCCAGAATCATCATCATCTTGAGATCAGACATCAGATCACAAGAGCAAATCTGCAGAGAGTATGTAGTACCATCTAGAAATCATACAGCAGCTGACTGCTGCATGAGTCCTTTTTTCTCCCAGGTACCCTTTCTCAAATCTTTCTGCAGAGAAGTGTCCACATTATTTGATGGCAAAGGAAGAATGTTGCATGAGCATAAGTCTCCTTGCTCTTATACAACCTGCTGTCAACACAGCAATAGAAAACTGACCAACTTCTTTAGCAACACTGCAAAAGAAGACAGGAGAGCAACTCAACACCCTGTCATCGTTTTGGCTGGGACAGACTTCTTCATACAAGCTCATACAATGCTGTGTTTTGGATTTTTTTCTGAAAATAGTGGTGATAATACACTGATGTTTCTGGTTGTTGCAGAGAATTATTTGCATAGAGCCAAAGACTTTTGCTTCTTGTGCTGCCCTGCCAGAGGGGAAGTTAGCAGTGTGTGGGAATCTGGGAGGGGACACAGTCAGGACAGGTGATCCAGGCTGACCAAGGAGATATTCCATACCATGCGACATACCATACTCAGCAATAAAAGCTGGGGTAAAGAAGGAAGAAGGGGGAGATGTCCAGAGTGGTGGTGTTTGTCTTCCCAAGAAACCATTATGTGTGATGAGTCCTGCTTTCTTGGATGTGGTTGAGTACCTGCCTGCTGATGGGAAGGAGTGAATGAATTGTTTAGCTTTGTTCGTGCACACAGCTTTTGCTTTACTTAGTAACCTGTTTTCATCTCACCCTATGAATTCTCATGCTTTTACCTTTCCAATTTTCACCCCGTCCCATCTGGGAAGAGGGAGTGAGTGCCTGTGCGGCACTTAGCTGCCTACCGGGACTACACCACAATGCCCCCAATAAGCGCAAACAATGCCTTAGTACTAAAAATTAATAAGAAGCCCCAGTCATTGCCCCTGCTTGATCATTCTGACCAGTTAGGGTTCTCAGCTATATTTTCAGTCATTTGCTCTATAACGGTTTTTATCAAGATAAGAGGAAAAGTAAAAGCCCCAACTTACTGAAAGCAATTCGGTCCAAACACAGTGGCAAGATTGCAGAGGTTCATCCTGTTCTCTACATGATGTTCAGCAACCTTTATCAGGAACTGGCACAGATACTTCAGCAGGCAGTAATGAGCTTCAGGCAGTTCTTTAAGGAGTTCTTTTAAGTTACTTTCCTTCTGTATGTCATTTCTAGCATCTAGGAAAAACAAAAAGAGAAAAAACATACACATGTATATATGTGTGTGTGTGGTTTTCTACATTGCTGCCGATTTACGTAATGGGTGAGCAAACAATGGGATATAAAACGTAGTCTCATTTCTGTTCTGAGATCAACCCCCTCAAATTTCCTCAGTGCACCTATACCTTCCTCCTGAGGCTTATTACGGCCACCACTGGCGCTGTTTCATGCCTACCTTTACAATATACTGTTTTCCTCAGCAGAAGCAGCAGTGGATAAAGCTAGCAGCATTAGAGCATGTTTATTCCCAACTTCACACAATTACATTTCTGCATGTTATTATCTCTGCTTCCCAAGCCCTATCTCTTACTTTGTTTTTTTAGTTTCCCTGCCCATGATAAACTTCGAAAAGAATAAAGCAAGAATGGTAAAAGAAGGGGGCTCCTGAAATGCAGTGTTGTTAGAATTACAATAGTGCAGTACCTTCAGCAGGTACATTTTATGAAAAGCTCAATTTTGTAGTGTTTCAACACAACAACACACATACTATGACAACTCACAATGACAACTCCATACTAAGTCTTTGATAAGGAGTCTTGCTTAAGGAAAAAAGGGTGTTTAGGGAACTGTTACATTCCATAAGGAGCCTAGATTTGGCCTAATGTTAGAAAATAGCCTTGTAATACTGTACAATCTTCTAGAATTTAAGTATGGATAAAAGCCTGACATTAATCAGTTCAGTACGGGAAAGCAGGACTAAAGCCAACTTCCTTTCATGCTGTACTCTTTTTTTTTTAAGAAAAAAAAAAAAAGAAGCAAAAATTGCATTAACTTCAGAGATGCTGTGCTTATACAGACTCAGGCAGTGAACACAAGCTTGGCCTCACACACAGTTTCTACTTCATTTTGTTTTGCTTCTGGAATTGAACTGAAAAACCACAAAATTTTTTGCTCCCTTTCTCCACATGATTGCTCCCCTTCACCACTTTCCAAAAAGCGATTTGTACCAACCAAAATGTTAGTTTTGCATTTTATTAAAGTAAAATTTTGAAAAAAAAAAAAAATCATAATTCCCCTTCCTTTATGTCAAAACATGCCTTAACACTTGTAAGCACTCATTTCTACTCTCCTCCAAAACACAATTTTATTGTAACTCTCATATACAGTTACTGGGTTTTTGTACAACCACATTTTTAGACAGAACTCAGGCACTAAATGTTTTCCTTACCAATCTAATTACAAGCAGTGTCCATTAGCAGGACTGCATTTCTAACAGTTTTATTGTTATGATCAGCCTTATGAGTTGATGGTTTCAGGGTTGTAAAGCTGTCGTGTAATTGTTTTTTTCTTAGAGAAGGACACGAAGGTTTATTGCTTGACAAAGCCAAAGTGACCTTACATTAAGTTCTTACCCTCTGTGTTCTCTGCAAAAGACTGCCTTGTCCCAAAGTAGCTGCTGGCTTATCATGGGAATAAAGACATCCTGTCCATTCTTAGGGTAACAAAGAATTTTTTCCTTCAGAGGACATTACGATCCTCAGCAAGTAGTTTTACCCAGCACTCAGTCAAAACCAAACTGGCCACAAAAATGAAACTGTATGGTAGGCTAGACTCAACAGGTAGTGGTCAGTGGCCCAAAGCCTACTTGGAGCCAGTAATGAGCAGAGTGCCCCAGGGGTCACTACTGGGTCCAGCCCTGTTTAACATCTTCATCAACGATCTGGATGATGAGGTAGAGTGCACCCTCAGTAAATATGAGGATCGCATGAAACTGGGAGGAGTGGCTGACTCACCAGAAGAGAGGGCACCTTGACGGGCTGGACAGGTAGGCGGACAAAAACCTTGTGAAGTTCAACAAGGAGAAGTGCAGAGTCCTGAACCTGGGAAGGAACAACTCTAGACACCAGTATATGCTGGGGACCACCCAGCTATAAAGCAGCTCTGCAGAAATGTATACACCACGTTGAACACGAGTCGGCAGCATGCCCTTAGTGTTAAGAAGGCCAATAGTATTCTTAGCTGTATTATGCAAAAGTATCACCAGAAGGTCAAGATAGGTGATCCTTTCCCTTTACTCAGCACTGGTGAGGCTACACCTGGAGTTCTGTGTCCAGTTCTGGGCCCCCCAGTACAAGAGACATATGGACATACTGGAAAAAGTCCGACGGAGGGCCACCAGGATGATCAAGGGACTAGAGCACTTCTCCTATGACAAAAGGCTGAGAGCATTAGGACTGTACAGCCTGGAGAAAAGGAGGCTCAAGGAGGAGCCTCCTCATGTGTATAAATACCTGAAGGGAAGATGCAACGAAGACAGAGCCATATTTTCAGTGCTTCCAGGTGATGGGACAAGAGGCAATTGACACAAATAGGAACACAAGAGGTTCTGCCTGGACATCAGGAAGCACTTGTGCTGTGCAGATGACAGTGCGCTGGAACAGGTTGCCCAGAGAGGTTGTAGTCTCTCTCCTTGGAGATCTTCAACAGCCACCTGGACTTGGTCCTGGGCAACCTGATTCAGGTGTTCCTGCTTGAGCAGAGGGTTGGACAAAATGGCCTCCAGAGGTCCCTTCCAATCTCAGCCATTCTGTGAAAAATTCTAAATCTTCAAGACTTGTCTATAGTCAATAATATGCAATAAACGAGGCTGGGTCTGAAACTGTTCAGCAACTAGCTGCTGCCTGTTGTACATCCTCCTAGTACCATGCAGAGAAGACTGGCAGGAAAATATCCCATGCCTTGCCTTGCCAGCACAAAGACTTTGAAGAAAAGGACATTTTACACTGCCCCAACATTTTTGCTTTGAAAAGGCTGTGAACATAGTGCAAGGCATGTATAAGTATGTTTCACAATTTTCATCTTCATTTTTACTTTTGATTTCCCAGAAATATTCCAGGGCTGGATTGCACAGTATTCTAGGTATAGCATCCTTTAGAAAGAGGTTAGCTGTGTAAATTACCAATCTGTATAAAAATATCTAAAAGTGATCCCCAAAATTCATGATTTCTCTTTTACAACCAGATATTTTTGTGGCTAATAAACAGGACTTATCGTGCATATCATTTGGGAAGCAAATTAAATTCTATATGTATGCACTTGTCACTTCATAGAGGCACATCCGAGATTTCATCTGCTACTAGGCTTCAGTTTCCTGCCTTATATGACATGCAGTAAAAGGCGAGAAAAGTCTTTGGAAGTTTTATACTCACAGAATGCTAATTTTTATCTCTCTGTTTTGATACCACATACTTAATAAGAATTACTTCATGAGAGCAGGCCAAAGTTTAAAATGCCAGTTAAATTATAGAACCAGACATTTCAACTAAGTGATTAACTATATTCTTTTCTGCTGCAGCTAAGAAATTATCTCCATCAAAGAAAGCAAGTGTCAAATATGCATGAAGGAAATATGCAAAAATCTCACTTGCTTATTTATGGCAAGAGTTTCTTTGAAAAATATTTTGAGATATAGAGAAAAAAATATCATGACTTCATTACAATGAATCAGCTTGCTAAGAGTAGGAAATCTGACTTGTTTTTATTTCTGCAGCAAAATTTCACAATGCCCCTAGAAGTCTATGTTAAGTTGAATAACAATAAGGAATTTAATGGATTTGTATTTTCACTGATAAACCGGAATGGACAGTCCCTGACTTGATTACTAATTATCTTTTCATGAAGCTCAAAGAAAACCAAACCAAAACTAATTTCCCCATAGAGAGAACACTGAATTTCACCTTGTAACATACTTCTGTTTGAATAACAAAACAACTGCTGCACAGTGTTTTTTTTTTTTTGTTTTTTGTTTGTTTGTTTGTTTTTTTTTTGTTTTAACTATGAATTGTTTGCAGTTATGATAAGGAATGGCAAAGCCCCCACTCAGGAAAAAAAACAAAAAACATTTCCTACTACCATCTCCCCACCACCTAATTAGGGAATGCCCCTGAGAACTAATTGCCTTTCTGAACCTCCCACTGGGGCATTTGATTGACAGGTGCTTTTCCATTTACTGAAGGATTTTCCATCCTTTTAAAACCAGAAAGATGCTAATAACCTCCACAAAATATTTTGAAGACAGATTTGCCCTGACTACACACAAAGCTAGTGGCCTCATGATACCAACTCTATTTAGTGGGTCTGATGTCCTTGGTCATTAAACACGATTTAGTACGTGGTGTGGACCAGAGATGCTTATTTCTGGACACAACAAAACCTTTGTTCCCTCCTCAGTACTATCTTAGTATCAGGTGTGTTCTGCTTTCACTTCTGTCCTTTTAGGAACACAGACAGATATCAGACCATAAGACCTTCAGAAACTACACTAATTGAATGTCACAGAACCACTGAACAGCAGGAGACAGAAAACCCATTCACTGAGCCGTGAAATTCTTTGCCCTGCTGAAAGGGGAACAAGAAAATCTCTCTCTATGTCCCCCTTTTCCAGTGAAAAGGCAAGGGAAGGATATTGAACCTTCCTCCCAATGCAATTCAAAAATCAACAAATTTGTTAATTATCCTGCTGCTGAGACTTGAGCTTTATTTTTAAAAGCTACTAATTACCGTTATACTGAATTCAGAGAGTAATGTGCATGTACAGTGTAACATGCACTTTGCACATTTTGCGGGACGAATGGAAATTAGCTTCCATTCAAATAAATCAGTTTTTCAACTTATTGGAGAGCCCAAATATTTGTGCGTCATGACAGATGATTTCCTGTAGTGCTCTTCCTTCTTTTGTCCACCTGCTAGACAATATTCCAATTTGTCTCAAAATCAATCATAAAAGTTTACTCAGCTGGTAGTGACCATCAGGGAAACATTAAGGTACCAGAGCTGTTTACACTACCATACAGACAAGCATCAAGTGTATCAAAGCCCTAAGCTTATGTAGTTGCCTAATTTTGCAAGGTACAAGATGTCCTGTGGAAGTAAGACTACCAAGAGCATTCTTACTTATTAAATTAGATTACAGAGTGCAGCATGAAGCTAAGCATATGCTGCAGTGCCTTGAGATGAGACAAATGAGCTTGTCAATAATAGAAACAGCAGAGTGCCAGTCTTTCAAAGGCAATTCAGAAACCTATATTTAAATCATATTTAATATTATTACTATGTATTTAAATCACATAGAAATACCCCCAGCTACCAAAACACTTGTTACTTTCAAGCACAGTACTTTCCTTGGCATATCGAGCTTTTGCTAGGGAATTGCTGCTGAGGGGCAGAAGTCAAGGAGGCAACTGAAAACAGCAGGCACTCTCTAAAAATGTTAATTAAGTAGAAACAGGAGCCTCAACAGTGTAGGAGGCACAGACAAGTTTGCAAGCGTGTTTTCAGTCTCGCTTAATTTCAGTATACACCCACAGATCACAAGAGGGACATAGGATGAACCATTGGAAAATATTTCTGTACATATTGAATTTCTTTGACACACTCCTGGCACGATCTAGCTCTCCAATCAATCCCTCTTCATGCTACTCCTTCTCCTTACAGAGCATGCTGTCTGAACATCACCAAAGGTACAGATGCCAGCAGACAGGTGCGTGTAACTTGTTCATTTCCCACATGGTCTGACCCCAAACAACTCCAGCCTACAAGCACTGAAACTCTATCAGCATGGCGCCGTGCCCTAGCTAATTACCTCTGCTGTGAGGCAAGGAAGAGAGTCTAGGGCTCAGCGTCATGTTATCACGTCTGCATAGCTTTCAGCTGCCTTGCATACTACCAGCCTGGAGGGCAGACAGAAGAGCTTGCATCTGTCTGTAGCTATCAACGTGCCTCTAGAAGTCAATCTCTGGCACAGAGGCAGCAGGCTGTACGCTGCAGTCGCCACTACACTGTGTTTGCTAGGCTAGGCTGCTGAAGGAATCAAAGTGTTTCTTTCTTCCTCCACAATCACCAGGAAGTGGGACTCCAGCCTCTGCCAGGAAGTGATTTGCTTCAGACAAGGCTCTGCCCCAGACGAAAAAAATAAAAAAAAAAATTACACCTTGCTGCCATCAGAAGCAGAAATGCAGAAAGTCCTTGCCACGAGAAGGTTGTCATCGCAATTCAACTTGAGACTCTTTGCTCTCTGTCATTAAAGCACTTCACAGAGCTGTATTTACCCTCCGTCACTATACTGGGAACAGTTGTCCTGTTACTTCTTTTGCAGCTCTGCTGAGTGTTGCCATCTGCACAAGAAAGCTGGTTCCAAATGTTTTCAGTGTACAGCAAGTCTCTTCAGCACGTAGAAAACAGAAGTGTCATGTGTTGTTCCAAACCAGAATAGCATCAAAATGACAATAAAAGCTAACAGGGAAAGGTTAAAGACATGCCACTATAGCCTGGAGAGCCACAGACAACTAGTGAATCTGATTTATTCCAGTTATTGCAGTTACAGTGGTTAAAGAGTCAGCTCTCATTTGTTCATTTTCACACCCACTATTCAGGTTGAAGTTTGACCTCTAAAATCCCCCAACACAATTTGTATTTTTGGTCCTGCCTGTTCATGTAGCTCAAGCAGCTGATGGCTACCAAGTGTTCCCTAAAATGACTCGTTGATCCAGGAGGGAGCTCATCCTTCCCTTCCACCACCTCCCATCCTTCTCCCTGAGCTTTCAGAGCTGTTCACTAGCACTACACAAAACCTTGTCAGCTGTAACAGTTTGTGAGGGGAGGGGTGTGAGAGACAGAACTCTCATCTAGCTGCTACATACTGAAAAATGCAAATTTTTCAGTGATCAAATAGCATTCAACTTAATTAGACTCAGTGCCAAAGGAAGACAGGAGCCTACATTTCACTGTGCCCCTTCTGGAGAAGGAATGCAACAAAGAAGAAAAAGAAAAAAAAATCACATAATGGAAAAACTTTCTGCATGCTAAAAAGGATAACAGCAATCTGCCTTGCTAAAAGCAAGTGACCTGTGAAAGGGGTAAGAGCTGTGCATACAGAGCTTGTTCTCAGTATGTACAAATGTCTTAAGAGCCAGTGATTGGGTTAAAAAATTAAGAAATGAAAAGCCAGAAGGAATAAACAAGCTCAAATGGATCTCTGTACAGGAGCTACTGATTACTTCCAAATGAGGTTTCTGAAAGAAGTATCTTTCAGTCATCCTGTTCTCCAGCAAAACTGCAGGCACAGAGCAGATTGTAGTGGACATTTTTGACCCCAGGACCCCCTGCAAAAAGCAATGTTCATATTTGTCAGGCACTCTGAGAAGACCAGTCAACACAAAGATCACTACCAGTGTGTCTCTATTCTGTACTTGCTACACGTCTCCGACAACGCCATTTACAGATGGAGACCCTTCTCAACTCCCACTGCCACTGTCCTTCTCCAAGGGTAGAGAGGAAAGGAAAGGTCAGGATGCAGCAGACTGCCCATAGGATACGTTACGTGATGTTTTCTGGAACTGCATAGTCTTGGAATTACTCTGAATATTTATATAATCAGCATTGCGTCAGGATTTAGCAGCAGCATGCACATTTCACACTGTTGTTGCACAGGCTTCTGATAGCATGCCAAACCAGCTGTGTGGACTTCCTGAACTACCAACGTATCACATTTCTCTTTTCCAATAGAGGGCAGATCATTTACTCTTTGGTTTGGTAATGTGGACTATACCCTGCTTTAAAAAGGATTACAATCTCAGGTAGGATTTTCAGTCCAGCTATTTTTAACTGGGGGGATCACTCCCTAACATTTTTTATATGACGGAAAGTAACTGTGTATTATTTTCAGGCCACACTTTTAGCTGATTTAAAAGATTCTGATACCAATCGCTGAAAATATTCCAAAGGAATTCTAAACTGATTACAAAAAAATCAAAACAAAACAAAAACAGAAAACAAAAACAAAACAAAACAACAACAAAAAACACATTTCCCATGCAAAGCTTCAACAGAGGGGAATACAGAGGTTGTAACAGAGCTTGTAACTGCCTTCACTGTAGACATAGAGTGAAGTGGCTCCAGATTCAAAGGTATTTTTTAATAACCTGTTGGCTCAGAAACACCTTGACCTACTTTCTTCATAGTTTACAAAAAGAACACCCAGGCATGCTTGCTGTTGGTACCATTTTGCAACAAATACCCTTGCACATACTTTGATAAGTGAATAGATAATTCCTCCAATCGTGCACAGTTGGTTGATCATTTAACTGTAAACACAGGCCCATCGACCACTGCAACTAATCTGAACCCTATGAAAGTAATCAGTACCTTTCAGAGCAATTTATGATACATTTTCCAGTGCATGAAAAAAAAACAGCAATTCAGTTTTCTGCAAACTTCACCAAAACCTTCCCCTTGCCATAACAGCTAACCCTAATAAAAAAATATAATGGAACTAGAACTAGAGGTTATTGTACAATACATGCAAACTTAACTGTAAAGGTACATCACAGCTAAACATACTTCTGGAGAACCGGGTTTGTGATTTACACCAGTAACTTTTATTTGAAACAGCAAGTCTGCTAAGTATGGATATGTATCTCATTTCCATAGAAATCACTGGGGAATTTTGTATTTCCTGTGGGAAGCAAGAATGAATGAGACTTTCCACAAACAGCACAGTTCACAAAGTACATCAATAGTTTCTGGCGCAATACAGTGATATGACCTTTGTGGGGACAGGGATGCAGAATAGGGAACATGCAACTTATACAAAAAATCCACTTAAAGTGATTTAAGTGAAGGAACATAATTAAATGCATCTCATGAGTCAGACATGGATAAATCTAAGAGATCCAAAAGAAAGCACAGCTATGACCAAAAAATAAAAATAAAAAAGGGACTTTCTAAAACAACAGCACCTTCCTACCCAGCACTTCCTGAACCCTGTCCTTGGGCCCCAGACAACTTTACTAAATAATATTTTACAGAGAAAGGTATTGTACACAGCCCACATACAACCTGATTATTACTTTACTGACTGCACTTAGGGAAAGGCAGAGTTCTTCTCCAGCATACCCTTAAGAGTCTATAGAGCCACAGACAGGAAAGGAAGACGTGGTTGTGTTCTCCCTGCTCCAGGCAATAACTAAACTTCATCTCCACTGCAGGCCAAAAAAAGTGGGAGGGAAACCTGAGGACAACAGTGTGAAAACTTTGCACTGTTTTCCACTGGGGATCTGTTCAGAGGGTGTTCCTCCACATCATTCCTCCTCTACATGTATCCTATTTGCCTGCTTTACTGGAAAGAGTGTGTCTTGAGTAACATGTACCCACTCACTTCTCAGCTTCTTAGGAAGATGGCAAGAAGAGGCATCAACTGCCTGCAGCAAAAGAACTCCCACTGACCCAGATGGTCCAGGAACAGGGCCAACCACCGTCTAGTCTGCATAACAATATGGACTAATACTGATGGATTAGATCAACAAATCATTTAGGCAAACAGTCGTGCAAGTTTCAACTTTCTAAAGCTGAAATGATGTTCTTCCTTACAGATTATCTACTACTTAAAGGTTAAAAAAAAGTAAAATCTTCCAGGTTCTGTGCTATGATTGGTAAAGGTAAAGTCTGTTGTTACTTGCAAACTGTCTTGTTTCTGATGGCCAATCACATCACTCAGTGAGAAGTGGAAATTTAGACAATATATGATTTGGGGCTCAGTGGATAATAAATGTGATTGGCAGATGAGGTTGTTATAAAATTTCAGAGTCCATTAGAATGAAATTCCAAGTACTCACTCTAGCAAAACGGAAGCAAACCTGTGTCCTAGAGAGACTGCAGTTATTGTCTTCAAGCTTGCTCTAACAAACCAATTGATAATTTCACTTTATATTTTGCAGATATAACAGGACTGGAAAAGCATAAATAGTCCAGATTTTACCAAAAATGCAATAAACAGTTTTCTCTCTCTTCTAACGCCATTGTGATTTCTGCCAAGACTCAGAATTGCACATCTGGGAGACGCCTGGGAGCAGATGATTAAAGCTAAAGTCAAAGGAAATACAGAACAAAGTATGTAAGCTAAGAAACAGAGAATATTGCTTATGATGTCTGCATAAAATTCTCCTGAAAGAAAGCACACCGAAGGATGGAAATTTTTACCTCTCACTTACCCTGGTAAAGCTGAATGAACTTGGGCTGTAAGGCAGAGCTGATAATCCCATCTGGCAACTCTCTCAAAAATAATTTCAGAAGACTGGCTGCCGAGTACACATCGCCATCTTTAACTAGCTCCACCTCTTCTCCACGCTCGTACTGCAGACGCAACTGTTCCACCATTTTCATGCTGCCGTTTACCCTGAAGAGACCTTCTTGGGCCATACCTATAATTATGTATTACACATGAGGATGGTCGGAACTAAGACACTACTAATATAATAAAACAGATATTCTATTGTGAATGATACACTACCATCAATACAAAGGAGGACAATTAGTACTATGCAGTTTAAAAAGATCTTATTTTTCCCCTAGAAACTCCAATGGTCAAGTATTGGGTTATGATAACTTAATAAATACTGCTGACTAGATCTTGAGGCCTGGGATACTCTATGAAAACCCACAACACCCTTTGGCATTGCTGTAACATGCAAATATCTCACACCATGCAGAAATCAATTGAGATGGCTGCATTTTGCATCAGTACACTTCAACTGAGAAGAATCCAGGTTCTACAGACCTTTCAAAATTGTTTCACAGCAGCAGTAACTCTATAATAAGCACCACAGCTTCACAATAGCAGAAAATCTCTGAGATCAAATGCATATTTTGGACAGCACGAGGCCCAAAGTATTTCACTATGAAAATAAAAATTATCAATCATTTCAGGCCAGACAACCCACACCCAGTGAAGGTTTCCATGGAGGAAGTGAGATGAATCATATTGTATCAAGCATCACTTTTTAGGCATATGCTGAGATTCAAAAACTTTAGGAAAACATGTGCCTAAAGCTCAACTCGGTAAATTAATTTTTCACTAAAACATTTTCACAAGAACTCTGCTTTTTCTGATACAGTGGCTATAGACCTGCTTATTCTTCTTTAGAAGCATAACACTAAGATGATTGAAATATAAGATATATGGTTTTCATTAGTTCAGTGTGGTCATTGCTAAGCAGGAGCCTGACAGAACACTGCCAGTTCAAGAAATCAATACTGCTGCAGCAGACCTTGTAAGGAAAAGCAATCTCTTTTATGGGACCAGCAAACAAACTGATCTAGTAAGAAAAAAAATGGACAGACTTTCAAACACTTAAGCTTTTTACTTGACTAATGTAAGATACAGTTTACAGATCTTGTATTCCTGTATTCGCAACAAAACACTCCAATGTGACACGCTGTACTGCCATCTGGGGGACAACAGGAAACACCACATCTCAGTAATTCTGCAGCATAAATTGAACAGAGCCCCCATCCAGATAAAATGTCCTTTGTTCTTTCCCAAACAGTCATTTATAGAAATAAATACAGGCTAGAACCCACTTGGATCAGTAATCAAATATTTCTAAATTCAGTATAGGAAAACTTGGTTTCACCTATAAATTTGAAAATAAGCAGTTTAATACAAACTTCGTTCAAGAATGTAGCTACCCAAAAGTTGGCTCAGCTTTTTCAAATGGGTAGTCAATTCCCTGTGAGCTGGAAGAGAGCCTTTGAAATGGCTTGACTTAAAAAGGCCTACGGTGCCTATTACTGCATCTTTGCAAAACAGGAGACATACTGAACAAACAGTACACATGCTTGGCAGAACACGATGCCTCCTAAGAGTTTGTGTTCATACCTGGGGCTCTGTTTAAAATGTTTTCATGGTTAACATCACCATTATTTCACAAAACAAACTGTGGGTGAGAACAGAACAACCATTTCAAGAATTTCCCACGTAAGAGGGCATATTTGAGATCTTCCTTGCAGTCTTGAGAAAGAGAATGGATTATATGCTTATCAAGACTGGATAATCACCTTGGCATTTAGAAGACCAACTAATCTTGCTGCAGAGTAGAGGACTTGGCTTGTTCAGTTCATATTTGGGAAACACTTGTGTGGGATGCAGACCTTTTTATGGAAGGCAGAGTATAGCCCACAACTTGCAATCAAGAGGGTTTGTCAACTTTGGTTTTGATTAAACCTGAATGATGCAAGATCTCTTCCCATCCTTGCTTTTTTACTGTTCTAGCAGACTACTTTAAAGCAAGGTGAAGTAGATCAAGCAAAACGCTACTGTGGAATATAGGTAGGATTATGCTTTAAATTTCCACTGTACCTTAATCTAAGCTAACTTTCATGCTGTGTTTGCATCTACCAGCTTCTAAGGGTCTATCAAGACACAGACATGGAATCTTAAGACTCTGTAATGGGATTATCATTACTGAGCAGCTAAAAGAAAGACCTTAGGGTAAAAACAGATGCAGCTTCTTACAAGATGAAATTGCCGCCATGAAATCTTTTCCAGGGCAGAACAACTGCTACAGGATACATCTGTGCACCAACAGTGCTCTAGATTTCTAGATGTATTTCATCAACAGGGAATGAAGTCCCATGAAATGAATGCAAACAAAGGCTAAGAATTTGACACCTACCTCCCCGAGGGGGTTCAAAATAACTGAAATCTAACTGAAAACCTGCAAGAACATGTATTCCCATTCAGTAACATATTCTCATGGGATTTGTATGTGCACATGAATGTCTCTATATAGATATTTATGTCTTCTCACTGTCAGAAACTGTGAAATAGTCGAATGTTTTGCAACTAGAAAATGACACAAAGCTTCAAAATGAAATACACTTTGTTTATAAAACTGAACAGCTTACTAATGAGCATGTGGTGTTTCATAACACTGTAGTTTATAAACATCCCATTAAATAGTAAATTCAGTATCAGAGATGGAGAAAAAGAAACAAATCACACAGTAATATTCACTGCATGTGGTTAGCACCACAGTCCTATTCGGGACAAAAAAAAATAAATAAATCTTTTCCCTTTGAAGAGACTTACATATAGAGGCAAAAGTAATTTCATTAAGCTTACCGTGCTGGGTCAGGTACTCAACTATATTCCACACAACTATTGGGATGCCATTCTTGCTTAGTCCCTGCTGCTGGAGCTCCAGAAGACTCACACCAAACACCTTTGGATGGGTTGTGTCCTTCTGCTTGTTCAGTGGAAGTGAGGCTATCTTCTTCATGTCCTCCTTCAATCTCACAGCCGATTTACTTTGCTTAAAGAATCACAGGAAAAATGTGCATTAGTCTTGTTTGCTGCAGAAGGTTGCATGGTTACAACATGAGCATATCCATCAAAATTGGCTTTTATGTTCCAGAATAAGATTTTGGTCTTACTTCCTTTTAATTCATAGGAAAGTCACTGTGAAGTAGAAAAATGTAACTGAGAGAAAAAAAAAAAAAAAAAAAAGAGTGTATATCTGGAAAAGAGTCTAAGTAGCATATAATTAGGATAAGGGAGAAAGATACTTTTGTATGCAAGCTTGTTACTAGAGTAAGAAGTAATTTTGACTCACAGGAGGGTGCTTTTGTAACTCATGCAGTTCAGTTTCAACAAAAATCAACCAAACACATGAAAAATCCCAATACAACATAATCAGTTCAGGGTGTATCCAGAATGCCTGTCAGTCTCTGAGGGTTCTCTAGGGAAGGTTCACTGCATCTTTCTTCTAAATGCTACTCCCTGAGGATTCATTTTGGCCACTGCCAGCTGAGATGGACCCTTACAAAAGATTTTATGGTATGTTTAGTATCTACTAAGTCTGCAGTTTAAGTACAGAGATTTCAAAGTTAGCAGGGAGGAGGTAATCGAATCACATCCAATATGTGGGGAAAGGATCAGACCAGCTTCAAATGCAAACATCCCATAGCTTCTTCTGGAGGCACAATATACATCTGGAAGACATTCTCACAAGTTTTGAACTGCAGTGGCAGAAAAAACATGAGACAATATTCAATAAGACCCGAGGGAATCACATAATTTAGGATTAATTTTGGAATGCTGAAATCTAAATAATCATATGGTATTATCGGTTTGGAAAGACAGCCAAAGGCAGAACAACATAACCCACCAGAGTTGTGACTTCCATACATACCTAAGCATCATTTCTCTAACACAGACAAGCAGAATAGAACTCAGTAAACCTCACTCAAGAGGAAATAAGTATTTCTACTGATGTTTCTGATGTTTTCCCCATGTTGCTGACATCAGTTCCCCATGTTGCTGGAACAGTGGGCCACTGATACCACAGAGTTCAGTCTATTAGGTTAAGAAGTCACCACTAGTGCAATGCATAAAAATCAATATATTCCTACAATGTTTTAGTAAAAAATAGGCAGTAGAAACCTTACAAAAAATTACAATATTCTTTATACTTAACACAAGAAACTGCTCAGACTCTTGCCTGGGTCTTGGCGCTTGACTGCATAAGGATAAGGTGTACAGCTTTTTTTTTTTTTAAACAAATACTTAAAACTTCTTTGTTGATGACATGATATTCTTGCTGCAGTTTGTAATGAACCTAAAAATCTGAACAGGGTTGCTATTATGCCTGACTGTACATCCAGATATAATATATCTGACAGTTCATTTCTTCTACTCTGCTGTACCTTTCCCATTAAAAATATATTCCTGGAGTACACGTGGGTTCTATAGTTCCAGGTACTATGCAACACTTATCTGATCTTTATGAAACACATTACTTGTATAAATATGTTTTTTATTTGTGAAACATCATTACAATATATAAATAAAACCAGCGCTAACAGTGAACACTTTTTTAATTCTTTACAGCAAACACCACATGTGTAAATTACTGAACTGTAATTTGACCGACTTGTTAAAGCACCTCGTCACGTATCTCTTTTTAAAAAGAGATGTTTCCATTGAGGGTTAAATGGGCAATATATGATTTTCACTTCAGGTGGATACATGCCAAAGAAAAAGCTACATAACTTGGGTTCAGTTCACAAGACAGCAAAAATCCTGAGCAGTTTACAGGCAGCCGTGGTGCTTTAGGGAACTTTTTGCTTAGAACAGGCCTCCAGTTACCCCCACAAAAAGTCTTGTTCAAGCGAAGAGCTCCGGCCTGTTGCCATTTTAGCGCTCAAAACACAGAGCTGAAATTCCTTGCTCAAACTCATAATTTACATCTGCAAGACAACCGAGAGACGTTTCCCGCGCCTGCAGGAACAGAGGGGTAAATTGTTAGACTCCTTTTGGGATCTGGCAGGGATATGTTAACCAAGGAGAAAAATTTAAGGGCAGTTATTTCAGATACATGCTGAATCAAAATCAAAGCGCCGCCTCGAAACCGCTCTGAGCATTCACTGTTAGGCGACTTTCGGCAAGGAAGACTTGATGCTACAAGAGGAAAAGTTGTAAAAGAATGTAACTGACTATAACTGACGGCAGAAACTTACAAAAGCAACACTCCCAGCACAAAAGCAGCCCGGGACGGCGCGTTTGCAGCTCACCCAGCCCAGTTCTACAGGCGGTCACCCCCTCCTCCCCCCGCGACTGCTCCCGTTCTCCCCGTCCCGGCCGCGATCCGCAGCCTCTCCCCGTCCCCGTCCCCGTCCCCGTCCCCGTCCCCGTCCCCGTCCCAGGGCTGCCCCACTCACGCAGATGGCCAGCGCCCCGGCCCCCATGCTGCCTGCCCGCCGGCCGGGCCCGGCTCCCGCAGCCCGCCCGCCTCCGCTGGGCCCGGCAGCCCCCTCCGAGCCGCCGGCCCGCCCCGCCGGCCCGCCCCTGCCTCTGCCCCCGCAGCCCGGGGGGGAGCAGCGCCTGCCCCCTGCTCCTCACGCTGCTGCATGGCCCCCCCAGAGAGCAGCCGAAGGGGTCTTGGGCTTTTTTTTTATTAGGGGGGCTCCTCCGGCTTGGCTGCCACCCCTCAGTCGCCCCCGGTTGAGCGGGGAGCAGTGTGGGGAGAGGCAAGGCTCAGCGCGTTTTGGTGCCCCAAAATCCACTTTGTGGAGTGGAAGGAAAAGCAGCGGGGCCCTTAGGGAGTGTGTGCGGTGTGTAGGTCACGACTGCTTGTGGTCCTCACACACCGACAGGTTAACAGAGCCGATCAGCATGACGTGAAGTCTGTGCAGGATGCATACTCCTTTGCCACGATGTGAAGTCAGCCTTGCAAAATATACTCCTTTGCCAAGGAAGAATCCAGTGCTATAACCAGCACTCTGCTTGTTAGTGCCAGTGCTACGTGGTACAATATTGGGCCTCAACGTAAAAAGTGTGGAATGCTGGACTTAATCATCACCCCACCCCACCCACCTACACCCCTCAACCCCCTGGTTTTCCATCTAGGGATATAGCAGTGAAACGAGAGAAAGATTAAGGCAAAAAGGGGTGGAAAAAACCCACAGTGCTTGCGACTGCCAGCAGTCACATCATACAAAGAGTCCACGTGCCAGCAGCAGGAAGAAGAATTAATTCCCCAGCGTCCCACCCCGTCTCACCTCAGGCTGGAAGCAGGACTGGTACTAGAAATGTAAAGAAAAGCATGAAAGCATGTTTCAAAATTGCACTGTAGAGTTGCAGGGTTTCAACGTTTGACACTTTTTTTTTTTTTTTTTTTTTTTTTTTTTTTTTGTGGAAGAGAAGCACATACACATACTTATTTCTGTATCCTTTCAGGTGCAAGTGTTACTCGGCAGTGCCTTAGCATGTGAGTAGAAGACAAGGTCTTTGGAAAGTCTGCCTCTCAGAAGTACCTGCGTCTGGTACGGGAAGAAAAGGAAGGCTGTACAGCTAGAGAAAAAATGAGGAAAAAGAACATTTTTCTGGAGGCAGATGGGAAGGGACTGAACTATGTGTCAGATGGAAAATGTTACCTGCAGATTTCAACTTTCATTCATAATGTATTTTTATTAGGTGTTTTAATCAGAATTTCCTTCATACTCGGTTTCTGTTTCCTGTCTAAGCTCAGTTAAACCAACCTGACCCAAAATGATTACTTTCCCACTTTGAATAGCAGAAAGTTAGACTTTGGCTTTAGCATTTTCTAAGTCTCTTAGCATTTTCTAAGTTTCCTGCTTCCTATACTGTGAGACTCAGAGTTGATGTAACATCCTCCTCCTCCTCTATCACCCTCTCTACCGTAAGCCACTAACATGCTTTTCACATAAATCACACAAAGCTATGTTCTTAGGCTGAATCACAGCTCCACAGGAAAACACAATGACATGCTTCAAACTGTAACCTGGATAGAAAGTGATGAGAAACTGACACAACTGACACTCTCTGGTAACTTTTAGGGGTGAAGAGTTCAGACATGAACCTGTAGTGAATAGCAGCTACAGAATTAAGGCTTTTATAAACAAAATTTCAGAAGCATCATGTACATTCTTATTTTATATAATGCAGGAACAGAATACAAGCACCAGCAGCACCCAAGCCAGTACTCTGGCTATTTTTTTTTTTTTTTTTCCAACCACAGCTGAGGGATACTTGCTCAAGTCAGGAAATTCACTCTTCTATGAAGTCACTGGAACACCTGGGGATATGTCATATTTTCACTGAGTTAATAAAGAAGTTTCTGTATTTGCTGGAAGTCTTAGGAGAGGTGAAGGCTCCTATGTGACAGAAGAATAGAAATGAGTGAAACATCCTCAATGCCTTTGTCCCAACCTAACTTTTCCTAATCAGCACCAAACACAACCAGCTTCCCCTGTGAAGGGCACACTAAGATTTAGCTGAACTTTTCCTTATCCCCAGCTTAGAAGTGAGTGGATTCCTTCCAGAACCTTCTACCCTTCCCACAGAGACATGCTTCTTTATATCCTCATCTCCCCACTCTCCTTTCACCAAACCACTGCCCTTCAGGATGACTGTGTTGGAAAGAAAGGTGTTATAAATGTGGAATGCCAGTACCTCTGGCACTGTAGAAATCATCCAAGACACATGTTGTGGTGTCTGACTGTATGCTGCATCCTACTTTGGAAACTTTCACTGTTTTCCTGTAAGCAATTCCAAAACCAAAACAAAACCGTAGAAAACAAAACAAACAAACAAATCAGAATTAGTCAGGTCTATGACAGGGAAACAAACAAACAAAATCCAAAAATCCAATAGTAGAAAATCCCTCATTATGTTGCTTCATGTTCTCTGTCTAAGGTGTTGTACCAAACCACCACATCAGAGTTATACACACAAGTAGAAACAGCAAATTCCACAGGGTTAATTTTGTATTTTTCTATCTTGCTGTCAGAGACAATGCTACCTTTTGCTGTCTTTGCTGTCTTTTTTATACCCCTGAAGAATTTTATACTGCATGGGTGAATATTTGTGAAACTTCTTATAAACTTGCCTAGAGTGCTCAAATCAGAGCAAATACATCGTGAAAGATCGATGAAGGCCTATGAGACCCAGTAGTTGAGTATCACTAGCTTTTATGTCATGCCATGCCTACCCACCTTTGATCACACAGTTGTTTCCTACAGTTCTCAGCTATACTCTTACCATCCATCTGCAAGAATTGTTTGATGACTTTCAAAACTCCCTACCTTTTAAAGGGGGCTAGCAGAATACTTTCTTTGGCTGAGATACACACCTATACCAGATACCCTCTAACTCCACCTAATAGCTAAAAGCTAATATAAAAACACCGCAAAGGGCAGGCTAATAAAATCACGCAATGAATCAAGAAAGAAAGAAAGAAAAAGCCCTTACTCTTGTTTACAAACAAGACATTTGACCTCAGATGTTGAAACAACATTCCCAGAGGGAAAGAACAGTGAGGATGCCGTTAGAAGTCCAAAGGAATTTCTTCACGCCACATCTGTGAATAATCCCATTATCCCTGGTATGCAACATGTTGCTTTAACCTGACCATTATTCATCATTTCTACCATGACATCAGAGTATGACTCCGTTCTTTCCTGGCTGGCCAAGTAGCCAGCTACAGGATGCTTGATGTGACCTTCCAGCCCACTCTCAAGGCCAGTCCAAATAAATGTGCTTTGAATGTCAGCACTTGGTGTAAGGCCTCCCCTTTCCACTACAGTCCATGAAAAGCTCCTTCTTCTCAGAGACACAGAAAGGATAGAGGTGAACCCATGATTCTTTAGACAAAGCTGTAGATAGAGGTGTAGTGGGGTATTTTCAAGTGAAGAATGTGGTGTTATAGCTGGCTGCTGCAGGTGAGAAAAGGAGACAAATCGTGCATCATGCATGAGAGCAGATGGAAATTGCCAGACATCTGGCAGACAGGTTTCTCTACCACAGTGTAACTAAACAGAACTTCTCATCCAAAAAGCAGTAAAAAGAAACTTTTTCTAAAAAAAAAAAATGGGGGAGGGGGGGAGGGCATGTTATTCATTTCAGTCAAGACACCTACTTACTTGAATTACTGAAGCATTACTGAAATGGTTTGGCTCAATAAAATGCCAACTATAAGGTTAAGCAACTAAATGAAGACAAATAACTGAGTACAAAGTTAACATATACTTAAGCAGCAGGTTTACCAGCCTACTGAGTCAATGAGATGGAGACAGTTACACTAATTAAAAAATTATTAAAAATAACACAAGGCTTCTCCAGGCTTACCTAATTACAACGTCAAACATGGCCATGCAAAACTTCTTGGCATGTGAGGACTTGATGATCTAAGAAGTTTTGATGTGTGGAGAAACAGCATCACTGCAGAACAGTGTCATAATTTAGCTTAAAACCCAGGGAAAGTTGGAGTTGTAAAATGGCAGCAATAGTGTTGTTGCTACTGCACTCACTTTGGGTTTATAAAACACTAGTGATGTGATAGAGTCATGCCCCTCCCCAAACTGAAACTATAACATAACAATTAACTTTTGCCCGGGCAAATCACTGCTTGAAGTCATACTAAAATCAAGGTGATTGCTAAACATATGTGGGAGATCAAGAGCAAGAAGCACATTACACAATTTCTGTCCAAATGCAGCGCAAGCTGTGTGGCAGCCTAACTGCTCGTGAGCATTTTACTCTTAAGCAATAGCCAAACAGGGGAAAACCAAAATTAACAAAGAAAGATCCCAAGCTAAAACCTGCCTGAGCTTGCGAGGGCAGCCTTTGATCGCTGTATTGGTTTAATGTGGCAAGGTTTTGGTAGCTGGGGGTTGCAGGGGTGGCCTCTGAGAAGAGTCCAGAAGCTGCTCCATGTTAGATGAGGGCCAGTTTTAGCTGGCTTCAAAGGGACCTGCTGCTGGCCAGAGCTGAGCCAGTAAATGGTGTTGTTTGTGCCTCTGTGAGAGTATAATTAAGAAATATTTAAGAAAGGAAAAGACTTTTTTTCTTTCTTTCTTTTTTTTTTTTTTTCTTCCCATTTTGTGAGTTGTTCAAAATACCAAAGGTGGTAGCTAGCAATAACATTTATCATTTCCAAGCAGTCTGTCAGACACTATGAGGAAATGAAACAGGAACACAGTGACAATGTTAGTCTAGAAATTGCCACCAATTCAGTTTTCTCATCTGTCAAAAGTTGTCTACCAATCTTGAGGTCCACCACCGAATCCCATTGTGCAGAGACCACTATACTGACGTATGGTCACTCTCTGAACGTGATACCGGGCACACTTGGAGTGTGACAGTTTACTGTGATGTACAAGCAACATGCAGCCTCCCCAAATTTGAGAAACATCAAATCCACCTGGGATTTAGCACCTGAGACTAAACTCGTACTTACGACCCCATCTAGTGGCAACAGATACTGGTTGCAAGGCAGAAAAGGGGTGCCTTGTGGCTAGGCATGGTTCGACAGCCACCCAGCAGGGATGCATAAGGCATGTCCTCTTGGCATGGTAACCCTTGTCATCAAGTTTCTAATCTCACAGCGGATTCCCTGCCTCCAGTTCTCCTGCCATAACAAATAAAAAGGGCTCAAAGAAAATCCCGTCCTTGTCAAAATAATCAAAAAGTGTACTTGTTTCCAGCACCTCAGCATAATAACATTCCAAAGACTTTATTTAGGACACTACAGAAAGAACCTCTGCTCCAGCACTCCACTCCACAGCCAGTTTAGGAAATCTGCTTGTCGTATTGTAGGAACAACATCTGCTTTTCAATCTTGCCTCTGCAGGAGAAACTGAACATAAATCTGTTAGTTTCATAGACCCTGCTGGTAAATTTTGGATCAGGACTATAAGGAAAACAGGAGATAGGAGGTGTGGGCTGCTGTGAAGATCAGAAAGGGAAAACTGCCTGTTTTTTTACCAAAGGCATTTTCTTGAGAGACAGCAAAGTCTTTTTTCTTTTCTACAGAAAAGCCTTCTTGACCATGGCTTGATTGCTCAGGCTGTACAGACAATGTCTTTATGAAGTTTTTATACACACCACTTAGAGCTTATGGTGAGAATTGACACTGAGGATTACATGACATTATATTTGCACTGGTCTCTACTTGATTAGTCCCAGAGATTTTTTTTTTTTTCCCCCTTCACTTCAGAAGAAAGTATTTTCTAATTTTGGTGATACACTCTTGTAAAAGTTCTTTCTCCTTATTTATTTATTTATTTATTTATTTTTTTCCAGTTGCTATTTGTCAGAGATATCTTTAAATATACTTATCAATTAGGGAGGGCAAATCTCAGGGAGTGCAAAACGAAACAAAATGCAGCTGAACTTTACCAGCCAAGCCAGCCTCTCTCTGTCACAGCAGCCTCTATACACACACTGTTTCTGGGTGCGTTATTTTGAGCATACAATTTTTAACGCCCCCACTGCATGCATTGTTTCACCTCCAGGAGATGGCTATACCAGGCTGGTTATTACTTACACTGGGT
The DNA here is from genome assembly GCF_965140915.1 of Aythya marila. NCBI lineage: Eukaryota > Metazoa > Chordata > Aves > Anseriformes > Anatidae > Aythya > Aythya marila. The sequence goes on along the minus strand of NC_139045.1, from coordinate 11,604,851 downwards.
GATGTATGTAGTCATACTAGCACAGAGCAGGGAAGTGCAGCATGTCGTGTCCCAAGCATTACAGAGGGTTATGTATTTAACCCAACATCAGCTGCTGGGATGCCCAGAAGCAACAAAATCAGTTTAATTAGGAAGACATAGGAAGGTCAGAGTGCCAAATAGCAACACCTCACTAGAATGGCCCATGAGAACACTGATGAGCTCTACTAACAAACAAGCAATCTTTGCCCTCCTTTTTCTTTGTATCTCAGCCTCCACTTCAGGGTGTGGGCTTAGCAATGAAACTGCTAAAGATCAACAGCTGTACAAAGAGAGAGAATGGCTTTGCCACCCTATCCCACAATAAGCTATCTGGTCCTAAAAATGCTGCTTAGTGAAACTTTCATACACTTTTAAAACCAGGCAGAATCCAAACAGCAGCTGGCAGGACTGCATCACGTTTAAAGACATGTAGGGACAAGAACAGTGTAGAAAATGATTTTTTGTTATCGTTTATTGTTAAAACTGCCTCTTCACAAAGCACAGAAGGCAAGGAAAATATCTCCAGTATTTCGTATTTAAAATGTTCAACTCTTATTGATCAACTACATGCAAACAACCAAGTTAATTCTTTTGCCTGGAAATTTCATTCATTATGTGCATGAACTTAATCTCACAGCTCCCAACCCAATCCAAAATACTGTGAAATCTTAGTATTCACTAAGAGCAGACTGTGCTCTTCCAGAGCAGACTGTGGTTATGAACTCACAGCCCATTCTCAGAGAAAGCTGGCAGCCGTGTCTGCACTGCTGCCTGTCCAGGAGATGGCTGGCAGTGAAAGCAACACAAGGAAGCAAGGTTGGCTACTCAGAGAAGCCCAGACTTCCCCTATTCAGCAACTTTCTGTTTTTTATCATCCACGTGATTGTTCTTACCAGCTCTGAACATTATAAAAATGTGTGTTATTGGACTGAAGATGAAAACCACACAATGGGAAATTTGCACCTAGGCTCTGTGTTACAAAACCTATAACATTTACATTAATCTTGCTGTAGGAATCTTTGCTCTACCATGAGAGGTTTGTCACTAGCTACAAAGAGAGCAAAATTTAGCCTTCATGGTAAAGGCTGTCTTGTGGTTGTCTAGCTGCTCTGCAGAGTTATTCCCTTACTTGAGAAGGAAGATCTTCTCATATTGGGTCCTACTGCCCTATAAATTTATTAATTTCTTAGGCATTTACCAACTGTGTTAAATAAGCACTTTGAGAGTGAATGGCATTTGACAAATTGATTTATCACAAAAATTAACTTCCCAGCTGAAAGTTGTTCAGATGTACTTAAAAAATATAGCTGCAGCAAAGCTCTTGATTAGCTGCTCTATTTGTAAATTCTGCTTTCTGGAGCCCAGAAAAACTCAAGAGTCACAGCAGAGGCATGTTTTGCAAATCTTGTTTTGACTAGTTTTTACAGACTTCTTTACTGGGCTTGTTCACTGCTATGAAGGCTATTGCCTAGGAGAGATCTGGAGCTCAGCAGAGCTGGTCAGGGAAAGAGATTTCTTCAGAAAAAAAGTACAGATTTTTTTTTTTTTTTTTTGTGAAATTTCAACACACACACACCATTTCAACTGAAAAACAATTATTTCAACTCTGAAATGTTGAAATAATGTCTCACCATGTCTCACTGGCATTTTGGCCAGATGATTATTGTTCCTATTTGCTTAACTTCATTATAACCCTGCTGACAATCTGAGGTGTGTGATGTGAGGTCTTCCCAGCAGGTTCAAAGAAATACCTATTCTCTTGTCCGAGGCACTGACACAAGCTCATCTACAACACAGTGTGCAAAATTTCTGCTTCATAAAAGATTATTTCACATGAGGACAAGTGCAGAAAAGCACTAGCAAGATGAAATAAGGACAGGATAGCTCAGTTTAATGTTACAAAATGAAGAATGAAAATAAATTTTAATTGCTTACTGCTGCAGCACAGTAGAGGGAAGAAGAAGAGAAAGAAGAGACCTATAATGTATGGAATGATATTAGCAGAAAACATTGAATTGATCTAAATGGCCCATGATTAATATTGGGGTGGAAAAAATAAGAAAATTTAAAAAACATCAGAAAAAAGCAGAGTTCTGGAGCAGTTTTTTGAATGGATTAATAAATACAAGAAACCCAGTAAGTCTGAAAATGGATTATGTGATAGGTCTGCCATAGCAGCAGGAAGGAGCTCAGGGGACCCAGCAGATTTCTTCCTGTCCCCTGTCCAAGGGCAGGTGCAGCAATGAAAGACACATGACACAGCAACCCCAGATCACAGTGATTAATGGGGAATGAGTGTACAAATTGAGAATTTTTGAGTTTGGGACTTCCCCCTTTTCAATGAAAGAGGAATTATCCATGGGAAGCAGACAGGTTCCATGGACATGTTAATTTCTTGACTAAATGAGCATGTTCGTGGAAACAGGCTGCTGAGGGTAAAAGTGAGGGGAAATGGAAATGTCGGGGTGCGGTTGGGCCTCAGGCTGCTGGACCTACACATCCTGCCAGGATTAAAAGTCTCAGGAGGGGAAAGGGTGCTGTCGTGAGGTGTTTGGACTAGAAAAAACAGTGTTAAAAATAAACCTAGGGTACAGGATGGAAGGTGGAGGGCAGTCCCTGTGGCCGACGGGCAGCCTTTCTCTCTGGCAAGCCAAATGGCCCGGGGGAGCCAGCTGCAGAAAAGGGGCCCTCAGCCCCCCAACCCTCCTCCTTGTCCACAGGAAGGCATCTTCCAGGCAGCTCCCAACACAGCTGCCTTTGGCCATGCGTGGGCCACCCTGTCGCAGAGGCTTGCTGAGGTCAAAGCAGCCACCACTGCCCCACCTTCGGTCTGGGCCCTATAAAACAGGCCCCCTGCCACTGGCCCACCACTTGCTGAGCATCTCAGCCCTCTGACTGCCAGCTCGCGTAGCAGGAAGGAGACCAGGAGAGCAAGGCGAGCAACACACCTCTTGGTGTGCAAGGACAGCCATGCAGTCCAGCGAAGCACCAAGAAGGAATGCACCTGACCAGAAGGAGAGGTGTCATGGGTGGAGGAATGGCACCAGTGGCACAAGAGACACCAGTGCCCAAGGGACATCTGGCGCCCAGCCCACAGACACATACAGGTGGTACCACTGGCACCACAGTGATGCGGGGAACAGGCTGGCCTTGCCATAAGAGCAACGGTGATGTGGGATGAAGGCAGCAGCATCAGGCAGACAGCCAGGCGGAGCAGAGGCATGCTCATCATCCAGAACACAGTGCAGGACCCTGCCAATAAAGAACTCTGTTGCCAATTCTCTGTGGGAGTGCTTCTTCCCATCCTCCAGCCCTTGTGCGAGAGGTGGCATCCCTTCTGCACAGAGCCTCAAGGAAGAGCACCCAGCTCCCTTCGGGATGCTGCGCTGGGGTGACAGGAGTCCCTGAGGGCCACCATGCACCTTTAACACTTGTGAAAATAGACTGAGGGGTGAAAATAGTAGTGTGTAAGCGATTGTAGGTGGCTAATTTCTTATATTAGGAGTGAGTTTCTAGAGCTGAGTAATTGCTAATGACAGACATGGAGAAGGCTGAGGTACTCAACTGTCAGTTCGTGGCTGAAGGAACAATACAGCCAACTCAATATGAGTGATAAAGCACAGTTCAACTTTATTGTCCGGATAGCCTAACTTCTATAGTGAACTTAACAGGGGCAGACAGTGTTTTACACAAGATTATTGGTCAAAAGCACTCAGAAAAACAACTACAAGAAAACAACCCCCTTGTGATTAGCAGTCACATAGACCTTGTCCTTGAAGCCTTGAAAACAATATTTTTCTGAATTCCTCAATTGGGCGATGTGGGAACACTGTCATGGGAACTTCTCATAGTTGCCCTGGTAGCTTGGTTTGCTCAGCTACAGCAAGCCATGGGATTTTTGCTGTTTCAAGAAATCCCTCAACACTCAACAACTTCTTTGCCTTTGTCTGCACTGGTAGGCGGGCTTCCCAAGTCATTAATTTCCCTGAACCCGCAGATGGAAGCTGTGGGATCAAAGTCCCACGCACTGTAAGTGAAGAGCAGGTTCGACACCACCTGAAGAATCTAAACAGGTGTTCGGGCGATGTCCCTGGTGAGTGGAAAAAAGGAAATGTCATGCCCCTACTCAAGAGAAGGAAAAAGGGTCTGGAGAGTCAGTTTTTACTGTTTTTCAATTGTTTCGATCACTATATATATGTATGTATACATAAATATAAAAGAAGAAATGGAGTTTTATCCACTGCAGCATATTCCTTTTCTCCTACTTGCCTGTTCTCTCACCCTGTGAGTCACAGAAAGCTCTGTACATCTTTTGCATCTGGAATAAAATTTCTTCTTCTTGCATCCTCTGACATCTTCCACATTTTTGTCACCTACATGTGCCTTGGGAAATGTAGTTCAACAAGCTTGAGTTAGCACAGAATTCAGCTGTGCTTTATTTCAAACAGCTTTTTAAATGTTTCACTTTTACACAGGGATCTCAGCCACAAAAATCAGATTCAGTTTGTGATCTCATACTGCCCACTGGTCAGGAGTTGCTCCAAAAATGTTCCATAATTCTGGGTTGCAATGCAGATTTTAGGTGATGTCAGCTAGTCAAAAAAAACAAGCCCATGTACATATACACAGATGTACAACATGCTTCCTGCTGCAGAAGGAAACAGGATTCTCCATGCCTGGAAGTTTCTGTGGGAAGCAGCATAGGCAGCAGCTCTCTTTCAGTGCATCCCTGCATCTCGGATCCTGGCTGAACAAAAAGAATGTGTGCAGATCTGACCCAGACATGATTGATTGCTCTGATTTATCCTTGGCGTTGTTTTTTCTTTTTATTTTTTTCCCCCCTCCACACTCTGCTTTTCCTGCTGTAGCTGCCAACTGATTTAGTGGTCTGTGCTGGCTCAGAGAGACTGTAAGGTCATTTTTACTGTCTCTCTCCCACACTGTGCCTAATGATTTGGAGTCGCAGCACCCTTGCCTATAAAAGGGAACATAAAGCAGTGGGAATTGCTGCCACTTGCTGTGCCTGTCCTCAGCAGAGACAGGGAAGTCTCCATGCACAGATAATCCTGTTTATGTTTTACAGTCCATAGGGACTCTTCTCTATTCAGAGTAGAATGGAAAAATGATCCCTCCTCGCTATGTCAGCACAGTCTCAGAGAAAACTTACAGGTCACTGCCTACAGGGTGAAGACATTTTTACCTGTCCAGGAGTAAAAATAAGGGGACTGGAGTTTGTCTTGGGGCAACCATGTCGATCTTTGCTATCATTTGCTTTTTACAGAGGTTAGCAATGGACAGAAAAATCCTTACAAGTAGGATCCCTGACCTTCCCAGCGACTAAGGTGCTCATTTTCAGCTTCTCTGCTGCCCCATAAGACTGTTACTGCAATTAATCAAATAGAAACATCTCAGTTTTTGAGTCAGCCTCATAATTAGTATTCAGACACGGTCCTGAGTGTCTTGTAAGCACTTGGATTTTTTTTCTCCTCTTGGATGTTAGTTATGATCCTAGTTAGTTAGCTATCTAATCTTCAAATACAGACAGAACTTGTGTGTTCTTCAACTGTTTTTGTTTGTTTTTGCTTCAGTAATTTTTTTTGTTTTTCATTTTAATTTTTCTGTTGAGCATATCTTCAAACTGCTGTCATTTATTGACCTTCTCATGGCATAAATTTGTACAACATCCCCAAACCCTGCAGCAAAAGAATGCTATTTAATCTGCATAGCCAAAAAGTCATAAGTAAGGAGGAGCTATAATGAGGGCTGTCTCTAAAGCTTTAACTTGACCCCAAAGGCAGATCCATCATTTTACAATGACATGATCATACACTATTTTTCTCCAGAGAACTCCTGAGTAATTTACCACTTGAGGAGCGCTTTCATTTCTGTTGCTAAGCGTCTGAGTCTGAGCCTTGTGTGGGGCCATCAGACTGACTTATTTGCTGCACAAGATTCAGTTGGAGGACTGTGGAAGGACCACCTCTGTTTGTCCCATTCCATCCCTTACCACTGACCCCAGGTATACCCAGTTGCTTTTTACCAAAGCCTGGAGATGGTTAGAAGCCCCAAATACACTTGGTTCCTACAGTTGACTGAAAAGGGGGGGAAGAAGTATTTTTAATGCCCTCCTGCAAGGACAGTCACACACACTTGCCCCTTCACAGACACCAGATACTCCCCTCAGAAATCCATGTCCTTATGCATAGAACCAAGTAAACACTGGCACAGGATATATTGAGTTGGAAGGAAACCAGAAGGATCATCAAGTCCAACTCCTGGCTCTACACAAGACCACCCAAAAATCAGACCACGTGCCTGAGAGTGTTGTCCAAATACTTCTTGAACTCCCACAGGCTCTGTGCCATGACCACCACTCTGAGGAGCCTGTCCCAGTGCCCGGCCACCCTCTGGGTGCAGAACCTTTCCCTAACCCTCAGCTTGAACCTCCCCCATCCCAGCTCCATGCCGTCCCCTCGGGTCCTGTTGCTGTCCCCAGAGAGCAGAGCTCAGTGCCTGCCCCTCCGCTCCCCTCGTGAGGGAGCTGCAGGCTGCCGTGAGGCCTCTCCTTAGTCCCCTCTTCTCTAAGCTGAGCAAAACAACCTCAGCAGCTCCTCACATATCTTACCCTCTAGACCTTTCACCATTTTGGTGCCCTCCTTCCAATGGTCTCTGATAACTTTATATCCTCCTTATGTTTTGGTTTCCAAAACTGCATACAAGTGTCCTTTGCTGTTCTGTGCTGGAAATGTCTGGTTTATCTTGGTATTCCTCATTGCCATGTTAAAGCTGCCCACTTCTGTTTATTTGGTTTCCTTGTCAATATTTTTTTTTTTCTTTCATCTCCCTGGGGCAGAGCAGTGTGGAGTTTATTCCTTCTGACAAAAGGCCAACTCTGCAGCAAATAGTAAGATGGCTTCTCACGATGAAACCCCATGGGTGGCTCTGGGGCTGGAGCATGCAGGAACTTTGTGGTAAAGCTCCCTCTTGATGGGCTAGAAAAGGGATAATGGCTCTGCAGAGCAAAGAGGTCCAAAGTCTCATGGTATTCTCAGGAGGCATGAGGGAAAGAAATTAAAGACTGCAGCATTTGCTGATCACCATTATTCTGACATGTGCCAAGAACGGGAATCTTGTCATCCCCAGTTAGCACATCAGAAGGAAGGGATGCCATCCAAAGGGACCTAGAGAAGCTAGAAAAGTGGGCCCATGTGAACCTAATGAAGTTCAACAAGTCTAAGTGTGAGGTGCTGCACCTGGATGCAGCCCTGCAGAGAGCTTGGGGGTTCTGGTGGACGAAAGGTTTGACATGAGCCAGCATTACGTGCTTGTGGCTAGAAGGCCAACTGCATCCTGGGCTGGATCATCAGAGGGGTGGCCAGCAGGTGGAGGGAGGGGATTGTCCTCTACTCTGTCCTTGTGAAGTCCCACGTCAAGTACTATGTCTCAGTTCATAGGGCCTTTGGGCTTTTACCTCTGTTTCTGATGTGGTCAGACTGAGAACGCAGTTATGGCTTAAATTCTGTGAATAAAAGATACACAAAATATGATTTTGTCTTGACAGAAGCCTTCTGTGGCTCTCTGGCCTATGGCCTCTCATGGAAATTGAGCCAAGGATAGCAACTTCCCCCAGAATGGACTTCAAGACTGTCAAGGGCAAGCAGGGAAGAATAGTCAAAGCACCGGAGAAAATAATATTCCTGGTGTTTGTTGACAATTCGGATGCTATGTTTTGGCAACACTCATAGAGGGCCACAGCAGCTTGAAAACAAGGCTCCAGAACACTGTCAGAGATTTGCCATGCTGGCTCCCAGGAGGTTGCCTGTGTCACCAGCACAGGTAGATGCAGCAGCTCTCCTGCACTGCTGCTGCTGGCAGGAGAGGAGCAGGGTGAACCTCTTTTACTGCCCTCTTCTCATTTCACTCACCAAGCCCACTGTTACAACACAGAGCTCGTGTCCTGCTGTCCTGAAGACAGTAGATGGTGCTATTGATAGCACTATTCATGCGTATGTTTATCAATGAAAGTATACTCAGATGACTAATATAAAATGCTTCATGTTTTCCTCGTGTTCATCATCCCAGGGAACCTCGGGGCACTTGCACAAGTTCAAAAATAGCATTTTTGTGTCAGGCCATGCTTGACCTTGGTGCAGCCGCCCTTTTGTGTGTCCCCACAGACCTGCTCCAGAGAGAAAACAGGGAATGATAACAGACTGCTGATAAGTAGCAAAGAGCCTTGTTACACTGAGTCTCACTGAGACTTTAAGGATAATTTCAGCAAGGTGCAAACAGCCAGGTCAGAATCTGGCAGGGCTAATCTAAGTGAAACTAATGGCAGGGCTAATCTAAGTGAAACTAATCTCCCAGTTTTACAAGAGAGTCTTTAACAATTTGAGGTCAGGCTGTCATCTCCATAATCACTTGGGAAGTGCTGCTCTCAAAAGGCTGCACTGATTACCCCGTTGGTACATGAGGACTGCTCTGCTGCTTTTCAGAAAAGGGACTTGTGGTCTTGGTCTCATTACAGTAATTGACTATTATTACTCACAAAGTAGCAGATTAGGGAAAAGCCCTGGATCCCAGTGGGGCAGATGCTGTGCAAAGACACAGCTTTTGCCGGAAACAATTTACAAAGGCAACCCTCCTCCCCACCCCAGCCTGCAGAAGTGAAACAACATCAGCAGTATCAAAACGTTGAAACCACTCATTTCTGACTCCCAGATCGGTCATATTTACAGGAACCAGATAAGCTTTTCTACCCTTACAAAGCTGTCATTACAATCAAGAAATGTGCATTCTAGCAGAGAGGCTAATGAAGGAATGGGCCAAGGTACACACACAAAGAATTGTCCCTGAGTAATATGGAACCAAAGCACCAAGACACTCTGCAAAGTGTTTTGTATAATCAGGCTTAGAGAAAGACATCGGAGGCCCCATGTCAGTGCCTGTAGGAAAGACAACACTTATCTGAGAGAAAGAGATGCTCAGAGTTGAGTTTCAGCTTGTCTGCCCACCTTAAGCCTTCTGTGTTCTAAAATCAGTGCTTCAGGCTTTCCAAATGAATCCAAACAGACACATCCAGCTTTGTAAACTGCATACCAAGCATGGGAGGGTCAGTCTGGTCCAGCTCCTAGTTCTCCTTAAAAGTCACCACTCTTAGGTGTTCTCTTATTTTCTACCATTTTCCTTTGCTAGCAGCAATTCTTTAAATTGATCTTTGAATGTGTACAATTTTGTACTCTGTAGATGTCTCAGAGAAGATTTAAATAGCAGCAGATTGTGTTTCAAGCATTTCACATTGATGGAAATTAACGACCTATTTCCTGAAGCTTTTAAATATGTGTTTAACTTTGGGCACATGAGTAATGCTATTGATAATAAGGGGATAATTCATGTGCTTTGCTGTATTGCTGCCCAACAGCTGTGCAGACAATACAAATGGCTTGAGTGATATTCATAAGGTTGTTCTATGTTTTTTTTCAAAATAAGACTACAGAAGGTAAATAGGTTGGAAACATGTTTTTTCAAGCGGTAAGGGACCTAGTGACAAAGGACATAGGCTGAGGTACTTAAACTCTTCTTTGTCTTGTTCTTTACCAATAAGACCAATCTTCAGCAATAAGTCCCCTGAGACCTGAAGGAAACTACAGCAAGGAAGACATTCTGCTCATTCTGCCATTCTCAGATGCTTGTTTTTGTGCAAGAGTCCTTTCTGTTGACAACTACACTAAGGATGGTTCTGTAGTTTCCTCTTCTTTCACTAAGGCAGCAAATACCTTTTAAACTTGCAGGAAATGCCAGTAAAACTCCTAGAGTACTTTCGGTCCCTCTAGTAAAGGTTGAATCATATTAACACCAAGACGCTGGGAAGCCTGAAGTGGTCTTAGAAATACTGTATTTATTGGTGAATCAAAGGCCAAGTTCTCCAGATGTGACTAATCATCAGCTTTCTGCAGGCCTCCCTCACCATCTGGAGGAAGGTTTAAACTGATGAAGCTATGCAGAATCTCAGAAGAGAAAGAAAGGAAGGTTTCTATGGCAAAGCAGCCATTGTAAGAGTATTAGTCTTTGACAGGTTTCAATGAGTACCCTCAAACTCATCTCAGACATTTTACAGCCATACCCATTCAGTTCAGTCTCTAATTCTAACATCTGTTGTATACGAAGTGTATATGTGTGTTATTTTCACAAATACTGAATTTTGCCCTAAACCTTCACAACACCAGAAGTATCAGACTAGTACCCATGCAAGCCCGGCATTAGCAACAAAATATTTGAATCAACATTTACTTCTGTAAGTCAAAACCAGCATCTTTTGCAGGGAAACTGAAAATAAGAAACGTTGCTAGCATGTCTACAGAAAGGCCCTTTGTGAAGTGACCAGATTAGCAGCCTTCAGGTTGGCTGTTAGGGGCTTCGTTTTTCCTTTGTGGCCTAACACAGAGGTGGTCCACCACTACTTAAGGCAGAGTGGTTTGTGATTTTGTTACACTACCAGCATGGAAAATGGGTGCTGCCAACAGCAGCTCTCTCTTTTGTGTGCAGAAGACCACACAAAAACAAGCGCTAGGAGATTTTGTTCCATCAATATGAATGCTCCCTCTGCTGGCACCAATGCCCGTACCATTGTTTTCATCTTTGGGAGCCTCAAACATTGTTGAGAAGTGAGTCAGTAAACTTGATTTTCTCAGGCCCTGGAGTTTAGGAGCCAAAATTTGAGTTGCAGTTTTAAGCTACTCTTCATTTAAAAGATACTTGTTCATGAGTACAATGCTGAATATTGCCCTCCCCTTAATTCAAAAGAGGAGTCAATATTAGAGAGAACTCCCACCTGATGTTTCTTTTTCCCCCCCTCCGAATTCCCAGTGATATAAGCAAACCAGAACAAAGAAAAAGCTAGGCTGAGCCCCAGCTGAATCATAGCACTTGCAAATAAACATTAATAACATGCATTGTAGCCTAACTCTGCCAGCATTGAGTATCAGTTGAGCCATTGCTGAGCTGAACTACATAGAGGCTGGGCTTTGTGCAGTCGACATTTTGTGGAGTCAGTCCAGCAAGACAAAAACTGTTTTCTAACTCTAAATGTCATGGCTAAGCAGTCTGAGAGAATAACCTTCCAGGTACTAAATGGATATAGCTTCACTGAAGCAAATATTAGGAAATCAGCTAAATTTCTGCTCAGTACAATAGTAAGTTCAGTGCTTGCTTTTCCTTGTTCATCAGTTTTAATTTCAGTTTCAGCTATTCATTTCTACAGAGGGAAGAGTAGGAACAAAGTTTGCTACACTGAATGAAGAAGGATTTAGAGAAGCATCACAGAGCGTGCATGTTGCCTTTTCACTTAACACGAGCAATTATTTGACTGTATTTGACCTGTCTGAAATATTCTAAGTGGCTTTGCAGTTATGTACAATATTTTACCTCCTGATTACAGGTTTCTGAGTCACGTAGAAAAAAATATAGAGGCACAAAAATTAGAAAATAGTGAAAAATAGTTTATATGCACCATCATGGAGATATAATGATTTTCTGACATTGCTTTAAATGCTGGGGATGGGCAGTAATGACACAAAATAAATGGAAAACTATACAGGATTAGCTTTGTATACCCACTGGACACTTGTTCTGCTTAGCCATGAAGTTGATCACTGTGTAGGTACTGTATCTCTTCCCATCATAGCTGATTTATTAAATTTTTTGCTCATAAGTGCCTGCGCATCAAACCATAAATCACAGTAGTTTGTGTCTCTTCCACAGCCAAGTCAAGGTCCAAAGTACTGGGTCTGGATGACACTGACCTGTCAGAGCTGCTGTCAGGTATTGGTGTCATTTCAAAAAAGGCAACACATGAGGCATGAGCAAAGCCTTGATACCATTGTAGTGCTTTTCTATCAATCACTTCAAAATTTTAATTGCCAAATGTTTGAAAATGAGAAACGATTGTGTTTGCACAGCCCACTGCAGCCAGTGCCTCTGCAGCAGGGTAAGTAGGAAGAGGCTGAGTATAAAAGGACTTAGAATATGCACGAAAAGAGTGACAGCATTTAATGAACTGAAAATGCTGCTGAAATAGCATAGCTCATGGTTTCAGGGGTGGAGACAGAACTGAAGCACTGCAAGGGTACACTTCTAAAAAACAACAAAACAAAAAAAAAAGTTAGCAGTGTTTATAACTTCTTTCCATAACTCACTTGTCTGGCTAGAAATAAGAGTTTTAAACAATTACTAAATGTTTATCATTTTCCTGGGCTCACTGATTTGGTGGCACTTGTGTTCAGTATCTGAATCATGCCTTTTCCTTCTTCTAGTGAGAGACCAAGAAACTCATCTTCTTGGTTTATGCAAGAGATCCTATTGCAAAAATAAATGGCCTAGCTCAAACTGAAATAATAAGATTTATAAAAACATCGCTGACCATGATGATGTAGTGTGGCCTTCAAAATATAAGATGAGGATGATGATACTTTAAATAGTCTTTTAAAAGCAAGCAGCTAACAAACACTGTTTTGAAAGTATTAATTAATACGCAGAACAGCACATATTCTATCCAAATTGGTTTCTTTGATTTCTACAGCTTTTGTATCCTTTTTGGAAAATGATCTCTAAAGAACAGTGTTTCGGGGGTGGGGGGGTGGAACAGTTTTCATGATATTAAGAAAACAGGAATTTCAATGCGAAAACCACACAAGCATGTGCTCACTGTCCTGTGCACACTTCAGTGTACCTCTTAGGATCAACATGTTACAGAGCATGCCTTGGCATTAAGGCTGGGTACTGTCTTAAAATCCTTCTTGGAACCAAACCTAGAAACTGATGGGAATATTTAGGGAAGTCATAATGATGGAAAAACAACCTGAAGTGTAAGAGACACTTCCAGGAAGCAGAGAAGAGTCAGATTTGGTGATCATGAAATGAGGTCTGAGCTCTGTTTGTAATGAATATGTATCTGATTCAAACCAAGAGAGTTTTTAAATAAATTTTAAATAAATTTTGCTCTGGGATCTTTTATCAAAATAAAATATTTTGTCTAGTTTCCAAAGCACTCCAGATACAACAGTGGACAGCCACTGACATGTGCTGATAGATGGCTGCTGCCGTATCTATAACAGGGCATCTGTCACAAATATCCCGGGGCTGTTTCTCACTTCTGTTGTTTTAAAGATGACAGAACATGTTTTCATTCAGAAAGGTTGTCTATTTATATCCCCTGGACACAGCTTCTTTCAGTGCTCCATGGAAGCTTAAAACGAGCAGGAAGGAAGCCTTTGTAACCTGAAGGATGCTCTCCCCAAAGAAATATCAGGTACAGGCATCTCTGCCTGGGAAGGCATGGGTGGGCAAGGCTGAAGTTAGGGCTAACCCATAAATGTTGTTAACCCACATGTTAACCCATAAATGTCCTTGTTTATTTTTGAAACACACTACTCAGATGATGTGTTGCTGCCTGCAGGTTCATCTTGCACACACCACAGGTCAGACACCTGACTACTGTCACCATAGGAAGCCACTTACGAGTTATCTGGTTTTTAATTGAGCCTTAAGCTGACAAAGTCTTGTTCCTGACTTTTATTCTGGTGAAAATTTAAGGGAAAGAAATCATGTCTTTTTAAGGAAAAGACACAAGGAAGAAAAAGTTTGTGTTTGGATATCTTTTCAATGACTTCAAAAAGGCCAGGATTTTTTCTGTGATCTCAGGGTATTAACATAACTTTCAGGCCATCCCTCTTTTTTTTTTTTTTTATATCAACTTCTAATATTTTCGGGCCCCATACACCAGAAACAACAATATTATAAATTAATCCAAATGAAGCTATTTGTACCCTCACTTTCTGTTTCATCATAGTAAAGTTCTGCCTGAGGAAAATGATGGGCTTGCTCTTCCTTTAGCCCTCCCTGAAACTGCTACCTTAAGGCTATAGATTCACTGCAAGACACTTAACTCTTTATAAAGATACACTAAATGAAAATCTTACTAGGTGTTAAAGCAGCAAGATAACTTCATTAAACCACTGCAGGGAAAGGTGCAGAGGAGACCCTCATAACATTTGCTTTATGCTCAATAGTAATAACACTAAACAGACATCCTCAGTTTGTCCAATTAAAAAACAAGTAAATCAAAGTGACCTGTCAAGACTCATTGAATTTCCCGCTGCTCACATCATTTTTTCCTGAATATAGATATATTAGAGGAGTTAAAGACGTGCTATTAATGACTTATGTTCACTCATCTAATTATTTCTACGTGCTTCCTTGAGTAGTTGGAGAAGCAATTAGCCAGTAGATTTAAGGAGTATCAAAGATGCAACTAAGAGCTAATGCAGTAGTACACTCCTTCCTTCCCATGGAGACAAATGCAGTAAATAAATAAATTGATAATCCAGTGAAATTTTCTGCAGAGTGGCTATATAATTCAGCCTTGAAACACCCTCTTTCACACACAATCATGGACCACAGACACTTCTGCAACAAGCTGAAGATCTGCAGTAGAAGACAGAAAGCTTTAGAAATTAATGTGCTACGGGTAGGAAGTAGGAGATATTGAAAGAATCATCCCAAACCCACTTGCCCATGGAATAAACATAATTTAGCCTATGTTTGAAGTACCTTAGCTTCCAGGTGCTCAAATCTTCTGGCTGCTTAAACACTGAAACCTTGAGCTTCTTGTCTCCTCAGGGCTTAGGACTGCCACCAGGGAACAGACTCTGCTACTCCTCCATGTTGGGGAGCTTGGGGAGGTGAGGCAGGAGGCTTTGGGGATCAGAGGGAGATCAGAGGCTGGGCTCCGTGTCTGCCTCCTGTGGTGTGAAGATTCCAGGTGTTCAAACAGACACAGCAAACAAGCTCCAACAAAACCTGGGTAGAAACAGTATGCTACGTGGGGAACTAATTAAAAGAAGGGGCAGAGACTTTGCAGAGTCTGTACCTATTTTGCCACTGTGGGTAGCACTAATAGCCCTATCAGCCTCTCGTAAATGCTCACTCTCTGTGCTTGGGTCTCCAGAAGAAGCTCACTCAGGAGGCTGAGCCCCTTTGTGCTAGGTGCTGTCTCTGTGGCAGTTTTCCCTACCTTTCTGTGTCTGCAGTTTAGGACTGGAATGAGACAGAAGAATGAAATGAAAATACTCACAGCCAGAAAGTGAAAAAAAATAGTCAATAAGATGGGCTCCACTGACTCCGAACACTGAATTTATGGCAAAAGATCCGTTAAGATAAACCTCAAAATGTAACAGTGTAGGTAGTACCTCCCCCAAAGCACATGGAGTCTGTGGCTCATTCTTCACTATCCACAGGACAGCAGCTTTGCAATTTGGATTCAGGTAGTAGGTGCAGTAGTGTACGGAGTTATTCAGAATCAAAGTCAGTTCATCAGCCTCTATAACGTGAGTGATGGCATTGCTGCAGTCGCTAGTGCTGTGTTCATTAACAGCAGCTGATAATCTAGCCCTTGGGGCTTGATTCAGACATAAATCTTTAATCAACTAAAAACCACACGAGAAGCTGCAGATGTATTTGTGGAGAGCCCATCAATAAGAACAGGAAGAAAGAGGTGACTTTTTTCCATGTATTTTTAATGGCTACGTTGTTTTTAATTTCTAATCTAACAGCAGTTAGACCCAGGACATCTCTTCAGAGCAAGCTACACAAACCAGAGTCCCTGTCCTTGTACACAGAAGCAATGCAGTGCAGCTGAGGAGTACGATGCCCATTATTATTCTTGATACGCTGCACTCTCATTACATTCCAAAGGAGCTGTCTGAGTCGATTGCAATGCTCAGAGTGTTCATCACTGCGGACCAGGGGCTGGCTGAACTAAAAGCCAAATATGATGCTGGGGAATAGGTAAATGCAGAATGCAGATTCCTCTGGCATTCAGAAGGAAATTAAGTCACTTAATTTGATTTCCTGGTAAGAATCTCCCCACAGAACAGTGTTGATGCGTGTTGGTGCCAGAGATCCTCCAGGAGCTCCCACAGTTTGGGAACTTCTTTAATCTGACCGTCTCATGGACAAGGATCAGAAGGAGCTATAGGACTTCCAGAGGGCAGTCCTACTGAGAAGATGATGTATGGGTGGGATAAAGCTGAAGGAAATCCCATTTTCTATGACCCCTACACGTGTTACTAGGAGAATGGATTTAATAGGACATCCCACCTGGCCTGGGCAGGAGAGAGCTGGGGCTTCTTGGGCAAGGTGGTGGTCCCAGGCAGAGCTGGCTGGTGCCCAGCAGCCGGGCTTTTTCCATCCTCTATAAGGACAGTTCAACCAAAGCCCAACATGAAGGCAACCCTTCTGAACAGGCTGTACTGTAATGTATCCCTGCACAATACCACCAAAGATAGAGAGGTGCCACGGGCAGCTCTGAGCTGTGTCATATGTCTTTTAGCAATGCTATTGCAGATTTGTCTGGAAGATGCTGATGCTGATGCTTAGGCAGATCCACAGACAAGCATTGATTTATGAACCCTTCCAGAAAGCAGCATCATTTAATGCTTTTAATTAATAGAGGTTCCCTGCTCATTTTGGCTGCTTAGCAAAAGGATATGAGGGCTCTCTGCCTCCACTTACTGGGGACCCAGTCTGGAGCGCTTTACTTTTGGCTGAGCTCTGTGAGCAAGTGAGCTCAGCCTCTGGAAGGAACTGTAGCAAGGCTACATCTTTCAGACATAGAAAATCTCAGTGAAGAGCCATTCTTCTGGAGGCTTTATCACCAGAAGGGAACCTATCAGTCACCCACCCAGTCTGTCTGCCTAATATATGCCAGAGAAACATGTTAGCTAATTTCTGCATCCACTTGACAGGGCTGGAAATTGCTGGTCTTGTCTGAGACACTCCCAAGTGATTCACTTGGGCCATGCTCCTAAACACTGGCACTGATGCTATTTGATTCTTGCCAGCCAGCTTTGTCTCGCTATGACTTTCATGCATCATATCCTGGCCAGACCATGAGCTGGTGAACAGCTGAGTGGCTTTAAAAAACACCAGAACCATCTTTGAGCGCTTCACGTGGTGAAGGCAACAAGGTTAAAATGCTTGGGCTCAGTAGAGGAGAGGTAAAATATTGTGCAATGCATCCACTGTGTGAGTTCAGCATATTCTGAGTCATCTGGTACCAGAGCAGCATAGAGAAAAGTGTTCTCTTGGACCAAAGGTAACAGAGGGTTTAGGCATTTGCTAAGTGACATGGAAGGTTTTCTCTCAAGGAGCCTTTCACAGACACTAAGGCAAGAATTTAGAAGTCTAGTGCTAGGGTACAGAGCCCCACTTGCCTAGATCACCAGCTGAAATCTACCCACACAGAAGTGCCCAAAACTCTTTTGCCTGATGGCTTTGGGATAGCCTGTAATAAGAGGTGTGCCTAAGTATGTAAGAATCAAGATTATCTTCACAATAGCCAGGTTAGCCATTTTGCTGTCAATTTATACAAAGCGGTATCCTTAGGAAGAACTATGGTCCCATGACTAACTACTCCCTTTCTACTCCACTAGGCAAAGAGAGCTCTTCTGGGGCTGGCGAGCATCACTAGAGACATCTGAGAATCAAACCCTGGACCAACATGCTTGTCCAATTTACTGCAAAGTTATTGATCTTGTGAGCAAGAGGCTGTATACAATCACTATTTCACCACAAGCTAGGAATTCAGGCTTGGCTGATGCTCCCTTGGGTTTCAGTGGTTTTCTTAAGGTAGAGCGATACATTTGCAAAATTCTTCAGAAAAGTCATCTTGGAAGAAGGGGGAGCTCAGCCATTAAGTATGCCAGGCATGAGCTGTGGCAGTGGGCACTCAAATATGAAGGCATTTCCTTTGCTAAGAAAACACATTTAGCAGGCTGTGATGTTTTGACACTAGCAGCACGCAAGTTGTACAATTGTGTGGCACTTCTGATTCTCCTGGGCTCTAAGTACAGTTTAATCGTTAGCTTGCTGAAATGATTGAGGACGTAAACTTGGTAATTGTGTTGCATAGCTGTGTAGACATAAGGAGGGGCACTCTTCGCAGGAGACCTATAGCTTTACAGTGCAAGAGTCCTGCCAAGATCAGCTGTTCCCCTCTTAGTTGTGTCCCTGCCCATGGTGTGTGTGGGGGTTGGAATTACATGACCTTTAAGATCTCTTCCAAACCAAACCATTCTGTGATTCTATCAATACTTTGTAGAAAAATGAGAAGAATTAGATTTTGAATCACTATCCCTGGAGGTCTTCAAAAAAGATGTAGACTTAGAGCTTACTAGCATGGTTTAGTGGCAGACTTTAGTACCAGATTAAAGGTTGGACTAGATGATTTTAGAGGTGTTTTCCAACCTGAATGATTCTACGATAGCTCATTAGAAGTTAGGAAGGAAAAAATACTTGCTTTGCTTCCAAGAGAAAGAGTTTTTTTCCCTTTTGCTTAAGTAAAGAAGAAAAAAAATGACTCAATTCCACCAGTTTTTCTATGCTATGCCATAGTGAATGTCAGGGGAGGACCAAATTCAGTGCACAGTTATTGGCAATAATCTTTTGGGGCTTAAAATTGATTCTCCAAACAGATAGTAATTTGCATTGCAAGAAATGGAAGTCTGCTGCCTGCAGATTTAAAGCATACAGCTGCACCAGTTTACACTGAAGGCACAATTTCAAAGCAATCTATGCAGCTTAGAGAGCTTTTTTTCTCCCCCCTTTTCCTCAAGCAGAAATAGACACTCTGCAAGGCCAGACACACTACTTCAGGCCCTGTATGCCAAAGGCCCAGGGCGAGTGAGAAAGAGTTAGCTATCCCTACAACACCATGGCTGGTGCTGCTTACAAGAGCTTTTATTTTGTTTACGTGCAGTGTGTTAGCAAGACACTTAAATAGATGTGTGCTGAGTATTCCAGCAGCCAATGTTTTGTTCCCAGTAAACAACACGTGCAAAGCAAGGATGAGAGCTGAGGCAGAGCTCCATTTAAAAGGCATCTCATTTAAAACAGGTGGCAATCTCACATAACATGCCAAGAACATCCAAATTGCCAGAGCACATTTTTCATTCCTCTATTGGAATCCTAATGCATGAGAAGAGACAATCTCCATTTACATAAGTAAACATTTTTGATTGGCATTTCTCTAATGCTCTGGGAGGTTACCCGGTCAATGTATATCTGCTGCTTGTATCTATCAAAATCCAGCTGACATAATTCTTCCCACAAAAATCAATGAAGACTTACAATAAAGTATCTACCAGGAACTTCATATTTCTTTCTGCAGCTATGTGCCTCTTGGCATGAAAAGAGAAGGAAGCAATAAAACCTCTAGGGGAAATCCTAGCCTTACAGGGTTTTGTGTGCCCCTCTGTTAAGTCCAGACAGCAGTGCTATTTTGCACTCCCTGGGCTTCCCTGGATGGCAGGAGGACAGAAACACACCACAGGCTTATCTCCTTTATGTTCTTCTTTTATATGGCTCTAACCCTGTCTGTTCTTGCAAAGCAAGAGCCGCAAATCCAGTGCGGCATCCCAAATCTCTTCACTTTCTTAAAGAACCAAAGTCTTCCAAAGAAGATGCACCTTTCCCTTGCTATGCAATAAATACACAAGACACTCCAGGAAGTGTGGTGCCTTATCTCTGGATCCTCCCTTTCAACCCAGGCCCTACAGGTTCTCCACCCACCAGGTTCAGGTTTCACAATCCTTTGAACTAACCTCAAATACGGTCACCACACAGGCAAGGATTCCATGTCTTTCATTGCTTGCAGCTCCCCTGATCCTCTGAACTGTCCTACAGGGTAAGCAATCTTATCAAGCCACCACTGAATACTTTGACATCCCTTCTGAGAGGGAGACTTGCCCACTTTTATACCTTTTGGCAATGCAATCACTACTCAGCTGTCACTGTAAACTCCTTCCTATCCTTTAGCTTGATTTCACCTCCCTTTCTCCAGATGCAAGAAAAAAAAAAACAACAAACAAAACACTCACAGCTGCTTCCATTTACATATAACAATACATAAATGTCTGCCCTGACTCTAACCAGCAAAGTTTTTCTATTCTAAATCAGAGTAACTCCTCAAATTCAGCTGCAGGAAGGCCTTACCATACTAGATGCTGCAGGAACACAAGCAACCAGCAACGTTGTCCATTTGCTGGAGCATCAGCTCACTACATTTGTTCTGTTAACGTCAATTACATAGCAGAAAATCCCTTTTAGCCTAGGTGATGATGTAAGCGGTTGTCCCTTCTCCCACCCATTTTCTGTTAATGAGCTATTGCACTGGTGAGTACTTGAGGCCTCACCTCAAGTATTGTGTGCAATTTTGAACATCACAATGTAAGAAGGATGCATAACTGTTAAAGAGTGTCCAAAGGAGGGTTACAAAGATGCTGAAGGATCTAGAGGGCAAGGAGTGCCTGAGGCCCCTTGGTTTGTTCAGCCCAGAGCAGAGCAGGCTGAGGGGAGGCCTCATGGCAGCCTGCAGCTCCCTCACGAGGGGAGCGGAGGGGCAGGCGCTGAGCTCTGCTCTCTGGGGACAGTGACAGGACCCGAGGGAACGGCATGGAGCTGGGACAGGGGAGGGTCAGGCTGAGGGTTAGGGAAAGGTTCTGCACCCAGAGGGTGGTTGGGCACTGGGACAAGCTCCCCAGGGCAGTGGTCACAGCATCAGGCCTGCTGGAGTTCAAGGAGTGTTTGGAACAATGCTCTCAGACATAGGGTCTGATTTTTGGGTGGTCCTGTGTAGAGCCAGGAGTTGGACTTGATGATCCTTGTAGCTCCCTTCCAACACAGGATATTCTTTCTCTCCAAACAAATCTCTGCTCTGTGTTTTTTCTCCCAATTTCCTGCTGAATATGACACACTCTCGGACAGGAACACTAGAACCAAACATCTTTTTCTTCCTAGTATTTGGAAAAGTGATTGCCTTTTTTTTTTTTTTTTTTTTTTTCTGGAGTTGATATTGGACATTTTGCAATAGTAGTGAACTGTGCAGTCAGTGCAGACCAGCAGGTAATAGCAATGTACCTCTGTATGTGCTTGGGTGAATAATACAGAGAAGTGGGTCCCAGTTCATAGAGGCTTAAGTCATTGAATCATTGAACAGCCTGGGCTGGAAGTAACCTTAAAGGTCCTCTAGTTCCAACCTCCATGGGCAGGGACACCTTCCACTAGATCAGGTTGCACAAATATTTTTTTTAGTTTATTATTCTTCTTTAACCTGCACTAGAGACAGAAGGGATCAGCTTTGGCCTCCACATCTGTAGCTAGTTTAAAAAAAGCTGTGACTTTTTTTTTTTTCTTTTCTTCTTTTTTTCAGGGATTAGGTTCTAAGGTTTTATGGAAGCTCCAGCTTATTTTATCAAAAGAGATTAGGACCATTGCCGTTGTCCACACTGTCATCAATTAGTTTGCAATAGCTGTTCCAACCAGGTGAGAAAAAAATGCATGGAAGGAACTGGATAGATTTACTCTCTGCAAGCAAAGCAGTGGCCACTATGAGACAGTTACTGCAGCTCTGTGTGAAGTCTTCTTAGGGAAACATCCAGTGGAGAAAATGTGACTGCTTTGTGCTCCACCCGTGCTGCCATGGTGGAACAGGCCAGAGAAGCTGGCTTTGGCTTTACAAAGAAAGAGGGAGATGTGAGAAGTGAGTGGCAGACAGGGGAAAGGCTGCTCACCCACTGCCTTTCCGAGGAGCAGAAGCCACATCCTGGCTGCATTGCTTGCACTCAGTTTGGTGACCTCAGGACATGACCCAAAGCATAGGAAACCACATTAAGAAAATCCAGCACAGTTGCTGGTATCACTCACAGCAACATCCAAGAAGTGAAAAATAGATGAGAGAGAGCTAGCATGAGAAAGAGCTGTACAGCTGGGAGCTACTTCACCCCTCCAAACTGTCCTTCAGCATTGACTGGGTCAAGGTGGTCTATGAGGTTGAGAGGAGAGAGAAAGCACTGCTTAAGATGGGCAGATGAAGACGGTGTAGACTGCTGTATCATAAGCTGTATGACAGGGAAGCTAGGGAGAATACCAGGAAAACTTTCCCGGTAGAGAAGTATGTAAGCATGTGGAGCAATGTCAATAAAGACAATGAGATAAACCCATGAAAAAGAATACTTCGCATTAACCAAAACTGGAGCTGTACTGCATTTACATTCACTTTTGTCACCTTGTAGGACTCTTCTGATTACACTGTCTTGCTTAAAATTATGGTATAGATCTCAGCTTTCTTAGGCAGTGTTTCTCTTTAGATAGCTGGTATAAATAAAGATATGGTGGTCACATTGGGTAGGGTAAGGGAGACATTCAGAAGCAACTTGAGCAAATGCCAGCCCTGTTTATTTCCTATTCATTCTCTGCTGAAGGTACAGAGCCGGGGAACATCAGAGAAGCCTGTCCACCAGGCTCTGCTCGAAGCACTCATAACTTAATGGGGCATTTCAGGAGGACAAGTAACCCAGTGCATGGGTCCAGTATCTGTACAGAGGCTTCTTCCTTAGTTTTAGACCTACTGAAACCTAAGCAATTTGTCTCATTATTTGATAGCTCAGTAGTAGCTTATACCTTTCTGATGTTATGTAAGTGGATTTAGAGGAAAAGCACTGCCATGAGCAAGTTTCTAATTAGGAAAATAAATAAATGGAATTATGGAATTAAGGCAGAACCCCAGCTTGAGTGACCCAAATCCCTTCCTTGTGCTGCAGTCCACTACAGGCTATTAGAAAAGTTTTAATTTTTATCTTTTTAAAGTTAATTCATCACTAAGATGGAACAACAAAGGCAAACTCCTTTGCAGGCTGGCAACCACACTCCCAAGTTGCTGGGCTTAACTAGTTTGACTATTGCAAGTGCAAAGGACGATGCTTTATTGAACTGGGTGCTCTGCCATGCAAGCAGCTGTACCCTCACTCATACAAGCACTGCTGGAATACAAACAATAGTGTATGCATTACCATTTCCTGACTTGTGCTGGCAACTTTCTGTCAGTCCAAACATGCAGACTGTCATTTTTACATTTTTATTCATAGTTGGATACTACTAATACTTACCTACTACAGTACTGGATATAGGTGTCTAATTAACAGTAGCTTTCTTTGCAGAGACATCAGGAGTCCACAGGTCTCCATGACCTGGCCTCAGCAGGAGTAAAAAAGCACTCTCTACTTCTCACAAATTAGGCCATATTTATCTACATACTCAGCTGCAGATGTAAGTGCCTACATTTTAAAACATTGGTTTGTGAAAATAGCAATTTATGGCTCTCAAAGGAGCAATCTGAAATTTGATGAGGGAGTCTTAAGGTCTCCACTCACAATTCTGCCACTAACTGCAGAGTGGTTTTGATAGCATTTGAATCTCTGAAGGCATTTCAGTTTCCTTATCAGGTTAAAGAAGCTAAGCAGATATCCTGGGTTGTAGTGCTGCTGGTAGGAAATCTCACTTACTCAGTAAATCAATTTATACACGAACAAGAAGCCATATTTATTCTTTATACATGCAGGCACTATCTCACTGTTATGTTATATGGTTTTAAATCTGTGTCAGGTGGAAATGGTGCACCGGCGATGACTGGTTTGATAGGATGCTAACTCTATTTCTTTTGCAGAATTGAGCACTAGTCAGTTTTTTGCTGGGCAGGGGATCTCTAGGATTTTTCCTTGCTGCAGTGAGGCTACATGGATGAAGTAGGAAGAGCTGTCAGAGGTTTTCCTGCCTGGAAAGGAAGACTGTCAATTGCAGCATGCAGCTGAATGGACCCACCAAATGCAGGGGAACACCATGCTCCTAGCAATTTGGATTCAAGAGTGATCTTTGGCAGCTACTGGCATGCAGAAACCTGAACCGTATGACAAAGAATCCAGCAAAGCTCATTAATAAATTACCCTGTGTGATTGCCCAAAACACTGAGCACTTAGCTGAAGTAGCCTGAACTCTCATAGCCAACCACAAGGTACAAAGAGTATAGAAACACACTTAAGGAAATAGCTAATTATTATTTTGGGAAAGAGAGCTCCAACTATGGGTGGAAAGCCAGAGTTTCCCCAGCAGCAGAGACACTGCATAACCACATTTTCCCAGGACCTGTTTCACTCCTCTTACCTCTCAGAGCATGGCAATTTAGGAAGGTAGGAAATGATTTTCCCTATTTCCCAAGCCATAGCCATAGTAAAGAGTAAGTCTAGGTAGGGTCGCTGTGTCCTCCAGTAGGAGACAGGCATGTTGAAATACTACACCTGTAACACCATCAGACCAAAATACTACTCTGCCATTCTCTGTTATGCTCATTCGTACCATGAGATAAAACTTCTGTTTCCTTTAGGGGAAGAAGAGGGTTCAAAGTTATTCTGATGCTGATACTACCAGCACCTCACCTCACACCACTTGGTGCATGTTGTGCATGAGTGTTAGATGTGGGGGATGACAATTTACTAGACAGTGTCACTACAAACCTAAAATCCTGCCCTTTTTACCCTACAAACAGAGACCCAGAGTAATTAAGACAGTGTTAATTTTATTGTACTCAGCATGGAAACCAGAAGATGTAAAACAGCAAAACATTAAATTCCTAAGGAAGTCAATCAGGTGGGTAACATTGCTTTATATCATTGTAAGACTTCTTCACATGCAAACTTCTCTTGGTATGTCTCAAATAAATGCTACAGTACATCTGGAAGCCTAAAACTAGCTTTACTTTGTACAGTACATCACATTCAGTCAGTATAACTATAAAAATAATAAAGCCACAATAATATTAGTCATCATTAGAAGCCCCAGAATTGGTTTTCTTCTTCTGCTGACTGATTTATGGCCATCATTTTTATGGTGTTTGCAACAGCCAGGAATTCAGAGGTCATCCACCCTCTCTCCCTTTAGCCCTGGGTACAAACTCCCATCACTTTCCAGTGTGCTACTGAGACCTTAACTTCAGGCTTGAGGCTTGATTTTATGTACCACGAACACTTGGATTTTTCTCTCCCCTGTTACTGAAACTCCTCAGGTCAGTGTCTACACTTGGGTTTGATGTACTTGAAACTACTTACTGTGAACTGAGCTAGAGGATGTGTTTTGGGGAGAACCCTCTAACGGATGGATCAGCTAGATGAGCTGCTGAGAAACATCTCAAGAGTCTTGGATTCTGCAGCACACAGCTGCTGGAGACTTTGCTGTCATTTATTTCTACCCCAGAGGTTGTGAGCCTCAGCAGAAACCTAACAAAACCTCAAGGTCTAGTACATCAGGAAGGACTTGGTTCATGTGATTCTGCCCCTCATGAGCTCAGATGCTTGCTATCACCCATCTGTTATCTGTCTTTGTGCAGAAACCCATTTGTATATACTGTGTGGATACCCACAAAGTTCTGGAGTCAGTGTGTATCTCTGTACACCCAGCCACTGTGCTTTCTGTTGACAGTCTAGACACAGAGGTTGGCCAACTCTTTTATTTTAGCAAGAGCAATGGGATTTTTTTTTAGAGATCAAATAAAGATAAAATCCTTGTGTGTCTACTGAAGAATAACCTAAACTTGCCTCAAAGTTGTAGAAAATGCTGACCCTCCAGCATTTAGTCAGAAAGGGGAAAGGGAAAAAATCTTAGAGTGTGAGTAATGCATGAGACCTGCACACATGTACAGCCCTTTTAAACATGTACAAGTACATGTATGCACACACAAGGTGACCTACAGCAAACTTTTTCCTAGAGGAAAAAATATTTCCTCTCTGTGTGTTTGGACTCTATCAGTTTCTGTGTTAAGAAAAGCCTTAATGATGAAGGATAAGTTTCACATCACAAAATATTCCTTGCCAGGATTTGATTCAAAATCCATATTATGAATACTGGGAAGGAAGAGCTAGTCAGAAAAGGACAGAGCAGATAAATTAATAAATGTCAGAGCTTCAAAGAAATGAATGTTGTTCATTTCAGTTCAGATCAGTTCAGCTGATCAGAACTTTAAATATCTGTACTAACTCAGGTGAAATAATGAAATTTAGGCCCCTACGAGAACATTTCAGCCATTTTAATGTACAGGAACTGACCTCCAGGCTCATGGGCCACTGCAGCATCTCACAACTCCAGAGGTATTTGGTAGTGTGCAGCATTTAGATAGGAATCTGTCTGCATACCTTTGGGATGACTGTGAAGACACTGACCACTTGTAGGACCATCACACAGTGACTAGAAAAGTAAATAAGCAAAGTCTGAGATGCTACTACAACAGGAAAAAAAAAAAGAAAAAAAGGTTACAAGAGGCTTTGTATTACTCCAGGCCATGGAGCTTGATGAACAGGTCTCTCATTTGGAGCCACCATCTCCATAAGCTGCCTGTGAAAGGTTTACTCTGCCTTCTACATTCGTTTTTAAAAGGTGTAAAGAGATAGACATGGAAAAAGGCAATGGAAAACCAGCCTAATAAACTAATACATATTTTACTTTTATGCTTATACAAACTGCACTAAGTAATAAAATGCTGATGTAGATTCCACCAAATTTCCAAACTGAAAACCAGTAGCATCACAAAGAAATCTCCCATCAACTTCAACTCTAATTTTCATTTGCATTTCCGCTTCCAACTTTAACATTTCAAAGCAGTCATGACTTTCAAGACAAAACAGCATTATCTTTAGAGCATATATTCACTTTTTCTGAATTCCTTGAAGGTACTTCTCCAAACAATGCATTTTACAAGCTCATATGTGACAGTAGTGGTAATAAACTGAGGCTGTTCACCTACTGCGATCACCAGTTAGTTCCTCAGATCAGTTTTGTTGAATTGTATTTGGACATAGCTATACACACCAGCAATATATACAGCCTTCAGAAATGTTCATCTTCCTAAAAAACATTGGTCACCAAGAACATGAAAAATCTGTGAGGTCAGAATGAACAAGTGGGGACAACTGCAAAAATTTAGTAAAACAGTGGCTTTATGGACATAGGAACAGAAATATCCTCATGAAGAACCTATGTCACCTACGTTTTAGTTTTCATTTGGTCCTTTCTTCCTCATTTTTCTCAGCAATTCCTTCCTATATGTTCAAAGGGAGGGTTCCTACCTCTGAAATAGGGAGGACAGGTATCTTCCTCCTTGTCTCCAAATCTTTCCTCACTCTTTTTTTTTTTTTTTTTCTTTCTTTTTTTTTTTTTTTTTCCTGAGCCAACACAAAATCTGGGGCCATGCTGCAAACTGCCTGCAACCAGGCTCTCCTTCAATTCATATTGGAAACATTGAAATATAGATTTACGTTCCTATTAACTGTTCTGGTTTTGGTTCTGGCCACATCAACCTCCCCAGAAGATGCACTGACAGTTTCTCTGGCAATAAGCACAGGTCTTTTGTTTTTATTTTTCCTTGTACAGATTTCTCTTGGGAATGACAAAGTAATTTCTGTTTTGAGCCCTCTTTTTATTATCCCAAATTGATTTCCTGGGTTGTTAACCACTGAACTGACACTCTGTGGTGCTGACTCACAGGGCAGGGAAAAAGAAGAGGATGAAGGCATGTGGATCACCTCTCCCTACTCTCTGCCATACAGTAACTTCTGTTTTTGACACTGATGTGACACCAAGAACAGTCTTTCTTGGCTGCTAAAGGACTATTCACACACATATTTGCTAATTGCTACCCAAAACATGTTTTCCTTCTGGTGAAACATGCATCATTCTTCCGAGGATTCACGTAAGTCATCTAAACATTGTATTCATGAGAAAGCACAAATTGCCAGTGGAAAGCTAGCAGGTTGCCTACAGTCTGCACTAACAGGGCAAAGTGAAAACATAAAATATTTCACATGAGATGTGCTGGTGATTACTGACTCATTTTTTGTGTGTTTTTGACACGATATTGCTTGGCTGTGAATGCACACCTACAGGATCTCTGTGTCCACAAGACGGTGTTGCTGACGTGTTGCAGGTTGTCTGGGCATGAGTATTCTCACAGAACACAAAACCACACCACTCTGCTGAGCACCGTGGTGTAGCCAGCTATGCCCATGCAGTTATTTAGATGCATCCAGTTGGTAATCTACCCACCAGCATTTCGTACTGGTGAAATTTCCCTGGAAGAAAGGGTGGTGGGTGTGGGGGGAAGGTGGGAGTGGACCAGCTGGTGTAGACTCACAGCTTGGAGCAGCTGCAGGGTACCTGTAGATCTCTGGTTCCTTGTGAGGAAGTGTTAATTGCAGTGCTTCCTCATTGCTAAGTCCAGTTTGGCCTCCATAAAGCCATTCATAGATACTGTAGAAACATTTAGGAGCGCTGGAGCTAAAGGATAAAGCTCATGGAAATTGCTGAGTGCATGATATCCATTTATTCTCCTCGGGAAGAATATGACAATCCATTTATATATTCAGACCAGACATATTTGTAAAGGGACAATTCAGAGCAAGCTGGCAATGAGGAGGGCAGTGGAGGGAGGGACGCGAGCTCAGTCAAGGGACACGGTTTCACAGGAGGACAGGCTGGGCAACAGCTAAAGAGGGAGCTGGCAGAAGGGAGGTGAAGGTGTAGGAAGGAGCTGTGCAAAGCTTTGTACCTGGACAGGAGACAGCAAACACCACAGAAAACTCTGGGAACCTCTTCATGGCTGACACAGACACGACATGGTAAGAGACACCGAACTTGTCAACTAACCTAATGATGCTGTCGAGATTAATCCCACACAAAATTTCACAGGAAACTCACATCTCAGACACTGCTAGAAAGGTAATGGAAACAGCAGTACTAACAAAAAAGAGACGGGAGACTTTCCTCCTAGTAGGTGGACCTGGGAAGACACTCTCTGATACGGTATTTCAGATTCACCAGTTCAGCATCAGGCGGCAGACAACTTGAAATAATGTACAGACATGGAATGTGGAGGTGCCATAAAACTCCAAATACATACCAGAGGAAAATTAGGAGTCAATTAGGAGTACCAAGCATAGGGGCAACAACTTTCATTGAAGTAGGTTGAAATATTGTCCATTACAGAAACCTTACAGTGTTTTACCTCCTAACTGGGGGAAAAAAAAAAAGCCCTGAAACAGCTGCTTTGAAAGCTTGGCAGTCAATACACTCAAAAAGCCTGGCCTCCTAAATACAAGTGGACCACCTCATGGCTGCTTCACAGAAAAAGAAAAAAGAAAGGATATTCATGTTTGTTTACACTGTGTTGTAAGATCTACAGAGTAAGTCAGATGTGTGGTACTACAGACAGAAATAAATTATCATCATGATTTATAAAAAATCTTTAATGGAATAAAAGTAACTCCTATTTAACTCTAGCACTTGGCAGGATTACAATATCCCAATCCCTTGAAAAATAAACTTTCTATAAACTGCAGGAGTTCCCCAGCCTACTATAAGCACTGGTGGACAGAATGAAGAACTAGTGAGAAACATTTCCTAGGTTGAAAAATGTTGTTAAGCTGAGAAATGTGACAAATGTACATTTGAGACATTATTGTATATCACACTTCTGGAAAAACAGTCACTAAGCTACCTTTTATTGGCAGATGCTACAACTTCTCTAACATTAGAAATACAGTAAAGATTGTCTCAAGATTTCAATACTTGTGTAAAGTAAATGCTTCAAGTTAACAATACAACGATTTATAATATAGAGAACATTTGGTAAAACAAGATATGCACAGGCTAAATAAATGGTATTAAGTTTATGAAAGGCAGCGAGAAAAGCACCAATATACTGCAGAAAAAAAAAAAAGGAGCAGATTCAGATAAGGGCTTAAAAAGTCAGAGCAGTGTAACACAGTAGACATGTAGGCTCATGGACCTAGGTGCACAGCACAGCCTGCTCCTACATTAAAACATCTCCGTGCATCTCTAGAGAGAGAAAAAAGACCCACACCACTTTAAAAAGTGTTTTACAGGAGCAGCATTCAGCACTTCTGGAGGCTGCTGAGAGCCTGGGCTGGTGTGTCACTGTGCCAGTAGACCTGGCTGCGTGTCCTCTTGTGGCTGGCCTCACCTGCAGGCATCGCCTGCTTGCACACACCTTGCACACTCCTCTTTCACCTCCCCTTCCAGCCATCAAAACCCCATTTACTCAACTTCTTCTCCCAAAGAGAGTTCTTCAGCCCTGATCCTCACTCTTTCCTTCATTCTCCATTTCAAGAGGAAAAGAAGAACCGTCTCACTTAAGCTCACCTAAAAACTGTGCGCCACTGCATCAACAGTTCATAGCCTTTTTACAGACATGCCTCATTGTGGGTAACTTAAACATAAGGAAAGTTGTCTTGCTTCACAGCTCAGTTAAACAGCTGTTTAACTTTAGTTTCACCTCATCCAGCTTCCCCCAGCCTATCCCTCTGCATAAGACCTTGCGATGCGTACCAGTAATTTCTGACAACAATCCTGATAATCCCTCTGCTTCTTGCTTTATCAGAAGATGCTGTTCTCCCTGCCACAAGGTGGCAATGCAAATTTGTGCTTTTGCTAAGTGCCTAGCTTCTCTTCTGAGGGTGGACGGGATGGGGGCACCATGTGGAAATACACCAGCTGTGGCAATGACAAAGGCATGACGGGGTGAGTGGCTACTCAGAAAACAAAGGGCAATAATTTCCACTGTTGCTGCACTGCAACCCCAATAACACAACTGAACAGTAGGACTTGAGACTCGAGGGGAAGGATTCTCACTACCACTGCAGATATCCACCCACCCCTGTGGACCACTTCAGTCTAACACAGATGACGGAGCAGGTCGGACACAGCAATTGGGACGCCTAAAATTCTGCAGCATGGAATGGAATATGTTATGCTGCCTCCCTTTCAGTTTCTTATTTGAGGACGTGTCTGAGGAAATGGATTTCCGGTTCTGACTGTTCTGAGCCCGGATCAGTTTCTCATGTTCCCGGATTTGTCTCTGTAAGTGGTTCTGGATAGCGATTCCCAAGGACTCGGGGTCGAGGGAAGCACCGTAGACCTCCCATGTCATGCCTTGCTCGTCCCAGACAACATCCCTAACGTGCTTGGATTGCTTCACCTGCACTTTCGCCTCCATGGCGGAGGCGGTCTGCTTCTTGTTTTCCCCACGGTTTGGCAAGGCCTGAACCGAAGAAGGAAGAGCTGCAGCATGGAGCTCACGCTTGGACTCCTTGGCTTGCTGGGGAGCTGCCGAGACCTCCAGGAGAGGGGTGACATGTCCAGAGCTCGGAGCAGCCACTGGTCCCACCGGCAGAGCCTGCCTGCTGGCTGGCAGAGTCGGCCTCATCTCACCCTGGTGGCCGCTCTGCTCCTTCTCACCCACCTCCTCTGAGCAAGCCTTTCCACTGACGGACTCTCTGCCAGCATTTGCCCCTGCCTGGGCATCAAGCACCATCAAGCTTTCTCCCTTTGGTTTTACCACAGATTGAGGAATCGCCTCCACTTCGTTCACACCCTTACATGGCACTGGCTTTTGCTCAGAGCTGCCCAGGGCCTCGTTCTGCTTGGTTTCACTCTGCAGGTTACAGAGTGAAGGTAACTGGCTGCTTCCCGTGTCATGCACAAGACACTGCACCTTGCTCTCGGTTCTGGCAGCAGCAGTGACGTTTATTTCACCAGCAGCAGACAGTGCTGCAGGTTGATCACTGGGGCTGATGGCAAGCTGCTGGGCAGG
This sequence comes from Aythya marila, assembly GCF_965140915.1. Taxonomy (NCBI): domain Eukaryota; kingdom Metazoa; phylum Chordata; class Aves; order Anseriformes; family Anatidae; genus Aythya; species Aythya marila. The sequence continues at coordinate 11,573,287 of NC_139045.1, read as the reverse complement.
CACTGGCTTCGACAGGGCCACAGCATCTGTCGGCAGTGCAGAAGCAGCCTCACTGCTGGCTGGACCCATCCCTTCAGTATTATCCACAGCTGTACCTCGGGAGGTGATGGCTGCAGGGGAGAAGGGGACAGTAGGTTCTGCATTGTCTGCTGAGCCTGGGGACACTGCGTCAGGTGGGGCAGCAGGCAGCCCGGCAGGCTGGCTTTGGGCTGTAGCAGCCCCAGCCGTAACAACAGTCAATTTTGACACTGTACCAGGAGAACATGGGGGCTTCTGCTGCGAGGAGAAGCTGTTAACAAGTTCAGACTGGCTCAGCCCCCCGCTGCCTTGGTAAATGATGTGCAGTTCTTCCTTCTCCTCTGGAGGAGGGTTCCCTTTTAAGAAGGCAGCGAGGATACTGGGGCTGGTGGAAGCTGATTTATTCTCCACAGTGGCCACAGCCTGAACCTCGGCATCTCGCCACGTTCTGCTTGCTGCTTCCTGAGTTAAAGAGCTGCTCTCTGACTGAACCGTCATTGTACCCGTTTCTTTGAATTTGGAGAGCTGGGTCGGGCCTGAGCTCCCCGGCTCAGTGTCTGCATCACACAGGGGATGTGTGCCCTCAGAGCTGAGCTGGGCCGCTGCTGTGCTGCTCTGCGTCACCTCAGTCTGATCAGCAGGACACAGCTGCTCAGGACCTGCAGACCCACTTTTTGCCACCACAGTCACCTGTGGATCTCTCCCAGCATCAGTGGCAGCATCCCTGTCCCTCACTGGAGAGGTGGGCTGGCAGGCAGCAGCGTTGGCTTCTGCTTCCCTCTCTTTCCCCTCTCTTTGCAGAAGGCTTGCCTGAGAGGGGAGACACGACTCGTTACCCCTGGTCGGGCTGCCTGGAGAGGAGCACTGCAACACCTGGAGAGCTGGCTGCTCCTCAGTCCCCTGAGGTTTCAAGGCAGAGTCCTCCACCTGCGCCAGGGGGCTTGCTTTCGCCTGGCTGCCCTGCACGAACTGCTGGGAGCTCTGAGGAGCTGGCATCATGTCTGGCCCACACCCTGCCGCCTCCACTGCCGGGGCTGGCCCTATGCCTGCCAGACACCCCTCCACAGCCTGGCTGGAGAGGCTGGGAAGGAGCACAGCTTGCTGGTTAGCATCCTCCTTGCAGCACGCCTCCTGGGTGCTGGTGCACTTCAGGCTGCAGGTGCGGGTGGCTGCGGAGCCTGGCACGGAGCAGGGGAAGCCATTGCTGGCTCTCTCTTCAGCAGCAACCTTGGGCTGGTGCTTAGCAGGCAGCAGGTCTCCTGGGCAGTCCTTCTCCTCGGGAGGGGAAGCTAGGGAGAGCTTGGCAGGTCCCAGGGGATGTGGTACAGTCCCCATGGACTGCCTCAGGGATGCAGCTCACAGTCAGCTCCTCCTCAGAGGGCTCTTGGAGGGTGGCGGGTCCAACAGGGCAGGCTTCCAGCAACAGTTCTCCTGTATAGTTAATCTGTCAACAAAAGAAACACAGTGTAAGCTGTATTCAGTTTTAAGAATAAGAAGTACAAAATGTATTTATTTTACAGCTTGGAGAGAAATACTTGCATGTAAGGGGAAAGTGAAGCACCCAGTTCTGCTTAAAAATCACATAAAAGACACAGATTTCAGGTATGTCCCAACTCCAAGGTCTGGATAGAGGAGACAATGCTAGGAACAAAGCAGTAACAGCTGCACTGCTGTGGATACATTAATGAAAACGTAATGACATAACAAGGACTGTAAAACAAGAAATACGAAGAGAAAGCGGGAAGCACAGAAAGGGGAGCAGACTGTGTCTGGAAGTTTTGGGGGAGAATACGTAGCAGCAAGAGGTCAGAAAATGAAGTGATAAAACCCTGTGTCAAGGCACCTGTGGAAGGTGACTGAGCAGCTGCTGCCTTGCCCGCTGTGCGTACATGAAGACAAGATATGATTCCCCCTGGACTACCTTGTGACACGAGTGATCTCCCCACTTTGCTGCCCACTGGTGTCCCCTTCCTCTCACGGAGAGCCCTTCCTTCCCTCCACCACCAGCAAGGAAATGCTGACACGGGTCAGTTCAGCCTAACATGCATGGAGTTTACCTCACTGGTAAAAGGAAGATGGAGGAAAGGCAACCTGCTGGATAGCCCGATCAATAAACACAGGCACAGACAATCTTAAAATCAGTTTATGAAGAGGTGACATGAAACTGGAGGGGAAAACATAGCTGCACCACCTGCACCACTGAACAGGAGGGGCTCAAAGCAGCAGTGAATGCCACAGCCAGCGGAACAGCAGGGAGGAATTTTAAGCAGGCGGAGCAGAGTTATCCAGGCTGAAACCTGGCCAGAACTGCAGAGAAACCGTGACTTCAAGCAAGAGGCGACCTCAAAAACCTGCTTCTTGACTGGAGCTTTCAAAAGGACTCGGCACTGCCCAGCTCAGGTCCTGCTAAAGGTCAACAACTTGGTCTGTCAGTGCCAGAAGAGCGGTGGTGACGGCGATTAAGTCCCACTCCACTCTTATTGCAGGTTGCCTATGCTAGCTGAACAGCTTCTTTTAAAAGCTTCTCACAGCCCATGCTGCCAGCAAAACACCGGTGTGAGACCTGGGAGGCACTCCTAACATTTAGCTGTATGTTAAGCAGAGGGATGGTGCTGGGAAAATTACCTGTGTGTCCATGTCCCTGAAGACACACAGTGGGGTGTCCTTTGCAAAATGACTTGGGAGATGCTGCTGGCAGGAGCTGTGATGTCCCAGACCCTCTCTACCCACTGGCAGTGTCAGTACAAGCCTGCTCCCGAAAGGGTAGATCCCTACCCTTCTCCTCTCTTTAAACCATAATGGCAGTGCTATAACTTTCTCAGTTTCTGTAAGATTCACCCTATATTTCAGCATCTCAGGGTACATAGAAAGAATGACAGAAAAAAAATGCTCAACGAGAGGAAAATTGAAAGAATACAGACAACTTATTTTTTCTAAGAAAAGGAAACCTCTGCAACTGATTACTTATTCATTAAACTTTATGTCTTCTGGATAATTCATTATTTTTTATACAGTATCTTTGGGCTCTCTCCAACCACAGATACACAGAGCCTGCTGGGTTAAGTCAGCCCTGATAAGCTGTGATCCTGCCCCTGGAGGACACTGAGCTGCAATCTGTGGTCGCAGCCGTGTATCACTCCAAAGTGGGTCTCCTCCAAGGCTAACGACGGCTGAGCTTTTTAAGCTGCACTGAGTTTATGGAAACCAGATTGCAAATCTGCACAACTTTGTGACTGCCTACAAGATGTTTGCTTCATTTTGTGCTCACTTTAATGCCAGTTAGTGGAGTCCTGAAGAGGAGAGCCATTCCAAGTTCCTGCTGTTGTACCATGACCGAACGTCTAATAACCGTGAGCAGAGGAGCAGATGGCTTTGGGCATCTGTTTCTAAACTCTGGTACTCTCTTCTTTGCTTTTCCAAGTATCAGTGCAAACTAAACTGGCATATACAATTGGGCAGGTCGCATTTTTTAGGTCAAGAATTTATTTAAAACAAACAAACAAGCAATGGAACAAAACCAAACTGAATTCTTAATATGTGCCATACTACATGGTGAAAGCTTTGGAACAAAAAAAAAAAAAAGAAGGCAGAGCAAATCTGCTTGCCTCTTCACTATATAAAAACCTCTGAAAGAGCGGCACCCAAAATCCAGTGCTCTCGATGGAAACAGATTGCTTGTGTCATCACATGAAAATCCTACAGCAGCACTGATGCCAGCACAGGTCTGCGTGCTGGCAGTCAGAAGCAGCCGTGAAAGGCACTCTGAACAACGGAGCACTGTCCTTCACTCAAACCCGCTCAGTGATGGAACAATTCCTCCTTTTTCAATTCAGTAAATTAGTTCTGACCTGAACTCCCACATGAACCCCACACCTGCTTAGTGTCTCTTCAGCAGCATCACTAGAAAGTGTGGTTAAGAAAGCTTATTTTTGAAGCCTACATTTATATGCCACAAGTACTAATTAAAAGTGATTCTGCTACTTAGCCCTAGACATGTCATGCCAAGAGGGGAAATTATGCCCCAATAAACCCATGCAGCCCTATTCTGAGATATGGGATAACAGAGTATAACCTAGACATTTCCCTCGACCCCTAAACACAGAGTGGGGGGCCAGGTCGTTCCCCTGCATGAGACCAGCTTGAAAATTCATTAGATTATGAAAAAATAAATAAATATATGTGATATATATATTAAATACTTCGTTGTTGCTGCAGTCATGGGAGCTATCTTATTGCTAGACTCTTTACTAAGATAGCCCAATGACAGGAACCAATGGCACTGTGATTGTCAAAAGTTACCACATTTATTTAGACTATGCTTTCTCAAAAATTAATAAAAATCAGGATGTAAGTCTTATGCAAGAGAAAAGCAGCAAAACTAGCTAATTACAGTATCAGAAAGGCATTTTTATTATTCCTCGGAGTGAAGAACAATGCTGAGACCTGTGGGCACAGAGTACACACACTAGTCAACTGTCAAGGCAGTAAGGATTCAAACCAACAAGCAACACTGACTGCAAGAAAAAAGAAAAACAAAACTCAGTGGACAGCCAAAAAACATGTCAAAACAAATTAAGATTGCTGGTGAATGTTGCAAGTATTGTATGCCTGACCTGGAGCAATCATCCCAAATTTTCTTTCATAAGGCAGCAAAATTAATATCTCCCCAAAGGTCAAAATCATTCTTTTAATAATAAGAACAGATTTTTGACATGAATACAACTCTCCTACATCATATGCATTCAGACCACATTTGTCTGCCTGACTATGTCAATCTTATCTCAATGTAGATTTTTTTTCTGGACCTTTACAACAAGAAGTTTTTAATTTGGCACAGTCTATGTTCAGCTTATATAGCCTGGCAGAGTCCCTGCATGGCCAGCAGACCTTCACACACTTGTGTCACTGAGCATGTTTTCTTTATGTGCTTAAAGAGAAAAACAAAAGCGAGCAAACAGAAAACACTAAGAAGTTTCCAGGCGACTTAATGTTATTAACCTCAAGCTACAATGCAAAGAAACTCCTATTTATTTTGGTAACACCCTTTCCCAGTAAAACAATATTGCAAATTTCCCTCTCACTGCTTACTGGAATGTCAACAAAACCAGAATATCTGCAATTTACTAAAATAAATAAATAAATAATTAAAATTAAAAATAATTTCCAGGAAATTTTAACATAAGATTCTGACTACCATTTCCTTTGAAAAATTCTGAAAATCTGCAAAAGCACACATAAGACCACCAGCATTTCCAACTACTCTCAATTTTGAAGTAGTTTAAAGATGAATAATGAATAACAATTAAAATCCAGTTCCCAGACAAATCAAGTACCCACTCCCTCATCTAGATTCTTATCAGCTTTCCAGTCACTGAGATCCACATTCTTCGAGCCCTTTGTTTGGCTTTGTCTCTATAAGTAAAAGAACTAAGTATTTATTCTTAAAATTTCTAATCTTGTCCTATGGTTTGTCAAATTATAATGAAAATCATTGTTGAGTGGCACAGGTTAATGCTGCAGATGAACACCTGCTAAAGTGGGAATTCAGCCTCCCTTCTTGTCTTATAATCTGAGGAAAAAACTATGGAACACTCTAACTCATATTAGACCACTGAGTAGATAGATCATGAAGCACATTTCTTTTAATTTTATATATACACAGGCACATGCATCCTTCTGATTTTGCATTTTTTTCTATCTCTTTATTCTGTTCTCTGTAAAACGTTGTGGCTTTTTCCTTTGTGTCAAAGGGTCTTAGTTATTCCATTCATGAAAAATTTGCTTAATTGGTTATTTCCTCCTAATTATCTGTAAAAGATAAAATTGCCTTTTAATATTCATTAAAATACAAAAGAGATGGCCCAAAGAGGGAAGATACAAGATATACACAGCTTCTGTCTCTCAGCGTGCTTTGGGATGCTGAAAGGAGATAGGACTTTTGCATCCCCATGTAGAGGGGATATAACTTGTGTACTTATGGTTTCCAAAAAAGGTGGGCTTGGGATTTCAAGAATGCGGTGCACAACTCCCATTTTGCAGTCTTTTGTCCAAAACTCAAAGGCAAATGGTCAGAAAGTAAGAACTGAAGTCCCACTTCCCTTTCTGCAGCTGGGGACAGCACCTGTTATTGCAGGTGGTGCCAGAGCATCACTCTTTCTGTGATCTCATTTGTGGAAAGATTATCGCACTCCCACCACCACCACAAGTGTGTCACACCCAGCACAAGGCTATTTGTTTTCTGCTGTGCTTGCTGTTGTACGAAGGTCACACCAAGCCAGCTCAGAGCTTTGTTTGGCTCTATTACATTTGCCTTGAGGACAGAAACTGGGCAAGATGTGATAGTGGCATGTGTCATATTTGCACATTTGCTATTCTGTTCCCCTAAAAGGCTGACTGGTAAGTTGCACACCTCTAGAAGGAGGGAAGACAGCTCAGCCTGGCGGGCCACAGAGCAAATGGTGGAAAAAGCTGAGAAGAAGCCAGACATGGAAAACCCTGTGGCAGAAGCCCCACAGGGAGCATCCAGACAGGCACCAAGGGCAACAGGAAGGATGTCCCAGGGACCAGAGGGGATAAGGCAGAGCCTCTTGCAACTCAGAAGCCTTTGGTCTGGCTGCACAGACTCTTATCTTGCTTATTTATTTTCATTTTTCTTTATATTAAAAATTACATTTCTAATTCTTGAGTTCCTAATTCTAAATGTCTGGGGTTTTATTCTGAAAGGTTTTCAGTCTCATTCTTGTTGGGGGCAAACTCCAGAACCACTTGAAAGCTCTGGCCAACCTCAAGTCCTGGCCCAGAAACACACCCTGATCTCCTTCTGCTCACCCAGTTCCTGACAATCAGGAGGATAAGGATTTTCTAAACCGAAGGACATGCTTTAATCACTATTGGAAATTAATGCACATCTGTTTATTAATCCCCAACACTACCTACAAAAAAACTACCAACAAAATCACATGAACAGCCCCAGAGAAAAAACAGCTCCTGCCAGGGCTCTCCCAGAGCAGACTGGCCTCTTCACAAAGCCTCGAGCACTATTCCTCCTGAGCACAAGGTATGAGCACCTGCAGCACCTAGCAGGTCTGGCAGCACAGGTGCCAGGACAGAGTGATGAAAAACGGAATGAACAGAGGGAAAATGGGATATGAATCCAAAGGGAAAAACAGAGAAAATGCTGAAGAACAGCATCAGGCTGTGCTTGTGCTTGCTTTGTGATGGTAATAAACACAGGAAAACTAGGTGAAAAATTAAGGTGAGGATGTGGTTAAATACCACTGCTTTTTTTTTTTTTTTTTTTTTTTTTTTTCCAGAAAGAGATGGCTGCCAATCAGTCTAACAGCCACTAGAAGTTTATCTGAGGGAGATTTTATACACACTAAAGAAACACAGGTTTCTGGTTGCTGACTCCTCTCATCTTGCATCTCCAGGCCAGGTGTAGGCTTTAACTTTGCATAGTGTGGAGCACGGGAGCTCTGCATTTGGAAGAGCAAAGCCCAGCTTAATTTGTTGCCCTCAACCTACAAACGAGGACATGGGTTACACAAGTCCCACCGGATGGACTGGTGGTCTCTAGACTTAACCCAAAGCAAGGCAGACTGCTTTGCATCTTCCTTCACGTAAAATAAAATATTTTTTTCACTGCAGCATGCAGATACCATTGCCAGATTTTGTTTCTGTGGGTAGCTATTGCTTTTTTTTTTCCCCTCTATAAATCTAAGGTCCCTGTACTCTCTAAACTCTTGCTGTACTCCTGGTGGTCCAGAAAGTGCTGTGCCCAGATGGTTGCAGAAGAGGCTAACAGAGACTGGACCTCTCTTAAGTACTCTCTAGTACTTAGCAGTGAGCACAAATGATTGCCCATCTATAATTTTAATTCTGCAGTGTTTACCCTAGTTTAAAAACAAGCATCGGTCACAGCAGCCTTAGCATGACCTCCAGATTGCTAGAGAATACAGTACTGTAAACTGGCTCAGGTCTCATTCCTGTTTTCACTTGGCTTGTAATCTCTGTCAGTGAAAAATCGTATTGGAAGAGATGCAGTTTAGGTTTCTTTACCTTGATACAGCTACAGTGACCTTCCTTCGAAGGCCCCGCAGCACTGAACTGCAAGGCTGGGCTGGCTGCTCTGAAGAGGACACTTTCCCCAGCCACAGCCAAAGGCTGGTACGTACAGTGGTGGTGTTGAGAGAACAGCTTGTTTTCATGGGAATAAAGCCAAAGTGGCTATGGATTTATGGGGACACCACAATTTTGCAGAACTCTGTCAAGTTTTCAGAAGGGTTGCTTTGCATTCAAACACTTCAAACCAGTTCAAAACAATATTTATAAATGTTAAAAAATACAGCCTTGAGTGGTATACTGGGAATCAGCACTTGGAAAGGATTTTGAATGTCCTGATTTAAATTAAGGATTTCGGCATCTTCTGTGGCTCTTGAAGTTTTGAGTCCCTCAAAGTCAACCTCCTTCTCATAGATTAAAAGCCTTTTCTGGGGAAGCCTGAAATTACAGACCTTCAGGAGCTCCCAAAACAGCCCCATGAAGGGTGAGTCCAGCAGGACAGGCAAGCAGGAGGGCTGGGTGCCAGCTGCCTTTCCAGGAAAGCAGCCCTCTTCTGTCCCATCCCAAGCTCATCTTCCACAAGTGCCACCCCATGTCCTCCTCCCCACGCTGCCTGTCCCCTCGCTGCCCCACTGCCTGTCCTGCCTTCATACCCCTGTATATACCCTGATATAAAATTCCCCTGATGAAAAACAGGCTTGCTGCAGAGTTCCACCAAGAGCCTGGCAGTCTTTCTTCTCCAAGGTGAAAAGGAAGGAGAAATGGCTCTGTGAAAACAGCCAAATCAAACAGCAGCGACCCTAGCTGGCAGCCAGCTCTAACAGTTACATAAGGCATGGCTGTGATCCCAGCTCATAACATGGGTCACTCTAGAGGGGACACAACATGTTGACAAAAGCCACAGGGCTATATGCTTTTGTTGTTGTTGTTATATATTTTTTTTTCTTTAATGGCATGTTATGTTTAACCTCATTACTTATCAGAGCATTTTTAAAATTTCAGTACCTGATGCTGGAGGTGACTTTTGCTGCCTGAATTCAAGGGTAAGCCTTATTTCAAGAGGAACATGTGCATGCACGCTCCTGTCACACACACACGTGGAAGGAAACCAGAAGTCTGCTGTCCACATCAGGTAGATGACTCCATTTCACATAGCTCATGTCACGTTAGGTTCCTTTAGCTTATTGTTGAATAACAAGACAGTGGTGTTTGAAGGTTGCCAGGAGGGTTGTATGAACCCTCCAAACACCACTTCCACCTTTGATGTGGAAAGTAAGAACACTGCCCATCATACAAGGGGGAATTTCAGTCCTTACATATCCTGCTATCTTTTTCTGCCTGGTACAACTACAGTGAAACCTAACCCCTCATTAATGCATTTCATACAACTGAATGCCTTTGAACATCGACCACTGACAAACAAAAGCACTGTTTTTTGAGAGAGCAATTTAACAATAGCTAATGATAAATACCCCTTTCCTACACAATAATGCCAATGTGACTTCATTTTAAAGCAGAACAATCATCTTCGGAGATGAAAGCATAGTGCTGGCTTAGTGCCCATACAATTCTTGCTTTCTGTGCTAAGAGTCCCAGTCAACTAGTGACAGCTGTGATGGTGCAGTTTACACAGACATACGTCTACTGTGAGCTGGACCAACATGAAACCCACGTTTTGTGCAGCTAGGAAAACCTAGCTACTGCTAAGTACGCCTGTCTGGAAAGGGTGGCTCTATGGGGCAAAGGATGTTACCTGACGTGCTTTCAGTTCCTTTAATGCAAATTTCCACAATTCCATCACAACCTTTCCCATAAGATCATTCCCCCAGCACACTGCATGCAAACACCATTTGTGTGGCAGAAGCAGCCCTAGTAGTGGTGGTAGCACCCCCATTAATCAGGCCTGACTTGATGCAGATGAACCATATTATTGGTGCTCAGAGAAGTGTGTTGTGGCAGCAATGTTACTTCACCAACCTATCAGGGAAGGAAATTTTGCCTCAGTGAGCCTACAAGAGGAGGAATTTTTTTTTTTTTTTGTGTGTGTGTAAAGTAAGAGCCAACTACAACTTTTTAACTCCTAAGAAATTATGCTCTCCTCATATATCATATTATTTTAATGAAGACACCGGGCTCAATACTAGAGAAGAGAATCCATACATAACAGGCACCCAGCAAAGGGCATATCCGTTGTTGCTTACAAGTATTGTCCTAATGGAAAAGAGCTACTCCAAGCGGCGTGTAATTAGAGAAGAAGGATGCAGAGTATAACCATTCATTACAGTAACAAAAATTTGCTGTGGCATGTGATTAACCTAAGAAAGGCACGATGATGATCTCACCATGTCTACTCTTGCCTCCTGGCTATAAGAAAGACAACTAATGTGAATAAAGAGGCTGGCAGCTGAAACAACTGTCACTGTGGCTTTTTTAAAAAAAGTTAAAAATATCTCCCCTTCTTCCTGCCTCCACCTCAGCACTTGCTTCCTGTTTCTTCAAGTTCTCTCTCTGCCACGCCACTGACTACCATTGACAATAAGCACGGTAAAAGGGACAAAACAACCTCCCTGGTTCCTGCTAAACACCTTCTCAAAAAACATGAGAGGAAGCAGAGTGTGCTACAGCTACTTTTTGTCTGATGTCCTGAGGCTCTGCAGGAAGCCAGAAGCCATCAGTGTTCAGAGATAAAATTGGAGCAATCCACTGGTGTGTATGTAATGCTACTAAAGGCTCCTTTGAGGGCAGTGACACAAACCTGTACATTCAGTCAAGGACTCCAACCTGCTCACCTCAGTCACAAGAGCTTACAGTATGACTGTACGTGAGGCTGTTACAGGAAAACTCTTGTCTTCCTGTTACAGGAAAAGCTGCTGTCTTAGTCTCAAACTCCTTTCTTTTTCTTTACCTGAGGCTATATACTTTATTTTGAACTTAGACCCTGGTGGAATTGGACCAAACCATAGACAAGCATGAGATAGCCTCATTCATTATTTTTATTATCCATTATTATTATTGTAATTGACTGCATGTGGAACATGGGGAGGGTAGGAAGCCAACCAACCAAGGATGGGATGATACATGTTAAATAGCACCTTGCAATGCCTCGGAAAACATTTGTCATTTTTTTTTATATCAAAAAAAAAAAAAAAAAAAAAAAAGAACAGCTTAACAGCATACACAACAGAACATCTATCTGGGCTTCCAACCACCTAACCAAAATGAAGGCAAATACTAGATAAGAACATGTTGGGAAACTTACACCTATAACTCACACCACATTTTCTTCCATCTCCACCCAGAGCTGACAGACGGTGTTAAAAAAAACACATCTAAGAAAACCTCCCAGATTACAGTGACTACCACTGTGGCATATCTGATCAAGTAAAATTGAGGGGAAAACGTTCTGGCTCTTACCTTGAAAAAAAAGGTGGCTTGGTACCAATACCAACTCTGTATTGGTAAAAATAGACCCCAACCTCACTAACTTTGAGTCCTGAAATCCACTGTATGACCAGAGATCCCTTCAAGACAAAGAAGTTCTTAAGTCTTCTTCAGCTATCATGTGGATGTGCTTGAACAAAGAAACCGTAGTGATTTCTGCGGGTAAAGAAGCCAACTCATTCACAAAGTCAACACCACAGCCTTTCTGCAGCAAAGCAAAGCACCAACAGCTGTGCTGTACAATGGCCTATTTTGGGAACAGCTTGTTATATGTAGTCTATCCCACAGGTGTCTGATGGTAATAGCTTTTCAGAATTGCTCTAGCAGCCCACACAGGTGCATAAAAATCTCTCATACTTCACAATTTCAGGAACCATCCTCCTTTCTCCTATTAGATTTGTCCCCTAACAATGGATTATTCAAAACATGTATTTATATCCTTAGATTTGATGCACTTCTATTCTTCCAGCCCCACCAAGGGCAGCTAAGGAACCCACCTGCCTACAGTTTTTTACACTGCTTTAAACATGGATTTTCATGGCCTTAAGAATAATTTCATTTTCTTCTTCCAAATTCTCAGAAATCACAAAACTTATAAGATAAATTTGACAAATTCTTATTTAGTGTCTGAGACTCAGGAAACCTCATCTGTGTCAGAACCAAACTAAAACCAGACATACTTCCTTAAGACAGCAAATATTAAAGAGATAGCAATGCAAAATCTGGAAATTAGTTCAATAAAACTCTCTTCTCAGCTATTTTACAGTATTTACAATCTAACTGCACTGGAAACAGACCCAGCATGTCTTACCTCATAATTCTCTTCAAAGCTAATAATAATATCAAGAGTCAATTACTGGAGCCATACACAAGCCAAAATTCTGCCTGTTGCGACATGGCACAGTGCCCTAGCCCTCTGCAGGGCCATGCTGACTTACACCAGCTGTTGCAACATCCCCACTCCTGTCATGGGTTAGGATTTTCCAGACCTAGGGTTTCTTCTGGATTTCTCATTTCTACTGGACTTGAGTCAGGGATATTTAGCCTTACATTTATCACGTGAGTGAAACAACACACACCATGAGGGAAGGACTGGTGAAGGACATCAGCTTTGATTTGAATTACTGCCTCTCAGGGTGGTAGCAAAATTACTTAATTACTATAATTAGCACTAATTGAAACAGTGGCTCAAACAAGATATATGATGTCTGGGTTTAGCAAAGTCTCAGGTGTACTGCAACTGGCTGCCTCAACCACCTAGCCAAGGCTACGTCCTGGGCAGTGTGACTGGCACTCACCATGCAGCTACCCCTGCATGTACCATCTCATCCTACACACCGCTGCTTCACAGTAAAAGAGCAAAGCATGCCTCCAAGAACTGATAGAGAAAAAAAAAAGTTGAGATGTTACAGTGCAATTATTGAATTTATTACCTAGCACCCTACTCCTCACACTGGTCTGCATTCCTCTTTGGAGGAACAAATTCCTCTTTTGGAACGGTTTCAGCTGCCCTTACTCAGATTGCCAGCATGTTTAACCTGCAAATCTTAGAAGTGAGTGGAGGTCAGGCTGTACCTTGCCAGGGCAGCTGCGAGCAAGCAGGGCTCTGTGACAGCTTTGTCCTTGTTTCCAAGTCAGCTGGAGGGCGTGAAAACCAATCATTCACAGCTTAGAGTGTGATTACCGGACTTGCATTGAATGTAGATGCCTGATGCACAGATGACTACTTGAGGGAATGAGAAAACACACAGCAACCCTTCAGACAGTATGAAAATCCAGGCAAGATGATTTATTTCCACATGGGATCTTCTTGAAGATAAGTGCTGGATACTTCACCAGCTGTGGATGCACAGTAGGCTTCCTACCACAATTTGTTTTCTCTGACATCCTATTTATGGACACGTTTTCTTTATTACCACAAACTAGGCACACATATATGATTGCAGGCAGATGTACATATAAAAATAAAATTTGATGTATGCTAATGTAACGACAGGCGTCCTGCATAAACAGGATGATTGAAGCTAGCCTCTGAAATCAAGTAAGTCTGATTCTCAAAACTGCTGAATAGCCAGAAATACCAGTAAAGCCAGCAGGAATCAAAAGCTGCTCAATATTTTTGAATTCCTTTTAGTTCCTTTTGTTTTTGCTCTTACATAGGAAATCCCAGAAAATATTTTGCCATTTTACTGGATGCTATATATGGGCATAGAGATACCTACAGGCAAAGAGGAGGAATTGAAAGTTGTTCTATTTCATATTTAGAAGCTAATGCAGAAAAAGATCACGGAGAAAAATATGATATATAATCAGTGTCTAATGCCAGTGATTTAACAACAGAAGAACTTTCTTCTGCATCTCTTCACCTACTCCTAAAAACTCTTTGCAATCATTAGCTTAGGAATCTGGCTTAAGAGATCCACTTTTTAAAGACTATCAAAAATATGAAAAGGGGCATCCTCTTGCTGGATTACCACCATACATCAAGTCTTGAATCCATACAGAGGTGAAGCAGTCGGATACCTTTGCTCAAGCACAAACTAGAAAAAAAAAAAAAAAAAAAAAAAGTGTACAGAATTTGCTATTGCCAGCATTTGCAAAAACAAACACACACACACAAAAAAAAACAACAACAAAGCCTAACAAATGCCACCTTAAAGATGAACAAGCCCTAGGAAGGTTATCCACTCAAGAAAAAGACTTGCAAACAATTGCAGATCTGTATGTGTTCATACTAGGAGGTAAGCACTTCTGAAAAAGGCTCTGTTAATGTCCCTGCTCTTCAGAAAATTTAGGATGACTGTAGGATCAAATTGAGCATGGATGTTTGATCGTGGAGAGGATGATGTCCAATGTGAACAGGGCAGCAGGTGGTGAGATACTCAACAAGTGACTCTACTTGATTGTCTTTTTTCTTCTTAAAGGTAAGTTGCTTCTTTTCCCCAGAGCAAGGGGGGCAATTTGTTCGGAACACCTTTTCCTATAAACCTAGTCTGTGTGCAAGAACAGGGGGACACAAAACAGACAAAAAGGAAATAGAGCAAGTATGTGAGCAGAGAGTCAAATAGTGTCAGAGGTATAAGATCAGGCAAGTCCAGACTACAGAGCTAGGAAACTAAGAGATTCATTAGGTTTTCCTTGTATAATTGTATTATTTAAAACTTAGGCCTCGCCCAAGAAACTCAGCTGTCACTACGGTGAGGAGTCTGCCATATGACTTCCCCTCCAGACCTGCTCAGCGATATTCCAGATCATTACTACAGCTTGATCCTCACTACCTCAGCGCTGTTCACTCTGGCACCTAATCTACTCACTTATTAACAGCCACAAATCACAGGCCTGGATAGCCACTGGAAAACTGTTGGGTTCATACTATTACAAGTCAACAGAAAAAAAAAAAAAAAAAAAGTCTTTTCAAATGCAGACTGCTGTGGGAGGTGGTTAGAGAGAGACAGATGTTCAGCTAGCACTGCAGATGGGCTGGAAAATCCCACATCACTACTTCAAACCTTTCACCCTTTTCCTCTCCCAGGAGGACAGAAAACCTTTTTTTTTTTTAATCTTTATTTTTATTATTTTTTTTCCCCCTAATATGTGTGGACTTTGCCCTTGGATTTCAGGGAAAGGCTGGAAACTTGCTAGCCCCTTGATCTTTTCCCTGGGCAGCAACTAGATCAAGCTGCTCAGCTGTTAGTTATTTCCAGGTTAGTGTGCCTCACCCTAAAGTTTCTCCCACAAAACTGGAAAATGAAGCTAGTCTAGAAATGCTGATTCTTGTTACCTTTCCTTCTCCCACATGGACTCAATGACTTTATTCCACTCATTACACAGGCTTATCACTAGAACAACAAAGTGAATTTCAGCTTGGTAAGAAGGCAGTAGATGATAAGAGGCAAAGGTGAGATCTGCTCACTTACAAAAAGAAGATATGCAGGAGAAAGTTGGTTGATTCATGTGATAGGGAATTTTGTTGTCCCTCTGTGTCCTCAACCTAGGCTTGAATGGTCTTCCAGCACTGACTGCGCATCTGTCACTTGCTGCATGCTCCTTGCCAGACCATTTCTCAGCCTCATATAGCTCAAGGCCAGGAAACTGTTCACAAAAAATGTATGCTTTTAAATGATGTTTTGCACCATGATATATCATCCTTCTGAAAGACAGTTTCAATAGTGTTTAAGTATTTGTGAAGGTGACTGTAGTCACACTTCTTGCTACCCCACGTAACATACTCAACTGGAATGTCATAAACATTTCTCTGTCTCTGATGGGTATTTATTCCATTTTCTTTTTTTGCTGTTGTTAAAAATCATAGCAAGAGCCACAATACAATCTGCTAGAAAACAGGTACCTTTGCACTCTTGCTTTCATTCAAGATACGTGGACAAGTTGAATCATAAACCATGTCACAAAAGGTTCAAGGAAAACTGCATAAAAGTGATTGGAAAACTCCTTTCTGCAAACAGACACAGAACTGAGAAGGTCATCACAAGACCTCTTCAGTGTCTTTTTCTCTGTAAGTTTTCTTTCTGTGCATTTTAGCATTCTTTTGGGAGTTCATTACCATCATTATCTGCTCTTTGGGATGGCAACATTGTTCTGTACAGGCCAGGAGCACTTCAGGACCATCCCTAAGGACTTTAGAGGACAAGAATTTAAAAGGACGTTCTTCTGGCAGAATGAAGTACCTCAACTAAATATTCTGCTCATTCATCTTTAACTCATCTGCCCTAATTTCATTCTGAATCAGCTGCCTACAGACTGGATGATTGAAAGGATGTTGTTGTTTGCTTTCATGTCAGAATGACAACTATGGCATTTGGAAAAAAAAAATCACATCTATTTAATCTCTCTGGTTGGATACTGCTATTAAAGGCTATATTTATGCCTCAGATAAACTTCAGCAGCTCCATTGATGGGGTTTGCATCAATGAAATTACAGACTTTTACTAGGGTCACATTTCACCCATCTAATTCAGGTATTGTTTGTTTGTTTGTTGCTTTTCTGAGCAGTGTTTTAGCTACTGACTAATCTGATTTTTACGGTAACAGGTATGTCTTTGCTGACTAGTTTAACTCATGTAGTGGTTAAAGACTAATTTGATTGCTGAAGTTAGATTATATAACACATTGAAAAAGTTGAAAGGTTTAAACAGACAAAATATGAGACAAACTGAAGGTGAGTAGGTGGGATTCAGGCTGTGTTACTGGGGAAGCAAAAACATGTGGGTTGTCTTGGAGCATTAGTGCAGATGGAAGTGGTGAGTAAGAGCAAATAACGCTTGTTACACAGCTCACTATCAGGGATCATCCTGTCAGAAACTGAATGGAATAGAAGCTTTCTTTCTAGTTAGCTACTTACCAAAACTATTATTAGCTTTGTCCTCATTTTTTTCTTTTTCTTCTCCTAAGTCTTTTTGAGGAGTGGCTCGAACAGTTAATTGTGTGGGCTCTCTTCCTATCATCTGCCTGTTTGGGTTGGCTGCTGATAGGAATGTCTGCTCACATGAAGGCACATTGCTCTGAATGTGACAGACACCTACAAATACACTGTATGCAGGAACTTACCTAAAAAAAAATCCTGTGTTCTATATTATTAATACATTCAGTCCACTTATCTTTTTGTTAGGGAGCAAGTGTGAGTGTGCTTATTGTCCAGCTCTTTGGCAAGCCTTCTGCCACCTTCCTGCCTCCTCCAGCATGGAAAACTGTAATTCTAAAATAGGTCATTTTATTATAAAAATACATTTCCCAAGCAGCATTCCCCTGAGGCCCTTCATAATAAGAGTATCTTTTGAATTGGATAAATATTGTTCTGCTATTTCCCAGTATCAACTGCACATATTTGTATGATAATGGCCCAGCATGGTCTAGCTGGAAGCAACTTTCAAAGTACACCACTTAATACGGGAATATTTCCCAGGGAAGGCTTCTAGGCCTTATGATGGGATTATATCTGGCTGATTTTATTGCTCCACCAATTGTAAAAAGTGGCCCCATGACTCGAGGTTTGAATTGCTCCCCTGAAGTTAGCATATACACTGACCTCGGTCAGGAGGTAATGGCTACCCTCCTCACCAAAGTGAGGACCACCTCTGCGTTAGTTTGTATGTCTGATACAGGCAGGAGAAAGCTGATTGTCCTTTCCATTTCTTAGGCATCAAGCCTAAAAAATTAAGGCTGGATTCATTCCTGAGTGTCAAAGAGCACAAGCAGCTAAATTAACGAAGTTAATCCTGTAATCCTCGTTTGTTCGAACTTTCCTCTGCTTCTCCTGCTGGAGTTGCCTTACTTCTCAGGAAAAGAAGAAATAAGTTTTATTCCTCAGTCATATTTTGCACATCCTCATGCATTTCTAGCATTATCAGCCAAAACTATAAGCTGAATTCAGTTTTATGAATTTTATGTTCTTAGGTATGAAACATAGGAGAATATGCATTTGCAATTCATAGCCCTAATGCTTCTTGCATAAGCAGGACCACATGAAGAACAGGAAGGCAAGCAGGGGCCTGAAGGTTTGGTCACTTCCTCCTGCCACAACCACTGACTGGGGTGATCCTCAGAAATATCACTTACCCTTTCTGTGAAAATGTCTTTGGTGCTCTAACCAAGAATCGTCTAGTGTTATCACAGTTACGTTTATAATTGGAATACCTGTCCCCATGGATTGGGTGGAAGATAAGAAGATATTTTAGAGAGTATTGAAACAGAGGATCTTGTAAAGCTGTTGCTCAGCTTGAGTAGAAATCTGGGTTCTCATAAACTTATGCAGATATTTATAGCCTGCTCACTGGCTTTTAACAGATACTACCTAATTATTAACCTCAAGGGGAAGACTAACATTTTCTTTTAAATAAGTATGGAGATGCTGTGGTGTGCTGCAGTGTTAGAGAACTTTCAGATCTTGTTTTGAAGTACCAGACTTTCAGGGTGGAATAATTCTGTCAGCTTGTTTCCATACAGTTCTTCTTTCTGAAAAATGTTTTATCACATTACTTCTACCCCTTCCAATGCCACCCAGCATGCTTCTTATGTTGTATCATTTCCCTAATGACTCATCTCTAAAGCTAAGCCTATCAACTGTGAAGTCTTTCATGGAACTGATGCTTCAGAGAAAGGAGAGTGACATTAACAATAGGGGTTCTTTAGTTCCATCAAGAAGTTAAACAACAAACACTGATTATCCTTCAACCCTTTCTAGGTTAAGGGCTAGACAATCCCCACTAGCCAGATTATTTCTGGGAGAGCTGAGCGGGGAAGATTTACAGGACTTTTCTACCTCCTTATTCTCTGAGCTTGGGACCTGGTGATATCCCATTTATTCTCAGTGCACAAAGGCCACCCTAAAAGCTGCTGGCTTGTAGCTCTGGTAGCCTGAGAAAATTAGGAGTGCTAAAATGCAACAGGACCCTTGTCCACTTCATCTTTGCTGCACACTGCTATGGTAGATTTCCTATCTAGTCCATTACAGATTTACTCTGCTGCTCAACCCTGCTTTTGGAAATACTCCATGATGGGAGTCATGGGGCCCTACTGAAGGGGAGGTACCTTTCCAGGAGCAATTAGCAGACATGCTGTTTTTTGGGTTAAGATCACACTGGCAAAATAAGGACACACTAGAGGTAACGTATCAGTCCTTTGACTTCAAAATGTTGTAGTTTCTTTATGAAGGCAAAATGGCTACCCAAGAGTAGAAAATCAGTTTCGGTCAGTCTGGCTTTAGGTTAAAAGACTAACTGCTCACTGTCATCATCTGAGATAAGCCATTTCTTTTGACAGTAACTTTTTAAGACTAGTCTTAATGTAGCACTGTATTTGTGTTCTCTACTCATTCATGTTCTCTGTTTGAATCTGCTGTCTTTTTGCATGAACAGTAAAAAAATGCATAGCACCTTGCACAAGTCGCTTGTTTCATCTTTTTATCTTGAGATCCCTTTCATAAGCTGAGCTCTTTGCATATTAGCATCACTGGGGGGGAAAGCTTTCAACACTAGAATGCAATCTGGGATCCTGATCATGATAACAAATATTTTTCCAAAAGAAAAGAAAACTATGTATGGAAAATCATCCTCTTCTTCGTGACAAAATACCAATTGCATGATGATCTTGAAGAGCTGACGATCTCAATTACTGTCGATCTACAGCAGGATCTAAAAGTACAGGTGTCAAAGAGAGAATCCAGGTAAACATTGATTTTTTTTCAAGAGTCTAGAAACACCTGGTACAAGATTCTAGAAAAAACTTTTTAGCAGAAAAAAATAGGTCAGAAAAAAGGGCAGATAATGAGATCTTCTTTTCCAAAACTGAATGTTTCTTCACTACTTTATGCCTGTGATATGCATATTAGTGTTTTGCTCTGAGACAGTAAGGCCAGGTTACTTCTAACTTCAGGCTTTCTTCAAGCAGCCTTTCATACGGTTTACTTCAGTCTTAATTTATGCTTCAGTTGAACAAATGCGCTTCAATTGAACAAATACGTAGCTGTAGCTAACTGATCTACTTGCCAGTCTTGCCAGACTACCAGCCCTTTGGAACACACTAATCTTCCTCCAATTTGTGTGCATACATTAATGTATATGCACACAAACGAGTGTGTGTATGTACTCAGTATGCAACTTTTGATATTTTTGTATTTGTTTTATAGTATTTAACTATAAAGCAGCACTGGCATACAAATGTTAAATCTATAAATAGGATCAATATGGCATGTAATGGCACAATCTGCAGTACTGACTGCTCTCTGGGCTTCCTTGGCTCAGACATACTGGCTGCCAAATCACAACGCATGTGTTTCACACAGCAGTCTTGGCAGACACTTTACACACAGAAACCATATATATTAGTGCAGGTTCACCTGAGCTAGGCTGCTGCTAGCAGGTAATAAATCATCCAGAAAGAAAAGGAGAAGGGGAAGCAGGTAAACCCCATGGCATTTCTAAAGGTGTGCTTGTTATCATTAAACTGACTGCTAACTGGGGACATCTGTATGCGAAGAGCCTGGCAGAATGCTAACACTATAGCCTGTCCTCCCTCCTTACATCTCTTCACACTTTCGTACAATGTGCTGATGGACTCCTCTGGCCTGGCTTCGGAAATTCTGTGCCCAATGGGCAGGACCTATGATCAGTCCATGGACAATATGAATGATTTTATATCGAACAATACTACAACTTCCTGGATCAGAAGCTCATCAGACCACGGTTAAGATTCCTGTCTAACAATGGGCTTCATATCTTTTTTATAACCTTTTTGTTTGTCTCCCTCGTAGTGACTGTGAAGGTTGCCCAAGAGGGTGATGAGAACATCTCAGCTCAGAATACACTGTTAAAGATCCTTTTCTAAAAAAATTTCTTTTCCACTCCCTCAGGAAAACAGTTTCATCTCCAGAGCTAAACAGTGATATAGCTCAGCTGGGAAAATGAATTTTCATCATCTGCCAAATGACACAAACTTGGAGTCTCATCTGAGAGCTAGTCTCCACTGTGCTAGGCACTGTATGCACAGAAACCATCATGTTTGTTTGTGTCCCCCTTGATTAATCCCTTCTTGTCCTTCTAAGCGGACTGAGGGAGGAAAGTGGGCAAGCTCAGATAATGCCACATTTCACTATTTTACCATAGATATAATAAAATGAACATTTAAAGTAATGGATGTTGCTGACAATTACAAACATAGATATTAATAGATAGGGACTCTTGATCCTGGATCTTTTTTTTAAAAAAAAAAAAAAAAAAGAAAAAAGAATCTTTTATGTACGTCTGTTCGATATTGGCTATGGGAATAGCTTCCTTACCTGCTGATAAGTTTTGTAACGTAAGATCATGGAGTTAGAGATAGAGGGGAAAAAAAAGAATACAGTTTGTCCTCTGTGGACTTGCCTCATTGCTTAGACTGTAGCACCCTGTCAGAGGCTGCTAGAGTAATTCATTGCAATATTTGTGATTGTTGGCATTCTTCCCTCTACTTAATTATTTTTCCCACGTACACGTGTCCACTGCTGGCAAAGGACAAAGCAGGGGGCAAAATGCTATTATGCTGGTTCCTAATCTTTACTTTTTTGGTCTCCATCTTCACTGCTTTCTCTTTCACCCATACACTGCATGGAGTTGCAAGTGTCAGTGATGTGCTTTTCTCATATTTACTCAACAGCATGCTGACACCTCTGCATTTTCATATGTGCATGATTTACAAATGTGAATACTTAACCACTGCCTCCGAGAAACAAGTCACTCAACCTTAATAAGTGACTGATGTTCCATGATTAAAAAATTAAACAGTACAAGTCTTTGTTTCTATAGAACTGCTAATGAGTTCAAAGTCCATGTATACATGTATAATAAAAGATATATGTAGCTCTTTTCTGGTATTGCTGTTTGCAAAAGCAAACTGTGGTCAGATACACTCTCAAAAGCTTTTCCTACTGTAAGGTAATTTTAATTGATTCAGAACGTATCCAGACCTCCCCCCACAATTTTTTTTTAATAAATATTATCAGTCTTTACTTTTTCTGTCTCTTAAGAAGTTGATGTTTACCCAAATGAGCTGATGAATCCCCCCAAATAGGATCAGTTTAGACATCTTGTCACATAGTATAGGAGCTTACAGTCAGTGCATCCAATTTGGTTGGATGCATGGTTAATACATAAACAGTACTAGGTGACTTTTGGTAGATTTCTAATCTTTCATAATAATACTGAAGTATTACCAATACAATTTCCCATATTGATCATATTTTTGGCCAGTTATTCTATCCACATATGTGCAGAGGTCTAGACTGAGGAAAAGGCTGATGCCTCTGTCTTGGTTCTTCAGCTAAATTTTTCCAGAAGCCTAGTCAAGATGCTGTTCCACTTACTTCAAAAATAGTTGCATAGTTATTTTTTTTTTTTGCACAAATGAAACCTGCTTATAACCCTGCAAGATGTATCAAAGTTTTATCAGATATGAAATTGTTACATGTCACTAAATAACATTATTTACTAAATAATGTTATTTACTAAATAACATCAGCTATAAATCCAGGATTGCTGTTAAATCCACAATGGCAACAGATTCAGCCTATATGTCACCTCCGTCTTTAATATGGGTTTTATAAATTAAGAAATGATGCACATCTAGAAGAAGAGTCATGCAGGTTACAAAATTTTCCTCTGTCTGTAGCTGTTAGACTGCAAGCAGCTTGCTTTTACTCCAGCATCAGATTTCAGAAGCAAATCACACGCAGGATATTGTTCTTAGCATAATCAGCTTCTCCTTAGTTTCAACTGCATTTGATGGATGGTGTTTATGTTGTTAAAAAATAAAGGTGACACTAATGGTTGTAGGGCCTATTTGACAAATTTTACTACTGCCACCACATTTGCTAATGAAATCCAACCATCTGTAACCTAGAGCTTGTCACTCCTTGTTGAACACTCTGCAGCTGACAATGTAACTCTGAGACTCATACAAATACTATCTTCTGTCCAGCTTGGGCCTGTAGGATTAACTAACAGCCACTGTTCTTAGTGCTGTACTGACCCAGTGTGATCATCATAATGCAAAAAGAGATGATTTCTGGGACCAGTCACACTATGGAGAGAGGTGCATATTCTTCTAGTTGCAAAAGAAGTTAAAGAGCAGATGCAACCTTGAGAAGGAAAAGTACATATCAAAAAAAAATCAAAGAAGTTAGCCAAGTCTGGGAGAGAAAAAGAGTTTGAATGGATGGGTGAAGTTAACTGCCAGGTAATTTGGGGAAAATTTACAATTAAATGCCCAATAAACAAATTCTAAGATGCTGACACTAATGCGAACAGAATTCACTGCAGTTCTAAGGCTCACCGGGTTACTGTATTCAATCAGCTTTGATATCTTAGCTCAGTAATTATTTTTAGATTTTTTATGGGCACCTCACTCATCCATCATAGCTGATACCTACTGCAGTATTTTGTATAGACATATTTTCAGGGACTGGAAAAGCAAAACAAAAAATTTCTTTGCGGAATTTCAAGAAAGCCCCTGTACTAATACTTAAATCATCACCTGATCAAAATGAACATTTTCTAAATTCTAACACTCTGAATACATTACTTCAAAGGGCTAAACCCTGCTATATTTGTTCACACAAACAAATGTTAGTCATAGGAATCACTTCACTTACTTCATGGGATGGTGTACGTGTTCAGATAAGGTCATTAATTTTGCATACTGAAGCACCTCAAAGGAGGAAAAGAATGGAACAGTATTTAACCCTGGGACAGGACTTTTTTTTTTTTTTTTTTTTTTAACCTTACTATTTATATACAGCCTGTTCTTCATTATCTGCAAAAATATAGTTGCCTCTAACCTAAAACAATGTTTGCTGCTGACCTCCAATCCCCTGAAAGTACAGGCTTGTATGGTATTGTCACCAAGCTCCATACCAATGAATGTGGGACATGTTGGGAGACTATAAGGGGCATTTTTATGCCTTTGCTGTAAAAGGGCAAATATCCTGCTATTCTGTGCTGCAAAAGTACCACAATCGAACCCAGCGGGAGTTTTTCAGGCATTACATTTGTTTGCAGACTCAGAATTTCTTCATGAGGCTACCGGAAACAATTCTTGAAGTGTTATTAGCTGGGAAGTGCCTGACTCAGTGCTCTGCATGCTGCACTCAGCAAGCACACACAAAAACACCCGTACAACACCGTGTGACCTCTACCTTTCTTCTTACATCACCCTCCCTCGGCGTGCGCTGAGCTCTTAAGCAAGCTACAGTTGCCTTTACTAAGCAGATGTGATGTTACTAAGGAGTCTCCCCCAACCCTCAAAAAACCAGCAAAACACAGAAAACACAGCCAAAACAACACTTCAGAGAACATCTCCCACACCAGGCGTCTTCAGACTGTTATATCCATTCACAGCATTTCAGTCCCCTTTGGGGCTGCTACACGTTATCAGAGCACTTAACAATACCCTGTAAGAAACACCCGCCTCTGGCCCTTACTCTCAGACTCTGTACTTTCTGAAGAGAGCTATAAATCCAGGCATGAGCACACTTCAAAGTGAACAAAATTCAGAAAATTCAAGTTCAAGATTTGCAACGCAGTGACTATGCACGTATCAGCTTAGGCATCATACCAAGCAAGGGATTTACAGCTCTGTAGTGCAGGAAAGCAAATTTCTCTCCCACCATCACTCAGAAGCACAGCTGAATGAAAACAGCTACGAAACTCTCCTGTGTGCTTTCAGTTCTCAGTTTTTGTATTACCCAGTAGAACTTCTCGCCCACTAAACTTCAAATAACTTAAAGCTCACATGGACCAAATGCTACCAAAAAGACAATTTTATCATGGAGGTCTGAGGAAAAATTCAGTTGACTTGCAGAGGGAGAAATACCAGAGCTTGACCCTCATTACCAAGCTGTGAACACCCTGGAAGTAAAGTTATAGGAGTGGGAAAAAAAAAAAAAAGAAAAAAAAGAGAGAATAGAGAGATCCAAAGTTATGCATGTAGGAAATCTTAATTTAAACACCCCTTACAGGATTGGCAACCAACTTCTGAGAAAAGAGTGGATTGTAGGGAAATGCAGGGATCACTGCATGCGACTAACGGAATACAAGTTCCCACCGTGCAGTCGTGGGAAAGAAAAGTTCGTATCGTTGGGGGAATAGACAGGGGAATACTGAGCACGATGTTATTATCTCTGCACGTGACATTAATGGGAGCCTTCCTGGAATCCACTGTGCTGTGCCGGTGGCCACGCTTTGCAAGCGGCCACTTTGGGGGCCCAGAGAAGAGCAGATGGGCCTTTTTTCCTCTGGAGCATTTACATTCTTGGGAGAAACCGAAGGAGCTCGGTCTATTTATCTCATCAGAGACAACGTTAAGTGGCTATTTAATTACCGTCCTTAAATACTTGCACAGAGAGACTATCTGAAACTAGATAGCTATTTAATCTGACAGAAAAAGACATTACCAGATCCAGTAGCTGGAAGATGAAGTCAGAAAAGTTCAAATTGGAAGTGAGATGCAAACGTTTAGCTATGAGATTAACAATTGCAGCCAATTATCTGTGAAAGTAGTAAATTCCCAATCTTTTGAGGTCATTAAATCAAGACGGTGTGAAGAGGCTGGTGGGCCAGAGCCCACCTTTTGGACTTTTTGGGGAATAGTCTGTGTTTTATGTTATGCAAGAGCTTAGACTACAGGGCCATAACAATTCCTTACGACTCTGTGAGACCCACTAGCAGCACTGTTATCTTTGCCTGGGAAAAACAGAAAGAAGGATGAAAGAAAAACACATTAAGGGAGCCAAGACTTGTGGAGGGCACAAAAAAGTAGGTTAATCTGTGGACAGCAGACATGTTCACAGACTAAGAATGGGTAAGATCATCCAGAGTTTTGCCAATAATTTCAGCAGCAAAAAGAAAAGGCCTGTTAGGGATTTATGACCCCAAGCCAGGTTGCTCCAAGTGTCTCCAGCAAACTTGCTGCACAACTAACGGTGGTTAGAAGGGGTAAGCAGCATCAGGCAAGTCTTTAAGGTGTCATGTTATTTGGATGCAACTCAACAGCTTGGAAACCCAGCGGGTGAGCCTCCTGCTCTTGGCCCTGCACTCAGAGAGCAAATTTTGGGAGCCCTGGCATTAGGACCCCCAGCCCCTAGTACCTTGGCACATCAAGGCGTGCGCTCTGCTGACATCCACCCTGCAGGAACGGGCCGTGGGGGTCTCCCCTTCGCATGGAAACCCCCGGGGGGGACCAAAGGTGGGGTCGAGGGCTGGCCCTACCCGCGGGGGGGTCCCCCGCTCTGCACCACCGCGGGACTTGGCCGTGGCGACCTCTCCGCTGCCGTGGCGACCGCACCGCGCATCCCTCCCTCCCCGGGCCGGCCGGGCGGGGGTTTATTATTAATAATAATAATCCGTAGCCCCCCGGGCACCTGCCCTCGCACTGAGCCCGCTCCTCACCGGCTCCGTAAGGACTTGCCGGGGGGTGGAGGTGCTCCCGCTGCCCCCCAGCTCCCCCCCCCCCGCCCCTTACCTCCGCGGCGGCGCCCGGGAAGCTGCGGGCGCGCCGCCGCCGCGGGCAGGGATGACCTTGCGGAGAAATTCATCATCCGGGCAGGAAAACAAGCCCGTCCTCGGGGTGTGCGGCGGAGGGAGGGAAGGAGGGAGGGAGGGAAGAAAGAAGGGATGGAGAGAGGGAGGAGGGCTGCGCCGGGGTGCCCTCCCCGCCGCGGCGGCAGGGAGAGGCAACCCGGGCGGGCTCGCAAGAGGCACCGGGAGGCTCCGGGCCGCTCGGAGCTGCGGCGGTGGGAGGCGGGGAGCCGGGGAGCCAAGGACCCGGGCAGCGCTCCCCCCGGCGGCCGCCGGCGGAGCGGGGCAGCCCCGAGCCCCCGCCAGCCCGCCCCGGGCCCCCGGTTTCGGTGCAGGCATCCCCCGCGCCGAGCCCACCTCGGAGCCGCTCCCGGAGCAAAAACTACGTGCTCGGAGGGGGAAACCGCCTGCTCCTCCGCGGTACAAGAGCCACCAGACCTGCAGCACATCGGGAGGAAATCCGCCGGTCCCATCCAGCCCTCCTCCGTGTGTCGCTTAGCTTAGCTATCCAGGCACCCGACGAGCCATCATCCAAATTTGCGTGGGGCATTGCAGCGGATGCAAATGGTGATGGGCTCCTGTCACGCGTTCAGTTCGGGCTGCTTGCTGCTTTTGAGACGGAAATCTGGCTTCCGCTATGAAGCTGGCCGGCCTGCCTGCGGCTAGCCATCAGAAAAATAGATCCCCGCAAAAATAGCAGCAACAGAAGTGCTTTGCGTTAGGACTCACACTTGTCTGGAAAGCTTTGATCTAATTGCAGTGCATTCCCACCAGCGAGGAATTTTATCTGCTGCAATCACAGGAAATGGTTCTGCAGTGCCAGGAGGTTCAAGTAAAGTACAGGTTTCCAACCAGGAAGATTCCAACTCCTCTACTTTACTTAATAGGCATATAGGAACAAGGTTTCCAAAACCATAGGACAAGCTGCAAGGAGAACTCCTGTTCTCACCCTGGCTTTGCAATCTGGAAAAGATTGGGAAACAGAAAGAACAGTGGACTAGAGGACCTAACAAATCATCTTTTTTTTTTTTTTTTTTTTTTTTTTTTTTTTTTAAATCTCTTATCATCAAAAACATCAATAAATCATGTCCTCACAATCCATGTTAGTGGATCCGTATTTTATTTACTGTTCTGCAAAACACCCTCAGGCTCAGTTACTGATCCTAAATCTCTTTGACTCATGAGTTAAGTGATCATTGGTGGATCATGAAACTCTTCTCATGTCTCCTACCATGGTATATGCAATTTCTTCCCCAACACTGGCCAGTGAGATCAGCACATATGTAGTATCAATGCTTGAATGTGGCTGATTTTTTCTGTGATTAAATAAAGAGAGATTTTCAATAATCACCGACAATAGCTGCTTCCTTACCTGTGCCAAAATCGTAACAGTACTTTTAAGAACTTAAACATTCAAACACTGGGGAATCTCACTGGAGGGAGAGAGTGAGGAAAGCATCAGACTTTATCAGGAAAGGCAAAGATGAACAGCATTAACAACCGGGGTTTCCTGGTAGTTCAAATCTACTTTGCTGTCTTTACAATCTCACTTCTTTTTTGGTGCTTTGGAAGACTTGTATAGAGACTAGTCTTCACCCTGGTCATGTCTGAGTCAGGAATTCAAGGTCAGGCTAGCCAACTCCTCTTCATTATTCTCCAAAAGGAACTATTTTTTACAGAAGCACTGCCAGACTTCCTAGAATTAATCCCACTACCATTAACATTACTACAGTGCAGCTTCCACTTTTGTGTTAAAAAAGAAGAAAGACTGGATGAATCAATTTCCTTTGTCAGCAATTGTGCTTTTATGAAGAGGTAGCTATAGACACTTAACAGACCTTGCTGCTATGAGGACTTCCCTGGACTTCAGTTATTATAGTTTTCCTAAACTTTGCTAGACAGAAGGTTCCTTATCTAGATTCTTGAGACTCCTTAGCCCAAGATACTAAAATCTCAGTCTTGGCACTCAGTTAACCAATTAACTCAGATAATTCTGTAAACTTGTGTCATCGGATCCAGGTTTTCCTTTCTGCATCTTTCTCCCCAGTTCCAAATCCCCCAAATAATATCTCTAGTCCCTTCTACAGCAACTTTTCCTGCCCCGGAAGATATAAGACACTGTGGAAAGGTGAGATTCAGGTTTGTCACCTGGCAGTCCTTACATGACTCTGGCACTATTTACAAAGGAAGGAATTTCAGTTGTTTTAGTATTTATAGCTAATACATTTGACTTCTTTGGAAATCAACTTCAGAATTAATTGAAATGGAAACATAGTAGGATTTTCAAAGGCATGCAAGACATGCAGCTGACTGGATGGTCAACCTGAAAGCCTTGAAAGTCACAGCAGTAAGAGCCATACAGCTTCAGCTGGAAAGGCTGGGAAGACTTTCTACAGGCTACTGCACCCTTCCTGTTTTAGGGTTGTCAAGCACCTTCAGAGCAGGTAGAGAAACCCTGCCAGAAAAGAGCAACTGTAATTCTGAGGACAAAAATAGTTGACTAGGAATCTTTCTTTGCTCTAAGCCTCTTCATGCTGATGCGCTTGAAAACTAGTGCCTAAATGTTTTCCTGCTGAGTTCAGATAAACATTTCTCTCTTTATGTCTGTGCAGCATTACTGAAAATTCCTTTGCTGCTCTTAGTGGTCATGACTGAGCTCTGGGTCTGATGGCAAGAAAATCAAAGAGGAATGAAGCAGTAATATGACTGAAATACAGCTCAATTAGTAATCTCTTTGCCATGCCCAGTAGGGCACAAGTGTTTCATTTCTGAATGCATTGATGCCTCTGGAAAGCTGAGTAGAGGCATCACGAGATTTGGATCATTGCAGGAATTGGTTAAGGTGACAAAGTGCACACATGCACAAAGGGCATGGCCGCTTTATTTACATAGTCTTCTAATGTACATGTTTTGTCTCCTACCTCTCTTTACTGAATCCTAGCCTACCACAGAATGGTTTCATTTGGTACCCCATGCGATATTAATATTAAATATCTTTAAACCATCTTCTAAAGCCAGCTATGAGCCCTGTACTCCACTAGCTTCTGTACTGATATGCTAAGGAGGCCATCATATGTCAACATATCAATGCATCACCGTATCAGTACAAACCAGATATTGAGATGAATATGCTGGTCTACCAGAATTTTTACCTCATTTGCTTAATCACCTGTGAGTCACGGCCAATATTTTACAATTTTTCCCCATCCTTTTGTCTGCTTCAATCTCCAGCTATAAATATTTGTTTTATGTTAATTTCTTGTAGGTGTTAATGTAGAGAAGCATTCATACTGAGGGCAGCACACAGACATTTGCATAGTTTTAAGCACTGTGCTTAGCACTTACTGAAGTCAATGGAACATGCTTAAAAATAAATGTGTACATAGGTCTCTATAATATCAAGACTGATACAGAATTAAACCTCTCTAACTTGCTAATGTTTAACTGTAGAGGAATTGTTTTCTGATATGTATTAGGCCAGAGCTCAGGGCAATAGGATGATGGATTTTCAAGGTGCTGCCAAAATACAAGTAATCATCAGAAATGACAACCGCACTTCTACAGTGCCTTCGAAGACTCCTGTAGATTGCTTTAATATTTTTTGACAGGCTGGAAAGAACATCATTTTAAAACTATATCACCATCTTGCTAAAGAAAGTTCTTTCCTGGAGCTGAAAAAATAGAGCTGATGACTATTTAAAATGAGAAGCACCACGACATGTGGAGAAGATTTGCAGTTGCCCTAAGCTAGCATATTTTCATTTACTTCAGTAGCAATACAGAGATTTACATTGGTATAGATTCGCCCTGTTGCTTTTTGCACTCCTTATACCATATCCCTTAATATATTTTCAATTTTAATGACATTGATACTGAATATAAATTCTGTAGAAGCAGTTTTTACATGGCATATTTCATGTTTCATGTCTTCTTCATGAAAAAGAGCTATAAATACTTCAAAAAAGTAAATAAAACAGCTTTTATAGGCAAAACAACTGATGACTGGGCTGAGAAGAGCAATGAAGAGCAAACTCGCTAATACAATCATTTAACATTTGTAGTTTTGTGAATGCATTTACACTTTCATTTCTCATTAAAAAATATTGAAGGACTGAATGAACATGCTTATTTTGGACTGGGAACCAAGCCACAAAAGATATAATCCTCTGGTATGATAGCTGCATTAAGTAGCTGTACAACTAGAGACAAACATATCAGCGAAGAAACATACACAAGGTGACGTGATGTGTGTGTTTTGTGATCACGCACTTCCAGTACAACCAACAGAGCAGAGCAAACAGTAATTCCATGTTACACAGCATCTCTGTCTCCCGTTACCTCTCACATACCTAATGGGCTGTACTGGGCATCTCATAAATGGATGCTCTGTTCAGCCAGAGCAATAACACTCCTGGATCATTAGATTGGCTCTGATGACACTATGACTAGAGAGATAAGGATTTCTTGGTCATATTTCCTCTAAGACTGTGTTCTTTTAACATTATAGTCTACATAAATATAGATATATACAAAAAAGGAATATAAAGAGCGAATAATATACCATTGTGAGTGAATGGATGTTTTTCAATTTCATGGTGGTTCCAAGGCACTAGAAATCCATATGCTAGTTGCAATACCTCAGACAGCTGTGTCAAATTTCACTTGCAGATATGTAGATGTGAGTTTCTACAGCATTATGAAAATGTCCTTGACATTTACCATGCACAGTTTTTGCTTGACAGTTTTTGTTTCAGAGTGTGCTGTGAACATCCTAGCCCTCATGGGGAACTTCAGCTACAGAAATACCTACAAGAAGGACAACACAGCAGGGCATAAGCAATCCAGGATGTTCCTAAAGTGCATCAATGACAACCTCCTCACCCAAGTGATAGAGGAGCCAATGAAGAGAGGTGTTCCACTGGATCTCGTACTCATCACTAATGAGGGGCTCATTGGGTATGTGAAGGCCAAAGGCAGTGGCTAAGAGATAGTGGAGATGGGGATCCTGAAGAAAAGGAGGAGGTTATAAAGTAAGCTCATAGGGGCCTCTTCATAGGCCTCAGGGGAACTGCTGCTGTGTGCCTGGAGCACCTTCTACACTCCTTCTGCATTGACCTGGGTGTCTGCAGGGATCTTTATCACTCATCACTCTCTGAGCTGCTGTTGTGCAGAAGGTGCTTTATTATTATTTTTTTTCCCTCTCTCTTCTTTTTTTTTTTTTCCATCTTTCTTAAATCTGTTATCACAGAGGCACATACAACATCACTTATTGGCTTGGCTCTGGCCAGAGATGGGTCCTTTTTAGAACTGGTCAAATCTGTCCCTCATCTAACATGGGGCAGCTTCTGGACTCTTCTCACAGAGGCCACCCCGCATCCCCCCATAAAAAATCTTACCATATAAACCCAATACACCAGTTTACACAATTTTCCTGACTGCTCTTAAGCCTGTTGCAAGAAAACATGAGAGATTTCATCAGCCATAAGATGGGGATGAGGTCTGCCACTCCTGCAACCCTCCTACTATCAAACCCTTGCCACATAAACCCAATACCTTCACCTCATTATTTAAGTAACAAGACCAGCTTTCAGGAATCTCAGGCCCCAGAGAGCAAGAGGAAAATCTGGAGCAAAGAAGATGTACTCATTGTGGAAGAGATTTAGGTCAGGGATTACTTAAGCAAATTGGACATCCATGAGTCCTGATGGTATACACCCATGAGTGCTGAGGGAGTTGGCAGATGTACCTGTGAGGCAACTCTTTATAATCTTTGCTTGATCATGGAAACTGGGAGAAGTGCCTGGAGACTGGAGGAAAGCAAATTTCACTCCTATCTTCAGAAGGGCAAGAAGGAGGAAAACTACAGGCCAGTCAGCCTCACCTTGATCCCTGGGAAGGGGGTGCAGCAGCTAGTCCTGAAAAACATTTCCAGGCACATGAATGACAAGAAAATCATCAGGAGTAATCAGCATTTGAAATTGGAAACTTTTGGTTGATGCGTTGTAATAATTATATTTTCCCCCTTAGTGTCTCCATAGTACATTTGGGTATGATTAATTTCACCATCTCCTATTCCCATTTCACACATATTCTATTTATTCATTACTGTGATTCTAAATGTGAAACAAGCCACGCACAACAAACAAACAAACAAAAGAAAACCACACACACACAAACAACTTCCCCCATCCGCCCCCCGCCTTCTCAACAAATTAAAACAACCATTTGATGAGTCAGTAATTTATGCTATTTACCTCCTTTTATGTCAACAAAACTGAGATCTGGAACAACACATAATCATAATGATTATAGGCATAATGAGCTGATTTATTACGTACTCACCACATGGTATTCTGGTGCATATTCAACAGTAATGATGTCAAATAACACAACCAGAAAACCTATTTGCTCAGATAACCACTGCCTACTGTGAACAATAAATTAAGCTAATGGGGTACCAGACACATGGGGGCTCTGGATTCAGAGCCCTGTCTCCAGTTAAGCTATGTTGACTGTATGTATCTACCAAATGTTTTTGGTATCTTCACAAGTTCAGGAAATAAGAAAATAAGTCTGAGTTTCTTTTAAGGATTGGTTGTGAGTGTTGCAGGTAAATGTAAATCAAACCTAAATTCTTTTCCCAATGCAGTTCTGTGAGGCTGGACTGCTATATGGCTTGCACATTTGTACAGATTTTAAGAACCTATTTGTTCTAATTGCAAGTCTAGTTCTGCCAATGTCCTTGGATGTCATCGGCTGGCTGTGTAAGATGTTATTCCAGAGGGAAACATCCTTTGGCAGGGCTACTGCAGCCATTTTTATGTTTTCACATTTTGTCACACAAGACAGGATCTTCTCCTCATGCTACCAAAAGAATCCTCTCCTGGACAACCACCAAGACTGTTTATGTCTCACTGTTGCTTTCCTTATAACATGGAGTTTTAAGCTGATTCATACAATAGGGGAGATGAAATGCAGATATAATAGAATTGGCAAGGTGAGTAGATAAAAGATGGATAGGTGTAAGCATGGAGAATAAATACCAAGAACAGCAAGGAGTGCAGACGAAAAGAACCGAGGAGAAACAGAATTTGTTTAAATGTAAAGAATATGATATAACAAACAACTATGTACAATGTATCTCAGTCTAGAACCAGCTCCCTGAAAAGATAAAAAAAAAAAAAAAAAAAAGTCTGGAATTAAATCACCTGTCAATATGATCTCTAAACACATCAATACTGCCCTGAAACAGAAAGCTTTACATTCAGTCAAGACAGTTGATAAAATGAAAACGTGGTTGTTCCTGTTTCTACTATGTATTCACTAATTCTAACCAGAATCCTACCAACATGCGGTATCAACGTATTATGATACAATGATACTGTGATGTATTTCTGCATTGCGAAGTGACATTCTTGTGTCATCTTTAAATTTGCCTGTGCACCCATTATTCTTGAATTATTAAAAAAAAATCTGATTTACTTTCCCTTGGCCATTCTTTGTGTTGTTGTATCTATCATCATCATCTATCTATTATGTTATTTTATCTAAAATATAGAAGTCCAATGTTTCCTTTTTTTTTTTTTTTTTTTTTTTTGCCTTTTCATGCCCCTATTGCACCTCCTGCTCAGCCACATGTCTAATAAAATTTAGATCCTCTATTTATCTAAATAAATAGGGACAAAATCTTTTGCTAAGAAAGCTCAGTTGTAGCTCAAATGCAGCTCAGTGTAGATCCTTCTAGAAGCTGAGGTTGCTCTTTTCGAAAAGTTGACTTTGCTTTTATTTTTTCTCTTTCTCTTAACACAGAAGTAATTATCTCCATTCAATCAAACCAACTACTTTTACATTTCCTCAATTTGCAGTAAGTCAGACCTTTTCTTCTGCTTTTCAGGATTATTTTATGTTAAAGCCTCCGTGCATGCTGTAAACAGCTCAGTCCATTCACACTGGACACTCTCATGTGCAGCAGGCTGGCCAAATGACCTCACTGCACCTTCCCCATGGACTCCACCAGAACAGTGCTCACGAAGGAGTTTACACCAGTTTAGTTTCACTTGAATGGACAAGGTTTGCCTGGGAGTTTCTCCTTCCCTCTTTGGCCTTATAACTTTCTGCAAGGCTGATTTTTCCACTGTTTCCTAGTTGCTGCCCCCTTAAAGTATTTTCTTGCTGCAGGCAGCATCCAAACTCTGTCACTGACACCAAAGAGTTAGACATGACCTGTTCAAGCCAGGACTGTCCTGGTTCCTCTGGGGTACATGCAGGACCCGTTCCGTGTGATTCCAGCCCTCTGTGTCCTGCAAACCTATGGAAAGCATTTTGAGATAGATTTTCTGCAGTAATAATCATCAATGTTCCCTGTGTAAATTCTAGCTAAAAACATATCCATTTTGGTTTGGGTGAATGCATTAAGAATATCAATATGGTTGTAAGGTGCTTTACCTGCATATTCTTAAAATATCTATTTTTTTCCTTTGGAATCTGGGGCGTCTCTCCACAAAAAGAGCTAGTCAAGGTTTTGTGAGTCATGGGCAGCCTTGCAAGATACATCTCACAGTTGCAGAGCAAGAAGGTATTTTCCAGCTGTTTCTAAGGAAATGCATGGGTACCAAGAATTGTCTTTGGGTTCAATATGACTAACACTGAAGTTTCTAGGTGGTTTCTTACTGATTTCAATGGATGAGGCAAAAATAAAGGAGTAAGCCACAGACAGCAGATGAGCCAGTGAGCTTACAAATGGTTACTGTCCTTTTGAAGCCAACATCCCTTAAAATAATTTCAGAAGAGCTTGTCTTTGAGTTCAAAAATCTTCAGAATTCTAGAAAACAGGGAAAAGAATCAGGGAGAATTAACTAAAAATAATTCTAATTATTTTATATTATCTTGCCTGCTGATAACATATTTGAGTGGTGTTCAGCATAGGAAAAAAATAAGGCATTTTTCCATCCACATCTAATGGGAGCTTAATGACACATTGCTTTGTGTCAGAACCTTTGATTAACTATCACCATTCTGAACTCAAAAGTTGGTGGTCTGTGATCTTATCTCAGCTCTAGAAAGCTGATAAACTCAAAATTACTAAGACTGCTTATTTCTTCTTTTTGGTATATTCCTCCAGAGTTCAGAGCCAAGAAAATACAGGTATACATTATCAGTAGTCACAACCACACATCCTTAGCTATGGCCACATGCGCTAGATTTCACATTACTATGTAGAAGTCTTGGTGTAACTTTCAATCATTCTGGGACTTGTAACTTTTGTTACAAATATGTAACAAAAAGTATTTGAATATTTGAAATATTTGAAAAATATTCAGAATGAATGAATGTGAATTTTGTTCAATTTGCAAAGCTAAACTTCAATCCAGAGGCTCCTGAGACTACTTGCGTACTAGATGAAGTAGCACAACTATACATATCAATTATGTGTAGTTAAAGAGCATTAAGATCAATGCCATGACATTTCACTGCTTTTGTGCTGTAGAGTTTTCCCTTTATATGAAAGATCAGGATAGGCTTTTTTGGTTGGGCTTAAGTTCTACTGTGGGAAGATTGGAACAACAACAACATCAAAAGATAGAAAACCACTTCTTTCCAATATAAAATACACGTAAAGACATTCAAGACAAGTCAAAATGAGGTGCTCACAGTAGGATCTCCTCTTTGTTCCACATCAGGAACAAATTACAAAACTCTTGCAAGCTTAAGTAACCTTACGTAACTAAGCTGCATGTTGCTGTTGACATACTGGAGGGAAGGGATGCCATCCAGAGGGACCTGAACAGATTTGAAAGGTGGGTCTCTGCAAGCCTTATGAAGTTTCACAAGGCGAAGTGACCTACAGACAACTGAACTGTTCAAGGCCAGGTTGGATGAGGCTTTGAGCAACCTGGTCTGGTGGAAAGTGTCCCTGACCATGGCAGATGAAACTAGCTGACTTTCAAAGATCCCTTCCAACCTAAACCATTTGATGATGATGATAAACCTTTCCTCTTCCAATTCTGTCTCAACATGTCATATGCCTGTGTGAGCCCAGACACCTCCTCTGTCTTTTCCTCCAACAGTGGGTAGAGTATTTTACATATTCTATTAGGAAAGACGTTTTAACTTTTTTTTTTTTTTTTTTGTAAGCTTTTCTCAACAGATGTTAATCTCATCTGACCATGAATGCAAATGCGCATTATAGTGAGGATTACCAGATAAAATTGTTGTAAGAATCACAACGTCTCTCTTCTTTCAGATAGCACAGGTAGGAAAATTTTCTTACTGAAAGTCAGTTGAGCATTTCAGACATATTTGGGATAACAAAAAGTGCATTTCACAGTTGGCTCTGTGAAATAAATTCAGGCACTAAATCTGACCAAATGACTTCAGTTTCTTTTCCCACAGTATAAGAGTAAGACAGCAGATATTAATTCTCAGAATGTACATGAGAAAAAATAAAACATGGGTGAATTTTGTTATATCAATATCCAGGAAACATTACAAATATTAGTCAAAATAGTTCATGTAATTATTATCATCCCAATGCTTAGGTACTAATAGTAGTGAAAGCTCAAAAATTTTTAGAAACAGACACTATTTTAGAGAAGACTGTGTCTAAAATACATGACCGTAGATCCACCTTTTGTTTACTCTCTTACTTTTATTATTTGCCACTGTTCCTAGTTGAATATTTAGTACTACTATGTGTAGCTAAAGGGTGTTAAGATCAATGCTGAGTGCATAGACGAAAGCATTAAATAGCACTTACTGTCAACATCAACAATGCTGAACCACCTGCACATAAAGAGCAAAAACAAATCAAAACCAATCCTCTCTCCTCCCTCACACCCCCAAAAATATAACAGAGAGAAAACACCCAGATTACTAACTGAAAGGCTGGATATTCTCATTGAAAAACAGTGTTGAATTTCTTTGCTAAGCTTGCAATGGACATACCCAGAGGTATGATTCCAAGAGCTGACAAAGAGGACTCTGTCTAGATTTGCTTTTTCAGACCTAGCATTGGGCTCACCCTTATGAGTCTCCACTGGAACACATTTCCCCACTCTCCCACTGGGAATGACCTCAAGCCTCATGTGATGGCATCTTTCACCCTCCCATCTTTTCCATAATTGTGCTAAATGTTTCTGAGCCAGCTGCCAGTTTTTCTTAGAGGGCATATTGACTGGGTGACTACAAAACCTGAAGCCTGGGGCTAATCCTGCCTTCCTGCTCATCATCAGATTCAGATGGTGTGAGGTCCTGGATGGGGTCACTGAGTGTGATGCCAAAGCTGAGGGAGAATAAAGCAAACCAAAGTCCTCTTTCCTCTACTACTTCCATACTATAGATGAAAAACAGCAAAGCTCTCAGCCATTATGGTCAATGTTTTCTGTGGGTATATACACAAACAAACACAATGAGATATATCCTTCTAGGCAAAGGCTAGCATAAAAGCTAACTTTTAATGCTGCATGAGTGCTTTCTTCAAAGGAGCTGGACCTCCCCTTTTAATTATTTAATTATTATTATTATTTTAATATTTAATATTTAGTCCTCCTAACATAATCATGTTGGATTTAAATGAGAGAATTGTACTTATTTATTTATTTTCTGAGCCAGGCTCTTAATCAAAATGAGGCCTACTGGTTATACTGCAAGAAGAAATCATTGTCAGTAAGCTGAAATCAATGGATTTTTGGCAATTTATAAGAATTTATAAGAATCTGCCTTTAGCAATAGATAAAGACTTAAAGCTGATCTAAAATGCCCAGTAAGACACAGAAATCTTCAGCAGTCATAAAGCTGTCATAATGGGTTAAGTGGGCAATCTGGTGATTTAGAATGAGGCAGCATTGCCAGGTACAGCACATGCTTCAAAAAGCCCTGAGATACAAAGCAAATGGCTTCAGCTTCAAGTAGTCATAAAACTGGCCCTCCTTTTGCTGGGTATTGAGAGCTGCAAAGACTCTGAGAATGAGGTAGTGACATGAGGCAGCCTGGATCCCAGGAAGACACACTGAAGTTCAGACAGAAAAAAAAGAAAGGTTTCTGAATGCTAAAAAATAACTTGAAATTTTAACTCTCTCTTGGTGTTGACTCTTTAGAATACATGGAAAAAGAATGTTTCTTACTTCCAGCAAAATAGGGTACTTTAATGTCACTAGAATAATAATAAAAAAATAATAAAATTTATAGGGGTCTTTTTCTATCAGCTCTTTGTCCGCATATAAATCACTTTTACTTGTTACGGGGGAATAAAAGCATAAATATGACTTGACATTCTTATCACCTACTCAGTCCTCAGCCAGAAGATTTATTGCATTGTTCTCTGGGAAACATTCTGTAGTTAAGGGACTCATAGAGAGAAAGTCAGCTTACCATACGTACATATATGAGAGACGTAAGTGAAGCTATAGCCATCTCCATAAAGCTACAGTATATTAACTACCAGATTGCAAAGGGTGGCTAAGACTCTGCTATTAGTCACTTTACTTTGACATGACTATCATACAACCCATATTCTCCACAGAAGATTATCATGTTTGAGAGGCTCATGGCCATTTAAATTTGCTAGAGAATGGTTTACTATTCAAAACCATTTTTTTTTAAGGCAGTGAATTCTTTGCTGAAATAATATCATCAACCTAACTGAAAGAAATGATTTATATTTCGTAAATGTTATTTGCACCCACAATCATTTCAGATTTCCTCCAATTCCTTTTAACTCACATGTATATGCGGAAGTACTCTGTTCCAGGAGACACCAATACCCTGTTTCAGTAGGCATCAGTGCGATTTTTTCCATGGGGATGTCCCCAGATCTATCAGATCTTGCAGTTACTTCACATTTTTTCCTGCTTTTCTTTGGAAAGAGCTACATTGTTTATTGGAAAAGCAGTCCGTAAACTCTCTTCAGCACAGGAAATTTGGTTGAGCCTAGTCTTTAAGTGGATTGTGCTAATGGACAAAAAGGCTGAAGCCTGTAACAGATGGTGTACAGCAATTTTGGCAATATAGTCAATAACAGTCTCATATGTTGCGGGTCCTCTAGAAGAACCTCTGCGCCCGTGTAACTTGTCTTGAACCCAACACAACATCAACCTTTAACATAGACAAAGATAAACAATAACTTCAGTAATTACTGAAGATGGTAAAGAAGATCAGCAAATATCTTTTAAAGTAAATCTTAACGGGATTAACTTCCACTAAGATGAATGAGTTTGCATTTGATACTAACGGCAACATGGTTATCTACCTGTACACATAAACAATTTTCTATTGTGCATATACATGCAAAGAATTCATATTGCCAAGAGGAAAAAAATGTAAAAAAAAATAAATTGATATTAGTCGAAGAGCAGTATGAAAAGTCACATTGGCATAGACACATATGGAGAAAACCTACTTCTGAACCTGTTCACATGATTCAACCCCTCTCTATTTTATTTTATTTTGAGCCAGATGAATTCTTTCGTCCTGGAATAAATGACAGAATGTTTGGAAATTTGACAAATGAGCCTTGGTTTAATCAAACAAGACTGAAGGTTAATCCTTCCCAACAGGAATTGCCATCCCCAGGTCTGTGGAAGAAAAAAGGTACTTGTGCTTCACCTCAGCTGCTTCCATGCCCAGTGACATGCTTAAAGCCATCTTCATTGTGATTTTAATAAAAAGCTCTAAAGCCTATCTTTTCTTTTAAAGTTCTGTGATGTTCCTCCTCTTTTCAGCCTAGGTTGCCTTACTCTTTCTCAGTGCATTCTCATGAGGTGATTTTGACAATCTTCTGCTCTACGAGCAGGCATCACTGCCACAGCAAGACGATGCTGACGAGAAGAGCTTCCTATTTCGCCTGCTTTCTCAGGAATGCAGCCTTCTGAAGCATCTCAGCCTGTACTTAAGTACAGCACATCCTGTTCTTTCTTTTAACCACTGGTGACTTTTAAACAACACTGCCCATGAGTTTACACACATCCACCACTAGCTAGATAATTCAATGGCTGTTCAGGGATATATTGGAAAGATTCAATTAGTCCTTGAAGAAGTGTGTATTAATGAAGCGTGTCTATCTATGAAAGTGCTGTAATAGGCAGCAGGAGAATTGTTGTGAATTCTGCCAAGGGCAAAGGGTACAATTTATACCACTAACAGGGGATATCACTCACAATTAGAAGAATAAATTGGATATTACCAATGTACTGAATGGCTCTCTTGAAATAGAGGTAGGGAAGAAAAAGGAAAATCTCAATTGCAATAAAGAATCTATCAAAGAGTTTGAGGCTTTTTATTAAAAACTGTAATCAAAGATAGATCCCATTGTGCTCTCAGTCTAGGTTAATGGTTGGCAATACTTCTCTGATCTCAACAGCAGTGCTAAGGAGGGACTCAGCTTCAGCTGAGCACAGTCAGAGGCAGATTCTTTTTAGTCTCACTTAAGAGGCAGATTCTTTTTAGTCTCATTTACTTATATTAAGAGAAATGTGGACTCAAGAAAAAAAAAAAAAACAACTATTTATGTACTGAGGTTGATGAGAAAAGGCTAGATAAATGAAAGCGATATTCCCTCCTGTGTTCATTTGTATTGCACAACTGCACAGGTTAACCATTCCACCTTCAGAGGCAAATCCCCATGGATTTGAGTCACAGTAGGGCACAGGGGAATTTGCATGTGCTTGCCTGTTTGCTGTATGACTGCCATTAAGGGCATGGTGGTGCTGATCAGAACTTCTGTTAGATGACAAGCATCTTGACATACATACCCTATAGCCTTGGTTACAAATTACTGGGTCAAGTCATTAGCACCCAACTGGGCTTCCTCAGCAAGGCCAGCCTTTCAGAAATGCAAGGTTTCTCCTTCAGTTTGGGAGGTTTCTTCCTCTGGCCCCCACAAACAGTATCTTGCTGTCAAAAACTGGGATCCAGCGTGCCTTCTCCCTGCTCAGCAATGCTTTTCCCAGGGTCAGGAGCAGGTCCTAGGACCAGACATTTCAAACAGTGTCCTGAATCATGCTGTACCTCATTTTTCAAAGAAAACAGCACAGATGACCTAAACTTGGACAAAGCGTCTGTGAGAATTTGACACCTTTATAAAATTAGGCTAGATATATTGCTCTTTGCAAAATTGGCTAAAGTTGAGATTCGTATTTCTTTAAAGTTTTTTAACTGCTTGGCTCAGGCTACCCTTGCGTAAAGCAAGAGCATCTTAGGGAAAGAAGGTGCAGGAAGACACATCCCATGCTAGGAAGAGATAAAACAAAGTCTATTCCTCTCTGAAAGTCACTGAGAGTTGTGTAATATTCTAGAGGAAACAGAACTGAGTCCCTTTTTAAAAAAATAAATAATAAAACAAAATAGCTCCCACCCTCTAAAAAATAGCAAACCACTAGAAACGTCTCACAAAAAATCTATGGCATGTACAGTTTTCAAATATTTAATCTTCTGGCAAATACCATACATCCAAATGTGCTCCTAGTGAGGCTCCTCAATGCAGTCACTTATTTGTGTTCAAGAAAATGTTGGACCTGTACGTGGGAAATAAGCTGGATACATTTACATGGGCATTTCTAACAAATAGCTCCTTGCATGGGCTATGACTTAATAGCCAGCCTTATCTAACTGACTCTTCAGAAGTTAAAGAAAATTGTGAAGTGAATTGAGACAAATGAGTTAATTTCGAGTCTCTTGAACCAGAGAGATGCAGTGTATTTGAGGACTAATCAACACGTTGCTTTTCCATGTAAGTCAGCAATGTGTGGATTTTTCTTGTGCTGCATGTGTTGTTTACTGACTCGTTTTAATCTTGTTTCCATAGAGGAGAGCAATATGCTTGCTTTCCATAGCCACAGAGCTCAGGCTTTGTCCAGTCTCCTCCGGGACGTTTCCCCTGGGAGCCTCATGCAGGAAGAATTTCCCTGCCTGTATGATGCAGGAGCAAGGACAGCCTTTCCAGAAACATAAAACAAAGACACAGAGGGAATTCAGCGAAGAAAACAAGACAGTTACCTAAGATATTTTTCTCCCTTTATAAGATTTTCTGAAAATCATACAACCCAGAGGCTTCTTATAAGACAGGCTATCCCTTCTGAAAAGTTTATAGCCATCCACTGCAACACTCCAGTGTGAGTTGATCACGATCATGCCTTCATGTATTTCAAGATTTTATTAGTGCCATCTAGCAGTCTCCCAGGCAATTCCTGGGCATGAATGGCTGGCAGGTAGGATGCTCCAGATCCACCCCAACAGCAATTTCCATGCAATCATCCTGTTGTAGAGGATATGAGAATTTACAAAATTCAATGCAGTTTGCTTCATGCTATTTGGACTCATCCTTTGGTAAAGGGAGCACAGACTCAGCCTTTGCTTGAGGGCTGCCAGAAGGATGTGCAGGAGTGCTGTTTCAGGGCAGTACAAACTGGCTACAGCTCTGCCTGCCTCACTCCCTCTCCCAACTGCACACTTCTGCCTCTCCCCAGAGCAGCATAAACTCCCAAACTACCTTCATTGTGAGGTGGAACGGAGGGCTAATCCAGGCATAATCCGTCACTCTACAAACTCTTAATCGTAATTGTAACAGCTTTCCAAACCGCCTCACCCCAAGTGCCTACAGAACTCCCATCACCTCAAGTGACGTGCAGATACAGGAGTGAAGCCCCCAGATCATGGACTTCAACTGGCCTGAGCTTTTGTGGAACTGTACCTAGATCATAGATAAGGTCCCAGTTCTCTATCACTTCTCTTTTCAACATTGATATGAAAGTCAATTGTTTCTCGGTTCTGCTTCAGAAAGAAGAAGTAGGCCTTTCAGTTTCTATAAATAAAAACAAGCCTTTTTTACAATAAGACACAGTACTCCAAGGTTTATTGAAAAGAAAGGGTGGCTTCTTCAAAGGCTGAAATATTAAAGAAATATTTTAATGGATCTTACCACATAGTGGTTACTATTGCAGCAAGAAACTCATAAAAACAGTGGCCCTAGGAAAACAGACTCATGGAAAAGCTGAATGGTTGCCTACAAGAGAATAACTTGTGATGGATACTGTAAGCTCATTTGGCATGTGCTGTTCCTTGTTGCTTTATATGTATAAACACATACATATAAATAAGAACATTTAAATGCTACAAATAAAGTATACCAAATGCACATAACTAGCAGAATTGTGTGATGAAAGGCTTCAATCCAGTTACAGTATCTGACGGTTTGTATGTTGAGTTTCCTCTAACCTGTAATTTTGAATTACTTTCCCATTTAACCTACAGAAGGTGAAGTTCCAGATACAGCTGCTGTAGGGAAGTTTACCCAGAAGACTGTACTACAGCTGTGAAATCTGGAAGCCCTAACAACATTTTTTTTTTTTTTTTTTTTTTTCTTTTTTTCCTGGAAGGCAAGAGCTCACCTAGGAGCCTCCTTTATGCTTCCCCATGTCTGCTCCCCATGCTATAGCCAAAAGGGCCAGGCCTCCAGAAACTGGGAAACAAAGCGTTGGTACAGTCAAAGGTTTTTGGAAGCCATTTTCTGCAGCAAAGGATTTCTGGAGATGAAAAGGACCTTCAGAAATCTGGAACTATCTCCATGCTGTTACATCTGCTAGAAGGCTATTGAAGCGCAGGCTGAGTATGTCCCAGAGCAGCTCAAGAAGCAAAATGGCACACTTCCTTGCAGAAACCAGGCAAATGGCTCCAGGATCCTGCCTTTCTCTGGACTGACACTGAAAGACATTTGCCTTTACAAGATTCACCAAAATCATTTCCAGCTGAGCACTTCAAGTGGGTCTAGCATCCCTCCCTCCAGGACAGCTTGATAACATGAACACACCATTCAAATTTTATTTTTGAAAGTGGTGGCACTAAGATTCTCCCCTTGAGAGGAAGTTCAGGTAATGCCTAGTTGGCAGCCATTTAAAAGTGAACATTAGAAGCACCCAAAAATCTCCAGTTCCACAAGTAGTACGTATATAAAGCATGCCCATTATTCATCACTGTGCTACTCCAATTGAATTCCAAATCAGCTCTGTAACCAGTGCAAAACCTCACTAACGAAGTGCTAAATCAAGCCCAGCAAGTGGAAGGATTCAATTCTTTTTTTTTTTTTTTCTTCTCCTTTAAAGCTTTTGCAATTAAGGATAATTACGATCCAACATTTATATTGCTTCTGTTTCAGTTTTCTTGCAGATGAGATTTGGGTTTTGCACACATAATACTGTTTAGTTTCAGCAAATATTTCAGTAATAATATAAATGATCCATTATCATGTAGTAAAAGT
The DNA here is from genome assembly GCF_965140915.1 of Aythya marila. Lineage (NCBI taxonomy): Eukaryota > Metazoa > Chordata > Aves > Anseriformes > Anatidae > Aythya > Aythya marila. Next base: position 11,528,458 of record NC_139045.1, on the reverse strand, counting down.
CTGTTGCAACATTTATTTACTAATAGCCCTGAACTGTTCAGAAAGAACCAAAAAAAAAAAAAAAAAAAAATAGAAACAGCAATGGGTTTACAAAAGCACTGTTTGCTTTTTCTCTGCAAGCTTCTATTTCTGCAGGGAAATTTGATTTATGAAGCCTTGATTCCATGTCTGCTACAGACCCTGGCCTGTTGCTTAATTTAGCAACAAGGAATCGGTTGTGGATTGGCTGCCCTGGAGCAGCACAGTGGTTGAGCTCACTCCTGCTTTCCCTTGTGTAAGGTCACTTTCTCCATGAGCATGAACGTATGATGTGTTGCATACAAATGGACAGGAGAAAGCAAAAGCTTGTTTGTGAAAAATGACTGGCTTTCTGGTCCTCATCAGCAATCAGGTTTCTGCAACTGAAGTGATATTCCTTTACTCCTCCAGCCTTATACCTCAAATCTCCCTTTAGACCAATCTTTTTCAACAACTCCTCCCTTTCCAGCCACCTACGCTTTCCATTTGCAGTATTACTTGATAGCACATTTATCCAAGAAGCTTTATCTTGCATACTTTTTGGAGTGGAGACAGACCACCTGAGCTTCATTACAGTTCATTAGACCAAACAGAAGGTGATATGACAGCTGGTGTAAGTGTAGTATCAGTAAGCACGTGTAGCTAGATGCAAGGGATTCTTAAGTCTTACAACTTCCCATGCTGACTGGCTAGAAGGTATAAGATCTGTATTAGGTAAACTAACAAACAAAGCAAGTAACAGGAGGCCTAAGGGTTCATCACTTAAACTTATTTATTTTATTTTATTTTTTTTCCTGGGCTTCTCTTTGTGCTTTCAGAGCAACACATAAAATTTCTTCCTATTTTTACTTTATAGTCCTTATGTATATATTCTTCCTAACTTGTATCTGTTTAGGTCTGGAGTAGCTACAGTTACTCCTAGGAATCAAATAGGGAATATGGGACGTCGTAAAAATTTGTATTTATCAGATGACAGCAAACAGAGATAAAGTTTAATGGTCAAACCTCTTTTGTCCTCCTCCTGTAAACGCAGAGCTTACATCTCTTTAAAAATCACTGATCTCCTTGGCTGGATTGACATTTTGTTTGCTGATTTCAAGAGGTGGCCTGTTTGACCATGTACCTTTCTGGATACACACCTCATTCCCATGGACAGAAACTGAATGGAGCTTCATAAGTGAAGCAGAGACATCCTGCAGCTCCAGGGCTGTCCTTCTGTCAAACATCGGGCTTATTCAAGGAAAGAAAAAGCCTCAAGTGCCCATTATAATGAAATCTTTCAGACAATCTAAATATAGATATTTCTATCAGCTTCCTCTCTAATAAATCACAAAGAAGAGAACATAATTGCTGTTTACATAGGAGTCAAATCAAATAACCTAACCTTTATTTAGCATTAGTTTCTGCTATGATTTTTTCCATAGCTGACCTTTTCTACTCCAGAGAGATCTTTATAAAGAATAGGCAAGAAAAAAAAAAAAAAAAAGTTATCTTGTGAAGTGATAATTAAGCAAGACAAGGGCCATGAAAATAATGTCTTTTCACGCAGCTTGCAAAGGTCTGTGTATACTCAGAGTCGCCTTGGGCAACGGGACAAACTCAGTGATGCTCTGACCCTCCTACAGTGCTTCCTGTCTCTGACATCAGCATGGCACTGTCATTATTACTGTTATAAAGAGGCAGACAGGGCTGATGTGCTGGCTGAGAGAAGCTGTGACAGCTGCTTCGTGTATGTCACTGTGTTTTATCACTTGCTTACAAGATAATAATAATGATTAGCCTTGCCCTGCTCTAAGAATGGAAAGAAGTATTTTTGTTGAAAGAAAATACAAACTTTGTTCAGGAATCATGGTGAGATTTTGAGAATCAGTAACATCCCTCAGTACAACCCTGCATAGTTACTATAATCTGTGTTACAATAATGCCCAGCTGGCCAATGTGTGAGACAACCCCTGGCCTGAAGGGCTCATAGGCTAAAAAAATGAGGGAAAGGGCATGGAGGAAGCCATTCTCTGAGCCACACAGCAGGGATCAAGCTTTTCCAGTTATCTGTGTGTGAAACCAGAGTGTACTGGGTCAGCTTCTCTAATTCAGGTTGTGGGGTTTGTGACGCTTCAGCTGCCAACTTTACTCAGTCTCCCATCAGTCGTCAGCTCCTAGGTTGATCAAAAATATTTGTGGAGTGCAGTCAACTATTTCTCTGCAACAACACCCTTTCTGCTTTACTGGTCTTCTAATTCCTTCTGCTGCCTTTCCCACTGACTGTAATGCCTTCAGATAAATATTGCTCCAACATCCTTACAATCACCACTAGCAATGCTTCAAGATATTTACTGAAACACCCACTTAAACTTTTCAATATGGTAACTGAATAGGCGTCAATAAATGTCTCACTTCACATTTTCACCTGCCATGCAGCACCCATTGCTCTTAGCACTGCCCTTCTTGCACTAAGAAAGACTCTGTTTAGAGCTAAGATCTCTTCTCTCAGAAATTTTGCACCAGGCATCAGTTAACATCTGCCTTCTTTGATAAGAATTTGTACAGTAACTTACACAGCATTTTTTTTTAGGCTGTGCTAAACCATAAACACAGATGCTAGACAAGCTGATCTGGATGAGGAAGCCAGATAGTAAAAAGTTCTGCTTAATTATTCCACCAAAGTACAATTTTTTTTTTTTTGGCCTCAGCCCTGAAGTTACCTTCCTAAGCATATTTAGGGAACTACGCTGCTAGTTCTTTAACATAACAGTTAAATACCCATGGGGACCATGCAGTGGGGTAAATGCCTCAATTGCTGCCCAGCTCACTTTACTTGACTTGTAGGTTGCTGGAATAGCATGAAGGCTGTGGTCTGTACCTTAAATTAGACATGGGTCCGTAAGATGGCAGGATCACATACACAGCAGCCCCTAGCAGGTGGTCTGCATAAACCAAACACTGTACCGACCACAGGAAATTTAACAAGAACAAACGCTGAATTCTGCACCCAGGATAGGGCAGCCCTGGATATATGTACAGACTGGGAATGAGACAGCACAGCACTGCTAATCGGTCAAGGGAAGGGATTGCCCTGCTCCGTTTGGCCCAGTGCAGCCTCACCTTGAGTACTCTGTGTCTAAGAAAGATATAAAACTATAAGTGTCCAAAGGAGGGCAACAAAGATGGTGAAGGGTCTAGAGGGCAAGACGTATGAGGAGCAGCTGAGGTCCCTTGTTTTGTTCAGCTTACAGCAGAGCAGGCTGAGGGGAGGCCTCATGGCAGCCTGCAGCTCCCTCACGAGGGGAGTGAAGGGGCAGGAGCTGATCTGTTCTCTTTAGTGACCAGTGATAGGACCCGAGGGAATACTGAAGGCTATCCGTGTAGCCTGATGGAGTTCAAGAAGCATTTGGACAGCACTTTCAGGCATATGGTCTGATTTTTGATGGTCCTGTGTGGAGCCTGGAGTTGGATGTAATGATCCTTGTGGATCCCTTCCAGCTCAGGATGTTCTATGATTCAATTGCTTTGCTATTTCTTTTCTATTAGTTACTTCCCTAGTTTAAATGTTAGTAGTCTGTGTGATGATTCTAAATCCACCTTTTCCAATAATATATCAGCCCAATCTTACCAGGGGCCCCAGAATGTTGTTAGCTCATGGAGTGCACAGAGTGAGCAGTGCATGAGGAAGAACTGAAAGAAAAGAATGATTCTTTTTTTCTAAGCTTAAAACATTACAAAATTAGTTAAAGGTTTTGGTCAAGTGCAGGCTTGCTATTTGATGGTAACTGTATAACACAAGAGATATTCACAAGGACCTAAATAGAAATTACACAAACAACCTCAATTGCTGTATTTTCTGAGAGCTCAAAATTTAAATTCTTATGCTCATTAATGTAGTTTATGCTTTCAAATGAATATTCCTGATATTTATGTCTGACAACCACATACATGAGTAGGTATTTGCACAGTTCTTAGCATGCCTCTCTTTATGCTTGCGCTTAAATAGGAAGTAAAGATCTGTGTGCAAATACACCTACACTAAATGACTGAAAGTACACAATGATGTGCAGACACAGATTTTGTTGCTTGTCTTTGGCCAGGGTTTGTCATCTGCATTTACTTTAGGACATACCTTGCTCAGGAGATTACTGTGAATATAATTAGGATTTCCTCTGATTTAAGACTAAACAGAATCACAACTTTAATGAAGTATTTCACTTCCTAAAGAGAAAAGCTGGAGTTCTTAGGGGAAAAAAAAAAAAAAAAAAAAAAAAAAGCATTTTTGAATGAAACAAAGCAAAAGGAAAAAAAAAAAAAAAAAAAAGTCAGCCTTTCCTTTAATTAAATGAGCCCCAGACCCAAGACTGTTCTGTGATGCAAGCGATCCAGACCTTCCTCTATAAGATTAAAAAGAACTTGAAGTTTGTTCATCTCCTTTGCTATTCTGTAGTCTGTTCTCTTCAACTAGAGCTCTTTCATGCCCTATCAGCTAACTCTTCACTGACCACAGAGATCATGAACAAGATTGTCCCTCCTGTGTCCTGTGTTCTATCACTTGCCAGTGTGTAAGATGTCAGAGTTTCAAGGCCTTATCTTGCCTGATTGACTCAGTCTCACATAGTTAATACTGATGACTGAAACACTGGGGTTTTTGTGTGCCCCTCTCCCCCCCCTCCCCTTTTTATTTTTTTTATCTTGGGACCGTAGATAACGAGCTTTTTTTCCTTTTGTATAGTAAGTTATTGCACAGGAAGAACTTGATTCTTTGTCTGCTAGATTCTTATACATTTTCAGGGGTTAGTATGTCGTATAATCACCATATGTAGTTCATAGCCAAAGTCTACAGGGCCAGCTGTCCTGAAGGTTTTTTTTTTTTTCCTAGTAGAGCTCACCCACTTCTTTCCAACCAAGAGAGAACTGGAGGTGAGTTAAACCATGAGGCAGGTAACTTGTGAGAAACTGAGAGCAAGAGAAGATTCTAGCTTCAGAATACACCAGCAATTTGGAATCCTAGAAAAGCCAGCCTGTAATCCACAGAATCAGTATAGGACTTGACTGCACAGTCTTGACATTGATGGAAGCAGAAGCAGTCATTCCTTTGTGGGTGTGTAATGAAGTCGAATATAGTTTGGGAGTAATCCAAAGATATCAAGTTAGTTACTCAATGCTATGTCTGTGTGTTGTGCAGAGGAAGAAAGTGGGTGACATTGGTGGTAGAGTGATGGTTGGACCAGATGATCTGGCAGGTCTCTTTCAACCTTAATGATTCTATGGTCCTTTACACCTGGTGGTCTCAATTTTGTATCTGATTTAAGACTTATAGTTTGCCATTTGGCTTAATTCCATACAGACTAGTTTAAAACAAAATAGCCTCACAGTCAGATACAACAGTTCAATCAAATGAGGAAAATCATGCCTTAAACCAGGCTTCCCCCCCACCAGGTCAAAAATGGATAGAATGGGCCTCAGAAAAGTGGTTATTTTGGGGCACCTGTATTTTTGTCTACAGCCTTTCTCAACTCATCCAACCCTCTGCCCTCCCCCAGCTAATCTTGTGCCAGTCACAGCACAGATTACAGATGGACTGCACAACAATCTGACTTGATATAACCAAGGAAGGCTGAGAGGGACAGTTCAGGCCGACTTCACTGAGCTGTGGGTCATTATTACAAGGCAGTCTGGGATACACTCTCGGTGCAGCTCTGCAGCAAGCAGACCCTGCAGGACTAGGGAGTTGCACACATCCTTATTTTCCTTTTTTATACTTTAACATTAAAATAAGTAATTGCTGAAATATATAACGCTTTGTAGCATTCACCTGCAGTAGGTCCATAACCATGGCACTGACAAGCAAGAAATCAAAATGTGACGCTAAAAATCAATATAAGTCAATAGATGCTAAATAAATATACACACCACACATACAATCTCTTCAAGAAGGGCTCCTGCCTTTACATGCCATGAACACCTAATCACTAGCCTTCTTCTCATCTCTAGGTATAATAAGGGATACTACTAAGGGCATATTAGTTTTATAAAAGTCTTGTCAGATATAAAGCTTAAACTCTGGCTCCATACCAGCTGCCTGTTATTACTCTGGCTTTATACCAGGGTCTGGGAGAACAGAAGGAGGAAAACCTTCCAGTTATATAGCTGCTCAGAGGAGGAGGGCTTGGTTTGATCCCATTTTACTTTTAACATTAATTGCATGTTTATGTTTTTGGGCAGGAGGCCAAAAAATGAATAACAGCTTCCACCATGAACACGGCTAGGGCCAAGCAGCAACATTTAGGGCCATCTTGTTCTTATTGTTTCTGGCAGTGAAAATCCTCAACCAGTTCAGACCCTCTCTCATCATCCTGGGTGGGTACTGCACAATAACCTTGCACATGTCACAGTGCAGTATGAAACATGGGTATAGATACCCACAGTGCGTGAGACTGTCTAAGAAAATGTAGTGGTTTGCAAACACCACAGTTTACTCTTGCTGTATTGGTAGTTTTGCTGTCTCTCTCCCCCCTTTGCACTTAAGTTGCACCAGCCTCAATTTCTCATTAAGAAAGTGAAGACTTAATATGCTCATTTTTTATTTGAAAATGCTTGTTTTTACTCTTTGCACATTCCACTCAAAAAGAAACCAAGTCATTTTAACAGAAATGTACAGGAAAAGAGAATACATTTTCATTTGCTTGTCTCTCAGCAGAAAAAAGGATTTGGTTTCTAAGTAGAGTTGCACATGACAGACAATACAGACTGATACCAGTAATCAGTTCTTTACACTTCAGAGAGAGTCAAGCTTAAGTCCTTCATAGCTTGATGTGACCTCAGCTACAGAGCAGCACTAATACATGATAGCCCAAGCAAATGAACCATGAAGAAGGGGTGGTGGGCTTAGGAAGAGAATGATATTATATGGCTATAATTCCTCCTCCCCAAAATTGACCCGAATCTCCATAGTCTGTTGTGTTTCCTCTCAGGGCTTTGATGTGAACTAGAAGATGCCCTAGCACTACCCTGCTCATGCTGGCTTTACAGTTAATCCAGAGACATCCCATTGCTTACAGGTCAGCTCACCCCAGCTCCCAGGCAGTTCAGGAGGATCCTGTGCCTCCGTGTGCATCCTCAAAACAGGTTGCAATCGCAGCAGGGCCATTTGCAAAGGACCTGAGTTTACCTTTTTGTGTGACAACCACAACCCCAAAAGCAAACAGGAACAAGCTCATTCAGAATTGTGTTTTTCCTTCTCGGCATGTTTTGGCTATACTTATTACAAAATAGGTTCTTTTCCTTACTACAACTATTGTAACTAGCTATTCAGCAGTCATCTAGTATATAATTGCCTTCCTTCCACCAACACTTTTCCCCAGGTCCAAAGTCATTAGAGAAACAATTAACTACAAATTTCATTTAGCTGACTAAAATAGGAAGAGATGTGTTTATTTGTTTGTACTTGTTACTATAAGAATAATAACAACATTGCTTGTTTGTTTTTGCGGTGACTTAAGGGGAAAAAAAAACAAGTTCTTTCAAACATGTAATAAATATCTAATGAAAAATAACAGTACTTACCAGAAAAAGGCCAAACAAGTAGGAATTCTCCAAATCCTCTATTTCTCTTTCTTAAGCTGTTTCTATTTTTAAAGAACTCTTTAATTATTTTTTAAAGTTATTTTATTCTTAAAAAAAAACTGGGGTGAGCTGTTCATAGAAAATACTGTATTTGATGGCATTTTAAAATTTTTCTTCTCTGTATCAATGCCCTAGGGATGACTGGTGAGTTTTCAGATGTATATGCAAATGTATTTCAGCCTACAGCTTGAATGCGTGCTATTTGCTCCACCTGTTCTGTGTTTGCAAAGTGTGATTCAATCCCCTCTATCAGATGGCACTGTTTAGATTCCCTTGTTGTCTGGCAAAAACATTGAAAGGTGAAGAAAAAGTAAGTAATTTCAAGATAGCCAAATACCCTTTCTCCTGGTTAGATATGCAGATAAACTGTCACCTGCCTAAAAGGTTTATAGAGATTCTGAACAACACATCTAAAGAACACAAAGGAAACAGAACAGGGGTTTTGATACTCATGAGATTTCTTTCATCTAAGGGAGAGTGGACAAGGGGAGATTTGTGGGAGATCTGCTTCTACTTCCCTCCTCCTATTCTTTGATATGACTTTCAGTACTTGGCATTAGGAACAACCTCCAAAGGTACACCCCTGCTGCATTGCTGCAATAGCGCAGGGAGGGAGATAGCCAGGCTGTCCTGATCAGGCTGTGTGGAGCAGCTCAGCTGAGAGTGCCAAGTAGCACACCCTGCTTGGCACTGTACAGCCACAAGCACAGCTAGCTCCTAGTTGCCAGGGAGTATCTCATCTATCTAATTTATCTATACACTGTGCAGTGTGCATGCACCTTTTGTATGTTTCTGTAGCTCAATAGCACAAGAGGTCTACTTTTGAAGCATTACAGTGGCTTGCTCTTACATCCCGTGTGGTGTGGGGAGAAAATGACTTACCAATGTCACAATCTGCTTTGTTTTATTTCAGGTCAGGTCCAAGCAATGTGGACAAGCTACAGTTTGTCTCATCAGCACAAGCAAGCAAGGGCTTTGAAGGCTAAAGAAAAGAGTGGATAAGCAGTTATTCTTTTTGTCATCTGTTGTAATGATAGACAAAAAATGGCTGTCATCCTCAGCAAGCCCCTTTCCCAGAACCATTCCCTGACTCCAAAGTATCCCATAATAAAAATAACAACAAAAACCCTGGAGTTCATTTTCAGTCACCTCATTCCATCATTCTTTTTACCTCAGAAGCATTGAAAGAAACAGAAACATTCCTTCGTGAACCCCTCACTTCTGCAATAGCCTGCATGAAAGGCAAGAAAGCAGGGAAATAAAGGGAAAAATTTCCTGCAGGAAGTTGGCACATCATCTTTAGCAGTGCTCCCCACTTCCCTTCCTGGAGCTTGTTTCTTCTGACAGCAATACCGGATGGCTTAGCGACTCTGCAAATGGTGAGACAAATGTACTGTGGAGCAAAAAAACATTTCCTCGTAGCCATGTCAGGTTGTTCTCCTCTGCCTCCCCCGCTGTTAAGAGCTACTGGTGTCTCGCAGCCATCTGGTGCAGGATTCAAGACTTCCTGCTGATAACCCTGGCCAGTCCTGGCATCGCTGTGCACTTGAAACAGGTTTTGAGGTATTTGTACAAAGCTAGGAAAGCAGTGGAAAGGCTAGAGGAAAATGAGTGGGAAGGTGCGAGGTGGAAACAAGACAGGCTGGTGATGCAGGAGGCCTCCATGTGTTTCTCCTTTTTAGAGGATAAAAGACAGGGTTTTGCCAAGCAGCGATTCCTGATGGGATGCAGCTGTGGGAGAATACAGCAGTAGCTGACATGGCTCCTCTTTATTCCCTACTGGGGAATGGAAAAGCAGACAGATTTACAGAGAAACGCAAGGACTTAAAGCCCTTAGGATGAAAGAAGGTCAGAGAAACCATCTGCCTCAGTTTCTTCCACCAGCTCCTCACCGTCTGATGGTACTCCTGAGTGACAGTGGGGAAGCTAAAGAAACATTTGTAGTATGTTTAGGCTAGTGCGCTTTAGACTACTTTGTTAATGCACTTTTATTTTTTTTCATCCCACAGGCACAGAGGAATGTATCATACTTAATAAATGATTAATTTGGCTATGTCAGAAGATGTAACTGCTCTCAGACGCAGCAGTAGTGGTGCTAACAAAAGTGCAGAACACCCTTCCACAGCCCCAGGCAGATTTGGGAGAGCCACTACCATTCTAGTTCAGACCCAATTTATCCCAGACTGCCTCCTCATTGCTTTGTAAAGCTGTCAGTCACTGGGACAAGTTTAGGATTTAGAATTCTAAAGTTCTTGAGCTCATCTGCGATGTGTCAAAAGCTCACTCATTTCTTACTGTGTTGTTCTTCTGAATTATGGATAAGGTCCTCAGTCATTCCTCAAAAGATGTCAGAATGTAAGTCAGAATTCCACATAACATTAGGAACACTTGAATCAATTAGTAACATTGAATAAAGACAAATATATATATATAACTATATATATATATATATATATAGTTTGGCTAAACTGTGCCTGAACTGTAAGTCTGTACTTTGGGCATAGCATACCTGGAACAGCCCTGACTTACACAGGGTCTCAGAGACACCTCTACAAGTTTTACGCCTCTCCTTTCTACAGGTTTTTTTGTAAGTCTTGAATGACGTTTTTTGTCTTGAATCTTAGAGAAAAATGCAGATTTGGGAATCATGGCTTTTATTTCATAAGAAAACTCATCCTCTGAAACACCTTGTCCTTGCAATTACAGTGCGTGACTTGGGGCAGCCTAACACTAGTAGAAAAAGCAAGGACTATTTATCTACTTCATTCCCCTACACACATCCAAAGTTATAATACTTTGGATATTCTAAATATTTCCATTTATCAGATCAGGTTTTAAAAGGAAGGCAAAGATCAGCCTGCAGCTGTATTGGTATTTTTAGTATTATTCCAGAAAGGAAGCGTCATAACTTCAGTAAGGATTTTACCTGGATAGAGGTCCCATGAGAAGACTCATTCAGCCTCTGGTTAGCTTGGGGGTAGATGTGTTAAGTTATCATTAGCCAACACGAATATCTCCTTCAGTCATATGTGGACTGGGCTTTTTTTTTTTTTTCCCTCAACATTACTAAAGAAGTACAGTTTTCATGCAGAGAGGCTTGATTTTTCCCCAGTGGGAATAATAGGATGAATAAAGTAAATAACATTTACTTATTTAGTTATCAGTATCTGAATTTTGGGAAGGAGTAGTTAGCTCTATGTGAATGGAGAATAATCTTAGAGATTAAAAATAAAATTTGTCAACCAGTTTTAAACACCCCTTCAAATATTTCCTGTAAGATTTGTAATGTATGTTATACATGTATGTATGTAATATTTGTAATGTATGGATGTAATAGCACAACCACAGGACTCTGAAGAGAAGTTTCTCATCTTTTCACACACCATCATATGAGTGCTTGAAAACAATCAGCTGGAGGTATTATTAGGAGGTATTTTCCATTTCCCAACGAAACATTGATGAGATTATTTTCTCATATTTTCAAATTTTCTCATGGTTCCAGTCAATTTCCTGTGTCCTTACAGTCTCTGTCCACGTGTGAGGCTTTTTCTTCCTGTATCTTCACACAGAGAGAAAAACTTATTGGCACAAGCTGGTGTAGCCTCACTGAGTCATTATCTGCAGTGTTCTCAGTAGCCAAAGATGTATTCAATGTTATACATATCCTTGCTAAGCACCATCTTAACCACCACCCAACTGAATGCCCTTGGAAGTCAATTAAAGAGTGTCCATTCATTTGAATTCTCTTTCAGTCAGGCTCTAGCAAACCTACAACTTTAGTCCTATTCAGGCAACTGTACATGGACTTCAGGATAAATTCACTTCCTGAATAAAGAACAAAAGATATTTGTCCCACAAGAGCTGCAGTAACAGCAGCTCTGAGAAGTACACAGAAACATTAATGGCATGGAGATACTAGGGCTGCATAAAGTGACAAGGCTGTGCTTAAATGCAGTACAGCGTGTCCTCAGGTCTGAATTATGTTTGTGACGAACAACCCAAGTCTTTCTGCACACCAGCCCCTTTACATATTAAAAGCAATGCAAGATAGCTTTTAGAGGTACCCTTGCAAAATCTGGAGAGGGAGACAATAGATAGAAATCCACATTTTGCCTTTCTTTGATGCCATTCTATCCATTTGCATATTCCTTTTATAGCTCAGTTAGATGGTTCTAGGAAAACAACAACAATAATGTGCTTTTCTTTCTACCTTCAACTCATCACATGCCTGGTGGTCAAGGCCAGAGGATGCAAAACCAGCTATGGAATGGATCCACGTACAAACTTCACATAGATTTAGATATATGCAGGAGAGCTGGTTTTGCTTGGTCCAGGTATCTACCATAGACTTGTATTAACAGATCAGTGAGTAGTACAGATCATTGGTAAAGATACTGAAGAGAAGTGGCCCCAATACTGAGTCCTGGGAGATACCACTTGTGACTGGTCTCCAACTGGATTTAACTCCATTCACCACAATTCTTTGATTCCGGCCACCCAGACAGCCTTTTCACCCAGCAAATCATACACCTACTCAAGGCATAAGCATCCCTGAAAGTTTTACACTAGAAAAGGAGTATGAAGAATCAGCTTAATAGAGAGGAAAGCAAGACATTCTTTTTCTTAAATGAAAGTTTATTTTGTCACTTCCTACAGCTAATGCATAGGGAGTAGCTACCCTATCATAGGATGTGAAAGTAAATACAGAGAAATATTTATCTGTATGTGAGATCTGCAGATCACTAAACACAGACTTCTTTTTGTGAGGGTACGTTTCTCAGTAGTATTTTTTTCTTCTTTGTAGTCATTTACCAGTTTAGCCAGCAAATTAAAAGAATCAACTGTACATTCAGCACCTTCAGAAATGATCTGCCTAGCCAAATACTTTTGCATGACAAAAAAAGAGATCTGTGACTGTTTCAGCATTGTGCCGGTAATGTAGAAAGTGCTTGCATTTTCTTATCAGCTATAGAAGGATACAAGTTTATATGAAAGCTTTCAGATCTTACAGTATTCAAGTATTCAGAGATGAATTTATTAAAAGAGCTCCATAATTTACCATGAATAAAGAGAAATCTGGTGATTTCAACTCATTTTGGCTGCGTTGCATTTGGATGCATAAACATCTTTTAATTGACTTTAGAAAGGACAGAGCTTCATTCACTGGTGTTTTGTATTTCTTGCAATTGGGAGCCCAGTCTAACAGTGCTGGGATTAGAGCCCTTGGAATCCAGGGTCAGTGATAAAATGGGACTGTTCCTTTGTTTCAGCTTCTATTCCTAAGTGGTCTCCTGTGCAATGGCAGGTTGAACCCTGGCCCAGAAAACCTTATTAATGCCCACTGTGTATATACCACTGCTTTTCCCCAAAAAAGCTAAAAATACATGTATGTCTAAAACTGTAGACACACTTCCTTTCAATACTCTTTGTAGAACTAGGTTGAATTCATTTTGAGGGCTGTGAGAATGTCAGGAAGGATCTAAGAATGATCTAAGAATGCCTTTGAAGAACTTTTATTGCCTAGAAATCTATGAAGACTGCTTTTACAAGTGTGATTTTGGGTCAACATATTCTCCCCATCCATCTCACTCCTCATCTTCCTGTGGATATAAAAGCTTATGGCATGACAGGCAGCTTGCTGTCTATAGGTGGCTATTTGTTATTTATGGTTATTATGGTCTGTATTTTCAGATCTGTTAGGTATGTGGTGATGTAAGACTTCTATTTTAAAGACAATATTTATTTATCACACCAGAAGTGGCCAACGTCTGGAAGGTTATATCGGTAAAGTAAACATGAAGCACTACTGAACAAAGTATAACCTAAATGGTCTGTTTGCATTTAGTATTGAGTTTTTAATCTTATTTCCCCATACTATTACAAACAGTAAGGGGAAAAAACAGTATGGAATCCATAGGAAAAATGGAAATCCATAGGAAAACACATGCATGGAGTCCTTTTTTTCCTGTTTATAACCTCACAAGTTTATTAGGGGTGAAAACAAAGGTGAAAAGGAGGACAGGAAGGAAAGGAGGGCTTTACGGTGTGTAGGCTGCATATTTTATAATAAATGTCCTTGACCTGCCTGCTCAGAGAAGGGGACAGGGAAGCTGTTTGAAGGCGTGAAGCAGTTGCCAAGAGAGATGGATAGTCAGCACCCTGGAACCCCATAAAGCCTATGTTCCCAGGCAGCTCTGCTCTCTTGGGATGCAGCCAACAGATAAGGGGACATATTCCACTTTCAATTCCCTTATTATTATGGCCCCGGAGGTGAGGGTAAATGAGAATGGGAAAAGCCAAACGAAGTGTAGAAAGAAAGGTAATGAGAGGTTAGCCATCTCAAATGGGGTGGGAAATCAGACTTCACTTCTGAGTCCTCTGTAAAGTTAGTGCAAGCTATCTGAGAAAGAGCCCTTCTCTCAGAAGGCACGTGAGAGCTACAAGCCATGCTGACCCTATTGGGCAGCCCAAAGATTAAAACACTCCTGTGACTAGATCAGGAGGATACACTGTATGTATCTACTCTATTGCCCTTTACAGCACCAGCCTGAGAAATCTATCCAGTGATTTTTGCGTCAGGCCCAACAGCTTTTGAGCTGTCCATGGTAAAACTTTTAGAACACCATCTGATATCATTTAAACACCCATTTGACAACAAATCTGTCATTTTTTCCTGTTCAGTTCCTCTCTTGCAAGAATATCTTCATATGTCCATCTACTCTTTCCCTTTTTGATAAAATATCTGCATTTAAGTACATGATTACCAGGTCTCATTATTTGTGATTCTTCCCTGAATCCCCTCCAGGCATCTATATCCTTTCCACATGATCCTAGAGGAAGCCTCAGCAGTTCTGTGTGCACAACTATAGGAATATGTCCATCTTGCATTTTGATACTGGTTTTATCCCTAAATCTTGTGTTTAGGGCAGCTGCTGTCATGGTTGTTTTAAGAAAAGTCTGGAATTGTATTGTTGAGCTTAAAAACAATGGAAAAGTCATAATTCTGTTGTGATTTCTGTGATGACACAATGAAGATCAAATAGGCATTTTGAAATAGGAAGGTCAGAAAGTGAAGAGAGGGTAAAATCTTGAAATAAGATTTGCCAAAATCTCTGGACAAAGCAAACTTACTTGATTTCAGTTGACACAATCCTCTTAGCTCCATTTTTTCCAATGCCAGTCCAACAGCCAGACCCACAAACATTTCTATAAACAGTGAAAGCAGCACAAAGTAAAGAAGAACGAGGGAAATCAGAACTGACTACTATTGATTTTGTGATAAAGGCTCCATGGAGACCAGCTGTTAATTACCTTTCCAGAGGATAGACTCGTTTAGCTTGGAGCCAGGGTTGTTCCCCTCCCTTCCTCTCAGGTACAATAGACTGTACTGCTAGGATTAGCATAAGATTTAAACTATAAATGTGCATTGGCTCTGAGTTATTATTATTCATCCATTTTATTATGGCACTGCTAAAGACCAGGCAAGAAGGATGCAATACACAAAATAGATGCTCCCTGTCTCAATCAGTGTGCTGGTGAGTAACCTTTGCAGCACAGTTTACCATCGGAGAGTCCCTTCTAGTCAAAGTTAGGCTGAAGCAGCATGCATCTGTCCATCTTCTTTTCCTTTCCACTGCTTCATTTACATGCATTAATGATCTAACCCTGCCAGGTACAGAGCTCACCTGTCTCCTACTGCCTTCAGCATGGGGGTAGAGGGAGGGCACAGCACAGAGTCACTGGGCTTTGCTTCTTTCCAGATAAAACCACTGAGCCCAGGCCATATGACCCAAGCTGTGCATGGCTGAAGACTGGCAGGTAAGGAGAAATGAGGCTTGAAAGCCATCTGTTCTCTCACCAGAGCCCGACATGGGCTAATTCAGCCCATGACATGGCTGCTGCAGTATACACTGGCCTGCCCATGTGATGTTAGCTGCTACTTACGACAATAACAAGTGCAAAGCCTCCTAACAGAAGTGTTGTTTTTAAATCCCTGAGTCTCTTTGATAACCCAGGAAGGCAGCAGGCTGAGCTCTTCAGAGCTGCAGACTGACTTTGTACATGCAACCCGAGCAATTACAGATGCAAAATAACACTGGTAAGCAAAGTCGCCCTGTTCTATGGTTCTCAGCATTACTAGGGATAGCGCACAGAGAACAGCAAAACTTGGGAATCTTTGAAGAATGCATCTGCGCAAAGTAGACGGAGTCTTTGGTTAGTCACTCTTTTTTTCTGCCTAGTTTGCATTTATTCAGATTTTCTTTGTGCCTGTGTAGCACATCCAGTGCAAAATAAGTCAACAGTGTAAGCTAGAAGCAATCAACATGATCTTAGATCACACAAACTGTCTCTTTACCTTAGCAAACTGCCACCCTCAAGGAAGTCAGTACAATCACAAATTAATGATCTCTGCTTGGTTTTGACTCCAGATCTATTGTGTCTTGAAAAATATTACATCTAAAAATACTCTCTGTTAAGATCCTCAGCTTGCTTTGTGCACAGTGTTCTGGAAATGATCTGTAATATTTCACACGTTAAAAAGCAGCAGTGGCCTTGGTGAAGAACAGTTTTGCTCATTTGTATTTATACACACTCTCAGCCTAGCAAGGCAGCCAAGGTGACTTTGGGGGGAAACGCCGCTCAAGTACAGCTGGCACAATCTGGGCCTACAACTTTCTGTGCATATCAGAAAGTGTTTGCATATTCATTATCTTTTGATGGGCACTGAGTGGTCAGGGGAAATGTACCAAGAGAAATACACCCTCTTGGTGTATATCTCAATTTGCTCAGCTTTCTGTAAATCTTGTGTGCTGTATCAATGTGAGCACCAATAAGCCTGTTTATTGTAAGGATTAGATCCTTCCCCCAGATTACTGTGGTTTTTACTGTAAACACAACACCTGAGGAGGCAGAGAGCCTGGTGGGAAGCCTGCCAGGAAGTATAGTTGCTATAATCATTATAGTTATTAGCTGCTTAATCAAGACTAGTCCCTAGGACCATTCTTGGAGGCAAAAGGAGGTGTTTGTTTACTGGGGTGCAGAGGCATAGCTGCCAACCAGGGTTTGACACAAAACCAAGAAAATCTATCATCAGAATCTGTCCTTAGCTGAAGTTAAAAAAACAAAACAAAAACAAACAAAAAAAAAAACCACTCTGTCCTCACTCTTCTGTCCTCACAAGGAAGGTGAGTGTTGTAGGAAGGAAGAGTTGAAGCAATTTGTGATCCAATCCTATAAATAAGACAGAAGCAGCAGCAGAAAGAGTTGAGACTTACCATATGAGTGAAAACACTGTGAGTGACTTTAATCCTGGTGAGGTCACGTTACTGAAAGCTGAATGTGCTTGCTCAGATTGCTTTCTTTCAGTGAATTCCAGGAACAGCCTGGCTTGTGGCTCTGTAGGAACAATCTGGTAGGATCCTCTTAGGGTACAACAGAACAGCAATGCCACTTAGTGGCTTCATGAAAGCTGTTTTCTCATGAAAAATATGTCTATGTTAGCAAGGAATTAATCCAAGTGAATTGCGCAGCTCACTGTGGAGTCCTGAAAACACAGTTCTTTGTTGGAAAAGTACACCCTCCCCAAAAGTGCTGCAGAATAAGAAGAAACAGACACCACTCACATTTTCCTGCTTCCTCTTTTCCAGCTCTCATATAAGGTAAACCCTTCAGTGGGATGTGCTCCGTCCGTGGGTGAATGCCCAGAGCAGATACCATGAGTATGATATTATACCAGTCTTCAGTGTCAGATAGACAAAGCTGGGCTTTGGACACTACAGCCCACCTTGCCTTAAGAAAGAGCTTCAGCATCTCAGTGGAATTAGCATGATTAACTACAATTAGGCAGGAAAAGTGTTCTCAGGGAACCACCAGAAGCTGGAGCTTGTTTACTGATGGATTTGTCAAGGTGCTGTGCCATCTAGAGGAATTTGGTATGCATGTTTCCATGCTCCTGCTAAAGCCTTACAGGATATCTGCCGCAGCCCCCAGACAGTAGGACCTGCTTCTGGCAGACTTGGTGCCTGGTGGTCCTGCTCTGGCACAGCAAAAAGGCACAGCACTGCGTGCACTTGCATGAATTATACTAAACACCATTAAAATGCACTGCCTTTACAGTCTGAATGTGCTGATCAAGGTTTTCTTTCCTGTTTCAGTTTACATCCATTGGTGATTTACAGAAATGAGGGCACATATCTACCAAAAATTCCGTGCTTCTGTGGACAGAGGTACCTGTTAATAGATGAAACAGCAAACAACAAGGCTTTGTCACATGTAGCATTCTCACCATCTAGAAATAGTCAGATAACCCTTCTACAACCTGCCCCTTCATGATTTGCCTCCACATTAAATGCCCTCTGCTCCTAATTTTCTCCCCACTGATCTGCAGAGCACTGCTCTGTGTCATTTGGCTCCCAGAGGAAAAAAAGTCAGGCAGAAGGTGACTGTTACCAAGTGACTATCAGAGTGCAGCGTTTGTTATTTGACCTGTCACGTCACTCCGTGTGGAATCAAGTTTAAAAGAAAAATAAAAATAAAGGGTTCAAATGAAGTGTTATTGCTATGAGAAATAACCCATTAGCATCATTCATTCAACATGTGTTCGGGAAGCCACTTAGTAAGCTTTACTCTGGTTTCTGAGAATTCATCAAAAGACATCAGCTGCAAGCTCTAGATGACGGTGAGGTGAGGAGAGTTGGTGTAGGCAAAATAAAAAAAGAATTTAAAGCTTCATTTGTCACTTGGCAGTCCTCACTGGAAGTTTAAATGGGCTTTACTGGAAGATTTAAACATTGGCTCCAGGTGTCGAAAACATCTGCTCTGTTCTTAGAGGCTGAAAATGGAAGAACCAAGGTAACATGGAAAAATTGTTCTCACACTTGCTTTTCAGTTGGTATAGGTAGTGACTTAGGCATGGTGTCTCCAAAAGTTAAATACCAAAATGAATATTATCAAACAGCTCCAGATTTCACAAGAAAAATGAGCGATAGCAGCAAAAGTCATTACTTTTAGATTATTATTATACTTGCTAATGATTTGTCTTCACCTAGAAGCCCAGATGGAGATAAGGGCACCAACCTACTGCATGCTGTATAAGCATGCAAAGCATCATTGGACCTGAGGGTTTTGAGGCTAAACAGTCACTGTAGATAAGAGGTGGGGCAAGCAGCAGAAATAACATTACTCAGTGCAATTAAATGTATTACCACTAAAGCTAGGAACAGTGACAAGCTTCTCAAATCCTCATCCGTGATCCTATCCTGTTGATCATACTTCCTTTAGCTGATATGAAAGTCTTTCCTGCTTTGTGACTTGTCTGATGAAAGAAAATCACGGGAAGAAATAATAATAGCAACATGAAGAGTGATCACAGAACAAGACCATGCCTCTAGAGAAATTTGGGCAACTTCATAATGTAAATTGTGTTTTCTAGCCTAGAACATCTTTTTCATGCTCTGGTCTCTCCAGAAGACATTAGGATTTTCATATATCTATTTCAATTGTCTTCATGCACTGCTCTTTGTCCCTCTAGTGAAGGGATACCCATATTTCCTCTTATGCAAGTCTGCTGTTTAAGACAAACAAGATGGCTAAAATATAATTCATATGCTCCTCCCTCTCCCCCAGTCATTGTTCAGTCACAGCTTCAAACCCCCTTCTCTCTACACACTCTAGCTGAACACTAACAATGTGTAGAGCAATGAGAAAAGAGAAACAGGACAGAATTTGTTCCAGCTGAAAAGAACAGGCTTAGCTTCCCTAACACAAGATCTCAGTTGAAGAAATCCAACTTCTGCCACAAAGAGAATATATCTTTTTAACAGAGTCACCTTGTTGTTCTTTTATGTGTTCCCTTTGCATTCATATCATTAGTTTGTTTAGCAGATGATAAATTAGTATGACGTGTAGATCCTTTACAGACAACTAGGAAGAGTGAAGCTGTCCTGTCACAAACATCGTTGCACATAGAGGGCTTGGCTGGACCATTGCATAGAAGTGATCAGAGAAGCAAAATGAGGAAAGCAAAGACTATTAAAATAATTTAAATTAAATAACTAGGTAAAGAATTTGCTGGCATGCCTGGAAATATTTATGCTTACACAAAGATCTGACTTTCCCAAGCCTCTGGTGCAGTCACAGAGATGAGGGCAGAACTTCTGCTGCCCACAGACTGCAGAGTTTTACCTGATCCACATCCAGGTGCCATAAATCAACCTCCCCACAGAAAGGTGAAGATGGAAGCAGTGAGAAATGAAGGTCTGCAGCACAGGAGGAAAATATATGTATTACAGCTATGCAAGATTTGATCTAGTCCTTTTCTTTTAAGATCCTGTTTCATTCTTCCACCTCCAAGAGGAATACAAGGTAAAAAAATGGTTGGCATTGCTGTTCTAATATACAATTCCATAAAATTCTGTTTCTGTACACAAAAAGCTCATTATGACATATCGAAGCAGGGAAAGTAGAAGACAGATCTTAAATCTTTGGCAATGAATTGTAACAAGTATGAAACATAGCCATCAGCTCCGTCTGGAAACTATATTTAATGCCCCATTCCTTCAAATGTACAAGAGGTATTGATCACAGATCCTCTTTCATGAAACATTCCCTTTCCTCAAGAGCATATCTTATGAGATTATACATTCACAGCACCTCAGCAGTTGCAACCTGAATAGCACAGTTACAGCTGGGGGACAATACAAAAGCTTATTCTGAACCATACTTGTCTGTGTTGAAGGTTTTTTTTTTTTTTTTTTTTTTTTTTTTTTTTTAACCAACTTAATAAATTTCTCCTTCCAGGAAAAAAATCTGTCTTAGTTTTTCTTTATGATAAGGATTGCCAGAACCTGTGTGTTTGAGGTGAGGGTTGAATTGGGCTAGGAAAACAAACAAACAAACAAAAAAAAACCACCCACAAGCAAAATTAAAAGACAGAATTGTCATTTTTAAACATTTGTAGACTTTCAAAAACATCACCAGAGATATAAAAATAACATTGCTTGGAGTTCTCAGTAACTCATACCTGGGATGTAGACAATGAAGTCACTCCCTGAATTTATTTTCCCCAACACACAGAAGGGACTATACTTTAGATTTTGAATTGCTGCTTATTTTCACCAGCTACCTTTCAAACACTATCTTGTTTAAAGACAAAGAAAACACATATATTCATAATTAAAGGTCTAAAGAGTGAAATCCAAGGAAACCTTGTAGACTACCACTGCTTCAAAATGAGATGATTTCACCTTACTGTGGGGAGCAGAGAGGATACATTCTGGCTTGCTTAGTAGCACCGAGCAAACCTATAATAGAACTGTATGACTTGTGGTGGACCAGTGCTCTTTGGAAACTGTCTTTCAAGACTGACCATGTGTGCTGCCCTCAAACTTATCAGAGCATGAGTCCCAGCACCAAACAACCAAACAGCTCTGCTCTTCCTAGTGGCATTTTCCCCTTAACACTGCAGGTGTCACTGTAAAATAGAAAATCTGTGTGTGACAGCTTCTGTTCCAGTTACTTTGCAGGGGGATGAACACAACTAGGATTTATGGTGAGCTGGCTGTGAAAATATAGCTGAGAATTTTCTCCAGCAATGATAAATTAGAAGCTATCGTCCATTCTAATACTGCTGCTGGAAGTGTATTTGAAGGTCCTGGTTCTCACAGAAAGAACATGTTGATGTTGTCAAAGGCCCTTTTCAATGATGTTGCCATTTGTGAGAAAAATGCATAGCATTCCTGGTCCGTAAATTCAAAGTATTGCTTTGTAAAAGCATAGCAGAGCTGTGATGGTTCAGTGGTGTAAAAAACAATTTATTTCTGTCTCCATAGGGATATGGTTGTCCATGGAACTGTAGCTTTCAGGGATGCCTAAATAATTCCATGAAGAAAGAAGTTCAAAGACTTCACTTAGAGGGCATATCCGCAGTCCACAAAGTTGTTAGAACAGTATAATGTAAATCTACAGCAGGTTCCAGTCTAGTAAATGTGAGAGGTATCTTAATTTTGCCGTAACACAGTTCTGTAAGACAGGGAAATTGTATTCGGTCTCAAAAGGAAGATAAAAATATTAAAGAATGTTGATCACTTAAATATTTTAGTTGTGAGATTCCGATCAGATGCCAAGTGAGATTCACCTCCTACTCAGGAATACCAGTTTTTGCCTGTTGTCTCTTTATGTTCTTGCTGTATGATGGCAAACCACTGTGTGAAGCCAAAAAAAAGTAAATAGTCTGCTGCATTCCCCACAGCAAGCAAAATTATCTAATTTATCCACAATTAGCCTTGTGTCCTTCAGCATTACTGCCTCCCAGAGCCCCATCTGCCATACAAGATTGAATTACAAGTCATAGTTCACAGAAGCAGATAATTCCACGTGTAGATTGATACCAGCCAGAGAAGTGAAGTCAAGCATTTCCCTCCTCACTTTGTATCATCACCTATCTTACATTTGACTTCTCTTTCCTATAAGGCTCTTGCTTTTTGTTTCTGCTCACAAATCAATGTGTAAACATGGATGCTAGTGAAAGCCAACAAAAGGCTGGTTCCTAGTTTACTTAGCCATTTCAGAAAACATTCACTGATTAATGATATGCACATTCTGGAGGCTTGAGCACCCTTGAAAATACCCTTGAAAAATCCAGTACAGGATTTTGTAGTCTGTCCTCTCAAGCCCCGCATCCTTCAGTAAAAAAAAAAAAAAAAAAAAAAAAAAAACACAAAAAACACCAAACCCTGTTTTTTATTTATTTTGCCTTAATTGCAATTATCTATGCTTTTGAAATATCCCTAGGGTTATTTTAGTAATATGAATTTTGGTATAAAAATGGCTTAATTCCTTTAAATGTTTCATACAACTTTAAATCCTAGCTGCAGCTCCTGCAACTGCTGCTGGCAGCAGGTGCCTTAGAGATAGGATTAGGAGCATTTGTGTTTTAGCTGCTAAATTGATTGTATTCCTCTTTGTCTTCTAAGATAAACACATTCTTTGCAATATTATGGGTAACAAATACTATAGGTAGGACTAAAGCAGCAGGTCTATCTTTTGCCCTTGTTTGTGCTTTGTGTTGCTCTCATTATTGTCTTTGGGTTACAGTGCCTGTAGCCTGGGCAGAAATTTAGTTTTCAGGAGAGCTAATGAGCTGGAATTCAGCCCAGAGCTAGAGCCATACATCTGTGTCAACTATAGCCCCACAAAGCCACCTTGGAGACAAACACAGACAGACCTCTTCTAGCTGTATGTTACCTGACCCTTTCTCTTGATGTTAATAGGTGGCATGGAAGCAAAGAAAATCTGGGCTGAAAGAGCCAGCCCATCTCCAGCCTCAAGTCAGGAATAGCTGTACTGATGTTACCGTGATAGACATTTCAAAGCCAGTGCTTAAAAATTTTAACTGTGGTTATGCCACCACCTCTGCTGGTCCTAATCTGTCTTGCAATGCTTCATGTAAAACTGGCCCCATGCTCCAGTTATTATATTGCTCTATATAGAATTACAGGGTCATAGAATCATCACAGGATGATTTAAGTTGGAAGGGACATTAAAGATCCTTTATATCCAACCCCTCTGCCATGGGCAGGGACACCTTTCACAATATCAGGTTGGCCCCAAAGCCCCATCCAATCTGGTCTTGAACACTTCCAGGGATGGGACATCCACAGCTTCTATGGACAACCTGCACCAGTGCCTCACCACCCTTCGAGTGAAGAATTTGTTATTTAATCTAAATTACCATTTTTTAGTTTAAAGCCATTACCCCTTGTCCTATCACTATACTCCCTGATGAAGAGTTCAAATATTGCCAGTCATGAGTAAAGTTGAATACTACTTCATTGCAGGTAAGTTTTAAACTTCAGCATATCAGAAGTGCTACCAAACCAGCTATACCCAGAGACATCTTGCTATATGGTAGCGATAACTCCTGACTAAATAGAAATAATAATTACTTTTTGCTTATTGTTGAATTGCATCCTGTTTTTCCAGGCCATTATGCAAATTTGTCTGGATAATTTTGACCAGCTAATATTTGCACATATTTTGCACATATGACATATATTGCACATATGACAGCCTCCATTTGCACATATTTTCAGATTTCTTTCATTTGAAAATCTGACATATTGCCTTTTTAACAGAAAATACAGAGAAGAACCAGACCTAAGACGTACCCTGGCAGCATCCTGCTTGGTACAGCATTTCAGTGATGAACCCACTAGTAAGTATTCTCCTATGCATCATTTCCCAACCACTATTTATGTTCTGTGGTACTTCCCCTAGCCAGCTACGAAAGATTTCAAAAGCATTATTGTCTATGACATCTCTCGATGGAGAGTCAATTGCAGCAGCAGATAAAGTAAAAGCAAAACATGAGCCATAGAACTGTGATTCCATCTACTGTGCATCTCTCCTGAAGCCTTCATATCCAAACAAAATGCAACCAAAATAGGCAAGTAGTGGATACTCATATTTTTTCTGTGCGCTGCCATAAAGAAGGGGGATGGTGGGCTCTTCTTCCTGGTAATTCTTTAGAGGGATAACCCACTACAGTTGCAAGATATAGGACAATGACACCTGCAGAATCTTTAAATACTGAAGATTTCCTCCCCCTTTTTAATTTTCTAGCTTTCTCTCAGCTCAGGGAAGTTCTAGGAATCCATGGGCCTGCTCAAGCAGTTCTGGTTAAACACTTGAAGACAGGGAAATTAGGGTAGCCTAGTTCAAAGGTGATGAGAGTACCCAGATTTCCACAGAGAACACAAGCTGACTATAGGAATCAAACTAGATAAACCAAAATGTAAAAGTGTTGGCCTATAAGTGGGATTTTGTGCTTGCAGTAGGGAAAACAGCTAGCATAGCCCACTGCACAGAGATCGTTTCCCTGTGATTAAATTGCACTGCCTCACTGCATCCAGATCTCTGGGGAAAAAAAAATAAATAATCTAAATGCTGCAGCTGAGTAGCCTCCTAAAAGAAAGGATGGGCTACAGTCAGGTTTCATGCACCTGTGGGGTCCTCAAAGTCACTGCTTCTCTCTCATTTAAAATTTTATAAAATTGTTTCTCAGCTGTCTCTTTTGTTCTGAGTGCATGCCTGTCATTTCTGTGTACAGTAATTCTTGTTTCACAGCCAAGTCTTTAAAGAAGAAGAAAACAACCCAAATCCATCAATTATTATTCCTCCACACACAATTTAAATGGTGAGTTGCTGTGCCATGTCCAGCCTTCTAGCAAATGGAAGATGATACTAAGGATCAGAGACCCAACACAGGATCCCAGCTTCTGCTGGTTGACAGTTCAAAAGGATATGAACAGATCAGAAGACAGAAAAAGGGTGGAAGGAATATTACAGTACTTAAGATGGGCCAGTATCTTCACATACCCGTAGATGGTAGTCTCATCATTAACTCTCAACATACACAGAGATTCCCCAATCTTCATGCTGTGCTCTGGTAACAAGGTGAATCCAGATTACCATTCCAGCCCTTAGTTCATCTTCGAACAGTCCTGGCAGCACAGGGAGGAGCCGGGGAGTATCTTTATAAACACAAAGACTCACCCAGTAGCACTATACACCTGGAAACCCTTCCCACTTAACAATCAGCAGTTGCTGCAGCCTTGACCAAAACTCAGTTAATCAGGTTGTCTTTATGAGCCAGTTCTGTGATTTATGCTGAAACGACAAACACAGTGAGAATGAAAGGCTTCAGGTTATTTACCCAAGAAGATCTGAAATAAGTTGCAGTCTGTCAGGTATTCCCAAGGTATTTGCATTGCAGAGGTTTGAGCCATACAAAAACTTTGGTTGAGCGATCACAGCTTCCCTTAACCTGTAGAATAGCATCTCTAGTATGCATCTCAGAGAAGGCTTTATTAATGCACCTGGGCACCAATAATCATTTTACTAATTGGGTGGTCGACCTTTTTGGCAAGTTGAAAGGCTTAAGTGAAAATGGAGAGCTCTATTTAGCACCTCTGAAAGGCTGACCTAGAGTGGTCAGTAATTTGATAGGAAGGGATTTGATGGGAAGGTGTGAGCTAAAATGCCAACAAGTGGGAGACTATAAGATTAACAGGGAACAAATTTCTTTTGCTTTTGTTCTCTCTTTTTTTTTTTTTTTCTTCTTCTTCTATGCTTTTACTGTAATTATAAGACCTCCTTACCTTACTTAGCCATTATCAGATCACGATGAGCTAATGCTCTTGACTGAGTAGCTGAGTTTCAGAGAATTCTTTTGCTTTTCCTAATACGTTTTCTTCTCTCTAAGACACCAAACCTTTAAAATACTGTGTGGTAGTTGCTTTTCTTACTGTACAAAAAAAGATCAACTGCTGAACTGTGGTAAGAAGCAAAAGGTGTATGAGGTACCTCAGCTGGAGCTATGCTCACCCAAACAGAGGTGCCACGTTATACTAGTACTATCCAGGGAGCAGAGGAAAACAGATTTTAAAAATGTGCAGATATGCTTGCTGAAAATGTAGCCCTGAACACAGGATGAAGGCTAAAGGGACAGGAACAGAGTAGAAGGCATCCTAGGATCAGGATATCAACAGTTTTATGGCTGCCATGGTCACAGTTGTCAAAAATTGTCTTGCAGAGCCAAACAGAACACCAGTATTTAAACATTTAGGTCAAGATTTTAAAGATTTGTGCTGCTCTGTTTGGCTGGATTTGTTTTGCCTATTTACATAGTTTCGTGAGCAGTTGAAAAAAGAAGAAAAAGAATTTTTGGATAATTTTTCAAAAATTTTTTTGCACTCTCAGTCAGCTTTGGGTGCAAGTCAGGACAAGCTGTTCCATTAATGCAGGAAGAGAGGGCAAAGCTACACCACAACACACTTCTCCTTGCTATGTGTATACGCATGGTTTCCTGAAGTCAGTAAAAGACTGGAGCCTCTAAGAAACGGTTCAGGGAAGCAAAAGGAGCATCATTAATCTCAGCTGCGCTCCTGCTGTCCGAGTGTTCTCATAGCATCAAACAGCATTTTTTTTTTTTTTTTTACTGTTTGTTCTTATTTTCTCTGAGTTAAACTATCTTAGGTGAGAGACTGTTTCCAGTTCCTAGTAAGGAGCAGCACCCTCTTCCTAACCACTCTCAAAGAAGACAGGAGTTGACAATGAACTTTTGATGATGAATTAAAAAAATAGAATAGCAATGGGAAAGACTAGACTGGAAAGATCAGGCTTTGCTCTCTGGAGAGCAAATCCCCAGAATATGTAATCTTTACAAATGACGTAGAACACAATTTAAACTTGGTATTAGAGATATTGGAACTGCAAACTGAAAATGTGGGCCATGATGGAGTCTTCAAAATAGGTTTTGTTGTTTGTTTGTTTTAATTTTCTGTTATGGATGTATGCATTTCCAACATTGTATTCATTAAGAAATTCAAATTGCTAAAACTCTCCATCTCCTGTGGTTACACCAGTAAGGTTATAGAGCCAGTTCCACAGAATCACTCGTTTTTATTTGTGATAAGATCCTAGGATTACAGCGTAGGCTCTCAGCAATTGCAGTGACAATAAGGAGACAATAATAAAATAATATCTCCTTAATAAAATTTCCAAATATTTCTATATGTTTGTTTTTAAGTGGGCTGTTATAGTCATAAGGGAGCTGATACATTCTGGCATATTTCAACAGGCTTTGTGCTCCTTCCCTCCATGCCCTATTTTATTAGCTGATTGTTCAGTGAAGTTTCCAATATTTACAGCAGGTATCCTCGTGGCAGCTTTGTCCATCTACTACCCAGCAGCTCTGTTTTGATCCACTGTATTTATTCACCACTGTGCTGCTTATTTGAAATACAAGCTGTGCTGTGTAGATTCACTCCGGGATCTACCCATCTGGCTTGGAGGGAGGACTTGTGAACATTTAATTTCCTGTCTTGCTGACTCCTATCCAAACAGCACTGCCGTTCTTACTAAATTATTTTAAAGGCTTTGGTAGCAAATCCTTTCTTCCTTTTACTTTTTTCTCTAACAAAATTATTCTTAGTACATCATATGAGATTAGATATCATGGAGAGAGCAAGATCCTTACTGTCTAGAAAAGTGATACGGCACCCATTTAAATATTTTTCTATAAAAATCCCAAAGGATATTTGCCAGGATAACAGAATATCAGTATTTCCTTGCTTTCCATTTCTCAGGCTGAGCAGTGATCATTCACAGGTATTTAACAGAACACTAGCTTCTGTAGCATGAACTGTTGCTGTGCTCCACTAAAATCTTGACTACTACAGTTCTGCCATTCAGCCCATTTCTGCTCAGCACTCAGTGCAACAAGGATGTCAAGACTCTACGGTGACTAATTTTACTCACTTTTCAACTCTGTGTATGTGTAGGCTAACAACAGGGTGTCAGCAGGATCTGTAAAGAACATCCTTACGAACCAGCAGGAAAAGAGAAAATGTGCAGGCACACTTGAGCCAAAGTGTTTTATGCCAATATTTAAATAATATGTCTATACAGGACAAAAGTTCTCACCTCCCAGTATTTCACATGATTCTACTGCTATGACCATGACCGTGGAAAAATACTGTTGTTGTTCTTCCATAATTCAAAAGGAAATTATTGCTCTAGGCACATCTTTATCTTTGACTTGTGGACCAAATCAGCCTCCAACTTCCCAGCCTCTCGGTATTTATCTAGATTATTCTATGGTACTTTATTCTCATGTTTGTAGCTCCTGCAATGAACTTTTTTTTTTTTTCTTTGTTATTTCTTTTTTTTTTTTTTTTTTTTTTTTTTATTACAGTTTTTCATAGAACACTATTAGAAATTTCTTACCATTTAAAATTAAAACAAAATAAAGTATGACTTAGAGTTACAGAGAGAAAATAACACTACCCATTGCTTCATTCCAAATTATTTCACAAGGGAAGGAGTGTCCATTACTTTGATAAGTAAAAATTCAGTTTCCACATTCCATTTAAAAAGAATTATCACTGGTTATCCTTGCTCTCTTTCTAATCTTTTCTTTCTCTCTTAAAAAACGATTAGCCATTCTTTCCCCAGTAGATATTCTACTATGCAACTTCCAAATAGAAGAAACATTTTAAAATGTGAGGAACACTCAAAGTAAGACAAGCTGAGAAGTTATATATTTCCTCAGTGAAACAGAGAGAATGATAATTCATTGAACTAATTTCTTATAGTTGGCCTTTTGGGTATAATTACATTTATTTTGAGCTGATATTTTAGTAGTCAGTTTTTTAAAAAAAGTGGTAATTTGGTGAAACTCAGCGCAATGACTTGCTACATGACAGGTGATTATAAATACTATTTGTAGGATTAATAAGTTGTTAGTCAAGGACTGATTATGTCTATGTATCCTCTAAACAGGCCAGTAAGACATGGCTTGCAGGATACCCATTTAATTTTACCTATCATATTTATATATGTTTTTTTCCTTAGGGGTCCTGAGAGCAACTCTCTTGTTAGACTCTCCTATTTCATTTGGCACAGCAGAGACTTCAGTACTGCACTCTGCTGTGAACATCTATGATGCTGTAAAAGGGGTGCAAAACTCAAGAAAGGAGGGGTTTTGATTTTTTTTTTTTATTTTATTTTTTTATTTTATTTTAGTGTTTGCTATTAGCTCATAGGAGCAAGATTCTGAAACCTGGGAAAACACTTAAGCCTGCTTCATACAATGTGAATAAAATCCAGTTCCTCTGAAAATTCAGGTTTAGGACATCCACTCAAGAGCAGTCAATGTTCTGCGGAATTTGTGATCGTTTGTATAGTAAAATACTGCTGATGCAAGCCCTGATCCTACAAAACACTTAAATGCAGGCTTAAACTTTAGTATCTGCA
The DNA here is from genome assembly GCF_965140915.1 of Aythya marila. Classification (NCBI taxonomy): domain Eukaryota; kingdom Metazoa; phylum Chordata; class Aves; order Anseriformes; family Anatidae; genus Aythya; species Aythya marila. The sequence goes on along the minus strand of NC_139045.1, from coordinate 11,499,013 downwards.
CATGTGCTTTTCTGCAGTGCAGTTGGTGTGTGGCAGTTTTCAGGTCCATTACCCAGTGGAAAAGGATTTTGAAATATTCCATGAGAACTGCAGAAAAATAACACTTCTTCCAAACAGACCAACAAAGAGGAAAATATTTTCTTTTGTTCTGCTGGGCAGGAAGGAAATGGAGAATGAAAATATAGTAAGAACGAAGCCTGCTTGACTCAAAAGGTACATCACAGCTGTGGGCCTGTTTTCTGTGTTAGCAGTGATTATGAATAGGCTGCTGAGAGAAGAGTGACTGATGCAAAAAAAGTGGAGCAAATTAAACTCAGACATTTTCTTCACATTTTGTTAGTACAATACTGAATTCACACCAGACAGAGAAAGATCAAGAAGAATGACAATAAGGGTCAAACATGAATTGAGCAGGAAGTACGTCACTCTGACATGGATTGTAATTATTCTGAGACATGCATCACATCCAGATCTTGGTTTCTGTACAGCTCTGTACAGCCTATCTTTGTGCTCAATAGGTAGCAAATGAATCATCACCATTCCTGGTAGTCATCTAGCACTGGAGGAGGACTGGAGGTGACTGCCTGGTCTTGAGCTCTGTGCGTATGTTTTGTAAAAATAGTTACCTTGATTTTTTTTTACTCTGAAATCATAATATAGTTTAATATATATATGTATTAATTTACACCGACCTGACTAGAATCTCTAGGGGATCTGCAAGAGCCAATGCAGAACTATTGTTTCTATTCCTTACCAGTACAACAAACTTAACATAAATATTCCAGCAGTTTTCAAGAAGGCCAAGTGCCTGGCCTGTACTTGGGCACAACAAGCCCGTGCAACACTGCAGGCTTGGAGAAGAGTCTGAAAAGCTGCCCAGAAGAAGGGGGCCTGGGGGTAGAAGCCATCAGTGTGCTCAAGGTGAACAAGAAGGCCAATGGCATCCTGGCTTGTATCAGGAGTAGTGCAGCCAGCAGGAGCAGGGAGGTGATCATCCCCCTGTACTCTGCTCTGGTGAGGCTGCACCTCGAGTGCTGTATTCAGCTTTGGGCCCCTCACTACAAGAAAGGCATCGAGGCCCTGGAGCATATTCAGAGAAGGGCTACAAAGCTGGTGAACGGCCTTGAGCACAAGGAGCGGCTGAGGGAGCTGGGGGTGATTAGTCTGGAGAAGAGGAGGCTCAGGGGAGACCTCATTGCTCTCTACAGCTACCTGAAGGAAAGCTGTGGCAAGCTGGGGTTGGCCTCTTCTCACAGATAACTAGTGAGTTAAAAATATATTTTTCCATCTTATTGAAGCCAAAAAAGTGTTACCCTTCACAACAGGGCTGGATAGTGATTTCAGAAGTATTGATAGATATGAATCTTTCCTCAAAGTCTGTATAAGCAAATAAACAGATAAACCTAGTACATAGATTTGCCTGATATACAGATAAATATGCAAGAATAAATATTACAAGAGAAAAAAAAAAGAAATGAAATAAATTAGAGAAATATTGCTAGAACTTTAGAAATATTGCTAGTGATTTAGGAATGCACTAATTTACTGTCTTAGAAAATGTAGTTCAATAAGAAAGACTTTTTTTTTCTGTGTGTAAAAATGCATAACTTTGTCCAGTTTCATTATGGGATGTAATCACTCTTCCCATTCATACACATAGGCACGTACAAAGAGAATGTCATATTAATCCTTGCCCCTCTTTTCTTCCAGGGTAGAATTACTAACTGTGAGCTTTTTTTTTTTTTCTTTGATCTTTTTTCAGATCTTTTTCACTGATCATAGTACTCGAGGTGTGGCCTCACCAGAGCTGAGTACAGAGAGACGATCACCCCCCTGGTCCTGCTGGCTACACTATTCCTGACACAAGTCAGGCTGCAGTTGACCTTCTTGGCCAACTGGACACACTGCCAGGTCACGTTCAGACAAGCATCGATCAACACTCCCAGATCCCTTTCCTCTCCACAGTCTTCTAGCCATTTTGCCCCAAGCCTATAGTGCTGCATGGAGTTATTGTGGCCAAAGTGCAGGACCTGACACTTGGCCTTGTTGAACCTCATCCCATTCACCTCAGCTCAGCAGCCCAGCCTATCCATATCCCTCTGAAGTGCCACCTTACCTTGAGGCAAATCAACACTACCTCCAAACTTGTTGTCATCTGCAAATTTACTGAAGGTGCACTCAATCTCCTCATCTAGATCATCAATAAAGATATTAAACAAGATAGGCCCCAGTACTGACACCTGGGGGACACCACTTGTAATGGGACACCAGCTGGACTTAATTCCATTAACCACTACCCACTGGGCATGGCCCTCCAACCAGTTCTTTACCCAGAGAAGAGTATACCTGTCTAGGCCACAAGCAGACAGTTTCCTCAGGGAAAAAAAAAAAAAATATATATATATATATATACCTGTTCCAGCAGTCTCTATATATAGCCTGTCTCTCTATATACACAGTGTCTCTATACTGTATATATACTGCATCTACATATACTATCTATTTCTATACATCTAAAATAAGATGGAAAATATGTATTTCAAAAGGAGAAGAAGGGAAATAAATAGGGAAATAACTTACGTTTTTGTATGTAAACATGTTCATTTTCAATTTGTAAAGGTATAGCTCATTGTTCGTAAGCAAATCTAGGCACATACTGATGTCTCTAAGCAATAACCTCTCAGAAGTCCCTGAAAAATGAACAAAGATTATGTATAACATCTCAGATAGGAGACATCTTTAATACTCATCTAAACTAAAAAACAATTGTCTCAAAACAGATTTTTCATAGTCAACAACTTTTCTCTGTGTTTGTATCTGATGACTACAGTATTACTGTTTTATTTGTACAAGATAGGAAGAGTTCCTGTTTCCAAGACAGAATGAGATGCAACCAGAATTATCAGATAAATCATGGAATATTACTTTCCAAGGTTGTACCTGTGCAATCCCCTTGAAGGCTGTACTTAATCTGAGCAACAACGTTACAGACCGGCTTTAGGTGATACAGACCAGCATATCTGTGCTTTGCTTGGTCAGCAGTAAAATAAATTCAATAGGCAGAGAACTGACAGACAAAATATGATTCATTTCATAATCACTTCTGAAATCACTTATCACATAATCAGAAAATAAACATTTTTCCCAAAACACCTCTCCCTGTAGATCATTGGGAAAAGCTGTGGCAAGCCGCAGTTCTGACTCATGGATGAAAGTGTGAGAATGGGTACTGTAATAACCAATATTGTTGCTCAAAATGGTGAATTACTATTGGTGCTCTTATTCCATGAATCTCAAAACATTTTTTAAAAGGTAGAGTGTAATTTACTGTCATTTTCTAGTATATTGCCAATGGGCCCTAGAATAGCTTAAATTTATTTATCTGAGTTAATAATCACATGACAGTTGAGAAAGAAACATAATTCAGAATATACACTTTTTCCAGCTGGCTAACTCCGTATTTGTTGGTAATGATGGAGAGATAATAAAGCCAGAATAGAATAAATGGGGATTCAAAGATGTAAACACCAGTATTTACAGACATCAGTACAAAAGACAGATTGGTATAAAATAAACTATTCTGTCCATTCTCATAAGCAGTTTTAAGACAATTTTCATTCCTACTTCTCATCTATAGACCAAATGGTGTTTCTGTTTGTATAAAAAAATACGCAAGGCTGCCTTTTGTGTTGTTCTGTTTCACAGCTGTGTGAAGCATTGGCAGTAGCAATCCACATTCGTCAGCATTCTCCAGAGGTTTTCTTTATTGCCATTTGTCTGACTTTTCCCTCCTTTCTCTTTGCTACCCTGTAAGCTCTGTGAGCTATATCCTGCTCCCAGTTCTGGTTCTGCAGTTCTTCAGTTATCCACTGTAGTAACCACATATAATTCATTTACAGTTGTGGTAGTCTAGCCCCCAAACTTGTCCAAGTTTTGTTAAGATCAGCACTGCCATACCCTAAATGAACACCTAACAGGCATCAAGTCCTTGTTAGAGGAAGTTTTCATGGACTTCTTTCCCTGTCGGTCTAACTCCTGTAATACCCCATTTCTTTTATTTTTCCCTTTTACTTTTTTTCTTCTTCCTTTCCCCAGTGCTGATGTGGTGCTTTCAGCATTCTGCACTTAGCTGTTACCTTGACACATGTAGAGACTACCTTGAAGATAGGAATCTCAGATGAAAGGCGGTTTGGAAATGTGTTCTCACCAAACCAGGATGCTATACTGGGGACAAACACATGGTATTTTAACTATGAACTGTCTAATAGTCTACCAGCAAATTTCAAGGCTATATTGGGCCTTCCTCAAACATTAGAGTATTCATCCACTGATGAATTTACATCTCTGTCACCATTTTACTATTGGGACTCTCTGTAAAGGGCTACAGTGGGAGAGACAGTTGTCAGTTTACTATAGTCCAGTCACTGAGGTAACTGCATAAGGTAAGAAACTGGGACTTGTAGTACTTTATTTATTTATTTATTTTTCCCTGTCAAATCATTCTCTGCCTTGGTAGTAAACTTTCATAAGACTTCAGCTGCATCTTGCTGGTGTCCTCACGATATCTTGTCCTGATCTGGGACTCTGGTACTAAACCAGGAAATAAAAAATATTCCAAAGTCCATCAGCTTCATCATATCCAATACTGAATCTGCATTTAATACTAAACTCAAATACCATGAACAGTCTCACCAACTTAGTGGCATCATGTTGTGTCAATATTTTGTACGTGGTAAGGATCTTTCAAGTTTTGTGTGTTTAATTTCTTTCTTGTTTTCTGACTGAGTCACAGTGCAAAGTAGTTTAATTATAAACAACACTGTTATTATTTGAACATGTAATTTAGCTTTTAAAGTCTGTGGTGTGAGTTATGAACTCACAGCTTCTCTCAGATAAATGAATCAGTCATGGGTCACACAAACTCCTCTCCCCAACAGCATCCTCTCAACTAGAGCTTGGAATTACTTGGAGAACCTGGACACTCATCCCAGAGTGCCAAACACATGAACTCAGCCAGATGGCTCTGAGCTGAAGCAGAAGTCAGGGTCACAAGATTGCTTGGGGTTCATTTAAATTAAATTGTTTGTTGACTTCCTGACAAAGGCCAGTTTTCTCTCTGGATTCCTCAAATGAAAAGAAATATACTATGTGGGGACCTGGAAGAGACAAACTGAGTAAGCTAGGGCTTCATTAGAAGACATCACTGTCTCAACATTGTCTCAAGACAGTCATTGTGAAGTACAGTAGAAAGCTCTTTCTGTGCAAGGGATTTAGGCTATTACCAACCTAATGCTTATGCACTGACAGCATACTGTGCTGGATGTGGCATGCTGCACTGTTAGCTAACAGCAATTAATTAACATTGCACATAGTCAATAAAATTAATGTCTGCCGAATTATAGATGAATATTTTTAAAATGTATGTTTTCAGGAGAAAGGCAGGAGAAAGCCTTATTTTGACTTACACTCATCACTGAATTATTTTTTTAAGAAATTCCCATTGTAGTTCCTAGATGTAATTTTATATAATTATAATTACATGTGATTCATAGCATTCAGTACACATTTTACCTTACCTCTGAAGCATAGGCACAGCTATAAACTGTGTGCCCATTTTGTTGTTGTTGATTTGTTTTGTTTTTATTTTCTGGATACCATGAACTAACATAGAAATATATATAAAATCCCAAAGCAAAACATCCATTGCTCTAATTAAAAAACAAAACCAAAAACAAAACACGTATTTGAAATCAGTCTGGGGTGTAGTAACTGGTAACTTGTAGGATTTCAGTTATTTTGGCTTTGAGTTTCACATGGGCTTCATCCATCTGGTGCCACTTTACTACAGGCATCTGTTGGGTCTGGTTCATACCTGTTGTGTATCACTGGTCTTCTAGAAAGTTTATAACCCTGTGAATCAGATCAGGAAAGGCTGAATATCATGGAAATTGTAAACTATGTTTTAAGCTGCATATAAACAGCATTGCTAAAGGGTGACAAAATTGTCATTGAAATCTTTCTCTATTCTTCCTCATGGATGTAATAATGGCAATTTTGCTTCTCAGCCTCAGCTGCTGAGCATAACTGATACATTTCAAAGCTCTGACATGCTGTTGCCATTTGAATGAACAACCCTGTTAGCAGCCAAGATCATAGAAATATCAGAGACTTCCAATTGCTTCCAGACTTGAAGCTTCAGTAAAAGTGACATAAGAGACATCAAGCTGTCTGTCAGGACGACTCCTTCCAACATACAATTCTAGTTAACTAGAGGCATCTCAGAAGGAATGATCTTCCTCCTTTCTGCCCACCTATAATAGATTGTAGCATCTCTGAAATTCCTTGTGTGCATGAGGCCACAACATCTTCTCATAGCAGTTACTCCATGGCCCTGCTTTGTCCATCCCGTTTGGTGAAGCTTCTGCAGTAACAAAGATCCACTCTTCCTCTTGCTTAAGTAAGAAAATTTTTATTCTGCTGAATGGGTCTGTAAAGAGCATCCAAAGCATGTCTGTCATTTTGCCACCTCAGGCTGTGCCAGAAACCTCAGAAATACTGACCAGGCAAGTGGGAGTGATGTCTCGCAGCCATTATGTGAGCCTGGATTTAGGTGTGTGACTGAAATGTGCTGAGAAAGAGACCATACAGGTGCCTCATGCCCTATAACAATCTGGGACTGTTGAACTGCTAATTTCATTGAGGCTTCAGGGTTGTTATCAGACCATTGTGCTGATGAAGTGTGCTCAGAGGCCTCAGCTTTGACTCTCTGCCAAGGAGAGTCTGCTTCTTGGTATCCGAAGTAAAGAAATAGGGATTATTAGCAAGTAATTGATAATCTTGTCCTGCAACTGGTCACCACTAAATAGATCCTGACTCCATCCTCTTTGCACTCTCTCTTCAGCTATATATATAGGTATTTCCTTTTCCCTTGACTGAGAATTACATTTCTTTGAATGGTGTTCTACACATGTACAGTGTCTCACTAAAGCCCATGGCTTCTGTGGAAAGGTGATGAGAAAAATTATCTGTACCAGTAACAGAGCTGCTCTGCTCTTGCATTAAGACCTGGTGTTGCAGAAAGTGCTTTTGTGAGGAAGAGCAGATAAAGTTACTGCCTCCAGTAACTCTGGCAGACCAGTATTACATTAAGATTTCAGATACAGCAGGAAAACAGAATATATTGCAATATATTACTAGTATTCCATTAGTTTTTGGCCTCTGACTTCCTTTGTTTATCATTATTAGGAAACTGGTTGCCTTAAAATTTTTGGAATTTTTACATTCATACCTGATTGAGGAAGGATTCAGGTGTGAAGCTGTTAGCTAAGCAGGACTGTAACTCATTAATATTTTCAGTAAAATGAATGTTCAGACACTCTCCTGGAGATAGGTTGGCCTCACACTGGCTCAGCTGAGGAAATTATGAGGTCAAACATTTTGCCTGGAATGAATCTGAGTTAATCATGTCAGAAATCTCACCACATTCTCAACGACTGCTTGGCTTTTTTCCTCTTTTTACTCACCTCTGTGATACGAATCATTAAGCAGGCTCTCACCCATATAGGTGGAGCAAGTCTTTTAAAAGAACATAATTAGCATGGAAAGAAAGCTCCCTTGCCACTAATTTTATGGCATGCAAACAAGTCTTGGAATGAGGCCAATCTACCTCAATAAGTAAAAAGGCTACACCTACAGAAAATGAAGTGAAAGTCAGAGGGAACTGTATGAATAGATAATTTCTTCCTAACCTAAAGACTGCCATCCATTAAGAAATAAATCAATTCCACCTAACATCTCCTCTCCTAATATATATTTCAGACATCTCCATGTCTGTATTTTGCCACTGGTTTTGTCAACTTGTTATGCCAATTCCATTGAGATTTTGTTTTACTTTACTTGTATTTACCTCTGTTTACTAAAACTCTTCTCCTGTAGTCTTCCCAGTTGTTTCCATACCTTAATTTCTTCCTTCTTGTGTGTCTTCTTTGTAGCTTTTGCACTTTACAAATATTATCATATTATAATCTCCCTGCTCCTGGAAATTTGAATTACAGATCTTCAGGAAAAGACAAAATCATCTGTTTCAGCAAAGTAAAAGAAATCTGATTTCTTTACCCTGTTTCTCTAGCTTTCCTTGATGGAAAAATCAAAGCAGTGCAATACAAGGATTGTGGCTACTATTTAGACCAAGCAGACAAATCTGCTGAGCTAACACCCTTGCAAAGGTCTCAGACAGAGTTTTTAGTATGGCTGAGGCTTATAAGCGGCTACAAATGCCAGCCTAATCAATCTTACAAAAAGCTTTAGTTAGACAGGTGTCCATGTCCTTAGAGAATGACTTAAAACTTTCAGTATTTCCGTGCTAAAAATCTCCTTGCCCCAGACCAAACCACACAAACTAACAGGTCAGTTTCCAAGGGCCTGGGCAAGCTCACTGAGCACAGAGGCACAAACACTGTTTAAAAAGCTCATAGAAGGCCTTTTTTCTGATGTGATTCCATGAAGAAACCAGTGAACTGTGGAAATGCATCCTTGCTGCTAGCTCTTTCTGCCAGGAGTTGGAGTGGTACAAAGGCTTTGCAGAATAGCTGAGAAGATGTTTCCTGAATTTATGAAGAAAGGAAACCAATATATAGTAAGAAAACACATTATTTGTTTGGAATAAATCAGCAATTTACTAGAGTAACAATTTTTTATTTGTTTATTTTTTTTAAGTTAAATATAATCCATATTTTTGTTTTGAAATTTTATCTGAACTGCTACTGTATCTCACAAAGACTGCACGAATTATAAACTACCAGCTACAGTATTGTTTATAACCTGCATTTTAAAGCTTTGGCCATTCATCTCCCAGGATACTGTTTAATATAAAGCTTCAAAGGGTGACTGGAATCAATGATTTTAATAAATTATACCATAATAACATTAGTATAGCATTCCTATCAAATGCAGATTTTTATGTTACTCATTACTAAGTTTTCCAGTAAGAGTTGTAACAACTGACAGGTGCAGATTGTTTATTTAACACAGTGGGCAAGCATCACATGAATTGAATGAGACATCATAAACATACGGTTGGGATTTTATTGACAGATAAAGTTTAAATAATTTCCTGTTTTACAGAGAGCATACCTGACCATAAAGAAAAGAGCTTTGTAAAATAAACATTGCTTGAAACATGTTTCAAATTAAATAAATGTCTTAGAGGTTTTATAGCTCAGTAATAGGTAAGATGTAATACTTGTACCTACTAGTTATAGGAAATGATTGTCTAAAAACTTTTGTTTTCTCTAGTAGGGATACATCAGAAAACCAGCAATATCATCATACCAAAGGGGCTGAAATTCTTGCAGTTACCTAGAATGACCTTCCTGATAGCCCCAGGAACTCCTGTTTTTCCCTAACCTACAGGGCTATCCCTGCTGCTCCTTCCTAGCCCATCCCTTCTGAAGAGTTTGTAGCCATCCATCAGAGCACTCCAGTTTTGCAAGCCAACTGTTACATGCATTTTTGGGGGCCTCAAATGCAGTACTCAGCAATATTTTCACACTGATGTACCTTACAGCCCATGGTGAGTAAGCATGGTGTTTATCCATCCTGTCATAATGTGATTTGAGTTGGTAGTTGCTTATGGGCTCCCCACATTTCTTTTAAATAAACACCTGTCATCAGAATCATTTTTAACACCTTTTCTCCCCATGTCATGACTAGCCCACTGCCTAAACCCAAGTGCTTGGCTACTGTTAACATTTTTAGTATCTGAGCACTGCTAACAAACTATCACAAAAATCTTTTGAGTGAAAGCTATAGAGTGTGCCACAGGAACTTCAAAGAGGTAGGATCCCCTACTCCTGCATGGGCTCCTCTCCACGGGCTGCAGCTCCGGCCCAGGGCCTGCTCCTGCGGGGGCTCTCCATGGGCTGCAGCCTCCTCCAAGCCACATCCACCTGCTCCACTGGGGGCTCCTCCATGGGCTGCAGTGTAGAGATCTGCTCCACTGTGGGATGGAAATTACCTCTGCAATTAAGCAGAAAACCATCCAGTGGGTGAAGCAGTCATTAAAATCTTTCCACAGTCCTATTTTTTGACAGCTCCATCGCATGGATATACATGTAGACCGATCAAATGGTGGCTAACTGAATTAAATTAATTATAGATTCTCATCTTAAGCATTAAAAATGTTTATCCTACAGAAATTAAAAGTCACTTTAAACAAAGAGCTCTGTTGTCAGTCAAGTGACTGTCTCAAAGGTTAGAAAATAATCTGAAATTATCTTGAGTACCTGAAAACAATCACGAACTTTTTATTCTCAGATGATGGGATACAGTGTTAATGGTAACTCTGGAAATCATTGCCATATTTATGGTTCTAGGATGTTAGATGCTCTTTGCTGTTCCTCATTCATGAAAGTTTCAATTTCCTTCACAAATAATACATATTTATTTCTTTCCCACCTGGATGGGAAACACCACACTACTATGCATTATCTTTTTTGACACCGATTTCCTTTCATGGGGCAGATTTCCAACATAAAAGAAAATATAAGGCTACTTAATAACAGCACAGGAAAAACTCTCTTGGCTGGCAAAGGAGCACTGCAGCAGCTGATCCATGTGATCTTCCTTTTTTCTGTAACTAAGGAAATTCATCATAATGCCAGGCACACTGGAAAGAAGATCCATAGTCTCTCTTCTAGTCATGTATCTGTGGACCATGTATTAAAGACAAAGCTCACCCATCCCTCTTCCACACAAATTTATGGCTATTATCTGACACTCAAAGCACAGAGAGCTGAAGAGACTGGATCTGACGGCATACATGCTATTCTTTCTTCTGCTGTTCTGGATGAACACTCTGAATTGGTTTCTTCTAAAACAAAATGTTTTCACCAGCAGCTGACTTGTTTCCTCCACCAACACTTGACAAAGTGAATGCTCCAGGTTCTGCTTAGCTGCATTTTTCTCATGTCTAAAAATAATTCAATATTTTATTATTCTGAAGAATGTCTTTATGGTCCTCAAAAATACCTGGCCAATCAATTATTCCACTATTGTTGTTTAACCCAACAGGCATTTCAGCGCCACACAACCACTTACTCACTCTCCCCAAGTGGGATGGGGGACAGAACTGGAAAGGTAAGAGTGTGAGAACTCATGGATTGAGGTAAGGACAGCTTATTAGGTAAAGCAAAAGCTGTGCTTGCAAGCAAAGCAAAACAATGAATTCCACTTGCTACTTTCCATCAGCAGGCAGATGTTTGGTACCTTTGTTTTTTCCCCTCTCCACATTAGGAGTCCTGCATTTCCTGAGTTAAGTAAACAAGTAATTTAGGAGTTTAAATAATTCAATGTTGTGTTTAGGGAGTGTTTTGTAGTCAAAATCTTAAAAGTGTGAGCAAAGAGAGTTAATGTTACAGGAAAAAAAAAAAAAAAAAAAAAGAATGAATAAATAAATAAAAAGTGCCAGGGAGTTTAAACCTGGTTTAAACCTGGTTTAGAGGAAGGTGTCCCTGTCCATGGCAAGGGACTGTGGAATTAGATGACCTTTAAAGTCCCTTCCAACCCAAACCATTCTGTGATTCTGGGGTTCTATGAACAATGTAATACTGAGCCAAGAAAAGGACACATCCTGCCTGGATTTTTTCTGTTGTTTGAAGTGCAGAGTCTCTGTTGCTCACTCTGTTATCATGGGGCAAATTCATGCTGTTCTCTCTGCACACTAGGAACAACTATCATGTTACACTTGATAGTTGTGTAGCAGGCAACTTTTACCTAAACAGAAATCCTTCTGCTACTGAGGCTTATCAGAATTGTCACGTCTTAGCAGAGGCTCACAAAACTCCTGATTGAGCAATACCTTCATGCTTTCAATGGAAAATCTAGAGCTTTCTGCTCTTGAGCATATACAGACTTTTCTGAGTACTTCACCTCCAAAATTTGAAGCTATCCTTGAAGTCCCATATAGGATCTACAGCTTAAAGATGTGAGAAATGTCTGTTGCTAACACCTGTGCTACTCTACACAGTGACATCTTTGCCAGCCCTTAAGCCTTGTGATATTTCAGTCTTATGGATTTGTTGAGCACCTTTAACCCAATGGCTGCTGCAATGAAAAAATCTTGTTGTTTCTTCTTTCTTTGTTCAGAGCATTTCTAGAGATGAATTTTTATAGAAAGAAGGAAGGGGCACAAGTGTCCATATTGCCATGACTATATGGAAAGATGAGTATTTGCAAGGCTGGAGCTAAAACTGTTTCAAGTGGTCCCAGAGAGAGAGCTCAGTTCATAGGAAATATCCTTGTCATAGTTCATTGAAATGATTGTGAATACGGTGCTTAAAACCTTCGAAAATCTGACTCCAAGTCTCTACGGGGTGAAGATACGTGTAATACATAAATACATAAGATACATGAAATACATAATTAGGCAGTTCCTGATGTTTATCAGCGTGGAAGGAGCCATGAATAAGAAGCAGGCATTTAATCAACATGGAGAGACATGCCCGTAGTTCCATGCTTGTTGCAAGCAGACTTTGTCTAGCTCATTTAGGTTATCTGGAGAGGCACTGTGCAGCGTGGTGGAACGCCACAACAAAAGGAGGCATGTGCAGAGCACATATCCACTCACCCCGTGGCCATCCAAGCGTGCAGCATTTCAGCAATGGGGCTGCCACATGCCAACAAATGAAAACAGAGGTATATTTCTGCCTCTCCTGTGGAGAGTGCTTGGAAAGCGAATACAGGAGCTACAGTAAGGTCATACACTATTGCCCTTTTGGCTCCCTGATGGCGTGCTTGGGACTAAGCACGAAGCTGGGCATTGTGTAATTTGATTTCCTCAAATGGCATTAGAGATATGCCAGGTAGAGTTTTTCCTCATGATTCTCAAGGTAGTTTTCAAAAACATGTAGAAAGAGGGAGAACAAACATTAAAGCCTCTTTCCACTCTGAAAACATTGATCTGTCTTATCAGCCAGGGTAGTCATTAAAACAAAGGAATGGACCACAGACTTCTGACTGGATATTGACTGGTCCCAGGCAAGTACCTGACTGAGGATCTGGAAGTAATATTTGATTTCTTGATCAGCCAGATTATTACTTCTATTGTGTCCACTTTCTGTTCCTTTGTAAATAGCTGAGTTTGGAGGAGGTGATCCTTGAATATTAAACAGATTTTCTTAGTCTCTCTTCCCTCCATGGCTTTGTCAGATCCCCAGAGAGGCCAAAGTTTTCTCTTCCGAAGTCCAGGATAATGAGCTAGCTGTGCACCCTCCTTGCTTCCCTCAGAATCCTAAACTGCACCATTTCATGGGCACTGCAGCCAAGGCTGCCCTTGAACTTCGCAGTTCAATTCCAGGCCCATCCCCCAGGTCCTTTCACTTTCCACTGGCTGCAAACTGCAATTAAGACTTCTAAAATCGTCATCCTATCAGATGGGTATAAAACAACTCCAGGATTTGTCACAGCAAACATGACCTTAGACACCTGGACAATTAATACCTGGAAAGTATATACTAGCATCCCCATCTCTACCTTACAGCTCCAGATTTACAGTTCTAATCCCACTTTAGAGACATAAGCAGAACTGAGCTTCTTCTGGACAGGATAGAACAAAAATGATTCTTTCCATGATATAGGAAAGTAAAATGAACAGTTAGTGAAGAGGATAGCAGAAAAATAAAAGTGTTTCACCCTCTCAGCTTTCCATGGTACTAACTGCTGAAGAGTGAAATAGATAAAGATGTCATTGTTTGCTTTCTAATGGCTCTATCAAATACTTACACTTTTTATTCTTCATAGATACAGGTTGTTTCATTAAATACATTATTGGTTAATTTAGCTTCTGTACATTTTCTGAGGGGTTACAAACTCCTTACAACCAGACTAAAATTGTTCTTTCGTTCCACGTTTCCTTTTTCCTGACTGCCATAACTCCATTGTTCTGGCTTTTAACTCTTCTACCAAAACAACAATTGCTGTATCAAATGCTTTTGTTGTCCATTTGCAAGAGGTGACCTTCCTTTTCCCTTTGCCACAAGTCCCCAGATGAAAGAGTAATCTTTCATGGCTGAATGACTTTCAATAAGAAGACAAAAGCAGAGTGAAAACCTGCTATTAAAGCTTCTGTCTATAAACAATTACTTGTCTTAATAGGAATTAATATAAGAACTAATCCATTACGGAAAGAAACTGAAACCATTGCAAATCCTGTGTTGCAGCTGTAATTTCCTCCTGCAAATAGAGCTGTGGAGCTACTAAACAAATTGGGCACTCTTCACCAGGGAGATTACCAACAGAGTTTAAGTGCAAAACCAAGCTATAATAGTATTCATGGGAGATATATATATATATATATATATATATATGCGCACACAATATATGGTTACTTTTTAGTTATGAAGACTGAAAATAGATGATGACAGACATAAGATGCATGCTGTATGCATTTTAGTGGCCTGTTGTGTTTAGTGACCAGGGTGTGCAGAAGACTAGAAAAAAATCACAATGAGCTAGGTAATCATTTTTATTTGTAGAATTTCTAATGAACTGTCTGTGCATTAGAGTAACAACTACACAGAACAAACTACTCAGAGATGCTGTGCACTAGCATAATCAGTTAGATTAAATGCAACCTAGTGAACCACTAATCAGATTACATTTCAGTGAGCTAATCAATGCAATACTATGATTACATGGAGTTAGAATAGATTATTAGAATAGAAATAAGAACAGTCATTTAGATAGACTTAATAATTTGTCTTTTCTCATTTTACGTTTCTTAAAATCCAAGCTCAGTGGCACTAGCTTTTATTTATTACATTCTATTTGTTTATTTGGTATTCATTTGGATAACTTTGTTCATCTAAACAGAGGGATTAGGAGAAGTTTCTTCCCTGACAAACTAGCAGCAACTATTTCTAAACTAGCAAGCTATTTCTATTAAATATTCCCTCACTTGTTTTAAATATATGTATATATATATGCATTTAAATTGGTGGTACCATATAAAATACTGTGCTTAAGTGTAATTAAATGAAAACTGTTTTACTTTCCTGTCTTAAGAAAAATCAGTCTTACTGATCCAGAGTTTAATTTGCTCTAGTCTGCTATCTACAATTGTAGAATATTTCTATTTTTTCCAGTCGTTTTCAGAATTTTGTGTATCCTGAGAACATATGACAAAGTAATATTTGAACAACTCACTTTTTAAAAGTAAAATTGATTAATTTGTTATACCCTGGTTATGACATTAAAGGTACCTCAATCTGATGTTTATTCAATATTATGTATACCTGTATATAAAAATATTTGACACCTTGAGACCTGGGATGGAGGAGACCCTGTTTTTCAGGTCCCTGTGTCTTTTATAACAATTAGGGTCCTATTCTACTTCTAGTTTCCTTATTTAACTATTTATTTCTATAGGTCAAACTAGCTTCTGCTACAACCTTTGTGAACACTTATGTAAACTGTGCTGAATTTAATCCCATTCTCTCAGTTTCATCTATTCTTTTTCTCTCCACAAGACTTTGTTCTAATTTCCTTTCCATGGTCACTATCTGCCTGAGCAGCAGCAATTTTTGCTTTATCATTATTTTATGATCTCCTGATATCTTTTTTAATATCCCCCTACTGCAAGTTTTTTATTCTTTCTATTAAAATAAACAACAATTAGAATACTACTGCTACATTTTAATATTTTAAAAAAAGAATAAGCAGATAAATACAACTGAAATAAAATCTAAACACTATTTTCAAGCAAATCAGTGTGAAATGCTTGGTGGCATCGACCTGGTTTTCACCATATTTTTGAAGGTTTGAAGGTTAATCTACTTCTAAGCAAGATTTCAGGTTAGGAATCCTCTCCTTGTATACAAATGATCAAAGCTTTTGTAATTGTTCCTAAAAGCAGGACAATTGGTATGGCTGTCCTTGCTCTGCGTGACATACACTTAAACAACATAGTGATGGTAGCATATGGCATAATAAACCAGCAGCCAGTCCAAACCAGCAATCACAAAAGCACGATATGGAGAAAAGAAAAAAATGAGTCCATAACCTAGTTTGTCTGTTTTTAATCTGAGTTTACAGTGTTTTGTCACCTAGTACAGTCAAACCTGTTAGCCCAAATACACGAGTTCAAGCACTTAGAAAAATTACAATTGTAAAAATCTCCAGCAACCTCACTGTAGAGTAGTCAGTCACGGTATGAACAGGAAGAGATCAACAAGCACTGATACTAACCACCCTTGCTCGTTTGTTTCTTGCTTAGGAATAATAGAAAACAATAAAAATGAACTTCTGATTTTCTATGGCTGAAGAAATGAATACACAAGGTCAACTCTACAAGGGCCTGCTACGATAACTTAGTCAGCAGAGTTTGGTAGGACTAAAGAAGCATAGCACGATGGTCTTGTACATGGAGACAGACAGCAGCTATTTCTTGGTATACCCAAGCCTTTTTTTAGATTCTTGGCACTAACTGCTCAGAAATGAATTTCACTTGCACATTTCAAATATTTAGTTATGGGACTGAGGTTCCAGAATAGTTTTTCAGCATAATTATGAAGATAACCCACCACAACTGTATTCCAGAATGGTTTAAAGCCACTATAAAAATGGTTTGGCATGGGCAGTTGTAACATCAGGTGACTGGAAGCCCTCTCCATGTACAGCACTCATTCCTGGTTGACTGGCTTATCAGTCTGAATGGGCATTTTTGCTGACCTACATGAAAAAACATGCACTCAAACAGGAAAAGAAAAAAACACAAAACAAACAGCAACAAACAAACAGATGCCTCCACAGGAGGTTTCTTGGTGTGAACTTACATGCAGATAGGTATTATTTCTTCCATTTCTCTTCTTTATGCAGATTAGTTTCAGATAGACTGCATCCACTAGCAACAGAACTCACAGCATGCAAAGACTTCAAGGTGAGTTTGATTTGCTTTCCAGAAAGTTATACTTGCCCCCCAAAAGCCTATAGTAGGTTATCTAAAAATGGGTAATAGAGGGTAGTTCAGAGAAGAAGTTCATCTCTGTTTTTCTCAAAAGGAAGTAAAGCCCTACATATTTGCCCATCAGTGGTACAGGACCACTACCTTGTTTTCCCTAGCCCTCCATTCCAAAAAGGACTAACAGTCCATTAATTAAATTAATACACTGAACTACAACAGACAGTAACACATAGATTTTGCAACAAAGTCACAATGCTGTCAAAATTACCTTAAGAATCCCTGCCTCTTTTTGTAAGGCTCAGAACACCTGCGAATCACTTACCAATAGAAGATAATTAGCTTCTAATTAACAATTACACCTGTCACAGCAACTTTCTATCATTTTACATTTTATAGTTTTTCCCAGCTTAGCCTGTTCTGAGCTATGAATGAACAGCTTTGCCTTACCCTTTTCTACTAACCATACTTGCCTTGGCTAATATTAGACTGCCACCCAGAAAAAAAAAGTCTTGGCATGAAATATTTCTGAATGGAGATTCTGAGTACTGATGCTCTTGTACAGCCTCGTGTGTTAGACACCACATCGTGTTATACTGTTGTGGATCACTCTTTCTAGGGTTGTATCTCTCCAGGTACATAGACAAGATGAAAACACCTTTTCTAATATATTTTTAATTTTTAATGAAATTCTGGTTAAGGCCAGAGCAACACAAAACTTAAGTCAATAAAGAGCTCTGAGGACATGGTAGCAACTTGACTGAATATATGGGAAGCAGCTAGGGTTGTACTTAACAGTGCATAACTTAGCAGGAAAAAAAAAAAGGAAAAAAAAAAAAAAAAGAAGTATGAGATCATAGCTTCCCATATAGTTTCCCATTTCTTCTCTCATAATAGAAAGATTTACTGTGACATTTTCTAGTTCACTCACTTCCAAACAAGAGAGAAAAGCATCCTAAGGTGATGTCATGCAGAATTTCCTTCAACAAGTGGATTCAAGACTGTTCTCTTCTGTCTGCCTCTTACTTGTATGTTACTTTCACCAAGTAATATGCAGCACAACATAACCTAGAGTGTTGCCTAGTCCATCTGCAAGGTAGTGTTCTTCTATGGCCTGCATCTGCATGAGTATGATCCCCTCAAAATAGGAAGGGTAAAGAAAGCAGATTCATCCCCTAATATGAAACCTGTTTTGACCGGGTGTTTCCCGGGTGTATAATTTCTTAGTAAAGGTCTAATATGTTCATGTTTTTTGAACTGAAGTGAGCAGAATTAGTTGATGCTGTTTTAGACAGTATCCAGTGAGGTGCAGCAAGAGTGGTGCTTATGGTGATATGAACCGTCACCCACTAGTCTATCCAATTATGTACCCACTCAGTAGGTATCCCTATCATGGGAATGTTAGATAATTCTGAAGTGGTTAAATGGAAACGTATTCATGAATTCAAGGAATTTATTGTAAATAAAGCCTTATTGTAAATTTATTTATTTATTTATTATGTGTATTTGTTTATTTATTATGTGTATTCATTGTAAATAAAGCCTTAACCTTCTATGATTCTGTGAGTGGGACAGCTTCAAAGCCCCAGCATAGTGAAGTTAGAGAGGAAGCAACTTGTACAATCAGTCATGATGACTGGCAACTTCCACATAATTTACCAGTTCAACTGGTGAGTGAGTATAAGTCTTGTAACTCGGTCACTTCTGATCATATTTCGACCATTAAAATGGCAACTAATGGGTAGGGATCTTATAAATCCTTTCCCTATTCACCAGCTTAAGTTAAACAGCTTTTAGCTTTCACAGTGCTTGTCAAAACCTTTATAACATACTTCACATACAAGGGATTTTGCTGCATTTCTTAAAATGAGTACATCTTTGCTGCAAGGTTAGAATAACCTTGATTTTCCTTGCTATGATAACACTCCTTGCAGGTAATGCTTTCCTTGGAGCAGTTTGTTCTCACTTCTTCAGTGATTTTACAAGGTTCTCTTTATCTTTTCATCCCAGACTAATTCATTATAAATGTCTTCAGCCTGTCTCTGGTCTTGTCAGTGCTTGTACTAGAGCAGTTTGCTCAGCTGCTGCTGCTGCTACTGCAGTTTGCTGTATTTCAGGCATCTGTTTCACATCCTCCATACCTCCAGCTAATTTTCTCCATTGGTCTGCTGCATCTTGTTGACCACCAGGCTAGATCGGCCTTAGTTAATACCAGCCATTTTTTGCTTGTTTCATTGCTGACAGTGGAATTATTACAGAATAGCACCGATTCACTTCATCAGAAACCTTTGAATCTGGTGACAAAATCATAAATTAAAGCCTTGATAACAGCTTGTTTGTCCTTTCAAATTCATATTTTCTGAGGCCCAACAGATGAAGGTATTGACACTCGTTAAATGTATCACTCAGGACAGAATTCAAAATAACTGTCAAAAAAGCCATGCATTTCAATGGCTTAAGCAAGGCAATTTACTTGCTAATTTAAAGGAAGCTATAAGCTTTTATCCCACCAGTCCACTTGAGTAAAAATAATTCTAATAGAAGGACATCAACACATTTATATTTCCATTACCTTCACTTTAACAATACAGTAAATGACACAGTTGTCTTGAAAATGTCTTCAGAAAATTGTAGACATCAGAGCAGACCAACATGTCTCATGTCTCAGTTCCTTCTCATGCAATGAAGAAGCATCCTTGTAATCCAGTCCTTATGTATTCCAGAAAGAGAAATGCATAACAATTTCATGGCCTTGAGAGCCAGTGGCCAATAGCAATTCACTGTGTGTATCATCCCTTTCCTATTTCTGTTATGCTGATCAGCACAGGTGAGACAGATTTAAGGACCAGATTTCTCTGTGCATTGTTAAACTCACAGTGACTTTAACTCAATCAACACTGTTCCTTGTGTGCCACTCAATTTCTTTGTTTTTCCCCAGACTGTACTCAAGGTTACCTCCCACAGTAAGTATCCAGACGAGGGGAAACTGTCCAAATTTGTGAATCCCCAACAGCATGAACAATCTGAGCTGTCTTTTCCAAAGGAAAGGGAATCAATCCAGGTTGTACAGTGACTCAGACATTTTCAGATGACTATCCTTTGGCTATACTTCAAAACACACTTTCAACCTACATAAACAAGCACAGCCATTGAAAGAAGCAGTACTGCCCTTTTCCCTGATCATTTATTTTCACTCATTTCCTTCCTTGTGCTAGTACAAAGTTTTCTGAGAATATACTGGGGAATTAGCTAGCTGAAAAATAAGCCTCTTTTTTTAGTTTTGGTCAGGTTATATTTTAGTTTCTTGGGTCTTGCCTTGTCACTTGATGGCACAACTGATTTGTTCTAGCTCAAAGGCAAGGGAGGTTTGAGGCCAGAGTAAATGACTGGAGGTGGGTAGCTTCATTTCTTTGTGGAAGCACTGATTCAGCTTCAAGACAAGGGGAAACTACAGCCTTCCTACCTACGGTAAACTGTGCAGCTACTCCACCAGTTGTCGCCTGACAGCAATGATGTCCCTCCAAGTGAGGGTCACAGTCCAAGCTCCAAGTGCTCTGGTACATGATGGCACACTCGTGCAATGATGCACATTTGGTCTTCACAAAAAAAAATGGGACTTCAAACCATCACTAGAAAATGATCTTCCAACAGCAAAATAGCAAGTGTCATTGGTCTATAAATGGCTTGAATGACAGGTTCCCATCCCGTTAAGATTTATTTATTTATTTATTTATTTATTTATTTATTTTTCCCCAGAATAGCCCTAATTGCTTTTGGGCCGGCTTGTTACTTTTGATCTTGAAACTTTGCCTCATAGGAACCATTGCTGGAAGAGAATTGAAAAAAACAGAAACAGAAAAAGGACTTTCTAGTTTCACTCCTGAATGACAATGTTGTTCTGGCTTTGATATATCTTTTGCATTCCTTGGTGTTCCAGCAGGAAGAGAGCAAAGTACGATTACTCTTAATGTAAAGCTGTGAAATGGAAAAAGCTGAGAAGGAAACACAGCACAGCAAGCCGTTTAGGTGAGCACTTTTGGCTCTTCCTGAGGAATATGAGTCCATTTATGTGTTAGGCTCATGATGAACAGCCTCAAGACTGGACAACTGAGCAGCCTGACCACCTGAAAACAAGTGGTGTCTACCATTAGGGACAGAAAGAGACTTTTATTTTTTGGCGAAATCACTGTATGTATTCTCCTGGATGAGGTGGGATGTATATTTGCATGCTTGCTTCAGTCACAGTCGGAATATCAGTAAAACCAAGAAACTGGGAGGGCAGCGATAACAAGGGACCCCAGCAGATACTTTCAGAGTGGAGAACCAGCTCTTAGATGTTTTAGAGACTTGTCCTATGTCCTTAATACAAATACAGGATAGTACTAGATAGTCAGTGTCTAAGGATTATAATTGCAAATAGGTGTACTCTTGTAAATTTAAGCTGAATTAAGAGGAAGCAGTTCTGTTGTGCTGAGTATAATGATCAGCTCTTTAAATATACTAACTTACTGAGCAAATTACATGCAGGAGGTTCTTTTCTTTATGACTGACCTCAGCTATTAAACCTCCATAACATTTAAAGACAGATCATGACAAAAGTGCCACTGCACAAGACAACCTATGATGTGCTGGTGACCTTCACCCAGCTCACTGATGTGAAATGAACTCCCTAGAGCCTCCCTGAGCCTGTGGTCATCCATTCACTTAGCACATTCACTGTTCATCATAGACAGTGTTCATCCCACTCACCCTTAGTCATCAAGGTGTCTTACAAAAGCCATTTTTCTCTGCTTCTTCACTAGGGGAAACAATAGAGTCTTCAATTAGTTTTAAAAAACAGGTTTGCAAACAGAAATACAGAACAGAATGTCTGCAAATGATTCAAGTTCTATTTTCTAAAGAGTCTGTTTTGCAGTTTCTTTGAAATGCAATGTGCTGTTTACCTATTATTGGTCAAACCATGTGTACTTGCGTTCAGCATATTTTAAATGCTTTCTATATTGTCTATAAGATTTGTGAGTTATGGAGTGAAATATAACTTTGCTTTCTTTTGCAGTTATATAAAATGTTGAACTTAATAATTGCCATTAACAAAATGCAGGACTTGCAAAATTAAGCATTATGCATAAGAATTACATACTACATAGACTTCCTCACAGGTCCATAAATAATTATTTTTACTTATATAACCAGATTTTAGTTCTCTAACATTACTTGCTTATGCATCGCAGCAGTGAACAGATGTATCTGTTTTTCAAGCCAGAATAAATAATATTATTTATAGATTATTGTTTCTTCTTAGTTCATTCTAAATTAGAACTAATCTCTTCCAAGTATGTTTTTTTCTGTGCATTGTTTCCTCACAATAGAGCCTTCTGGTGTATTGGTCCTGTGTTTATACAGTTCAAATGGGGGTGGGTTCTTTTGTTCTGGTTTCCCAAAGAGTGTATGAAACACTGACCATTATTTTAAGCCTATTCAGCAACGGGTACACTGAATGTAGGTGCTTAGGGGAACTTTATGCAAGTTAAAATAGAGATTTGCTAAAGTTATACTTCAAGAAATAATTCCAGATAAACATTAGAATCATGTTTAATTATATAATATACAAAATTTGCTGGGGCTCAGATCAGCATTTCATTGTTTTATTACAATACACTAGTTTTTAATAACTCATCATTCTGACTTTCTAATTAGTGTAATGTATGTGCTCAAAATTAAGTGCAATTAACATAGGGAACGTTCGTTCTACTCTTTGCTTAGATAAAACCATTATTAAATGTATAGATAGCTCTTACAGTTATAGCTTTACTTTTTCTAACAGGTAGTAGTAATTCTTCAACCCTCAAAGTGTTTTCCTTTCATTCTCACAGGTAGAAAGATACTTTTAGCAAAAATAACCAGTATACTCAGTTACTGTATTGAGTTCTTATTCTGTTTGCTGAATCTCCACCATCTGATGACTATTTGCTGGTTCTAGTGACTCACATAAGCACCCCAAAGATTGACTTGTTTCTTAATTTCACCATATTCATCACCCCTGGGTTGGCTTTGTTTGTTTGTTTGTTTTGTTTTGTTTTCCTGATTCTGCACAGATCATGGATATTCTGAGTCATTTTGGTAGTTAGAAGGAGCCACCTCTAGTATTTAGAAGGAGTTGAAGACTGAGCACTTTGATGTTACATTTTGAAGTTAGATTTGAAGTTAGATCATTATTTTTTATCTCAAGTTAGATTTTTCACAATTTACGTAGCCCTTGTCTCTCTGTTGATGTAGTTTGTCATTATCTGTGATGCATGAACTAAACTGTGCACTTTTATTGTTGTTATTGTTATTCATGTAATTTCTCATTTTATTTACTTTATGCTTTTTTTTTTTTTTTATACAAATGAAAATATCACATAAATAAAAGTAAGGGAATCATTTTTTCCAGCTTCAACAAGCCCTTCAGTGATGATCGGCTTGTGTATCCATTCATCTTTTCCCTAGTTTTTAGAAGATATGGTGGCACAGTACCAGTGTTGAGCCCAAGATCTTCTACACTCTCTTGTCCAAAACCAATACTTTAAATCCGTTTTGGAAAGTGATTATCAGCATTTCAGTGACATTTGATAATGGTAAACGTCGGGTTTGAGGGAGCTTCTCCCCATCAAGTCAGCAGGTGGCGATGTAATGTCGGCAAAACCAGCCTCTCCTGGAAGCTTGGAGATGTCTCTTGGAGATGTTCCCTGGCTGACTGGCATCATGAACACCGCCTTTCTGCAAGCAGCTTGAGCGGTTAAATACTTGATAATGTCAGAAATTCCCTTCATTAGGTCTCCCTCTCCCCACAAGCCCTATCCTGTGGGTAATTCTCTACTTACTGGTGTATGAGTTTGCAAGTGCTGTTCTGAAACGTGCAATATTTCTTCTTGACTCTTGTCCCAGCTTTATTTTCCCACTTGTGTTCTAAAACCTAACCAGAACTAAAGCATCTATTTTTCCTACACATTGTCTTGCTGAGTTCTTGTATTGACTAGGTAGTCTTTTGGGCCATTTAAGATGTGAGAGTAAGAACACCAAAGAAGGTGATATTTTTTTCTAATATTTAAAAGGAAATGCTTTGTAAATTAGTTGTAATACTTTTTAATACATTCTGTAAGGCAGCATGGCTCTGCAGTACCATCATAATCATGAACTCCCTTTAAACCCGTGTGACTTGTGAAATGTCAGTGTCTCAGAATGAAATATTTTTGTTAAATTCATCTCATTTTTACTTGATAAAGCTCTGTTTGACCACCAACTGTAAAGCCAAATTCACAAAAGCTTCACAATTTCTAAAGCTACACTGAAGGGGTTTAGTATTGAGCACAATTCTTTGCAAAAAAAATTGCCTGCCTTTAGGACACAGTTGTATATTGAAACAGCATATACAACTTTTCCCGTCCTCCTGGTTTCTCTTGCTTGTCAAGCCCTTCACTAAGTACTTACTAATGCCAAAAGAAGAGAAAAGAAATGAAAAGGCATGAATTGTTCAGACAAAGAAGGTTGGAGAGTGTTTCAGGGCCCTCTCAGACATAATAACAAGAAAAATGTAGGTAGGTTTATTTTGGCAGGAAGAAGCAGTGACTAACCATGCACAAAAGAAGCTTCTATAGAGTGGGAGTTTGAGTTGCAAGTGGGGGAAGAAATAAAAGGATGTCACCAGGAGAAAGAAAATTAACATTATCAGGACAGGGAATTTATATTTTTTACATGTGGCTGGGATTCCCTTCATGATGTCTCCATCTGTGCTGGTGGTACTCAAACCAGAAGCTGCCACAAAATGATTTCAGCCAAACTCTGACCAATCGTGAAATCTTATGAAGTTAAAAGTAAAATGAGCAAAGAGCATTGCATTATGTGCTGTGAGAGAAGAGATAGAAAGGAAGGGGAGAACTGAGCCCAGAGCTACAGAGATCATACAGACTCTCAGAATACAAACATTAGCCATAGAATTTGAGCCCAGTGAGTTTGCAATGAGTTTAACTGTGAGTGTCATCACACTGATTGCTGAGAAAACAAAAGGCAAAATGTATCTCTTTGGCTTTTGCCACCTGCAGCCGGTATAATGTACAGTTTTTATGCAGCTGAAGAGGAGGAGGAGAGAAACAAGCCCATTGTCTGCTAAATCTGCAAACAGAACTGCATTCCTGATTACAGCTCTATTTTAAAAGAAAGTACAAACTGTTTTTTAAGTCAAAGTCAGAATAAGCTGCAAGAATTCAGTAACATTCCTGAACTCCTGAAGTCTACCTATGCAAACATCTGGGAAACTAGCGCAGAAATCCAGCTCGTGGGCACTGAAGATGTCATCACAGAGCTGTTATGAAGACACAGACAACCATTTACCTCCTCAAGTTGTGTCCTCCAGTTAGGTCTTTAAATGAGTTAGTTTCTGATTTGGAAGAGGACTTTTGTTTGCCTAACACACTATGCTGTTATATGCTATGCACAGGAGGACTGAAATTGCCAAGTTAATTTACCTTAAACAAATGAGCTTCATATGCCTAAACAAAGGCAGGAATCACTAGTAAGATGCTTCCAGGGCCTGGAAATGCCATACAAGTGTAAAGAGAGATTATTCTGTGAGCCCCATCTGCAGAAAATGATAAACACACATGTCATAACCTGCTCTCAGTGCAATGCATGAGCTGCCCCCGGATTTCCAGCATTCCCTTACCTGAAATGTAACAGAAATGGCCAAAGCAGATATGAGTGGGGGAAAAATCACAGAATATTTGAGGTTGGAAGAGACCTCTGGGGGTCATCTCATCCAAAATAGAAATTCACAAGTGTCAAATAACTATTGGGAAGTAGCTGGATAAGAATTGCTGCCTTTCTTTTCTCTCTCTCTCTCTCTCTCTCTCTCACTCTTTTTTTTTTTTTTTTTTTTTTTTTTTTAAAGCTGAACTAAACTTTCATGAACTGCCTGCAGGGATTTCTGTTCAAAGAAGCAGCTCGAAAAGCCAAAGAATGGGTAAAAGTGTCCCAGAGGAGAGAAGAAAATATTCTGCCTTTCCAGAGCAAATGAAAACAATCAACCAGGTAGTTGTTCCAAAGACAAAAGCAGGTACTATGTGATGACCAGCAGACAAGCACAGGATGCACACACAGGTGAGCACATGAACGTCAGTCAGGACTATATATATCTAAATCCCTGCTTAGACTGTGTCAGGCTGATCAGATTTTCCACTGTAAGATTGTTGCTTCATCTGGTCTGGAACAGAAAAAATTAAACTACTACAATATGAAAATAACTAATACTAACTAAACCTTACCAATGAAATATTAAAGCATCATCCAAAGAACATGATATCCAGTAATGTGGCATCAGTAATTTTTGCCCTTTGGAATACAATTTTGCCTTGAGATTTCTGAAACTACATGAAGACCCCCAAAATTACTCAGAATATAGACCTTTGGCATTTGCAGGATTCTTCTTGTTATAAGCAGAGATCATTAGTGTTGTGCCTCAGAGTCTTATTGTATAATGGAAACTCAGTTTAGCTCTATGGACAAAAAAAAAGTAAATCCAGACACATGAATGTCTCCTGAGGTTTACAAGCACATTCCTCAGCTGTTCAAAGAATAGAGAGAAACTGAAACTGCAGTTCTGCTCATGCATTTGTTATTTTCAACAGAAAATTTGAATGGGGTTCATCCATCCCTACTGGGCAATTTCTAAGAACGAATCTGTGTAATTGTGTGCTTCTTACACTCTATATTGTATGCATATAAATTAAAGTAGGAAAACCTCTAAGTCATAATCCAAGCCACCTATTAGAATAATCAGTCTATCGTGCTTCTTGTAAGTCAGTAATGAGAGGCTGGAAGGACTTCTCTTAGCTGTACAGGAAGGTCTGGAAAAGATTTAGTTATTTTATAAACCTGAGAATGCCATCAGTAAGAGAGAAACTAAATGTACAATGTTATTATAAACAAATGTCCCCAAATTTCAAGCCCAATTTAATACTGCCTTTGCAATGGACCAGAGTAAGGGGTGATAACGTGACTTTACTGCTCTGTCATGTTGCACATTTTCAACTTCCCATTTCTTTCACTCTTCCTCTCTGTCCTTTGGACATACATTTGTAACCTAGGCTCCTAGGCCATTTGTACATAAAGGGGGTACTGCGATGTTTGTGCTGAAAATCTTTTACGAACTGGTATGAACTATGTCTTCTTGGGATGCCTGGAAACCACCACACTACATGAGTATTGTGCCAGTCTTGGGCAAACACATCTTGCCTTTCTCATGGGTCAGACTGTGACACAGCACAATTTAATATCCTGGCCCACGCTGGGCATCAGCTACAAGATGTCAATATCTTCACCATATCTTCACACATATTTTTTTTCCTATCACTCTCATCAGTGAGTAATTTGAAAAGGGAACCTAGGGACCATGAATAGCAAGATTTACCTTGGGAAGATTTTTGTCAAGCACCTACAGTTTGGACACTGGGAAAGAAAACCAAAATCAAATAATGTTTCAGAATTATCTTTAAAATCAGTCATCCCTGATAGGGCTGAGTTGGAATTATTCAGAGAAGAGGAATGCCCCTGTGCCATGTTTGGAGCTAACTGGTTTGGTTTGTAAATCTCATTGGAAATAAAAAGCTATGCCTGGTATATCTAAGACTGCATAAACATTCCCAGTTGATAACATGCATATTCTCTTCTGAATTAAATTTTTAAAATGCTCTCCACAGAAAGCCCATACCAAGTAATTCAGAAACATAAAAGTCTGACATTTCACTCTTGTCCAGCTATTTTAAGATTCTGATATTTTGAAGACATTGCAGGGTTTCTGGGTACTCTATTAATGAATCAAAAATGTTCCAAGAAAACAAGCAATTCAGCAAGCCCAAAATATCTTACTAGAATCCCCATGTGTTTAGGAAGCCAGGCCTGGAGGATTTTGCATGAAGACGTTATTGTTTGACCACCTCAGGGCTAAGGCCTAGTGCAGGCAATGCATTTCCCAACACCCTTGCAGTCTCTGGGCTTGATGGGGCTCCTGTCTCACCTCAGAAGTCCTCAATCCCTTGCCCTGCACCACGCTTTTGGTGGGACAACAGTCACAAGGCTCTCGTGCAGCACCTGTCTCCCATCATGTAGCCAGAATCTGCCAACACTCTGCTCCAGCATCTAGAGGAATATACCGAAATCCCTAAACCACAGCCAGACATGTGAATGCCAGCATTCCCATAGGAGAGCTGGGATGGAGGAGCTGGAAGTTTTGGGCTGCTTGTAAACTGTGTCCAGCAGGGGTACCCTGGGGACTCCCTCACTGCTTCGTGGACCTCATTGCTGACATCGAGGATATTATTGTCCCCTGCAGCAGCTGCTGAGTGAGTGAAATATTTTGGTTCAAATGCACTGTGTTCAAGTGCTTCTGAAATCAGATTTTCTTTGATTTCTGTTTCACAGATTTCTGCTTGAAATAGAACAAATCAAATTAAAAGAATCAAATAATGTCTCATAAATGGTGGACGCTGTCTGTGTGGCACTGTTCTGTAGAATAAAAGTTAATTTGAGGACATTTCCCCTTGCCTTCCTGCTGGTAGATAAAATAATAACATGGATGCTGGATTTAGCTGTATTGTAGCTTTTTTAGTTACACAAATAGCATGAGAACCACAGTCTTAACACCTGTGCATGCAACAACTATGCACAGTTTTGCCAACATCAATCAAAGCAGGAATCTTTAAAACAATTATGCGAAGTGGGAGTAGGAAGCATTGCAGCTCTGATCCATCACTGTGTTCACTCAAATAATATACTCATTTTGAAAACATCACCTGAAGCAACCTCTCACAGAGCAAAGAAGGAGGGAGAGCAATGAAGTTACATCTGTGGCTGTTAGTTTCCCCTTATGAAGTGGCCAATTTGGTAAACCTCTACAGGGATCACCAACAGGCATTCTGCTTTCCTCTTCTTCTGAATCATGTCACACCCCTAAAGGATTTCAGTTTCCTGCTCAGTAAGAACTCAGTCAAATGATTTCTATGCAAGCAAGGTGACTGGGGAATTGTGTTCCAGCTGCTCACCTTCCTGTCTCTTGTGAGCAGCATGCTGCAACCTGCTGCTGCTCTTGCAACCTGCTGGTGTGCATCCTCTTTAGCCAAATGATGTTTAAGATAAAGTTTTGTTTGTTGTTTAAAGTGCAGAGAGGTCAAGCAGGCAACAAGAGCATGTGCTGTTTTGTACATAATAGGATTTGGTATGGGGTAAGGTGAGAACTCAGTAATGGTTTGTTTTCACATATTGGCTTCTTATTTTAACATGTATTTCTGCTCTAAACAGGAATAGAACTGTGCTCAGTCTCTCCTTACTAGTTATAAACACGTGTAACCTAAGAAAGGATAACATAACTCTTCCTCTGTAGGAAGAGATTCCTACTGCTTATGACAGACAACAGCAGTCCTGACTGCCTGCCTCAAGTGCCTGACCACAGTCTGCTCTCTAAAGAAAGAGTCTTTTCTCCATACAGCAGTCTCATACAAATGCAATACCAAGTGCCTAGAGAAGATGCACAGTGCAACACCCATGTGTATTGCTCGGGTCAGATACAGGTGTGAGCAAGTGCTGCTGGGTTGTAGCACCCTTGTGATCAGCATGGCCCCCTAAACAAGGTGTTGATCCCAGGGTGAACATCTCCACATTGCCTTTGGTTGTGGCTCAATATTTCCCTGACGATTTGGAAATGTTATTTTGAGTACTGATACAATAAAATATTAAACAAAATATTTGGCTCTAATTGCTTTGGAAAATTAGTTCCATAAGCATTTTTAAGTTGAATTACTAGATTCAATAAAACTATAATAAACATTCATTAAATTATATAAATTAGAGATAAGGACATAATTTGCAAATGCTTCACTTTGCCTCACTGTTGGCACAGATGTCTGGGGACTATGATTCATGAATACTGTTTTCAGGTCAGATTTACTTTTAAACCCCAAAGTACACTTATATTAAATGAACAACTTTGTGATGCTTTTATTCCGCATTTTCTGAGAAAAATGAATCCTGCTAGTTCTGGGCTGTTAGAAAGCCTGTAAAATGCCTTTGCACAGCTGAAAGTGGTCTTTGGGCTTGTATACTTCATTATGAAAGGCAGAGGGGAAAATCAGTAATACTACCCCAATATTAAAATGTTTCCTATAAACAGTTAATATAATTTAAAGAAGAGGAGGCTGAGGGGAGGCCTCATGGCAGCCTGCAGCTCCCTCACAAGGGAGGAGCTCTGCCCTCTGCGGACAGAGACAGGACCCGAGGGAACGGCATGGAGCTGGGACAGGGGAGGGTCAGGCTGGGGGTTAGGGAAAGGTTCTGCACCCAGAGGGTGGTCGGGCACTGGGACAGGCCCCCCGGGGCAGTGGCCATGGCACCGAGCCTGATGGAGCAATTTGAACAATGCTCTCAGACATATATATGTGCTGATTTTTGAGTGCTGCTGTGCAGACTCAGGAGTTAGACATGATGATCTTTGTGGGCTCCTTCCAACTCAGGATATATACTATGATTCTATGATTCAGTGTTTCTTTGGTTCTATGATTCTAATTTAAAGAGAATAATTCAAAAAAAGACATAGCTTTCATACAGTAATCCTCAGGCAATAGCTAGAATTTACGAAAGAACGTAAACATTCTGTCTTTGTTTCAACTTGCTTGCTAAATCTTCAGTTAATAACATTGTGGGATTCAGAAGTTTTAATTTTTTTATTTTATTTTTATTTTTCCCGTTTAAAGAGGGTGAATAAATTTGATTAAGGGTTCTATTAATAGTTTAATTGAACATCTGTCTCCAATGAAATTGTAAAAGTCTGCGCTAAGAAGTTTGTAATTTGTGATGTTTTGATGATACTTAATTAGTTGAATTCACTAGGTGATGTGTGTACATTACCTTGAAGATGAACGCCCCTACTTAAGTGCTATGTAGTACCATAAACACATTTGTAATAGTCTGGGAGACTAATTTAGAAGGGTATTCTGAATAGTTTGTTTTCAGACTGGTAGTAGAGTTCTGTTTATGTCATGCCTAGGTCCCACACTTCCCAATACATTCCAATAAACCCGATTGTCCCTTTCCTCCCCCTGGCTGGAGGCAGGGCCCCTCTAATCCTGGTCATAATATTCATCACTGTCTGGGGTCTGCCTGCTGGAAATAGGAGCAGCAAGTTTCTCAGAAAACCTCCCTTTTGTGATTGTTCTTTTTTTTTTTCCCTGCAACTCTCATACCCCTCCCTTTAGGGTTGAGATAGGTCTTCCATCCCATTTTCTCATGTCCTCTCCGTAGGTAAAACCACAGGGTGTCACAGGGTTTGTACCCACTAAATCTTCTTCCTTGAACAGGACACTTGCTCCTGATAGCTGAGACACTGGTTTGTACAGGTGGGGAGGAAGGTGAATTCTCTCTAACTTGGTTGGAAACTTCAGAAAGTTTCTCCAAAGTATCCTCTTTTAGTTGGTGGAACTCTTCAGAAAGTTTTTCCACATCCAAGATGCAGGCCTGTAGGGAAGAGAGACTTTCTTTGTACCACTGGAGTTTAGCCAATTCATCCACTGTGGGTTCCTCATGGTCTTTCCAGGTCATTACTGCCAGTGAATTGCCATATGATGATGGGATGATGGTGCAAATTCCATACAAACTTCCACCACGTGGGTCATATACACTTGGCTTCGTCTGGATCTTTGGATAGCTGGTCATTATCTAGGTCATCATAAATCACCTCCCGTTCAGCTAATTCCCTCAGGTAACGGATTCCCTTCTCCATGATGGTCCATTTGCTTGGTTGACATACAAGATCTTCCTTGAAGGGATACCTTTCCTTCACACCTGACAGGAGATGCCTCTAGAGGGTGAAGACTTGTGCTCCATTTCCAATTGCTTTGTCAAGGGATCCCAGTTGCTTGGCTTCCCTGCCCTCTAATACCAGACTATTGGCTCTATTGTCCCAGCACCAGGGCAGCCAGGAGACAAAGTGCTCACCTGGACAACAACCGAAATCCTTTTGCATATCTTGTACCTCATGCTGGGATAGGCCTTGGGTAGTTATTGATGCTTTTATGATATCTTCCTCTTCATCTTCCTCTTTGTGTGATGGTCCAGCCACTGTGGAGTAGCCCATCTCATCGTTGTCTTCGTCCCCAGTCTAAGTAGGAGTTCCTCTGCATTCTAAATGACCCGACTTTCTCATCCAAAGAAACAGCTTTGAAGGTCTAATATCACCTACAAATCTGAAGAATCCAGAGTGACTCTGATGATATCAGGGATATCACATTATTTGTTAAAGTGAATTTCCAAGGAGAGTGAGCTATCGAAGTTTATACTGAGCCAATATAAAATATAAAATACATTGCATTTGCAGATGAAAAAAATGGTGTTGTTCTCATTTCAGCAAGCTGAAAGCAAAACAGCAAGAATTGTACTTTTGATTAATTCCTTTCTTGAAGCTATTTAAGCAGTGGAATTCAGAAGAAGGTTTAGTGAGGAAATCTACTTATAAAACCATAAAAATCTAACAGTTTTCTAAGTGCAGTGAAATCATTCTTCTGTGCTTGGAAAGTGAGCAAGTGTAAAAATGGTAAAAAGAGAAATATGTAAATAAATTATATTAATTTTATTATTTCATCCCTTACTTGTATTGACAATGCAAAATGTCTCATAAAAATTAATTTAAATATACAAAAAAAAAAAAAAAGTAAATCTAAAGCAATTTCGTCTCTCCAAGAACTATTGATGGCATCACAGAAGAGCCCATGGAGGGTGGGAAAGTTACAGGAGCAAATAGGAGATGCGATGCTTGGGGCACAGCTGCAGTGCCAGGTATTTGGAAGTGAGAGTGGAAAAAAAAGAGACCATTCAACCTCTTATAGAGGAGCATAATTTACAAAGCCCTGTATGTGGTGAACTCACTCATAGGTAAGGAAACTGAAAGAGCAGTTTCTTGAGGACAAAGGGCAGCATTGTGAGGGGAAGAGAAAAATGATACTTTTTTTTCTAATAAAGTTTTAGATTATATCAAATGAAGAGAGTTATGAAATGCAAGGCTGAGGAAGATGACTCGTAGATTACAATCATTCGACAATATATGATATATATCAAAGAGTACTATGTTGGTCCTGTGGTTTCTGAATGAGCTAGACTACACCTCACAGAACACATCCTCATTCCAGAGATTTGATGTAATATAGAACCCACTGTGACAGTGGAGATATCTTTTTACATTAACCTTTTTACTGAAATACATCATTAGTTGAAAATTAATGGTAAATCATTGACTTCCTCACACCTATAATAATTACTTTTTTTTCCATCCCCCAAAACATTCTATTTTGAAAATGCCACTATGGTATCCCAAGACAGTAGTGGTTTAGATACTTCCATGTCTCACTTTTCTTTGTAAACTAAGTGAATTAATCAGAACATGTCTCACATGGTACTTCATGCATCTTCAAAAAGAGAGGAGAAACACCTATGAAAACTCTGTAGGTGTTTCTGGTAACTCCTAAAATGTACCAGACATGTAGGATTTAGTTGTGAGTGGGTTCAGCAAAACAACAGATTTTCACAATAAGAAAAATATTTCTGTAATAAGTATACTGGAAGCCTATTTTGCCTTTAATTAAAAATTAAAAATAAAATTAAAGAACAAAATAACCACAGTTTCCTTCCAACCAGCTCAAACTGAAACTGCCTTTATTTTGGCTTTGTCTTCCAGCCTGTGTATTAGATTACACCTTTGTCTGAGAAGACCCCACAACTACCAGTGATCTGCAGGACATTGTGCTATTGGGCTGCAGCAGAGTAACCCTTTGGCCATGTTGCAGTAGCTGAAGTGAAAAATTACCAGAGTACTTTTATGAGATCTAACCGAAACCCAGATTTGTAAAGAAAACTAAGAAACCTTAATATGACAATGATCTTATCAACCAGAACAACAAATCAAATACTGCAGAGAATGTTACCAATTTAAGAAGGAAAGCTCTTGATTAGGAAAAATATATATAAGAAATTCAGAATAAAAGAGAATGAACAACAGTGTAAATTGCAGCAAGCTTGTCGCTATAAAAAAGAAAGAGTGAGTTTAATTAAAAATCGTGCTTTTTGACGTAGGATTATGTAGTCTGGGCTGTGTCAACATGTTATCTGCCTAACAAGAGTATACAAAAAGCTGGTAGCTGTGAGATAAAGTACAAGCCAAGGCAACATGATTTTTCTTTTTCTTTTTCTTTTCTTTTCTTTTTTTTTTAAATTGTCTCCCTACCTCATATTCTTTTTTGTTGTTTTTCCCTGCATTAAGCAGCCTTACACTCTGCACTTCCAGCATATTTCAGCATACTTTCCAATCACATGAAAATTGTTGAAGAAAACTGAAGAGCATAAAAATCAGTCAAGCTCTATTTCCTCATGTAGTACCTTTTCTATTTCTATAATTGGTATATTTGTATGCCAGTGACGCTGAAGCCCGTATGTTTGTAGTTTCCAAGTTACAGTTACTGTAAGGTAGTAAAGATTCAAATTATTGGCAGACTTTGTTGTAAACTTTAGACTATGCATTTAGAATTATGATCTGATTTCTTTTCTGCATGTACTATCTTGTTGGGAATAAGAAACTAAAATGGAAAGACATAATAATGCAAATATGAGTGACTTTATTCTCAAATGCAATTACAGCAACTCAATGCTGAAGAGCTGGAGCTAAACAAATTAAATGGTTTTAGTACTAATGCCTTTTTACAATTTATACACAAGACTAGAGGGAAAGAAGCTTTCTGACCTCTGTTCAGTCACCAGGGAACAAGAATCTGATTATCCTTTATTTTTGGTATATTTTGTGACCCCAAATCTGTAGTTGTCCAGTCACAACAAGGTTAAGAAAATTCTGAGGGCAAAAGAATCAAAAGGCAGTAAAAAGCTATGTGTGTATTTATGTTATTAGCTTTTAAATAAAAAATAATAAAATAAATATATAATCAAATAAAACAAATTATATAAAATATATTTTTATATAATACAATATACATGTATACATTATATATATTATATTGAAAAATTATATGTAACAATAAATATATAATAAAATAAAGACAAAATGAAAAAATCATCTTTTTTAGTAAACAGATGGCAGAAACTGTTAAAATATATATACTTTCATCTGCTACTTTGCAAAATATCTTTAATTCTAAGTGAGCAGAATGTTTTTTTTAATTTTTTTTTTTCTGCAAAGAACAGATATTGCTAACCCTACTGTATCCCCTTTTATTTCCTGCCAATATTTTCTTCCTGATAATTTCTGTCAAAGAATTACTGAAAAAAAGGAATATGAACACATGAAAATGTGCCAGAACCAGGTGTTTAGCTGACGAATTTCATTTTCTTTCCGCTCCTAAGTAGAATGGAGAGCACTTTCTCAGACAGATGTAGTTTATATATATATATATATAGTTATATATATATATATATGTATATATACACTATACATATAAATATATACACGCAGACATATATATATAGTTTGTCAAGAAACAATGGTTATTTGTTTCTGTTTTCAGGAGAAGTGAGTCAACAATCATCTGCTGCCTGCAACGCTCACATGAATACTGTAATGAGTTATTTCTGTGGATGCCACCACATAGAATGAAATATAAATATATATATATTAATTTCAGCTTGACCAACTAGTGATTTTTTTCAGGCCAAAATTCAAAAAGCAGGAAGATTATCTAGATAACAACAGACCAATTAATTCAGCATCAGTCCCAAATAAAGTCACAGGAGAATTGCTACGAGGTTTGACCAATAGGTAGTTAAGGATGCAATTAATAACATCAACGCATCTTTATGGAGAAGATCCTTGAGGACCTATGGCTTGTTTAATGGAGAAAATTTCATATGTATAGTGTAGCCTACATAGACCTTGTTCAAGTGCTCAGTTTAGCTTTGCAGCAGATTAGGAAAAATGGATAAGAACTAGCTCATATAAATGGATCTGACATGACAGGCTGACAGATTTCAAGAACACAATTATATGAAGGAATTGTAATTGAAGTCACATTGTTTCTAGTGATATTTTTGCATGGACTATATTAGGTCTGATATATATATATTTTTCCACCAGTAATCCAGAAGTACTTTCAAAAACTTTGACGATCAAATTTTCAGGTGACAAAGAAGGGTAGAATGAAAATATTGTGACATATGAGCAGTTTTAGAGAGCAGCAGAAACAATTTGTAAGTTGGGCCTAGCCATGAAATTTTCATCTTAATAGGCTTCAGTGCAAAGCACTGCATTTAGATGCACTGATGACAGGACAAGCTTAGAGGATGGTGGTCTCCACTCTTTTGTAGAAGCTCAGGGAAGGCTCTGCATGATGCCCAAAAATCTCAACCTGAGGTCACAGTGTCATAGTATAACCCAAAACAAAACAAGTCTTGCAATGGGAAAAGGAGTGTATGCTAGTAGCACTGAGCTAGATGTTACAAATTCCTTTCCAAAGATTTGGAGAAGGTGCAGAAAAGAGTTTCCACATTGACTTAGGAGACAAGGAATACACCTTGCACTTGAAAGGCTTGAGGAAGACAACGTCTACTGCATATCAAAATGAAGAGTGAAAGGTGATGTGATTACGATATACAAGTACATCCCTGGAGGGGAACAAGAATTTCCTCAAGTGCTTTTTAATCTAGCAAGGAAAGGCATAACTTAGATCACTTGATGCAAGCTGATGCCAGATAAACTCAAACTGAGAGTAAAGTACAACCCTTCATTGTGACAGTCATTAATCATTGAAGCAAATTATGAACAAAAGCAATCGATTCTGCAGTGCTGGATGTCTTCATCAAGACCAGGTGCTCTTCAGAAGCATACATGAATGCAGCAGAACACAGTGTCTAAAATGGCTTCAGGGACCTGAACACCCTGCTACGTTGCCAGTGCTTCATAAACACAAAGCAAATTGTAACATCCCTTATCTCTGGAAATTAAAGAACATAGACACAATAGATGCCTATGTACAGTCAAGTGGAAATAAGCATTCCCATTTTTCTACAGTATTGACATGGATCTGCTGTAGATGCCAATAGAACATCAGCTAAGAAGTTAAATGTGTCACAATAATAAGGATAAACTTTTCATAGGAAAGGGGGTAGACACAACAGTGTAAGCTCTACTGCATTTCTCAAGGTGAACAAGAAAAGAGAAACTGCATGAACACAGGTATCTGAAACAAAGCCCTGTGATTTGAGCCAGCTGAGGCTGTGTGATTCATGGCATTAATGATCTTGGCTTCTGAGAAAATCTGGCAAATTGTGCAACAGCTGCAACAGCCAACAGAACAAGGATTAACTCAGAGAGAGACAACAGCGCATGCTACAGATGGAAATGGTTAATGCTGAGAGGAGATTTGAGGATGAAATATTAACCTGCACTGCACTGTTTCAGATTTCTGCCTCTTCAGCCTCTTGGCTAATCCCTTCTTGACATGGTTTCCCTGCATTGTTCTCCAGTGGCATATCCAAGGGCTAGATCAGATCTTGAATGGTACCTTAGCAGATGGCAAGGCGGTAAGAGTCTCAGGGGGCAGCTTTCAGCCACAGCAGCTCCAGTTCTGGCCCTGGCAGTAAGTCAGAGCACACAACCAATTAGGACCACTAAGGGACCAATGACCAGCAGAGATTTGGCATCTATACAAAACCCTCCCCCATCCCACTCTCATTCATCCTCCCAACTACATGCCATTTGCCTTGGAGTCCTACAGTAAGAGGGAGATGCTGATGATCCAAAACACAAACAGAGGGATCAGGCATGAATGTATTTTACTTTTTCAGAAAGCCTGCCTGAAGAGTCAAAGGCAGCAATGGCTTCTTTCCTCTTCCACAGACAGATTGAGCTGTGAAGGTTTGCCTGCCACACAGGAGGAGATTAGGAATGCTTCCATCTCTGAAACACATAGCAGAGTTTTGCTTATACAAATTCAATTTTTGGTCAGCTGTTCTTTGCTAAAGCAAATATTCTTGCTCTTGTGCAAGAATAATAGTGGGAGTTGGTAGCCTGTGTATGTGAGCAGGAGAACAGGTAAAAAAGTTCTCTTGCCATCTTATTCTGAAAAAGCAACTAAATATTAGGTGGCAGCCAAATCTTTACCCTGAGTAGTAAGGTTCTTTGTAAATTCATGTTTAATCACTGTGTCCTTTTGCTTCATTTCTACTCCTTTGTTTCTACTTTTTTCTTTCCTGGATGTTATCTACTTCACGCACAAATCCATAGAAGATATTCTGCTGACAGCAGAAGAAAGTTGTGGTAATGTAAAAGGGTGCCATGTAATGCTTATTAAGCACCTAGATCAAGCCTTCATCCATGTCACTGAAGTTATCAGGGACAGAATTATGTCAAGTTCACCTGGAATAACACTTGAAGTTGCCTTACCATCTCTCCCATCTGTGAAAAACACTTAGGGCAAGCTTAAAGTCGTATGCACTCATTCCTGGGCCAAAACACTGGACATGCAACGTTGAAGGGATGCTCATGGTTCAACCTGAACTATGAGCTCACATCTTCTAGATCTCTTCCGGTTGAACATCCCTGCTCCACAGGTTATATTTGATTCCTCAAGAGCCCCCAGGTATGACAGGTTAAGAACAGCCATGAGTGATATGGATAGCAGTCATTTATGTTTCATAACTACTAAACTTGTAAGCAGGTGACAGATTTAAGGATATTGGTATTGACATCTGATGTTTGCCAGGTTCACCAATGCTGTGCTAAAGCCGAATCCAGGTCTTACCCAGTACTGAGATGACAAGGTGGTTTGAGGCCTTTACACATATGTCATATTGCCCTGTTTTCCACAAATTGAAGCATGACAAATACTAACTAGGTAACCATTATCAGAAGCGACAGTGTCAGCAATGGTTCTGCAGGCAGACAACACAACACTTATAGGCAGGTAGGTCATACACTCCTCCAAAGAAGGAGCCAAGGAAGTTGCTCTGTGCTGCTCAGATGCAGTACCCAAGGACCACCCCTCTAATTCATCACAGCGATGTTAGGACCAGACCACAAGATGCAAAAAAAACAAACAAACAAACAACAAAACAATCTTGTTCACCCCATCCCAATCCCAGTCAACTAGAGACTGGCTTAAGGCCTAAAGCCTATGGTTTAATATCCTTACTAACCCCTCCTGTCATGTTCAATTTCAGTTGTGGTTTGTCTGACTGTTCTACAGGCTAGATCACACAGTATAACTGCATGAACACAGCTTCCGTGGCTCACCGGGACTCAGGAGAGCTGGGGCTGTGATGCGTTTCAAAGCAGGAAATCTAGTGGAAAACATCAGCCCACAGCAGTGAAGGGCGGGCTGGGAAGCGTTCAGACAAAGGCAGTTGTAATGCAGCACAGGCAGGCAGATGAATGAATGCTGAACTGCCCCCAAAGCAAATGAGCTCTTTAGACTTTTCCATGGACATGCTGCCTACCTGTTGGGTGTCCTGTAGGCACACATGTATGCCCTCTTGAACAGCAGGCCATAGTTGGGAATGGTATAAAGGAAAGTAGCCTAAAATTAATTACAAAAATAAATTGGATTTCTTTAAAAAAAAAAAAGGGGGGGGGTGGGGGTGGGGGGAGAGAAAGCCTTGCTTGGTCAGGCAGCAGGAAGTATAACTGCTTTAGTACTTGCATTTACCTTGA
Organism: Aythya marila; assembly: GCF_965140915.1. Taxonomy (NCBI): domain Eukaryota; kingdom Metazoa; phylum Chordata; class Aves; order Anseriformes; family Anatidae; genus Aythya; species Aythya marila. The sequence goes on along the minus strand of NC_139045.1, from coordinate 11,459,336 downwards.
CTAATAACTTTTCCTTTGTAACTATGAACAGGATTGGAAGAAGAAGAAACATGAAGTGAAAAAAATAAAACAAACAAAAAAACAAACACAGAATGCAGGTGAATACGCTTGCTAATTTTAAATCTTTTAAATGCATGAACCTACTGCCTTGAGACAAACCACATCCCTGTCACTTCTGGTTAGAAAATGAAAGCTGTATGCTACATAAAGATAAATGATTCAAGGTCTCTCAAAAAAGTGCTGCCATTCATTGAAAATTTATATACCATGAAGGCAGAGATGCATCTGGGAGAGCAAGATGATCTGTGGACTTCCTTTTGTCACCACAACACCATCTGGATCAGAGCATTTGGCACTGTTCCTGACTCTGCCTATGCTGTACTGTTACCTAGGGGAAGGTGGCTGCTTCTACTAGGGCACCAGGCTTGTGAAACTCTGTGGCTGACTCCAGTTTACTGAGGCACCAGTTGACCCAGAGCCAGCTGAAACCTAGGGGATGCTTAGCCCTGATTTCAATTGATTTTGAAGGAAAACAAGAAAAAAACAAACAAACAAACAAACAAAAAAACCCTCCAAGTTAAAGCAGTCTTAATCAATCTTACTCACAAAATCCTTTTTTTTTTTTTTCCCTCCCCCAGAGGAAGTATCCAGGCTAACTGGAATGATCATGTCTGTATTAGCAGCAAAAAATCTGGAGGGACTTGCTTTGTGACACATGTTATTTGTCAGACAGTTTAAGACATTCATCAGTCAGTCTTGAGAAGTCACAATGATTTTTTTGTCTGTATTTAATACAAACAACATCATAGCAGCTGAGTGCTTTCAAACCTCCATTACAGTCTAGAAAAAAAAAAAGAAAAAAAAAAAAGAAAAAAAGGCAGAAGAGGGATAAAAGGAAATACAGTTTTGTGCAAGACAACAGTATAGAGTTCACAAAAGGATTTTGTTCTTGGACAAGTGAAACAGGGGGACCAGGTCCAGTCCACATGAGTTCATGAAATGCAAGACCTGCCTGACCAACCTCATCTCCTTCTATGACAGGATGACTCGCCTGGTGGATGAGGGAAAGGCTGTTGATGTTGTCTACCTAGGTGGGTAGGAAGGCCCTACAGAGGGGCCTGGATAGGATGGGTTCATGGGCAGAGATCTTGAGCCTGGTCTTCGCTTACAGTGGGAGGGACTTCGATCCCCTATCCGTCTTCAGGTTCAGGAGTAATACTTTTAAACTAATAAAAGGTAGATTTTGATTACATATAAGGAAGAATTTCTTTATTGTGAGGGTGGTGAGGCACTGGAACAGGTTGCCCAGAGAACCTCCACCCCTGGACGTATCTAAGGCCTGTCTGGCTGGGGCTTTGAGCAACCTGGTCTATTGGTAGGTGTACCTGACCATGGCAGGGAGTTTGGAAGTAGATCATCTTTAAGGTCCCCTCCAACCCAAACCATTCAATGATTCAGTGATTCTGGGGACAACCTTTGTGGTAACCCACTCCAGCCTCATGTCTCATGGCACCCACAACTTCTCCCAGCCTGCCATAAACACATTGGCTGCTCCACATATGTCATACGATGCCTGGAAATGTTAAAAGATGTCAGAACCCTGCTGCTGTACATACTGAACCCTGAATGACAATCCTGTGCACTGAACAAGGCAGGAATAAACTGCTGTTATCCCCACTTCACCAGCAGCATTAGTGATAGGGGAGCTGGTGAACTGTTGTAGAGGAGATATTTGAAGTACTGTGCTCCAAATTGCAAGCATTTGCCCTTACTTTTAGTGTTTTCCTTAGGGGTACTTCTTCTAGATACTGGCAGAATAGGATCAAAACTATATCAATCTGTAAGGCAGGAGAATGTGAAGGTTTCATAGGGACAATATTTCTGAATGAGATGGAGGTCAGGCAGAAAATAAGATGCACATTTAACTGAAATATGAATGACTATGCACTAACACAAAGGGGGCAAAACAATGCCAAATATTTCATTGGTTTTGAATGTTTGGTTTTGATTTTTTTTTTTTTTTAATCCAGTTTGGTCCATAGTCATACTTTTTGTTAACAGGCTAAATGTTTTTTGTTTCTTTATTATTTTTAGTCCCCTCAGGATCTGTGACAATCACTTTCTCAGCAGTTTCTGAGGTTTTAATGCAACTTTTCTATTATATTCAACCTGTTGATTAATTGCAGTGTCTTTCACTAGTTGAGTAGGCATTGTATTTGAAAGTAGTCTTAGACTGTTTGCCTCTGTGAAGTGGAGAAGAAGCAGAATTAAGCAATTTGCAGAAAAAATGAATAGAATGACGCTGGAGAGGCCCAGGAAATGAATGTGTTAGTTCAGAAAGGAAATGAGCTGAAGGGAATAGAAATGTTTTTGCTTTTCTTTCCACACGAAGCAGTTCATCTCCAGAGAGGAGGCTTGCTTTCATCTTCTGACAGAAACCTGTATCAGCAATTTCTCATGGGATTGCCTTCCTGACAGTCCTTCAGTTGCACTTGTACCTAAGAGACCTTTGCTGATTTCTGTTTGTATTAGTCTTGCAGCTACTGGAAATTTCCTCATGCGTACCAGGAGCTATCATCCAGCAGAAGTGATTAATGTTTTATACAGGAAACATTCTGGTGGTTTTGAAGGCATTAATTTTTTGTGCTCACATGCTCCTGTGTTGATTTTCCCTCAGAATTATGTCTGGAACTCTCATTCTATCATTTTTTTTTCTGTCCCATATGTCATATCTTTTCACCAGAGTCATCACTACAGTATTTAAATCCTAAGCAGAACACTTTCTTTTGAAATACTTTGTGATTTTTTAAAGACATGCTTTTACAACATTTACACACCAGCTCTCAGTCTTACGATGTGCTGAAGCACAGTCACACAGTCAAGAGCTGTGCTGCCCCCCAGATGAGCAGCTGGATTTCTAAAGCAGATGCCTAATGAATTGCACGTCTCTCCATTCCCATCCCAGTAATGGTTTATACTTTTCATTCCCCGTGGACAGTATAGAGAAATACATTAATATTAATTTAAACCCTATAGGTTATGGAAACTTTTCAGAAGAATAAAGTCTTATATAGCCCCAAAACCCCAGAAAACCATCTAGAAAACCTTTGCAAGACAGACAGGAAAAAAAAAAAAGTTATTAAAAGCTACATGTAGCTTTTAAAAAAGCTACATGTATCATCATCAGTAAAATCAGTTCTTTTCCCTGCCTGCAAGCTCCCCTCGAGGGAGACTTCAACATTTCACCTTAGGCTTCGAGTTATGCCTGAAATGTGAAGACTAAGAGTGTGAGCATTGTAAGAGTTAGATGAAGTAAACTACACAAATTTATCTATTACAAAGACTGGTGGGTATCTAAACCCCATAGGCTCCTTTAAAAAATCCCATGCTATATTAGAACAGTAGCTAGCAAGTCTTCTTTTATTACTCTGAATTTTATATGTATTTAAGGGTCATTGACTAGGAATATTTTTCATCCAGGACTAAACAACCAAGTACCCTTTGGTGGCCATTATTTAACACAGAGCAAAACATTATCCTTGGTAATGAGAATACACTGAATCTTAAGCTAACAAGCAGAGGACATGGATATACTAAAACTAGACTGAAGGAATATAAAAATATTTACACATAGTAGTTTGCAGATGTTTCTCAGCATAAGAATATTGCAGTACATGGGAATTGCAATGACTATTTTATTTTATTTCAAGTACTATAGATTCTAAGTCTATATATTTCCTGTAGTTTCAGCAGTAGATTTGCAGCCCATGGATACATGACATTCTATCTGTAATGTATATATTAATAACTATCTACTTGTCTTTCCAAGTCCTGTCCAACAGACATGGGAGACATAGTTGGCTAAATGGGTAGGGAAGGTTGTAATTTAAGCCATCTTTTAACTACCAGGTCAGTGTATAAGATTCATGACATATCTTAAAGTGGTGCTTAATAATCACAATAGGCTCGTTTAGCAGGGGAGACTCATGGATTTGCAATGAAACTGAAGCTGAGCATCATAAAGAAAGAGCTAATAAATGATTGGTCTTCATAAAAATACAAGAAAAAAAAAAAAAGGAATTCATGTTTTTAAGAAAGCGTGTGAGTGGAAAAGAACGATGAGCTTGACAGTGCCTCTATTTCAGCCATTTTGATTGACTAAAATGTCTCTCATTGTTTTCTGGAAAATGGCAGATAAAAGCAGATCTGGAAAGAAGGAATACCAGCAACCAAGACAGAATTCTAACTCAGCTGAAGACAGAAGTATAAAAGTCATGCCAGTGCTTCGAGCAACAGGCTATACTCAATACAGGCTTTGTTTGGAAAGCTAATTTACTATTTATACTTGATGGGCAGCCTTCCAGTAGCCAGGCTAATCATGTAACATTTTCTTTATAATATCTTAGTATGCCATACAAAGAGATTTAAGTCAGTAAGCAAGGCTGCCAGCACAGAAGCATGTCCTGTCACTGCAACCTCATGTTCTCCAGATTATTCCGGGGTTTGGGATTCCCAGCCCTCCATTCGACCTGCTTGGCACCATGGCAAGTATTGCAGCCCAGAACTGACAGTAGTTTCTCCTTTGCCCACGTGCAATGATGGAAAAACCTTAGGAAGTCTGAATGTTCTATCTGAACAAGTACCCGACATATTTTACTTATTTTTTACTCCTTTTGGGAATTAAAATTTTGGTACAACTGCCTTTATGTACCAGACCTTGAAGATGCACCTTAAAGAACCAGACCAGGCTGGAAATATAATACAGCAACAAGAACTTGTGAAAGGGCTTAAACCTGAACTAAAGTAAGAGAAGCCTTTTTGTTTCCATCGTTTCTTGACCAAGTTCCAACAAAGATGCATATGGGACCTGTGTAACAGGAGAAATCTGCATTATATTGACAAGGCAAAAGGCAGAATTGAGTTCTATTACTGACCTGGAGCACTATTTAGACCTGACAAATCAAACACCACATGAGAAACTCATCAGTTGTGCTAGGATTAACCACCTACAACCCCCTCTCTCCCCCCATTATTTTTTTGTTCTTGTTGTTTGTTTGTTTTTGTTACAACCCTCCAGTCCTCTCCTCTCTCCAGATAGAAATAAACTCATTAGCCAAAATTGGAAATGGTGAGAAAAATTTATAATGGGGGAGGAAAACAATGGTACTCCCTTTAAAAAGTCTGTCTTCAGAAAGCAGCCATAAAATGTTAGGAAAAAAAATAATGAATTTTATGGCGGCAATGAGAAAACAAAGATAATTAAAAACAAAACCAAAATTCTTTACCATCATGATACCAATGTAAAAGCTTCCCTACAGGAAAATAAAGGAACTATCATGCATGTATGAGGGAAGAAATTTTTATTTCTCTCAGGAACAGAAATAAGTGACAAGTATCTGCACTTCTATCCACCAAAGAGATTTAATCCAAGGTACTGCAAGGCTAGAAACATTCTGGCAGCATCAATCTCCATTCACTAGGCAAATATTATGGTGACAAGGCCCTGTATGGTACTTCAGTAGTTTTTTCCTCATTAGACTGAAAAGCGTAAGGAAATCATGGGTCTCTGGAAAAGGATTATTGCCGTTCTGCAGAAACTGTTTTTACTGAGCTGGTTTCTTCCTGTATTCTTTTGCAGAATGAGCTGTACTTTTTACAATACCAAGATCAGGTGTAAGCGTCTGGCCAACTAGAGGGAAACAACTTCTGTACACAAGTAAATGAATGAAACCTGCTTGCTTTTAGTGGGCAGGCCCCTGAGCATCACAGAAGACCTCCCTGCCACAGGGCTTGAGCCCAAAAGCTCTCAACAAAGTTCCTGGCAAAGGCAGGGTCATCATCACCTCTGCTGCTCCAGCAGCTTCTTTCCCACTGAGCTGCACAGCCAGTCTGGGACGGCATGCTGAGCTCTCCAGAGAAGGGAATATTTGACTTGTCTATGTACTGCACTGAGACACAAGCTGTACCAGCTGACTTCTCTTTTATTAATCCTTCCTTACAGGTGCTTTTAACTGCAAGCATCGCCTGTCCAAAGCAACCATTTTCTGCTCACACTGCACTTCATCTCTTCTCTTCTATCATCCAAGCTCCAGTACTTATTACTGCTTCAGAATTTCTCCTCCAATGTCATAACTGTATATAGTGCAGAGACTGAGCTGCTTATTTTGAGAGTTAAAATGGAAATAACTGTCATTTGTTACACCTTTCTTCTTGTCCTTTAAGAAGAAGATTTCCCATTCTCCAGGTCTCACATGTTTTATTTTAGCAGCAGTTAAGAACAATTTTCATGTTTGAATGGAGTAATACCAAAGTGCTGGCAGAATGAAGTCCTGTGCTGGCCTGGTGGGCAGTGATGAACCTGTGCCTCTCCATCTCCAGAAACGTGCAGTCAGAGAGATGCAGACTGGTTCACCCTGGTGCCCCGCCACCTTGCAGAGAAAAACAGAAATGCCGCTCAAAGTATGGGCTGTGGGCATAACCACTGCAGCAGGGCTGCAGACAGCCACATTTCAAGGCTCATCTAAAAAAAAACCCACTGAGCAGTGTACAGAAATCTGCCAGTGCTGAAAGAGTAGGAGGCTTCCTGGGAGGTGACTGAGCACGAAAGGGCAATTTCACAGAATGGGTGTGCATGCTGGGGTGTATTTAAAGATTGTTTGCTTTTCTTTTATATTCACTTATTCTTAACAGTGCACCTAAGATTTAAATGCTGTCCACAAGGTCTCTGGTGAGAAGCAAAGTCTTTGCAGATAAAACAGTTTAAGCTAACAGCTTCCCTTTCTGCAAGCATCTTCGAACCACCAGCTGTGTCTGCCAGAGTGAGTGTTGCCTTAAATAACTCCCTCTTAAGACAGTTAAGGTGAAGCTGGCAACAAGACAGATCTTTTGGATGAAGTTTAAAAAAATAAAATAAATCAGTCCATCAACAGCTCTCTAGAAGCAGTAAGTCTCACACCTGCCTTTTTAATTTTAATAGGCTTTAATTAATAGCACTTTTGGAAGGTGGGGTTTTACAATGAAACATTTCAGCTCTGTCCCCGTGTTGCGTACAATTTCCTGCTGAGGCCATCCCCTGCTGCTGTTTCCCCACTGTCGTATCTTCTTGGAGCCCACCAAGCATGTGTCTGAACTCTTTCCTCCTTTCTGCCATTGATTTTCCTTGGTCGAGCATCTGTCCTCCCTTTTCTGCCCAAAGAGCTCTCAAAGCATCTGTCACGCTGGCCCTTGGCTTCTATTGTGCTCGTTTCTTTGAATATTTGTGTCACCAAAGAGAAACACTCCAAGCCCACCTTTTGTAGGATCTTTGCCAGGCTTCACCTTTGCCCCTTTCTTTGGTTTCTCTGATCTGACCTATGACCAGAGCCCTGGAGCCTTTTTTTTTTTTTTTTTTTTTTTTTTTTTTTTTAAATGGCAAAACCTCTTTTTAAGAAGCAATTTCTATGAATTTAACAATGCAACTCAGGTAAAGGTACATACTCAAAAATAGAAACACATACAAAAAATTCCCAGGTTTGTTTCTGTTCTCTAAATGCATATTTCAGACCAAGGTAAACATTTCTGTTAGCAGCTCCAGCAATCCAATAGGGACATGTAAAACAGTTCACTCCGACAATTCAACAGTTGAATCTGATCACTTCCAGTACCTCACCTTGGCCTTTATAAGGGGTTTCTATGGTGGCATCAAATTAGACAGCAAGCTTACCTCCCCCCAACAAGTTATTAAAGCTACCAGATGAACACTGAATTTAAACATAAATCATTCTTCCTCTCTTGGATAGACTTGATCAAGTCTCTCAACATTGTTTGCATCTATATGCAGAGCTGAATATGTAACATTTTTTGTGCATCTTTCCTTTCATTTAAGGAACAATCCAAGGCTGAGGAAGTGTCAGCAATTAAAGCATTATGGAGTCCTTGTCACTGTCAACATTCAAACATTATTTGTACTGTTGTATTTTTTTTAAAAGCAAGTCCTGCTGAGATTCAGAAATATTTGCATTTGAGGATTACTAATTAACTCTCATTCATCAACCTCTTATCAGTCCACAATGTAAAATACAATTGAAGTCTGAGTAGAAGACTGACTGGTTGTGTAAAATACTTATCATTTATCTATGGAGGATGAAGCGCCAAACTGCACTTTCTACAGGAGCCTTCCTGTTTTTTGCCCCTTCGCCCAGCTCTTCCCCAAGATCAAAGAACTACTCTGTGAGCAGGAAGATGAGCAGAGTTTCTAACTCGTGAAGTGCCAAATCACACAGGCATCACTCCCAAAGTATATCCCAGCAAGTTTCAATAACCTGCTCAAGCCTACTCATTGGGATTAGTGCTTGCCACTGGGATGTAAAGGATGCTTGACCCATTTTTAATACATAGCTGGGAATAAAGACACCTCAAAGCGCTGCCTTAATCTAAGTTTTTATATTTTGGCACTGAGAAAATACCCAAAAGTCCAAGGCAACTGATCACGACATGGAAAAACTTGGGTAGTATAAATATCTTTTCACAGACTGGATAGTTATCAGCCTCCAGGTTGTATTTTACAGTCCCCAAATACCTGCTGTTAACGTTCGTCTTCTGCTAACAATATCAAAGTATCACAAGACAGAAAAAAACCTCTGCTACGCCTTCACACATTTACCAATTTTCAGGTTTAGGATCTTTTTTTTTTTTTTTCCCAAAGCTTTTGTAGATGAGAACAGACTGAGTGAATATTGGTCTGTTCAGACTTTAAGAAGAGCACATCTGGAGCAAAGAGGGAGACAAAACTTGCAGAAAGGAAAACCTCTAATAGATTGGTTGCATGTCAGAATCTGTCAGCAGCATGACTCATTTGTACTGTAATAAATTACTGCTTTTCTAGGCTTGAATTTTCTCACTTGCTGTTTCACTACAGCACTGCATGAAATAACCCAGTGCTGATCACAGCACTGCGGGAATGCCACATGCAGTTAATCATTAGCAATATAATTTTAGAGAAGAATGGAGAAGGGTGGTGCAATGTATGAATAAAGAAATATTAAACAAATAAATAAAAACAAGCAGCAGGAGGATTAGAAATGAATGGCATGACATAATTGCAGTGTGCTATCTTACGCTGAGCCCAGCTTGGTTTTGTTAGTGGTATTGCCATAAAATAGACACCTGTTTTATCTGTCATGATAGTGGCCATATGTGTGGCCCCTGGCCATGTCCTTCTGAACTGGGAGGGGCAGATTTTCAAGCACACAGAGCATGATCACCAGCAACTAAGGACAGAAAAAGTGGAGCATCCCTCCATCTGCATTCTTTCTTTCTTCACAACAGACATTTCTCTTGCCACTTTTATTATTTATTTATTTTACTATCTTCTGTGCACGCTTCCTTTGTCCCAGTCCTTGGTCAGTTGGTGCCACATCTGACCAGTCATTTTTTAGAAGCCACAGTTGGATGCTGTGAAGGATCAGTGCATTCTGTCATATCCCCAAACAACTAAGATATTGTCGTGCTTCAGTGTGGGTAAGAAGAGAAAGCAGGAGTGTGTGAAAAGGGATGAAAAAAATAGAGGGGCCTTCTTCTGTGAAAAGGATAGACTGGAAGACTTGTCTTGCTGGGCATTTCTACGGTACTTTTCCATGAAACCGGAGGAGGAAGAACAGAATTTTTCTTTCACTTCCCTTGAGGGATTTGTCACTGTTTTTTTTTTTTTCCTCTCCCCTCTTTGAAAGTAGAAATTCAAAACTCAGATTTAAAATTAAAATCAGCACCCACCACCACCTCACACCTAACATGACATTTGAGAGTCAAGTACCCAATGTGAGTGTGACATGGAAGAGACTGCTGAAAGTCAAGAACTGATGCAAGAAATATGAATCCACTAATATGAAATAAAGACTTTTGACACACTTAATGCTGAGTTAAGTGAGTATTTTTAGAGCTGCTTAAACAGCACCTGGCTGTCTTCTTCCATTCTAGTAGATGTTCCTTTCCATCTGAGTTGCAGATGACATGTGACAAAAGGATCATGACTTCTAATCAATGGCAATATAAAAAAAATCAAGCACAGACTCTTTAATGTGACTGTTTTCCTACAAGTACTGAGCAGGCTTCAAAGAGAGTAACCTCCTCCCAGAAAAAAAGTGAAAAACAAGAAAGTTGTACTAGTCATCTTCATCATACTGGCTTGTGTCAGAGACAAAAAATCATGAGATAAGGTTTTTAAAAGTATCCACAAAAATCTGTTACTTACGTACATGTGAAATGTTTTAGGTTGCAGCACAATAACATACAGGAACATTTGACAAATGATAGTATTTGTCTGTAACACTGTTATTTTTATTTCTTTGTCCACCAGCAAATGATCTAAGGCCTTGACCTGGAAACGCCCTTCATCAGGCTTTTCAAGGCTTCATCAGCTGTTGTGTGTGCACATGTAGCGAAAACAACAGGAAATGTGGGGCAGATGAAGCAGCAATGAGTCAGGGGTGAACAGGCACGGAAATTCAGATGCATTGCCTTACCTTACCGAGAGCCTGACCTACCGGGAATTAAATATATACCATTTTATCACTAGATATCACTAAAAAAGTAAACAGTGCTTGATGATTTGATTAATTATTCATTCAAAAAAAAAATAATCTTACATTTAATCAGATTCTCTGCTCCTCAGCTCCTTGTCTGATGGCCTGAGTGATAATTAATGTTTAATAAAAGATAAATAGGCATGTTGGTGCTATGAGTCAGATGATTTTAAGTTCTTAAGAAGAACCTATTCAAAAACTGTATGGAATAGGTAACTTTTAAGGTGTTTTCATACATGCTGCTGAAAGATAATACTGGTCTTAAAGATATAAGAGAATTAGTCTTAGAAGTTGGGGGGCCTTTATCTAAAATAATAGCAATGATAAATATACAGAGCCAGAATCAGTTGAGGAGCAGAGTGCTGAGGGCAGGCCTAAGATATTACAGTATTTCAGTTGAAATTCTGGCAAGGTATTTTTAAAGTATGTGGTGCTAGAATATGAAAAACCTTACAAATTTCCACCCAAATTTAAATCCCTCATGGGACTGAGTGACTTTGCCAATATCTCACTGAGCAGAAAAAAAACCCCACACCTAAATTGCTAACATCTTCGGAAATATGTGTGAATTTTATTTCTGTTCTGAAACCTTCCAGCTTAATAAACTTAAACTGTATTGTAAAATGAAATGTTTCCTCAGCTCTTTTATTTTAGAGGGTTGGCGAGTAGTTTATTCAGGACCAGTGGAACCACACTAGTTTTTAGTAATTTGCTCATAGATAACTCATGCTGATAGCTTGGAATTCATACAGTTTTTTGCCCTATTCTTGAGCACCTGTAGAGAGCATAACAAACCTTTAATTAACTATCAGAAGTAATAGGACAGTCTTTAAAGTCAATCTGATTATTTAGGTTGTTTATAATCAAACACAGCTGATCGTTAGCAGTCATACAGCTCAAGCACCAAGCGCTGGGGTAACAGGTGGAGAGATTACTGGTTCTCAGTCAATGCATCCACACCACTGGGAGGCCTTTAAGTTGCATCCCAGTTTGCTCTCTGCAGTGCAGGGTGAGCATATGTTTTCCAGCAGCACTGCTTGAGCAGTGAAGCACAGATACCCTGTAGAGCATTCTTATTCCAGCATTCAAGAGTCAAGGTGTGTTCACAAAGCTCAGGAATGGTAACTCTCAGCCCAGACCTTGCTGTGACATCCTAACAAAAAGAGGAGTACACCAAGTGCTGGCTTGTCCTGTTACTTGCTGCTCAGTCACAAAAAAATACTCTCCAGTTTACCTGTTCTTTCATCAGAAAACACAATACAGATGAATGTGAGTGCCACAAATAGAGATAATGCAGGGCTACAAGAATACTTTGTGGAGGGCCAGTACTCAATCCCGAATGGGTCAGTCTGCAATGTATTTTTTTTCTAATAGATTCTGAAAAAAACATCTCCCTCACCCTCAAACATCAGTAATTTCAGGCAAATGGGGTTACTGATGGCATTTGAAACTTAAATATTTTGAAGTCTTTCCCTGCAATATTGTTGTTTGTTTGCATGACACTGGGGATGTACCAGATGTTCTAAAAAGTCACCAAAATTTCGTCTCCCCTTCAGCTTTGCAAATCCATTTATACTCTGTCAGCTCTGTTTCTTCAATCTGATATTTTAGAGCCCCTGGCCCAATCATGTCTAGGGCCCATGGATGCTCTCCTAACAGAGACAATAAATAATAATACCCAAAGCACCTGGGATTTCATGGATACATAACTGCTACAAAAGTAAGATCTGAAATAAGCTGCAGGCCTGCCCAGAGAATTTACAGTCTAATCAGAAAACAGTGAAATGGCACCAGTGAGTTAGCCAATAAACTCTACGTGACAGTCACAAATATAATTTTCCTTAAAAATAATGTTATTAAAAATGTCAGTGAAATGTCATCACTGTGTAAGCGCCAACGGAAAAGTGCTAAGTCTCTCTGTGCTTAGGAATCTTTTCTCAAGCAATAGATAAAGCCTTGCACATACACAAAAACTGTAGCAAACTCCTTTGGGAAAAGTTAGACCTCATTTCTACCTGAGAGAGTAAGAAATCTGAAGCCAGGATGCTCTTGGTGGAGTAGGAAGAAACGGTTTCTTTTAGGATTTTTGGGCACTTTAGCAGTAGTATCTGCATGACACAGGAGAGCCTGCTATCTCATTTTTTGGTACTTGCAGTTGACTTGTTTTCTTGATATTGTGATATGTACTTCCCAAGTCAAGATAGCAATTTGGCTCTGGTAAAAGGCCTAAAAATGTGTGACAGGCCATTCCAAGGCAGAGGAAAAAAACAAAACCCAACAACATCAAACTGTGGTACCTAGCTAGAAATTAATTTCCAGTTGTTTGTCTTTTCATATTAGTCAAGGACATTAGATTAGCTTTAGATCTGGCAATAATAACACCTCCCAGATCTGCGAGCATTTCAGAAGCAGAGCTATTTCTGTTTTACAGTTAGGGTTGTAAATGCAGCTGGGGTGACTTTCATACAATGACACAATAAGCAATCAGCAGAATTTGAATTAAGATCTGCTTTTATATCTTACAATACCAAAGGATGTCCTTGCCATGCTACAGTGTTGTAGGATATGCAGTTGCCCATTTATTTTTTCTAGTGGCAGCCCTTCATGCCCATCACAGACGGAAGAGGAGAAGACATTGCCCTATATTAGATACACTTCAGGGACTGATGGCAAAGCAGTATTCCTCACTACCTAGATGCTTCAATTCATGTGGGCATAGTTCTACGCTGTTTGAGCAGTTGGTTTGGACAGATGACGTTCAGAGATCCCCTCCAGCCTAAACCATTCTCTGAAAATGACATCCCTGTTGGCCAGGTGGAGGAAGAACTGCCTTTAGATACTCAGCAATGGGAGCTGGGCAAACACAGGTCAATCACTTTGGACAACGCCAAAATTCTTTGCTATTGAGTAAACCAAAACTTTATTTTCCATGGCATTGCTGGTGTTTTCTGTAATTAGAAGGCTGTTGAGAAGTCTGGCAACAGATTATGACAAGCTGGGGTACCTTGTAGGGCCCGAGAGCTGAACTCTGATCCAATGCCACCCACACCATTCTCCAGCAGTTCTCAAAAGGGTCTCCAGAGGCAACAGCTCATGAACCTCCAGTTCAACAGTATTATCCTCACGCTTCATCTTTGATTCAGAAATGTCTAGGGTCCTGTTGCACTAGGCGGTGAACAGTTATGGAACAGGCAATGACCTTTTCTCCAGCAATCTTGTAGCAAGGAAGACAAGACAAAGTAATTAAAGAGAGAAAATAGATGGGTGATTTATCAACACATTAAATGTCGTTTCTCCCCAAAGTGCAATCTTCTCACAGCCCATTCTCCTCACTCCAGCCCCCAGCCAATTCCCTTCAGTGTTTTATTAACCCAGGTTTCTTTCAGAACTACCCATGCTCCTGAGGGAACATGCACTTTTGATTTCATTTCCTCTAGACGACTCGCATTAGCCAGCTAATGTCTGCATAGAGCTGCCTTGCAATCAAGCTGGTCATTTCATAGGTGCCACAAGCATCACAAGTGGAAATTCTGGGAGGATTTCATGTGAATTGGGCCATAAGCTGACACACAAACAAGCTACTCCGCATCAGAGCTGAGCTGCTAACAATCATTTATTCAATCTTAGGATGATTCCCTTTATTCAAGCAGCATGATTATCTCTTCGTGAGACAGAAACAGATGACCCTGCATTTAGCATGCTAGTTTGAGCATGGGCTCACCAGAGAATGGTTGACATGAAGAGCTTGCTCATGGTCACAGAGGAGCCATCATCCTACTGGCAGCCAGTGGTTCAGAAAAAACACACTGCTCCTAGAAGCACTTCAGAAGGCCAACTCCACATTAATAAAGGTTTGCCAAGAAATCCCTTGTGTAATTAAGCAGTGCCAGGTTTTCTGGGTAGGGTGCTTTTATTATCACACTCAGTCAAGTGGAACTGGCACCATGACAAGAGCTTCAGGCTCTGAAAGAGCACTGTACACAAGAGGGGAAGAATAAAAGTGATTCTCTTCTGATGTAGATGTACTATCAAGAACACCTAGTCCAGAAGTATAGGGGCAGCTATGCTTTCTTTTTCTTTTTTCTTTTTTTTTTTTTTTTTTAAATAAATATGGCACATTTCACTGTAGTGGGTGCATGGAACAAACAATGTTGGTAACCTTGTTCTGCAGCAAAGAAACCAAAACTAGGTTTGCACGGCTATGCGGCTTCACCAGCAAAACTCTGTTAATGCAGACTTGGCCTGTTCACTGTGAGGCTAGGATTCTGAAGCTTTCAAATATTTTACCTAGTATTTATAATAAATGACTTAAAAATGCATTCCTTAAATTTGTCATAATCCTTCTGCCCTGCTGCTATCTCCACCTCCCAAGGAAGATCATTATTAGAATTGTAGCACTTTACAATATGTAATGGTAACGCCCATACATACTGTGTACAGTTACCTGTGTACATGGATGCACACATAGAATATACATTAATATATATGTGTGTGTGTGTATTTGTATATATATTTGTAAGACAAACTCATAGAACACTTTTCTAAGGCAAGATACTTTGAAAAGTTTCCAAAGCAACATGGGCAAATGAGAAAAAAAAGGACATACACGATGTGGTCTAAGATGGTGGTGTCCTTGTGAGCATGTGTAAAATCATGTTCCACAGACACATATTAAAATACATGAAAACTGAAAAAAAAAAAAAAAATAGAGAAAATATGTCTTCCAGAGATTCCTTTCCTTCCTTCAAACATTTTCTGAATAGCGGGTCTCCATCAGATGAAGGCTTTGAATTTTCATTTATTTCACACCTAAGAACATCCAGTTATTCAAATGAAACATATCACTGTTTTGCTGCAAATCTGGGCCAGGAATGGAAGTAGATTTTGGAGTGAGGAGGCTGAATAAATGGTAGAAGCTTTTATGAATAGTGAATTTTATTTTAAGTGTTTCTTGGGAGCTGCCATCACCTTTTCTTGTCAATGAAAATTGTCACTTAGTGACACTTAGTGGCCTGAGATAAGATTTCCTATCTTTTTGGTCATATTATTTGTAAATTATTGTCCTTTATGTTTTCCCTGCTAACAGATTTGTTCTCTTTCACTCAACAGTGTCCTATCTTCTTGGTAAGGTAGATTTTTTTTATTTATTTATTTATTTATTTTTTTTTAAAGACAGGTCTCCTCAAGCCCAGATGTAAATCTCACATTCCCTTTTTCCACAGAAACATGCCAGTTAGGTGTCAGATGCTGATAGACTCTGATGACTCTGACCTATTCAGAGATGCAAATATTAACAGAAAATGCTGAAAACCTACTTTTAGGCCTCCATTGGAGGAAGCATTTTCAAAGCATTTCTTCTAACATGGAAGAAATCTCATCTGACCTAATTTTCTACCCTGTTTGTTACCTCTCGGCTGTCTCATCTGAGGTTCCACCTGCTGTTTCTCCATCTGCCAGCCTTTTTTAGATCAGATGAACCTTCTGAGTTACACATTAAATGTCAGGCAGGCTTGAGAAAAATTGTTTATTTCTACTTTTAAACAGATAATATTTTCCATTAAAAATGCAGCATAGAGGCGCTAAAGGCTAAGATCTCATTTGCTTTTGGTTACCTTCACTCTCGAGCAAGTCTGCTTTTGTGCAAACTGATGCTATTGGTTCAGACTCGTGGTCATCCAAGCAGAATGATACCCTGTGAAGACTATTATTAGTGTCTTTTCAAGTAATATTCAAAGCCTCGAGCTGGGGGCTAAAAAGAATAAGATAACTCAGCCAATGCTACTGGAAGCCTTGTGTGGACTGAAATCAAACCCAAATCCAGCATCAAGCAACCTTCTATCTTTTCCCACTTACCTTCTAAGCAATTCCAGAGCAGAAGACAAAGATTTAGTTTGCATTAATAGGTCATTAAGTATCAATTAGCTGAAGGATGCACAACCTTCATGGTTGCAATACCTAAGGACAACTACTCCATACAAACCCAACATTTGAGGTATGCTTTACCATGCAGCATTTACAGAATTCTGCCAATGTGTAAGATCACATCTGAGAAAGCCTTGTGAGGGCTTGGCTGTGGGATTTTATGGTCTTTGTTTTTCTGCTACTTTTGCCAATTTTACATATTCTGCCAAGGGACTTATGATCATCTGATCTCTGCTATTTCTAATTGCTCTGCAGACTTAAGAGAGGTACCAGGAATCATTAACACCCATGATAATCAATGGAAAAACTCCCTTTGTTTTCAGTGAGTTGGGGATCAGAGTTCTCGATTATAAACTCCACTGTGCACCATCTATCTGACAAAAATAAGATGCTGTGCAATCAGTGTTCTGGGAAACCCTAGAAGTAAAGATTTCAGGAGTTTTCTGCTTTCTGAGCGTAGGAAGAAGAATGGGAAATTCATCACATCAGTATGCACTGCCAAACCTCGTTTTTGTGAGATGAGCAAAAGTATATTGTAGCTATGGGTGTCCTAAAACAGCCATGTGAAGACAGTAGGGATCTTTCAAGCAACTTTGCATAAAATCTTAGAGGTAATTAAGTAGTCCTATGTGGTATATCAAGATTTTATGTGTAGGTAGCCATTCTCTGCCTGCCTACTGTTTTGCTCTTGGATGAATTTCAGCCACTAAATGCACAGCCCTGCATGTCCAAGCTGATTGATCCTCTGTCCATGTCACATGCTTCTAAATGAGAACACAGAGACCAGAGTGCACAAGATAGGAAAGCTAGGATGAGCTGAGTAGGTACTTACTGAAGTGATGCAGTCGTGTAACTTCTCCTCAAGTTCAAGATGTAACTTACCTTAAATCACCTACAACTATGTTAAGGGAATAAAGGAAAGTCTCGTTAGGGGCAAGAGGGTATTTCTTGCCTTATGTGTCAGACAAATACAATAGCTTGAAAGTCATTAAACCAAGGGCATGTAACACAAGTATTAACACTATGATTTACAGTAATAAAAACGATATTACAATGTGTCTAATTAGAAGCCATTATAAGACCAATTAAGGCTGTCAAAATAGAAAAAAAGCAACACGTGTTTTTTTCCCTGGAGGACTGGGACATGGTGAGACTCATTATTAACTCATAATTTGAGGACAGAAGATTGCTTCCAGTTGAGTTGAAATCTAGGCTCTTGCAGAAAAGAGAGCTCTGAGGTATATTCCTCTCTGGCAGACATTGCTTAAGCAAAGATTATCGCAACATGATAGAAGCACTTTTTAATACCCAGAACACTTTTAAAAATGTGAATACAGCAAAAGCTATTCAGCTCAACTTCAGCATCCAGCACAATTCTGACATTTGCAATCCACATTTCAGCATTCATTTCACTGCAGGAAATAAGACAAAATGGCATTTATTGTACCTGGAAAGGGTGGCTGGACAGCCTTTAAGGAATCTAATTAAAATGCAGCTTGTTACCAGAGCTGTGCATCACACTGTGCTGCCATAGAAACCAGGGGTCCCATGGACCTTCAGGGCCATCTGAGGGCATGTTTGCAAGAGGCACGAGAACCACACCGATCACTTATGATACATTTTAAATGAATGACCTGAAAAGTCTGAATGACTTACTGATGTTAACCTACAAAAGAAAATAATTAACCCCTATATGCTCAGACAATGGGTCTGTCTCAGGAGCCAATTTATTCTCAGTGCTGCTTTTTATGACATAATACTCCCGCAGCTTATTTAAGAAGTGTGCAACTTATTTGCAACGTCTGAGTAACAAAACAATTTAATTTGAGTTCCTAATAGAGAAACAATACAGCAGTTGAGACCTGTGGAAGAGAAGATGAACAACAGAGATTTGTACTACACTTAGGCTGCTATTTCCAGTGTTTCCTGCAGTATCACACATTTGGCTGGTCATTAGGAAAGCAACTCTCTGTTATTGCTTTTGGTGGCTGAGTCTCTGCTAGCACACTAGGTAAAAAAATCACACTACAACATTGTGCTTTTCTCCCAATTCCTTGTGTTAGAAAAGAAAGATCTTTAAACAACATTAACAATTATAAAAGTGTGATCTTACATTATATGCTGTCCTGATACTAATTTTACATGGAAGCAATCCATAGATTTACCACTGAGGCATTAAGAATTTAACAGTATGTCCGGGTCAAGAGATTCTCTTGACACATCATCTGTGAAGGAGACTGAAAATTGACAATGGTTTGTTGTAGATTACCATAAAAGAATTCTGCAAAAGAACACAGGGCTTTAAGCTTCATTAAGCAATTTAACTATTGATGAAAATATCCACAAGTTGTTTGAATGATCAAGGGGATTTTTAATTGCTTTTGAAAAAGAGTTTGGTAGCAATTCTTCTGAAATAAATGAATTTCTCTAGAAATATAGGGTTGGGACTTGAAGGTGACATTGGAAATTGAAACACCAGTTCTCAAAGCACCATGAAAACATCATGTTCATGTGATTTTGGCTGAAAGTACGACACAACACTGTCAGCTCCCACAGTATACAAATGAGACGAGCACATACCTGCACATAATCTGTTCCACATTGGGAATGCCCCAGAACACTGGAAAGACTTTAAGGGTAGTTTAAAATCCTACTTAGGGCTACAGAATGTTAAATGAAAAAAAGATGTACTGTTCAGAGTTAGAGGCAACATTTGATTCAGAATAGCTATCAGACAGTAAAACATGAGAGAAGTAAAAACATCTCATGTTTATATATTTTTAATGTATGGAAAAGTATCCAGGCAACATAATAACTAAAATTACCACCTATAAAAACAGACGCTAAACTGTACTTTTACTAAATGAGACTTTATACAAGACAACTTGATTGCAACTAATCCATCACTCTTCTATACTCTTGTAGCCCAGTGTGTTAACAACCTTGAAAAGGTAATTCTTTAAAGAGCCTCACAATACCCTGATAGCCTTCTGTAACCCATTATTAATGGCTCCATTCACTCTTAGGTTCTCCTTACAGTGGAAAGTTCATTAGCCCTACAAATAAATCTCTTTTGTCAAACAATTTACTCCAGCTGAGGAACCAGCCCTGATACTCTCATCCTTCATCCTGATTTTGGTACAAACCAGATATCTGCTTGCTTGTTTTGTTCCTCCAGTTCTTTCACAGGAAGCAATGCAGCCTGAATTTTTCACCATGTGCTATTGCAGAGAAAATAAGGTGTTACAAACCATCACTAACTTGTAAGTTCATTTTTAATGGGTTATATTTTATTTGCTTCAGTTGAACACTATTATTTACAGACACAAGTTAACAAAACACATCACAAAACAATAAAATTTCAACAGCTAATATTTATAGGTGCATAGTTCATGCTCAGTTACTTTTTTCTATATATAATACATACACATATATATAAAGCTCTCACAATAAGTCATCTCTGCACAGAAAGAATAGTCATTGGAAACAAATAAAAACTGTATCATAAACAATATCAAATTACTGACAGCCTATCAACAAAACATGTACAGAGTTAAAAATAAGCAGTAGACACTTAGGTGTTTTTATTTAGTATTTTCTTTTTAATTTTTAAACTTGAAGCCACAATATCCACAGCACAACAATGACCTTGCCAACCAGCTTTCATTTCAGCAGGAGGGAAATGCTGAAACAAGGTGGATGCAGTCACAGATACTCCAATCATTGCTGATGGAAGACTTCAAAATACACTGTAAAAACTGTAAAAAAATTTTACGACTGGGCACATTGGAACTCAGCACTTGTACAGCATGTGACGTCTTTGTTAGTAGGTTTCAGGAGATACAAAGGAAGGAAAGGTCTCTCATGCTTCGGGTTCATAGTCTTGATACTCTTCCTAATGAGAAGAGCAGACATCAGTGCTACTATTTCAGATAAATACAACCTAACATATAACCTAACTTTTACTGCTTGTCCTAGTCATACTAGATACAGTGAAAAAATATGGATTTTCATGTGATAAGGATATTGCCTTTTATTATTATTTTGTTACATCTTCCAGATACTCTGTCTTACAAACCGTGGTGTTTACAGAATAGGCTTTCACAGTGGTTAACATACAATTCAATTACCAGAAAGACTCACAGCAATGAACTTGTGAGTAATTCTCAGCAGGCATAATGATCTAGGGAAGAAGGGGAACATTGGCTTTGTGTGTGTGAAGTCTACATATATAACTCTTCGGCATTTTTTTTTTTTTAATCCTGTTCATCTGAGTGGAAGCAAGCTGCTACACTTTATCTGGGATCCAGCAAAACACTTGGATGTGTGCTTCAACAATAAAGACCATGAATATCTGAATACTTGCAACTGGGCTCTTATGTCTGCTTACAGTGACTTACATGAACCTGTCGCTGAAGAATCAGGACTGTAGGCTGTCTTACAAAGGGCCATTGTGAAACACTTCATGCCTTAAACGGTTTACTTAAACACCAGAGGCAGGTGAACCTTATCTGTGGCTGAACTGTTAACATACATATTTCAGGCATGTTATCTGTACTGATACAGGACTTGACCCGGCACGGTCAGAATTACAGATGGATCTCTTCTAGTCCCCACTGATATTGCCTAGAGCCCATGAGGCCACTCACAGCAATTCACTTGCCACAGATGGGAGGAGAAGAACCTTCGGGCTGAACAACAAACCAGGTGCTGCACATACTGATAAGAGCTAGTAAATCATTTAAACATGTGTTTAACTCCAGGTACTTGAGAAGCATCCATATTTTCAGTTATATTCATGGTGTTAAAGATCAAGCAAGTTTTACTGCATCATGGCCTAGATGTTTTATATTTCTGATTTTCAGACTAATCATAGAATCATTTAGATTGGAAAAGACCTCTAAGACAATCTAGCCCAACCTTTAACCTAGTACTGACAAGTCCACCACTAAACCATGCTGCTAAATTCAAAATCTACATGTTTCTTGTTGACCGCCAGGGATGGTGACTCAGCTGCTTCCCTGGACAGCCCATTCCAATGCTTCACAACCCTTTCAGTAAAGACATTTTTCCTAATATCCAACCTAAACCTCCCCTGGCACAACTTGAGGCCATTTCCGCTCATCTTATCATTTGGTGCTTGGGAGAAAAAAACAACCCCTACCTCACTACAACCTTCTTTAAGGTAATTGTATAATGTCTCCCCGAGCCTTCTCTTCTCCAAGCTAAACAACACCAGCTCCCTCAGCTGCTCTTCATAAGACTTTTCCTCTAGACCCTTTACCAACTTGATTGCCCTTCTTTGAACACACTCCAGCACATCAATGTCTTTGTTGTGCTGGAGCACACACCATTGTGTGCCACAGTAACACCACTCAAGCATGTGGCTCCCCACCCTTGCTTTTCTCCTGTGTGCATGCACAGCAAATACCACAACAGATTTACCTCTGGAGGCATTTCATAAGCCTCATTCTCAGGATCCACAGGAACATCTGTATTGTTCACCATTCCTTCCTGCAGGAAACCTTCTTCATTCTACATTTAAAATAGAGAAGAAAAGTGTCAGACAAACTGCTTGCTTCATCATTTATTCCAAAGCATGTCCTTCCTCCCCAGGCAGTAACTACTGACTGTAAAGGGATTTTACAAAGTATAGACAAAACCTTGAGAAATATGCATGACAATAAAAGCCCATAATGGATTTTGGATCCTAAGTGACCCCTCTCCTTGAGTCTGGACCTCTGTTTCGTAGCTCTGCTGTAAATTTTGCCTGCTTAAGTACCATCCTGTTTCCATTTAACTGAGTCAGTGCAGTTACTGTGTCTCAAGGATGTTGCCAGGGTTTGTGAAGTACTAGAGAACATCAACTCCAGAGAGATCTCCTCCAGTTTCCATGTGGGTGTCCATGTGAATGACTACCATTATCTTATTGTAGAGCTGAAGTGCTGCTATCCCACTTCTCTCTTGCCATGGACAAGCCAAGAAGTCAGTCTAAACTAAAGAATGATACCACCACCAAGTTAAACCCATTGCAAATGTGTTGGACAAGTCATAAGGCAAAACAAAACAAGCTTTTGCTCCTTAAGGGTAAATACAGTCCCACATAACTTGTTTAAGTTGATTATCCCATTTACATCTGTTGGGTGAATTATTATCTATTATCTAATTACTACTATATAATTGAATAATCTATTATCTAATATTATGTAAGAATAATTATTATTATCTAGTTGGGGGAATAAAGTCACAGGTGTGCAAAAGTAATCGTAAGAGCAGGCAAAAAGAATTGAGTGGTATCAAGACAGAATGACACAGTAATTCTATTAGATATTTTGTTATATTATAGACAGATCAATCACTCTCATAAATCATTGCTTATTTTCTAGTTTTACCATTATTTCAAAGTGGCTAAAGGAGGGAGAAATATTGTAATTCAGACTTCTGCATGCTGTGTGTGTTGTTGTTTTTTTTTTTTTTTCTTACAGTTTTAGAACCTAACCATATTGGGAAAAGTCTTTTTTTTCCCTTAATGAGTCACATTTTTATATGCTTTCTTACGTCAATTAGCACGTAACACTATGCAGTATTAGTATATGACATGAGGCACTACGTGATGCAAGACTTGTTACACTCTTCTCTAGGCATCTGTTATTGACCATTATAGAAGCACTTCTACTTTCTATGGTAATTTTTACAAGAACCTCTCAGAATTAATGGGATTACACAGGTATAAGGACTAAATTGCTGAGTAAAACTGTGTGTTTTCCTAGAACTGTATATACTATTTATCATCTAAACCAAACACAAATTCTGAAAGAAAACAAAATAAAACCAAATAAAAACCATGCCAATTGGGCCAATTCCTGTAGTAGCTGCTAATGCAGAAGGTCATGGAGAAGAAACATGAGTTTTGCCTAGCATATAGACTGCTGGAGTTAGTACTAAACTAACTAACTAACTAAGTAAGAAAATTGATATGAAAACCAGAAGACTAGCTCAATGGCAGTATTGTGACTACGCTGAATTATTCCATTTGCCAGTCTAGACAGAAATGTACTAAAGAAAAACTATGAAACTTAGGAAGAAATTCACTAAAAAAAAAAAAACCTGCAGATGAGTACCATGAAAAGGAATATAAAATTAATGATCTTTAAGGTCCCTTCCAACCCAAACCACTCTATGATTCTATGATATTTCTATAAATTACTTGAAATAAGGGGACATATTCCTAAAATGTTACATGGGACATCCTCAACAATACACTGAGATTTCACACAACTAAACCCAGTAATTCATACTGAAGTTGAAAATGCTTAACACATGAAAAAAGTTTCTCCAAAATCATAGCTGAATTCAATCAATCCCTCTTTGCTCTTTTTAATACTTCCTCATCCTTTTTTTTTTTTTTTTTTTTTTTTTTTTAAGTTTTCTTGTATTATCTTCTCTTAGCTTCTTTGTACAAGAATTTGTACATCCTAATAATAAGTGTTCAGTAGTAATAACAACCATATAATACTTACATTCTGCCAAAACAGGAAAAGGAGATAGGCCTTGCACATTTCCATTTCAGACACTTAGCACTGAACACATTTTATTCTGCACATTGTTCATACGTCAGATGTGACTTTAATGATTACCTCTCTTTCACATCCCCCATCTTTTCCTTGTCCCCCTGTATAGCTTTTAGCACTGACTTTCATGCTTATTCTGATGTTCTGCTCCCTCCTTTTGCTGTTACTCCCTTTCACTATTTCATCTTAGCCTCACACTTCTGCTGTTCACTGTTTGCCACGTATCAGCTCTTTCTGTGGTCTAACCAGGTAACCACAGTCACTTTCCATTCCTCACTTGCTGTATCTTTCCATGCACTGACTGCGACTTTATCTGCCAGATACAAATCCCTTTCTTCCTCAGTTCAGTCATACATGTATATTCACTTTGGCACTCGCGCACTTGCATGCACACACTATTTTCACCCTCATCATATAAGCCCATGATGTGCAGAATTTATTTCTATAGTGTGAATTCTTCTCTCTCGCTCTTACTACAGACTACTGTTATAATAGTGACACATTATCAGTCAGCAGCTCTGCTGGAGTCTTATTTTCTTATCTCAGAAAAATTTCAATTGGTTGTGCCTGTTTTTTGGGATAGAAGTATACAGTCTTTTGGTAAATTCCTCAAGTATACCTAAGTGAAAAAGATTATACATAGGACAAGTCACCAGTGTAATATAAAAGGTCTAGCATGAAGACATACATTGCTCCTAAATGGGACCAGATATCCTTCTTCCTTTAGAGGTAAACAGAATAGTTTGTGTGGAGTCAACACCTGGTAATCTGCTGAGCTCCCTTCACACAATGCCTGCTAATTCTGCACTGCTCTGTGGTACAGTTAACATAGACAAATTCCACAATCGAAGGGACACTGATGAATAGAGCTGCTAATATCTTTATTTAGCCCTGTGTTTTCCAGGAGAACTAATATTATTGGATGTTCACCATGACATGCAATTTCTCAGGCATGAAACTATCAGAAAAAACAGGCCCATTTACAGTCCTACCCTGGCTTATCAAAATGCTTAAGCTCCTGAGATTATTTGATGTACAATATTTAATTATCCTAGCTTTTAAGCTCATTTTTAGAAGTGTTTTTGCCTGGTTACTTCTCTGAGAAGTAGAATTAATCCCTATCAGCTCTGGCTGAATTAGCTACACCATGTGTGTGATGCAAATTTTAAAGCTGTTACAGTGCACCTCATCTAACGTATCAGCTCTAACGGCCTACAGCTCCTGTCTAGTGCTCACTCTTTTATTACAAAATACTATTTGATTTCTGCTTCTCCCTATCATTAAAGAACAGCTTTGGCTAACAATTGGTACATCAAGTAAAAAAACGGTGCTCAAAAATCAGCCTGGAGGTTGCACGAGAAAGAAAGAGTGAAGCTTAATGTTATCTGCAGCAGGAAAACAGGCAGCAAGTAAAACCACCAGGACCATTAGTAATGATGAAACAAAAGATTTGCCAGCAGAATTTCAGAAAAGAGCTTCATAGCTCATATGCTGTGTTTTTTGTTGTTGTTGTTAGGAACCTCTGAGCTGCCCATCAGGGTTACAGAGGCACAATGCCTCAAAAAGGCAGAATTTATCATCTTCCCAACTTCCTTTAGCAAGTACTAATGGCAAGTTCTTTAAGGCCTCAAATAAAAGAACCAACAGCACTAGTAAAATACAGTGATCACAACATCAGTATTTCTTTGAAATGAAGCAACTCACAGACCGTACCAAACCACCATGGGAACTCTGTTTTGGAGTGGCTTGTCACCTTTGTCTAGTTGTAAACAGTAACCCAAACACTACCCTTCATCTTGATGTCACTGCAGATCACATGAGAATGCTGTTACTCAATGTCACATTTGTTACAAGTAAAGTATAGCACAGATCACGATATCACAGTTTTAATGGTTGTTCTCTCTGCTTCTAATGTACAATTCCTCTAAGGTTAGAATATCATGAAGGTAAACAACCACCCCTAGTAACAGAGACCCATTTAAGGTACACATTATATCATTACTTACTTCCATTAAAACAAAGAAATGCAATTTTACTTTCTCATGATCAATAATTCCATATCCTAACTTAGTTACAGAAGAGGAAAAGCACCTTAGAGAACATTTTTTTTCATATTATGAAAGATATTTTTCCCTTCAAGCTGCCACCTCTTTTATTTATTATTTTTTTAAAACCATATAGAAGGGTAATTCCAGAGGGACAGTTTTTATTAGAAGATCTGAAAAGCTAAACATTAAATTTCTGAGAGATTACGTCAGTTCTGAAATGGGGAATTTGAACTCTTTGGCAGGCAAAACACTTAAAAATGGAAAGTTGCAAATCATGAAATAATCAAGGTGTTAAAAGGTGAAGTGAAGAGAGATGCTTGTCTCCTGAGGCTTCCCTGAAGAAAAAGTGCCTGCCTGTATCTTGGTTTAAAACCAGATTGCTCTGGGTTAGACTAGTACTTTTGCATTCTCTAGTCTTGTCTCAGACCCTAACCTAAATTACGGAATTAAGGAATTCCTACCTTGACAAAGCTTTGTGATTATCAGACTTGGACAGCCCAAGACCTGCACACCATCAGGCAACCTAACCAGCCCTGTTTAAATTATAGAAGTATTTGACAAAACTTCAGGCTTAACCTTTTTACCAGGAAAAAGAAAACTAATGGGTTTCTCTTATTTCATTGTTTTCAGTGAAAAATAGCAACCCATTCCTTCCCTTTACTCATTTTTTTTTCACATTATAACACTCTTCATAGAAGGGAAGAGACTGTTTAAGATGCTCTACTCATTGAAAACCGACCAAGCTATCTGCTTGTGCTACTACACTTTGGTCAGCACTGGGTACCAAAATGGTCCCCTACTGGGTACTGGAGTGTGCATTTGATTTTCTCACTGAAATATCTTTGAATGCTGAGTTATTTAAATCAGAAATAAATTATTTCACCTCAAGGCAAAGACAAAAGCAACTTTAAAAGGAAGCAGTGTAATTGTAACCTAGCAGTAGTTCTATGCAGTGTAATTTACTATCTCTCTGGCTAGTAACACATTTTTTCTTTCCAATATGAATGCTAAAAATGTCTTACAATCATAAATATTCTCATGATTACTGCAAAGTAATTCCTTCTGGAGTGGTTCCATATTCTGAGATAAGTAAAGCGGAGTATTTAAGTGTTAGGTCTTCAACTATTTATACCGGCAAGAGATCACCTTGGAAGTCAGTTCTACTAATCACCAAGGCAGGAAGGCATCTCTGGAGATCATCTAGTCCAGCCCTCTGCTCTGCTCACAGCAGGGTTACTTACAGCAGGCTGCTCAGGAATATGTCCAGTCAGGTTTTGACCATCCTCCCCACAATCTCCCCACAATACTGGATATTGTGGTCCAGCATTTGACCACTCTCGCAGTGAAGCAGTTTTCCCCTATGTTTAAATGGAGTTTCCTGCATTTCAGTTAGTGTTGACTGTGCCCCCTGTCATTTCACTGGGCATTGCCTAAGAGTCTGGTTCAATCTTATTTACCACCACCCCCATCAGGTATTAATATACACTGTAAGCTCCACACCCCAAAATGTTCACGTTCATGTTATTTAACACATGCTGGTTTTCTGTCTGTTCTTATGAAACAGACTGTTCTTATATTCTTATGAAACTTCCCATGCAGATAACGTGGGAGGATTATTTCTCTAGCAGAAAGCTCTACTGTCCACAAACTGCTATATACATAAAAATAAGACAAACAATAAGGTGTTTTCCCCAAACACCTAGCAAATTAAAGTAAAATGAGACATCATAATTATTTTAAAGAAAATAGAATATTATAAACTCCTTAGCTCTGGTCACATCACATCACCTGCCACTCTGTTATTGAGTATTTTATAAATAATGGCTAGTTGTGAACTAAAAGGCTCTATGGAGAAGGCAGTGAACAAGAATATGTAAGGAACTGTTTTACAGGGTAATTTTGGTATGGCTCTTTTGTAAAGGCCTTTAAAGTCCATTATGTAAATCTTTGAAAACCTCACAGAAACATCCCACACAGAGCACTGTTGATGCAGTCCAGACATTTGTGCATATGGATCAGGTGCAAACTGGGAGGCTCAAAATAAAAATAAGACTGTAAAAAAAAAGAAATAAATTACATCCAGTGGCATTATTACATTGCAAATTTCCATGTAGTGCTAAACTGGTGTAAGGCTAGTATTGCCCTCTACTGTATTTCCAGATCCTGTGCACATGAAGGACAGAACTGGAACAGAGGTGGGGTGGGATGTGATACTTGGTGGGCAAGGTTAACAGCTGTTAACTTGGTTAACAGCTAAAGCTGTTAGTCTCATGTCTGTTACCATATCCCAAACCTATAAACAGGCAGGGCTGCCTTAAGTCCTTACCACTGAATATCCCTTCCACCTGACTAAGCCCATTTCATTTTGATATTACACGCTCTGCAAGAACTTCCCCCATATAACCATCACTATATGGCAGAGCTTGCAGAAAAATCTGGGGATTCCTGATTAGAAGATTACTTTTTGCACACCCTCAGTGCAGCTATTTTGCCTGCTGCCCAATTTAATTTCTTACTACAAGCTGAACTGCAATTTGCTCTGCCAGTGGGATTAAAATTCCCCTTTGAAATGAAAAATCATGTGTACTCTTTCTTCTCCACCAAATGTCAAGATACTTTTGGGGCTAGATACCAGAGCTAAGAGAACAAGTAACTGCCTTTTCCATGTGGCAACTTACCTTTTACAGATATTTTGAACATAAAGCCCAACTTACCCAAAAGGGAGAAAAATCCACAAACAAAACACAAAATCACAAATTGCGTGCAAAAGAAAGAGGTGCCAAAATGGCCTTGATTTATTTGGTTTCCTAGTCCTAATGTATTCATTGTGTGGGGCTGATTGGTTATAACTGAGTTGTCAGGTCAGTTTAGGATGCCCTCAAGCTCCTGCTCACTCACTGAAACAGCCAGTGCCTCCCCTCCTGCCTGTGGCTGGAAGCCTCATCTGGGAATGAAAAAGCACTAGCAGCAGTCTAGTGGTTTTATTCCAGTGATAGGGAGACACAGAGAGCAAACATACCTATACACTGCATAGAAAAAAATAGCTTTTAATTATCCCTACACTAAACACCTATGTAAAGAAAATTTCAAGAAAGCACTATTGCTTACATGCAGCCTGAGATGTGAAGGAATCTAGCTGTCCTCATTCATGACTCAGAATGTTAATAGTGAAATGGGGCCACTGTTTTCCTCCTTAAATAGAGAGTGTAAGTGAAGAAGAGGCATTTAATTAAACAAATAAATGTCAGAGCAACAGCAGAAGTCCAACAAAATGCTAACATAGTGCCTGCAAGTGCTCCAGGCTGCATTTAGATTCATGTTTTTATGCCCTCCAGTTGCTAATGACAAAGAAGTGAAAAGGATAAAGACTGAGGCCTATGGAGAGAGGAAGAAATGTGATGACTGTCTAAATGTCTGCAGTTACATGCCCATCATGGTGTCTGCAAGTGAGTACAAATAGTGGCTGTTTACAAAAATTTATGAACTGTTGCAAATTTCTTTAAAAAAATAAAAAAATCTTAATACAATACAGAATGTGTATATTATTGCTTTAAAATTTCCCCATTTAATGTTAACTTGTAAAGATGAAATCAAATTCAGTTCAGAGTACTACGTGAACATTTTTGTGGGCAATCAACTTTCCTAAAACCCATATTCATGTTTTGCATTAACCAGGCCAGTAAAATTACCTAGTTAGAGCTGCTGTTACTTTTGTTATTCATTGATAAATGTATGTAGTTTACAGGTCCTACTAACAAGTGGAATACATTTGAAAGTCACAGACACATGCATTAATTACTGATGATGTGAAGTAATAAATTGCATAGGGGCTGGTTTGATGTGCCATCCATAATGCATGTAAATGCATCCAGAACACACAATCCTTCCACCTTCATCCTTTTCACCTTTGAACCATTGAAAACTCCACTGAAAACATTGAACATTGACATTGAAAACTCCACAGCTAGGGAAAGAAAAAGCTAGGACTCACTCCATCTAATTGTGAAGTACCAGGAACGACACATGCTAGCTAAACATCAAGTCAGGGGCAGGCTGCCAAAAAGCTCCAAACTCTCTCAGCTGCAAGGCAAAACCAAAACCTTTACTGAAGAGGGATGAGAGACTTGAATTTTGGAAAAGAGCCAACTTGTGCTCTTCCTCACAATGAAAAAAAAAAAGTGGAGCAGGAACACAGACAGTCAGCTAAGTGCCCAAACAAATAAAATACCCAAATAAACAGAAAACTTTTTGAAACCAGCTAGAGAAAACAGGGAAATGGATTCAAGCCAAAATCAAAACAAAACATGACAAAACAAACTACTTTTTTTTTTTTTTTCTCCTGGGTCAGTGTAACTCTCCTCATGGAGGTCAGATAACTTTAATTTACTACAGGCTTTGCTGTGTCACACTTGATATTCTTCTGAACAAGGTAGAGATTCATAGGTCAATAAAAATATTTTAGGGTGACTGTACGTAGCCTTGTTGATACTGGACATTACTCAAGCGGATCATTCCCAAAACTGAAGTCTCTATCAAGTAAAATTTCACAGACACCAGACACACAATTCAGTAACACCAATAACTTCATTAAGGATTTGGAAGAAGGACCAAAGACGATATGTTTGGCCTTCAGCATAATAGAGGGACAATTTATAGCCTGAATTTATTTTTGTTATATTTACTACAATTCAAAGTGAGCAGAACAAAACTGAATAAGTGACTGAAATAAATAAGATGCAGCTCAATGGGAAAAAGTGTTAAGATACTGCATTTAGGCACTCAACAAATTGAAGAAGATGGGCAAATAGTGCACAGAAATGAATTACAATGTCAAAGAATAACATTAGCCAGTGATGTCATGCTATTGCAAGAAATGCAGACCATTCTTTTACATTTTAACAAGGTCTGTGAGGTAATCGGCTTGGTCAATTACAAGCATGCCTTCTCCTAAATCCAGAATTCAGTCTACACAATGCATGTTAAAAAGGATGTTGGGAGATCCCAAAGAAGAACAGCAGGAATGATTATGTCCTAGGATAGAGAGGAGAGATGAAGAGACCTGTCAGGAAAGTATAAAGGAACTTATAGGCTCATATAACCCTAAAGCAATCACCTTAATTAGAAGTCTTTTAGAACAGGATACCCCTACATCTTGCAGGAGCTCCATGGGATTATCCAAACACGTCTGACCTCCTCTCCTGCAGTGAAGGAGTGTCTGATCCATATGAACCTATTATCAAGAACGACCTCCCAGTATGATACCTGAGCTTTGTCTTCATTAAATAAAAACAGAACATAATGGTAAATAACATTGATTGATCATGTTAAGTAAACCAATGACTTTGCAGTCAGCATAGAAATAAGCAATCATCTTCAGATGTGGCTTCACTGTTGATGTTAATAAAGATGATTTAAAATAACATGGTCCCACTCAAAGCTTCAAAGTTATTATACTTTATTTAAGACCGCATGAAGATCATAATCATATTTCAAAGTAATATAAATTTTTAGTGCAGATAAATTCCAAAACTCATTGAACAGGCTATACTTACTCATTGTAAGTATACTTTCTATTTCCTAATAGAAAAATTTAGATGAGGAAAATAAGTTCACCCTAAAAAAGATCTCACCTCACGCAAATAGTTCATCCAGTGCTGTATTACTTGAAAAAACAATCTCTAAAACATAATAATTTCTCTTATTAGAAAACAATCCCCCTACAGAGCTGCAGGAACAGCAACGCTCTAGCATCGTGAACAGCACTAGTTCTGACACTGTTAGATGTAACCCCAGAGACAGCACACGTTTCAGTTCTGTATCACATCTTATGTGAATGTAATCACCAAGAAATAAAATAACATGCAATCTTTGTAGGTTCCTTCCAAATGAAACTATTGTGTTCTATTCTAACTTCACTCATTTCCAAACTGCCTACTAAAAAATGCAATTTAAACAACAAAATATAAATAAGTAGAAATGTACACAGATACAGGCACACACATGCACATGTATGTGCTCATGAGTGCAGGCAGAGAGATTAATAAAATCCCATTTTCTTTTCATCTAATTGAACCTTTCCAAAAAGCAAAACATTGTAAATGTAGTGTCAGACTGATGTGTTTATACATGTCACACGGTACTTCATTCCAGGAGGGTATGAGTGGATAAACCACTGCAACAAGCATGCATTCATTTGCTTTTACTCTCCAGCATATTGAGCTGGGGGTTGACAGGAGAGCTAGTGGCAGTATGGTCACACTCAGAGGCTGTAACTGATGGGCAGGACGTGCTGCTAGTGAAGGAGTTAACTCTCAGCTATTAGCAGTGAGCATCTCTCTTCAAAGTGTTCCTTCAATTCCAACATATTACAGCACTTTACTAGATGGGGAATTTTAAAATGCTTTATCTAAGAAAGAAATAAGCAATTGCTCTGAAAAATGCCTGCAGCAATTATTTGAACTATAAAGATTTTGGGTGTATTTCTTGCAATTGTCATCTATTCAGCTGCAGATCAAACACCACAAATGACTAGAAAGTCAGGATGCATTTTAAAATTTAGAGTCCTTAAGTATCCCTCTTCATGTGGAAGCAAGCATGTAACTATTCAGATCTCTCACTTGCATTGGGAAAGATTACTTCTTAGTTCACTGGCATGAAACACAAACTTAACCTAAACTCTTAACTTTTCTCCTATAAAAGGGGAATAATTCCTTTTAGCTAAGTGGAAGGAGTTATTTAATAAGGCCATAGAAGGCAAGGAGAATATTAAAGGACTAGTTCCTAAATATATGATACTTGAGTATCTGTGGTTTCTTTCCGTCCTCCCTGGAATTTGGTACTGTTACCATTGCTTTTCCTTTTGGCTTAGAAGGAAAGATCAGACTGAAGTCTCCTGTCCTCTAGACTTTGTGAGAATGGAGTTCAAGGCAAAATTATGACCCTGTTTTCAGACATCTGCTGTTCTGAAAGTGATACATACCGCACAAATCTTTACTACTTCTTCATATATAGAAAATCACAAGAGTGCAAGTTTGGAAGGGCCTTGAGTCTCTGCTTTAAGCAGGTTCAGCTTTCCCTATATCATTCCCAACAGATGTTTGGGAAAAGCTGACTTAAAAGCCTCCTGTGACAAAAGTTCCACAGCATGGCCAGGCAATCTATTCCTGCACTTAATTGCTGTTAGCATTAGTGTCTTACCTGGTGCCCAACCTCAATCTTCTTCACAGCCATTTAACGTTAGTATTTCTAGTCCTATTCCCACTGGGCACAATCCCCTTTCTCTCTGTAGCAGCTGTCTGATACAGGACAGACCATTATCCTGACTCCTTTCAGTCTCCTTTTCCCTGGACTAAACAACCTGTTTCTGTTCATACAATACAGTTTGCTGATCTGTTGAGTATCCACTGCCCTGTATCTCTGTTGCTTGTTTCAGAGTCACACGTAAGGTATCTCTTGCTATAGTAAGGATGTGGCTGCTTGGTGTTTGGAACGGAGTCAAGTAGGTCAGAGAGGCAGTCATTGGGCTGCTACAGGAAAAGGAGGCCAAGCCCCAGTGGGGTATAAAGCAGGAAAGCCACCTTAACTAATGTGGGCTGATGATCTCCTCAGCCACTGATGCAGCTTCATAGGGGAATTGTTACTGCACTGCTTTTACCACAAAGAAACTTCTATTGATATATTGTCAAATCATTTGAAATTAAAATGCAGACCTGCTCATAAGTGATCAAAAATAAATAAATAAATAAATAAAAATCCAACAAAAACAAACAAACAAACAAAACAAACAAACAAACATGGAAAATAGGTTATCAGAATTGTTTTTTTCCCTCTGGTCCTTCTTTATTATTAACCACAGTAGTTCAACAAAGTTTTGCCTGTTCGGCAGAGGTCTGCTCTCCGTACTGGGAAGGAACTGCAGTCACAGTGTTGTGACACAGCAAAATGATCACCATAAACTGCCACAATTCACAAGTATGAGTTAGTGCCACAACCACAAGGAGCATAACAAAAGCGAAATACCCTCTTCTTCACAGATGACTTTATGGCTTGAGAGAGGGAACTCTAACTATGTTAGAGGCACTGCCCCACTAATATTTAGGTCAGAGGTTGGACTTGATGATCTTGAGGTCTCTTCCAACCTAGAAATTCTGTGATTCTGTGTGATTTAAGCATACAAGAGGAAAAAAATGGTGCATATTCACCATTCAGGTAATATTCAAAAGTAGAGAAAGAACACTTTTATGTATGTCATGCCAATGAGAATAATTATCAAAGTTTATTCCATCTTAATGAAGGGGTTCAGTTAAAACACAAAGAAGGAGCTGAAAGAACATACAGTTCACAAGCAGCAAATGATAGTTGCTACAGTTCTTTCTCCTACAATTCACATTTGCAGTTTCTGTGATCAACATTGATATGCTGCCCAGAAGAATACAACATTTTCAGCATTTAGGTTCTCACTGTTGTAGAGCTCTTTCATATTTTACAGCTTTACAGAGATTTTCAGCACTGAGGATGATGCAAAAAGGCTGCCAGGACCGGTCCAGGTTTCAGAAAAAGATGGTGTGTTTCTGACATGGCTCCTTGCAGTTTGAAAACAACACAAGAACCTATCTGCTACCACTTATAGAGACACTCCTCTACGCGCACTCTTTTTGGTGAGCATTTAGATATGAACAAGAGCCAGATCTTGAGAATCACTCATGCAGAACTCAACACGAACAATGCACTTGCATGATTACCACAGCTGGATGCTGAAGCGTTTGCAAATGCTCAAGCTATATCATCAGTTAGATGCCCAGCTGGTCAATTTATGCACAAATGCCATTTTAAAAATGAGCCAAGTTAGAAAATAATTAGGTGGAATAAGAAGCTAAAAGTAAATGTAGTTTGCCATGAATGAAAAAACTAAATAACATTTGGCAGTACACTATATCATCTTTTAATCATGATTTCCAAATTATTCATCTCCATTTTGTTCCAGTTGTCTATGATAAATGTTTGTGCTTTCCCATCATGGAGATACTTCAACGGCTGTCAATAAAGTATGGCAATTTTTGCAGAGATTTAGCATGAAGCTAGTTGATGTGTTTACTATTTTATATAAAAAATAAAAATAAAATCAACAAGCAGATTAAACAAGAAACCATGCTCCTGAAAATAATGATGAATGGCATCTTGGTCTGCATCAGAAATAGTGGGGCCAACAGGACCATGGAAGTGATTGTCCCCCTGTACTTGCCTCTGGTGAGGCTGCACCTAGAATACCAAATTCAGTTTTGGACCCCTCACCACAAGGATCTTGAAGTGTGTCCAGAGAAGGGCAATAAAGATGGTGAAGGGTCTAGAGAAAAAATCTTAAGAGGAGTGTTTGAGGGAGCTGAGGTTGTTTTATTATTCGGTGCACTCTTTGCAACAATGACAACAAATGTATATTTTATTTTAGCATTCTGACAAGTGAAGCCTAAAATAATATTAGCAGTTAAAGCTTAAAAGCTGATCTACTTGAACTTGAATTATTTTTACTCATTTAAATTCATATAAGCCCTGATTTAGCAAAAGATTTTAAAGCATATACTTAAGCAAATAGCAAGCTTCCATGAGAGTGGAAGATTTTATGTAGGTTTAATGCCAAAATAACTCCATAGTGAATCAAGAAGCAACTGAAGAAACCTGAAGTATTTCATGTGCCAAATCATACCACTTAATATAAGCTATGATTTCTTTGAAATCTGATGCCTATCACTTTTATCCAGTGAGACAGACAGGCTCAGTATTTATCCACCCATCTGTAATTCCATAATTAAATCAGTGATAAGAGAGCTTTTCTACTGCATCCTCTATGCAATAGAAGCTTAAAGATTCACACATAAAGGGACAGGACTCAAAGTGTGTTCCTAAGACATTTTCCAAGGCCCTGTGGAAACAAGATTTATACAAGTCAAAGAAGCCTCTCAGAACAGGCTTTCGAGACAATATTCCTCCGATTGCAGAAACAGAAAGCCTTGAAGT
Organism: Aythya marila; assembly: GCF_965140915.1. Lineage (NCBI taxonomy): Eukaryota > Metazoa > Chordata > Aves > Anseriformes > Anatidae > Aythya > Aythya marila. Next base: position 11,423,225 of record NC_139045.1, on the reverse strand, counting down.
TGTTTTTTATACATCTGCTGATTACCTTAGGCAAAAGAAAAATGCTCCAGAGCTGTGTGTTGTGTGGGTGATACTCCCATTTCCCAATTGAGTTAGACCCAACGTTTATAGCAGAGGTAAAGTGTTCTAAATTGGCTTGTATCAGTACAATGACTCAGTGATCACTGCATAAGTGGGAGGACTTCAAGCATTTGACATTGCTTCTCATATTCTTGCTGTCACAAATGCAAATGTTAGAGAATTTAAACTCATTTTTATCATGTTATTTTAAAATTGTAAAAGGGACTTTGATCGTTCAACAATCTGCTAAATATTTAGTAGTCGGGAAGAGAGGATTTTTTTGCAAAGAGGATTTCTGCAAGTGTTTAAGTGCTTTCAAATGTAATATTTCTTCACATGAATACCATGCATTACTGTTTCTGCTTTTTTTCCAGCACAAAATAAATTCATAAATAAACTCCTCAATTTAAAAATCAATGTTTCTTTTCAACTTAAATGAAAAGAGAAAACAAAGTTAATATAAACAGGCAGAAGATGGGGTTGTGAACCCCATAAGCTATGCAATCTCTATGCACAGAACATGTGTGTATCTTGGGGCTTCCATGAAATACATTTTAATTGTTCTGTCTCTGTTCAAAGCTAAGTGCCTTGCAAATAGTGGCTGGAGACATGCTCATTGAATGCAGAATTAATGCTACTTCTTCAAAAGTGTAGGATGTTGGTCCTGCTGGCACCGATACACTAAAGCACTTAACTGTGTTAATCCCATTGAAGTGTAGGTGATTGTGTTTCATCGTAATATTAATCACTTGCTATTAGGATATCTGTCTCTAACCAATGAGCTGAAATTAATACCTGAGGGGACTGTGACCAAACCCACTCTGTTGGTCAGCCTCTCCTTCTAGCAAGGTAAGGAGAGGTGGATCCTTCACCTGCCCACACAAGTGCATTCCCCTGCTTGCTACATGCCTGCTGCTTTAACAACTCATCTACATTGCAAAGCACCAGTTCAGACACTTCTTTAACCACCTTAAGCACGCTGGGTTTTGCAGTTTGCTCAAAGCCTGTTGGAATCCCTACTATATGAATAATTCAGGTTTGAGCCTTACACACACAGGGAAGGCATTTGGGTACCTCAGAACAGGAATAGTACTTCAGCAACGACTATGTAAGTTCACAAAACTAAACAAAACAAATAAACAAAACCCCACCACCTTTTGGTCATATTCCTTTTTTCCATTCCACTACTGGGCATATTCCTGCTTATTTGTTATCAGCCAAAATATTGCTTGCAGAATGTGATTGTTAAATTGGGTGAATGGCCAGGCAGTCACCTCTGGTGACATAATTGTGCAGAGAATTAGCATAAATCACTGCCTAGCCTAAGCTTCCTGGAGAAAAGTAACTGACTATAGCTTGTTCAACAGTATGAAAAACCTAGAGTAAATAATAAATTCACTGTACTCTAAATGGATGAGAAAGTAAAAAGTCTCCATCCAAATATACTGCAAGAGGCATTGTATGTTTTATGTGAATGAAAAAGGTACGGAAAAACATTGCAAGATGTGGGGAGGAGTTTTTACTTTTAATGGACTCTTGCACTTTTCTCCCACAATTATATTGATGCTACCACAACTGTGAAAGAAACTGGGCAGCTGCTTTGAAGAGACATTTTTTCCTTTCTGTTACTGAGTAGGATAAGCAAGAAAGCAAACATCACCCCCATAAGCAAGTTAAAAATGTGGTTTACACAGACCTAAGGGTTTCCAGAAGCAAGGCTTACAAGGCTAAGGTCTCTCCCTTGCAGTAGGCAGACTACACTTACTTTCAAGTTGTTGGAAAACAAGGGGGAGGAGGCCAGCCCACATGGTCTGCAGCAATCTCAGTTTCACAAGGGAAGTAGAGATGGCTCTGGCAGCAGCCAGAACACAGCCTATGGAGTCAGATACTGTCAATTCCAAACCAGAGCCTCGGGGGTCACTGACACCATACCAGCTCCTCTATTGCTTCCTTCTGCCTGCTATTGCTGTAGTCTTCCGAGCCTTAGTCTGGTGCTGGCAATCATCCATAAAGGAGAAACACAAATGCTGCTACAAAGAGAAGTCTCACATCTAACATGATCTTTCTCCACAGCACACAGATAGATCATATTAGATTAGATTAGATTCACAGCTTCTTTACATCTCTTTGAATTACAATTATCTGTTTCTTAATTATTTCTGAAACAACTTCATTTTATTCCATTTGACAAATGGCTTCTTTTTATTACTGCTAATGACAAAATAACTTGGCATCATACTGTACATCAAACAGGTTTTACAGAAATAAACACTAGAGCAAAGTGCAGTGTTAGCAAAACATACATATAACTGATGCAAATTTATGTCCACCCATGAGTTAGGCCATCAATTTGTTTTCTGCTGAAGCTTCAAAACTACTGTCAGTCATTTCAACATCCCGAGAGGCTTTATCACTGAGACTAACAGAATAATTCTCCCTTCTAACTCCTTACACTGATTAATGTACTATTTGATGTACAGATTTGAGCCAAGAACAAACAGTAGCACAAGAAATTTTATAGATATTTAAGTGATAAGATATTTATCACTTAGATATTAAGTGATACGTCAAGGCTGTACAACAACTTGACATACAGCATTCTTAAAATATGTATTTTCTAGGTACTGAGAAACACACAGTCAGCAGGTGTATATCAGAGCACTTGCACTGACTTGACCACTGTTTATCTACCATGATCAATCACTGCTTACCTATCAAGACTGTATATACCCCAAATCATTACAACTCTAAATGCAAAATTTGTTAAGGCTACAAAATCCTTTCAGGTAAGTTTTCACATAGTCCTAAGTGAACTGTTGGATGTAAGATTTAGTTAACTGGAGCACTGATACATTTTCAGAGAAGGTCTGGTCAATCATACAGGTATATAGAAGTTCTTGACAGAACAGTAAGTATTTTCTTAGTATTTTAAAGCTGATGAATCTCTACAATATTGTAGGAAAAGTAACTTGTACCATGTAAAAGTACAATGATGACAGTGATCCTAGGAGAGGAAATATGTTCATTCTGTCCATCTGTGAGGGCTTACAACTGCAACTGTTCATCACTTTCTTGGCTTTACTCTGTGAAACAAAGATAATAATAATGTGGAAATCTCATATCTCCCTTCTTGGTAACCATGCCTGAAACTGTTATTTGCATATTAGGTTTTGGCTGGTGTGGCATAGTAATCTTTCCTTAATTTTATCTTCTTTTGTCATTCCATCATAACTGCTTTTCAATGAGACAGTTTAAATCTTACTTAAAACAACGGTTGTATTTTTCTTTTAAAAAAACTGATGAGCAATTTTGACCTCCAAATTATTAAACTGAGCTCTTACAGTCCCAGTGTTTGTCTTAGAAATTTCAGTGCATAAATTCAGAGGGGAAAAAAACAATCAACAAAACTATTACAAGGTGTATCTGTTTGGGAGGGATGTAGATTTCATAACCATGGGGCAGAAAAATATTGATGTCATTGAACATCTGTTCTAAAGTACTGAAGAAAATTTGTCTTGACCCCACCAAGAAATTCTCAGATATTTTTGGCCTTAGTTAATACTCATCACTTTTGCTTCCTTCATGCAGTCAAGCCAGAATGTTTGCAGCTTTATCTGAAAGTTTTACAGCACCAACCAGTAACTCACTTGTCACTCTGCAATGAGAAACTAGCAAAGTTTAATTTCAGGAATATTTCCCAGTGGTGTGGAAAGCTTGACAGATGGAAATAAATGACCTTCTGAGTATAAAAATACGTGTATATTGACAAAGTAATGTGGACATAAGTGAAGAAGCTTATTCACATCTTTACAGGCACTAGCTCTCACAGAGTTCAGTTAACTTCTGCTCAAGCAGTTTGCTTCAGCCAAGTCAAAGGTATGGCTCCCTCTGCAAAGGAAAGGGGAATGCCTGTCTCCTGACTGTGGCTACTGGAATCAAGCCACAAAAACAGAATTAAGACTGGACGTATTAGGCTAAATGGGTAATTCCCTAACATTTGCATCTTTGAAACACCACCCAGTTTCCTTCTAGAGAACAAGCACCTGCAGCTTTCCTGAAGGAAGTGTTCATTCCTCCTCTAGTCTACCTAAATAAATACCTTTCTGGCACAGAGGTGTCTGAGCACAGAAAACAACCTACTTTTACTAGTGTTGCTTACAGATGATACATTTCACTGTCAGACGGCAGCCTCAGACCCGAGCTCATTACAAAAAAGGCTGCCCACAGTTGACAAAACTCCCAGCCCATCTGGGCTCACTTCTCAAGGGGGTTTGTTTTTCTGCCTAAAATACATTTTGTTTCCCCTTCTGCTTTTGAATTTATTTATTTATTTATTTTGTTTATTTAATGCTTTAGGATTGCAGACCACTAATCCAGCATCTATTTGTTGCCTGCCCCTCAAAGTCACAGATCTTCTGCTGGGTGGCCCCTCAGTGTGGACCTCAGTCGCAGTCCCACTGTGCTTTTCGATTTGGTAACTGCTGTCCACTAAGGGCAGTTCTCACCCCACGAAAACAGTGAAAACTGCAACACTGACTGATACAATGAATGGTCCTGGGTCATTACACAAGAAGATGTCCTGGCTCAAGGGGCAAGACCCTTGGAAGTGACTGGACTTCTCTCCTCCATGTCCTGAGAGAGGCGCATACCCTGGCAACCTGAATATCACTGCCTCATGTCTTGCAGGACAACTCCTCCAACATGCAGGCCTGGTAGCTGAAAACTAAGGAAGATAAGGAAGAAAAAATGTGGTACTGACCAAATAGCATTTGGTAAACAGTATTGATAAAGAAGAAAAAATGCAGTATTGACCAAATATGCAAAACTCATCAACACTCTTAATGCAGGGGACATTACTGTTTCTGCTCTGCCACTTAAATTCTACATTTTAACTAACTCTTAGACTTAAAATGCCAGTGAACTATCCACTAGGTGTTTAAGTACTCTTAACACACTGGTGTACTTATCAAAATACTAAAGGAGCTTTCCAGTTCAAATTAAACAAATTTTCCACAATACATTTCCTTGCTTTAGTCACGGCAAACTGACGCCGCTCAATAACCCATATTCAACCATTTGCAAATTAAAGTTGTCTTTCTACACAGGAGTTTAACAAAGTAATTAACTCTAGATGCTGAGCTTGCCAAAATTCAGAGTGAAATCACCACAGAGAAAACCTAGACTGAATTTCCACTGGTAAGTTTTGCTGGAATAATTGTATGTATTGGTATCACAAAACTAGTCTGTCTTTATTTATGAGGCCATGCCAGCAACAACTCCCATAACACAGTTTCTTTACTGGTATGGCATGCTCTGAGAAACTTTCACATACCAATTTTTTGGTTTGTTTTTTAACTATAAAAGCTGTGTTGATGTTTGAGATGAAATTCTTCAGAGCTGTAGCAGTGTCTCTCTACCCTAGAAATATAATCTGCTCCTCAGACATCTATCAGAACCTCTCATGGACACACTGAACCTGTTCATACTTTCTATACATTCAGTGACCAATTTAACCTTGCTTTTGCCAGATTTGGGTTGTATAGATCTGTCAGCACTTCTCTAACAACACTTTTTTTCTTTTCTGTCAATTATTAAATTGTGTGGTTAGTTTTTTCTTCCCAGTGCAACATGACTGCTGAGAACGAGCCTTTTTCAAAGTCTGTACAGTTCATAAGCAAAAACTGTGCTTTGATGCTTGCTCCTCTTCAGGAAGAACTACACAGCAAGAACCAGCTCCTAGTCCCTTCCCTGAACAACCTCTCAGTTTCACAGACTGCTTCTTGAGGTCCATTTGAAGTGTGGAGTGATGAGCTTTGCACCACTACAAAGCCAAACGGTCCCAGAGGCTACCATGGCTTTGAAGTCAGGAGCACACCGTGTTTACTTTCAATTTCTGTTTCTTTCAGAAAGTTTTGGAGGGAAAAGTTAAAAATAAAACACTCACTGCGGATATAAAGCAGTGCCTTCCAAGTGCAAACAGAAAGTACAAACAAATATTTGTATGCATGAAGAGATGCTTAAGGTATCATGCTTTGACATGATCAGATATGGCCATAACTGAACATAACAGTCTCTGCTTTGAAAAAAATTCTAATTATTCTTTTTATTCTTTTTTTTTTATTATTATTTTTTGTGGGGAGGGGAAGGTTATGCTTCAGGTAATATTCTTCAAAGGGCTATATTACAGATACTAAGATAAGCAAAGCACTCAAAAATCATGAAACACCATCTGCTCTGCTTTATCTCCTAATATGTACTGGTATTACCAATATTGCCAACATTAGTCACCCTCCTCATGATACCGGGTGTTTTTCTTATGCTCTCAGCTCCCATAATCAAAATTACACAACTGCATTTTAATTTAAAACTTCCAGTTCACCTGCTGCCTGAGAAAACTAGTGCAAAAAGTAAAGCCAGAAGCTCAAAAAAAGCAAGTTAAAAGCAAGTTATTTAGACAGATTTGGACTCAGGGACTTGTTATGATAATAAGTGTACACCGGGGAGTATTTTTCAAAGCAGCTGAGTTTCCGCAGGGCACCAAAGAAATAATCAGACTTGAGATTCAGGGTACTGCATCTTTCAAAAATCAGATTTTTTTCTCCAACCACAGAATATTTGAAAAACCCATTCCTAACCCCATTTTAATATTGGTTTGGATTGTGACAGTGAAGTTAGTTGAACACCCTACCTCTGGAAGCCACAACACTCAAGTGCAAAGCCACTCATCAATCACAGGCCTCACATCCTGCTCATCCAAGCACAGGCTGTGTTAGTGTCTGGGAGAGAGGAGTGAAAGCTCTGCCTTTCCTGCCAACTTTACACTATCAGCATTATGTGTGACTCAGCTGCCTCACACCATCTTTATTTTTATGCAAAGTGAAGAAGAGTTCTGCTATTCTTAAACAGAAAGTATGTCACAGGCACTGCCTGCTAATGTCAATGAGTGCTCTGGGTGCTGTGCTCCAGCAAGGTACTAGCACATCCTTGGCTGTCAGGCAGGAGAAGGCAGCCCAAGCTGAGTTGCTCACACGTGCTTTTAGTCAGATGCAGAATGGACAAGACTGGAGAGATTTCAGTTCCTTTTGGTGTAGAGTGCACCACAAGCCAAGAACTGCTCTGGCACCTGAGAAATACAGGTGGCACCCATGCCGTCCCCCAGCTTCATCCCTAGGATAGTGTCAACCAAAACATCATCCCCAGCCTAGGCTTGCAGTAATCACCAAAGTCTTTAACCCTGTCATTCTGCTCATCTCTTTGAATTGGGCAGTATAGGCTGAACTATGTAAAACCAGTTAGTGTTCTCCATGCTAAGTTACAGACATGGTTAATGGCTTTAAACTAAAAGAGGAGAGATTTAGATTAGAGGTGAGGAGTTCACTCAGAGTGTTGGGGAGGCACTGGAACAGGTTATCCAGAGAGCCTATGGATGCCCCATCCATGGAGGTGTTCAAGACCAGGTTGGGAAAGGTCCTGGAAAACCTGGCCTAGTGGGTGGCATCCCTGCCTATGGCTGGGTGGTTGGAATCAAATGATTTTTAAGGTCCCTTCCAATCCAGGCAATTCTATGATCTTTGGAAGAGTGCTGTGCTCTGTGATTGATAATCTGACTCACTGAAGGCCTGTATCATTAACAGTATATGCCACAGTGACAAAACAGGGTATTTTCCCTCAGTTTAGAAGCTATTTTGAAGTTATATGTGATAAGGAAGAAACATTCACAAGCCCAAATAGCTTGGGATAGTGCAAGGGAGTCTTGTGAGAACATGATGTTAACATGCTCCCTATGAACCTGGCCTAGACAAAGCACCAGAGTTTCCATGGGAGCTTGGGCACAGGTAGCGAGGGCCTCAAGCCAGGATGCTCCCCTCACATCAGGTACCTCAGACTTGTTGATGAAACTGTTTTGGAGCCTTATGGCTGCCCTTAAATTCTTCACAAAACTGGGAACTAAGGAGTAAAGAGGAAAGAAAACAATTGGAAAGTCTCTTATTTCTCCCATTACAAAGTATCTGCATACCTGACGGTTTTTTAATGCACCAAACAACACTCCTTGGAGCATCACCCCCCTTTCACAAACTCAGGGATAAGAAAATTAAGGATCAGCTTCTCAGGGTACTCAGGTTTTTAAATCCCTCGTTTCTTATTACTTTAAACACCAAATACACAAATTGTGGAAGTTTTAGTTGACAATAACCCCCCATCTCAACATATTTCAAGATCAGCACCCTGACGTCCTGATCCTGCTCAGGATTTTACATACACATGCTTAAGTTTACATAGTCACACCCAAGAACAAACCCAAGCATGCATCCTTTGCATGAGCTAAAATGTTTCTTTCAGTGTGATTTTGGGGAGGCAATTCACTGAGTTGCTTATCTTTTTCTTTCTATATTTTCCAATAGGAAATACTGCACTTAGTAATTTCCTTACTACTGTTACAAGTTTTTTCCCCAGCTGAGCCAGGAGGAAAAACAGGATTTCAGTACATTTGAACATTTCTTATAAAGTTACCTCCCTCTCTTGTTCACTGCTGAGACACCAGCCTTAATAAAACAAAGTAATTCCTCCCCCACACTTAAAACCACAGAGTTCATTAATTACTTAATGATTTTTGTGCTTTTCTGTTGCACAGCTGCAAGCCTCAGCCTATTTTCCAAGTATCAACTTTTTTTGTCATTTTTATTACCAAATTTTGTGCATAGAGATTTCCCAGGTGTCTTGTGGAGTGAGACATGTTTCTTCACAGTAGGAAAGGAAGAAAATGATAGAACGGTGGTATTAAAATTAATATTAAAACATTTATTTCATATGTCAAATCAAACCTACAGCACCAATCCCAGAAGCTGTTAGTTGTATTACACCAGAGTAAGAAAATATGGACAAAAGGTATATATATTGAAAACACATACCGGAAATGAAAAACTATTGATTGAATATGACTGTGCTTTGAGACATTATCAGGTATATAACATTTTGCTATAGAAGCTGTGTACCATAAAGCAGAATTGCCTAAACATTAGGCAATTACATCATTACTGTTTTTTCATTACATGTAATTCTACTGGAGAAGGCAATAATTTATCATTGGCCTTTAAGGGCTTATTTTAGAAAAATGTTCACAGGGTATTTGGATATTCAAAACAAGACAGCTTTCAGGAACCTATTTTTGAAGGAATATGAAATTAGTCTTCTCTGAAAATCATGCCTTCTTGGATGTCAGGGCAGATTATATGAAGAAATTATTTAAAGTATGCTTACTTTTAAGCCATTAATTTTAAAAACCAGAAGGGATAGGACAGAGCACAGGTTGATCTCATTTGTTGACCTCCAACTGCTACTGCCATTACAGGTGTTGGGGGAGTGCAAACATTTAACACATACAGGAAGCCATCCTCTTGTTTACTACAAATCAGAGCAAATGACCACCTGAGCAGAATTTAATAGCTATTATACACTACACCTGTAGCCACTATGATAGCAGTGGTCACTAATGCATGCTCAGATGTCTTTGAACTAATCACTGAACTCCCAGACTGCAATATCTTTCTAAAAATTAACCAAGCATCTATTATGTTGGCATAATTTCAAGTTTATATTTTACCCAGTCAAAAACACATAAGGCCAAAGTACTTGGAATTAAGCAAAAGGCCTAGATCCTGAGTCAGGGGCATTATTTGGCCCAGTCATTTTTTCATCATGCTTTGTGGCTGCAAGATTTTCAAGACTAGAGCTGTCATTCACCTCTTAGGTTTATACTGTTGGAATCTTAGCAATGACAACGAAAAGCAAAATGTGAGGCTGTCAGACTTATCACATCTTATCTAGGTCACGTGGATCCCTCTAGTATTACAAAAATCCTTAAGTTATATGCCCACAAAAAGTGGAGGTGAAAGTAGTTAGCAAATTGCAGTGATGTTGGAAAGTATCATCATTTCAGCAAACAGTACTGCAGCAACTGTCGACAGAGTCAGGAATATAAAGAAAACAACAGTGGCACTATCTATTTCCATGTTGCCAAGCCTTCAATTACCCTGCAGTTAACGGGGAAATTTCATCCTTGCTTCTGAGAGGTAGAAGAGAGGTGGGCAGACAGTGAAGATTATTAGAGGAAATAGTTTTCAAGAGTAACCATGTAAGCAGAGTAAGCAATTAGCAGATAGCTACAGAAGAACTGGAAAAAAAAAAAAAAAAGAAAAAAAAAAAAGAAAAGAGAGAGAGACAGAGAGAATGAATCACTGCCACAGGCAAAAACCTACTGTCCTGTCTCTTTATAGTGGCCTTTCCTGAGGCCAAAGGTTTAGGAAAGTTTTCCTGAGGCCAAAGGTTAGTATTCACTAACCAGGTATCCTGCTCTTCTTGCCTGGGAATAACTAGGGATGCTATACATTATTTCCCAGCAACACTTGTATTATGGAGAAGAGTAACCTTTTCTCCTACTCCTAACATGCACCTGCCCCCCAGCCCCTTTTAAAAAAAAAAAAAAAAAAAAAAAAGTTGATCCTGGCATTCACATTTCTACAGTGTTGTTCAGATTAGTACTGTGGATTTATTTTTCCTTTCCTACTTATAAAATGCGGGGTGAATAAAACAATCTATAATACCACAGATGATTTATTTAAATACAGAAAATAACTCTATTTATGTTATTTGGCATCTAAGAATTTAGTATAAAAATAAAGAACAAAACAAAACACTTCCAGACAAAATACACAAATTGCAAGTGAGACGGTACCTGAAGATCCTACTGTGTAAAATCTGTATGAAAGAGGAATAAACCAGCAAAGCTGTCATTACTAAACCAACTTCCATGGTGCAATGAAAGAAATGTCTCAGAAATGGCAGCTTTGGTGAAACTATTAAGTCCTCGTTTGTGATACCTCTGTTCCTCTGCAGTTTCTGATGGGAAATGTGTGAACTAAATGGGGAAACAGATATCTCAACTACTCAAAAATCATTTCTCAACCAATAAGGAAACAGAGGGAAAAACAAAACAAAACAAAACAACCCACAGAGCTAATAAGACAGCTTCAGACAGATTCCTACATTCATCAAACCTTCTTTCCACCACTTTCATGTAACATTTCATTTCATTAACTTTTTGCTAATGCTACAATTATGGTAACAGCCATGTTACTTATGAGCTTCCATTATTGTGGGGACTTCGTCTTCACTTAATCACCTTCTAGCAAACAGAATATACAGAATAAAACATCCAGAATGAACCTGTCTTGCACAGGAATACTTTTTGAGAAGAGTAGTGCTTCAGGTTTGCAGTAGAATTAAAGTCTATATATCAATGTCTACCGAATCCATTCGTTGTCTTGTTCTGAATGCTTTACACTGGGGTGATGATATATTCACCTCTGCAAAAGCCTTCAACTTGCTTAAAACAGCAATGTCACAAGCTCTTATGTTCTCTATAGACAAAGCATATATATATTACACACTGTACAGGTAGGGAAAGAGGGCTTATCAGATCCTCAGTGATTTAATGCACAGTCACAGGAAGTTTATGACCAAGCAGAACCATTCTTCTGATGCAAATTTCAAAACACTTCAAAATGCATCCCTGGCATTTTAAGCTCAAGAGTTTGCCTAAGAATGTGCCCATAAAATATATGAATTGAAGCTGAGCCCTTGAAGTGTAGCTAAGCATATCACTTGTCATTCGTGAGCTCCTCCTTGGGAGATTTGGTAGGTATGTCACCAAAGTGAAGCTCTAGGACAAGTCTTCACCAGGTAGCTGATGCCAATACCATGTTGTTCAGAGCAGGATTTTGCTGACAGAACATGCAATCCCAGATTTTGGTAATGCTGTGAATATTCTGTCAGTTTCTAGTAGGAATCATAACTCCTTTTAGGATGTTCAGAGAAAAGTTATCTGATGGTGCATCATAGATGATTTTCATTTTCCTGTAATCCCCATTCTAAGTCTCAGCTTGTCTTTTGATTCTTTCTTTCAGTCAGAATCCTTGGTATTTCTCAGGTCATTTTAAGAAATCAGAGAACTGTAATAGAAGAACTTTCTTGCAGAATGATGTATCAAAATGTATTAGAACGGAGAACGAGTTAATTGAAACGTAAGAGGTGCTGAACACTCCACAGAAAATTTATTAGACCAAAATAGTGAACGATACAATTCCCAAACTCCCCAAATAGAGGTAATTCCTTAGCTATTCTAGGTACAGATTTTGGCAAAACCTTATGGTTTAAAATTCTTTTCTCTGCTTTGTCTATTACTCTGTGCCATGTTTGTTTTCATAAAAACGGTATCTTTCTCAGAGGCTCAAAGAAATGAAACAAATGATCTTATTTAGTTTCCTTTTCCTAAAAAGAGCACTAATTTCAGGGTTGCGTTGTAGTTTGTGGAACGGTATGTCTTGCTAATTAAACAGTGAGAAATAGCTTTTCCAGCAACATAATGCATAATGCAAGATTCAGAGATTTATTATGTTTTTCATGAGTCTTAACATACTGTTATTGTCTATTCACATTGTACTGAATCCTCCTTTTCAGAAGAGGTTCCTACACGCACCATGCTAACAAAGACGACATTTATGAGTTTCACAATGAGCCTTTTTTCTCCTCAACTGACTTTGTCATGGTAGGAGTATGTCAATTATTTATGGTATGCATTTGGGTGGAGTGTGGGGTTTTAATCACCAACTTGAGGAATTTTTGTTGTGGGACATTTTGACCAAGACTGCAATCATTTAAGAGTGGTTCAGACTTAGTAACACTGAAAAGCCCAGTGGGACGCACATGCGAAACACCTATTTTAGGGCACTTTTAATTAATCATAAATTAGACACTTTAAACTTAGAAACCTAATTATGGGTCACTCAACTATTCCTGTGAAGGGTGTCTTAATTTTTAGTTCAAAATTGACACAACTTATTTTATAGGTGTTTAGAAGGAAACAAAGTAATTAGTTGTGGTCTTCTAACCAGCAATTTAAGTTTCCTTTCCACCTGGAAATATTCAAAATTGTACAGTTTTCTGCAAATAAGGCTTCACTGAGTTAATTTCTCCACTGCCATGGATAGGCTCCCATTGCACAAAGACAACACCAGGAGACAGGGGAGAACTGCATCAACAGAAAGCTAAAACGGGTATATTGTTCCACTTTTTCAAACAAATCCTCTTTCTCCTCTTTCATAACGTTAGAGTACAAACATCACATCCAAAAGCAATATTCCTTCCAGTCATCTCAGAGAATGGAGTAAAAGAACCAGGACAAGCCTACATTATCTCTTATGTGGTAGGTTTTGGGGAGCTTATTTTCATTTGTTTTTCTGTGTGAACTTACCATAGACAGGTGAATAATCCTAAGGAGTAAGTCAAGTCTGTCAGACGAAATGGGTCTCTTTCTAGCCTATAATACCTTTATGAACTCTTGATAAGCTGAAGTTGATTTTACTGCAAGATGAGGATTAGTACCTATACTAATTTTTTCCTTTGAAGACTAACAGAATCACAAATGTTCCATCTTTCCTACAGAGATGCAAACAACAGGAAACAGCTTCTGTAACCTTGAAAACCCACAACCGTAAACAAACAAACAAACAAAAACAAACCAAAAGACAACAAGAAATGAAATGCTTTTTTTTTTTTTCTTTCTTAAATCTAGTTACCCTCCTACCAAATGTTCTAGCAAATACTTTGACCAAACCAGGTGGTCTAAAATAAGGATCAGTGAATATCGTCAGACAACCACAAATATTCTGTCAAATAAGTAGACATTCAGGGTAGGCGTTTAAGAACCACTCCACTCAAGCCTTAAAGCTGTTCTCACAGAAGAGACCAGTAAATCTCCAGCTGACTGCATGGATAAAAGATGTAGGCCACCACTATGCACAGCTGAAAATTCTAGGCCTGGAGGGAAGCAGATTCATGAGCAATAAAACGCATAGACCTGTTAAGAGCAAATCTTGTCTGACAAGATTTCTTCTTTTTCAGAGAAATGCAAAATGTGGGGATTAACGAGGAATTTGTATATTTAGATTTTTATGAAGCATTTAGTGTTGCAACTCAAAATTTTAATTAAAAGAATGATTGATTTGAATAAAATGAGGTCTTTTCAAGTAAAACTGAAAGCCAGAAAAGAAAGAATGCTAAAAAATAACTATTTCAGTCTGAGAGTAGGTGCCTCACCATTTACTAAAGGGATCTTCTTAAAAATGTTCATAGTGATCTGTGGCAGAAAAGACAGTATAGTATTCACTAATTTAGAAATGGTAATGAAGTGGAAGGAATTCTGAATACTGGCAACAGAACAGGAACACAAACATCTAGAAGCTGAATTCCAAGAACAAAAACTACATAGTTCACCCTAGCAGCAGTATCTGTATTTGTTCAAGAGTCTTGTTCAAGACATGTATTCATTTAAGTCACTTAAAACAAACAAACAAACAGAACTATTTCTAGCACTTGTTAGAAGGAAACCTTGACAACATGAGCCAAGTGTAACTGTTCCATAGAACTGTGTTTAAAACAACATTAAGATCCAAATTATAGCTCAGAGATGGTACGTCTCCAATTCACTTCAGGCTGTCAAGTCTGAAACCCAACAACAGTTTAAAGGTCAGCATGATTACCTATCTGAGTAAGTTTCACCACAAAATAAACATCCAGCTAATGCCCATATATACCCACAATGGCAGATTCCCTTTCCTACAAGGATTTCCAGTATCAGCTATGATGATTATGTCCATATGGAGGTACACTGTTAAGTATATTTTTTTTTTTATTCTTTAGTGAAGGATATCTCCAAATTTTTGCACTACAGCATTCCTGAGATAGTAGTAATTGTGTACAATTTATCTGGGACTATGTTGTACTTTCAGTTACAATTTTTTTCTTAATAAAGTATAGAATAACTAAAGATGAAAAAAAATAATACGAATTTCTATCTCAATGGTGCATAGAAAAGAGAAATTTGAAGACAGTGTCCTTACAACACCCATTTTAAAGTATCCAGGAGAATGTGTTAGAACGCTAATCCATCACAAAATATTCCAGAACACTTGTACAAATACAATTCTTATAACCGTTTCAATTGTGCTCACCATTCATTTATTTACATTCTATTATCATACATATGAAAAACCACTGCAAATACACATGAAGTAATGTATTTGCCAGAGTATTTGCACAGTCCCTTCAGAAAGGCTTTGTGAGTTTGGAAGACAGCCAATCCAAAAGCAGAAACATTACTGCATAACCAGTGGCCAAATGCATAGTACAAATAACAAACTGAAAATAACAAAGACAGAGCAATCAACAGTCTGGAACAGCCAAATAATTTTGAATAATGGGCAAATTCATGGAAACTGAAGTCTGTTCATACACCATTTATGGACGTAACTGCTGAAAAATCTTTTTTTTTTTTTTTTTAAACAAAGATTTGAACTAAGCATGGGCAAACATACTATACGAAAAAAAAGATCTCTACTAGTACTGAGATGGTTGGTTTTCATTTCTCTTTTCAATTTTTTTTATTATTCAGTCTTTCTATTACAACAAAACACAGTTCTATTGATTAAGTTACAGAAAAATGTAGGTTTTCCTCTTCTCTCCCATTTTATTACAATGTGAATATTTTTCAGTGAGCACAAATAAGAACAGAAGCCCAGTTAACATCAAAAAATATATCAGCATGAAGAGCAACTGAAAGAGCTCAGATTTGATTTTTTTTTTTTTGATCAACATGACCTTTACATGATAAACAGCACAGGGATGATAGGGAATAATAGGTCAGCTATCTTCATAGATGAAAACTGAAAGACAATATGAAATCACCAGTGTCATGACCAAACAGACAAAAAGTACTTTCTCACAGAGCATTTTAGTTAAGCTGTGGTACTCCCCCTCTGTAGGACAGTGTGGCTGAAGAGGGTCACATGCATTTAAAAGACTACTGGACAAAATGAGGGGTATCACATAGAAACATGGCACCCTTCATATTGTCTGCTGGTACTTCTGAGTGTCAAAGTTTCTCAGATTTAAATCCCTGCTGGCAAAGGGGGAATACTGTGGAGCAATACTATGCTCATGTGTCCTGCATCTTCAAGATGGGAGCCCATGCCACACCAGTGTTTATAACTCTTCTTATATTCTTCTGACTGATGCATTTATAAACAACAGGACTAAAACACCTAATGCTGATTTCCAAGGTGGGGAGGATGGGTAACCGTTCCAGCAACTACTCATGCTCCAGAGGAGTCAATGTGACACTGTATAGATGGCAAAGTTTTCTCAAAGTCAGCAAGTACTGGGAAGGTTAAAAAAAAAAAAAAAAAAAAAAAAAAAAAGTGGCCAGGGATGGCTTCCTTACACATTTGCAACATGTTCAAATAGGTGTGGAAGGGAAAGCACAAGTGGCTAGAACCTCAGAAAGCATCAAAGGCCATTTCTGTCATCTGTGGCTATGAAAAGAGCTATGATCATTTACAGCCTTATGGCTTTTACAAACATTTCTACCACAGGATTTACTCGACTATGTTGGGTGTTGGAGGGAACTTCTCACAAAGGTAGTGACTGCTTTGGCTTTTTTTTTTTTTTTCTCCCCTGGTACTTACCATACTTTCCTGAGAGTGAGTATCACTGTATGTGTGTGTCATTAGGTGCTTTTCTAATTTTTGACTGCAGGATCAATGTCTACTCAAGCTGCTTGGCCACTGGGATGAACCCTCACTCTTCTGACATACGTTTGGCCTCAATTCACGACAGCTTACTGAAGTCCAGACACGTATCTTTTGCTAGTGTCTGGTGTCACAAATAGTTACAGCTAATAGCAGTTGAAATCACAGTGCCACCACCAAGTAAGAAAAATACCCTTGTTGGGTATAGAGAAGGGAGTTACAGGAAAACCCCACTCACCCACCGCACCTTTTCTTTTTTTTTTTTTTTTTTTATTATTTTTATTTTTTTCCTCCACATTCTCCTCTCTTCTCTATGAGGTAAAAAATGATTCCTGCCCTCAATACTGAATATTCATTGTTGTCGTCCCCAGGAACTATTTGGGTATTTATAATCAGGAGTTATATCATGTGCTCTTCTAGAGCAAACAGGATGATCTTGCCTACTGAGTATGAAACAGTCTACTGTTAAAAAAATATCATTCTAGACAGAATAATTTCTCAGCCCACTAGTGCATCCCAAATCAAAACATACCTTCCCTCTGAGCTGGTTCATGAAGGCCAATAAAACAAAACAAAACAAAAACCCTACAACAACATCTATGCAGAATAATTTATATACAAACTACAAATTATATTCTAATACTTTCATTTTTAGACATTTCAGGATTGAGAAAAAAACAAAGCTATGGCAGCAAATGTTAACTGAAGATCTAGCCACTTAAGTATCTTTTAATTCAAACATTTCATTTTAATTCAACAGTGTAGAAGGCAAAAAAGCCACCATTTTTTCCTTTCAAAATTCACTGAATATTTAATATCATAAGCAACATCAAAGAATTCAGTGAATGTTGTAATTTCACCAAGCACAATAAAGAGTTTAAATCTTATGTTGTAGGTGTAATCCAACTCTGAACCCTCTGAAGCAGTAATATCAAAAGATGCATTTCTGAATCTGAAAAAAACAGTGTCATGTCTGAATTTCACATTGCTATGTGAGACTACCCTTTGTCTTTATATTAAAAGATATTAAATAGAAACACTGTCCAAAGAGAGTGCTGCTGAGCTTTGTTTTCCTGTTACTGTAAGCACCTTAATCTTCAAAAAGCTTAAGACAAACTGTCATCACCCAAATAAAATTTTAATTAGTTTGAATTTGAGAGGACAAGTGATTCATGGCGGTTGGGCTGTGCATGAGTAGACAGCTGGTGTCAACATTTCTTTCAGCATTCAGAAGCTGTTGACAGCATGGTTTCTAAATTCTTTAGGAGTGCTGGCAAATTTTAATTAATACAAATAATTTTTGTAGAGGAATATGATACTGATTGTCCAACTCTGGCCTCCAAAATCAGCACTGTCTCCCTCTGGGACAGGCCTGCAACTTAATTTTCACATCATGAAGTCAAGCATCCTGCAGTCATGTTCCTGGGTTGTTCTGCACTCTCAGGAAGAGGGACAGATCTGTGGTAGTTTTCAGCATGAAAAAGATTTTTGATCCTTAGACTGGTGCTGAAGTCACAGAGAATGCTCTAATAAACCATCTGAACACTACCTGTATGTGCCTAAATTGAAACTGAGGCAGTGAATCTACAGGTCTGCATCTGGTAGACAACTGGCCAGTTCAGGTTCCCACCTCTGACATCAGCATTACTAATTGGGCTAAGTAGTAGAGTACCTTCTTCTGCCTCCCAAATGGTGAGAGGAATCTAAGCTAAGACTCAGCTTTCCAACAGACTAGAAGCATCTGCTCTAAAGATGAAAAGCAACATTTGGCTTTTAAGATTTTTTATTTTTAATAATCTGCATGCTCTTTGGAGTGTAAAAACAAATGATTTTTGTCAGTTTGAAAGTTTGTCTTTCTTGTTCTAGTGTGCTACACTTCTGCATTTCTGCATTTTTCTGTATAAAATGTAAAAAACAAAACAAAACAAAACACAACTACACTAAACTAAAGCAAAAGCAAAAAGCAGCACACCTACAAAATCTGGAGTACTGTATTACTCCATCCATCTAAATTATACACTCCTCAGGATACAGTTCAACTTCAGGCAACAGCATAGGACTCTTGACCCAAAGACTACTAAAATATATAAACATAATGTTCTACTCACAAGCTTTTATTTCAATTCATAATGGATTTGAAGGAGGCACTTAGCAGTTAATCCCTTGTGACTGGGGAGTTTTTTCTAATGAATCTGGTCCAGTATTAGAAGTACAGAAAGAGAAGTATCAGCATGATTAGCTTCGGGATTAGCACTGCCATGTGCACACGTCCTCCTCAACGACACCCATTAAGGCATAAGGAATCCTCTGCCCCAGCCACAGAAGAGGTAACCTTTCACTTTCCACAAGGAGCTGTCTCAAAGCTACTGCAGTCAATGTGGAGAGACCGACCAGGACCTCATGTTGCTCAGTGTCTTCTAGAATGGAGCTGGACCATGCAAATCCAGTTGTTTATGCAACATCTATATCTATCATATCTGGACTGACTGTAAGAAGTCACATATGAGCCCACTGTTTTCAGTTCAGTATGTCTGAATATGTACTTTTAAACTGCATCTTTAAATATTAACCAACACTGAACACTTCATTCAGTTTCTCAGCTCTTACCTCAAACAGAACTAGACATTTATATGCAAGATTTGAGACAGTCCTGTCTAAACAATATGACACAGAAGAAGAAAGTCAAGAAAAACACACATAGAACAATGCTGCTATCATAGTTCATCCTACTGGATATGAGTTTGTGTAGGGAACGTTTCAAATACAGTCCAAGTACTAGGCTAATACTTAAATCACAAGGATGAAAGAATTACTATGCATTGGAAGATATAGCAAAAGTAAGCCAGGAGAAATTCTCTCTCTGAAATTTAAAGTATAATCACCATGGTGCAAAATCTCACATACGTCTCACTGAAATTTTAATAGCTGCAGCTCTATTTTTCTGAAATGTTTCCCTGGTGTAAATGTGGCTCCACCTGCGATCACTAACAGTAATAAGATTGGATAATTTTCAATGAATCCAAACTACAAAGGAGACAAAAGCTCTGCTCCCTTTCTGCCTAAGCACTTTTCCTTCCAGTGATGGACATGTAGTGAAGGACAAAGGCTAGAATATACAGTATTCTACCACCCTGTCCTCCCAAAATAACTGTTCAAGAACTGAATTGCATTGCAATTTGACCAGCCTTACAATTGCTCTATCTGATATGCTCAGCAGCTATACAAAGACTCCATCACTATGCAAAAATTGTCTGCTTCTCTGGCAATTTGAAGAAGGGTCTGAGAGTTTATTGTATCACTAAGAAAATGTTGCTGAAGACACAAACTGCATGAGCTGGGAAGAAAAAAAAAAGAGGAGTGGAAAGTAGAAAAAAAGATAGAATAATTCTAAATTGTTATCACTTACTACAGAATTCAAAAGTCTGTGTACAGAGGAGTAAATATACTAGTAGGGGAAAATAAGCTAAAAGGCTATGTATGCTTGTCACTGACCAAAGCACAAATAATAGACTAACTATAGACTAACTGGATATTGATACAATTCTACTTTAGGTAAGCAAATATATGACAGTCGGGAAGTTCTGTGTAATAGAACTACTCACATCTGTGTTTACTTTTTATTTATTTTTTAATTGTGAAGCAGTTCCGTACAGTGCTTCACTGAACATTATTTCATATATTCACTGCTAAAGAACAAAACAGATGACAAAAGCATCCTACTCTCTGGCTTCTGTGCTTCTTCACCTTGTTACTAGTATCACAATTACATCAGTACTGATGATCAAGAAGTGGAATACAGTATTCAGTTTGAAATTGGCCTTGTACCAAATTATCTCAGATTCTCAGCTGTTTAGTCTCTGCACAATCTATAAGAACAAAACTGTTGATATGGCATATTTAAGGCCAGAGTAATCCTGAAGCAAATGACAAGTGAATGGAACACAAGTGTTTTAGGCTTAAGTAACAGCATTGTTCCTTCCTGTCTTTCCCCATCCTTCCCTTCTGAACTCACCCTCAAGGAGTGTCAGTCCACGCTTGACATGGCTGAGGAAAAAATGAGCTAAAGCTTACTGTCAAAGGAAGTGAACAAAACTGAACTGCCACCTTTGTCCAGCTGACACCATACTAGCCTTACCCTCTCATTCCTAATAAATTGTAGTTTCTTTAAAATCTTACCAATCTTTAAGACATACCAGGGTGATCAATGAAACAATGATACAAACTGAAATAACAGTCAACAGGCTTAAAACAATCCTTCTTCATGAGGCAGTCTCAAATGAAACGGGATCAAGGGATGATTTTACCAGACCCCAATACCACTCTTTCATGGTACAAATGTTTCTTGCAGCTCTGTGTTATTTGGATGTTATTCACCTACTGCGTGATGTCTCTGGAATACAGCACCTGCTCAGATGATGCACTTCCAATTTTAATGTTAGCATATTACAGTAATTAACCCTATCTAGCACACCCAGACATAGCTGATAATGAGTAGCATGCAGTCAAGCACAGTCATATGTTTTCGCTGAATGCTACTTTCTCATGCATAACTCACTGGCAAGTGTGTGCCGAGTCTCCCCCAGTGCTATTCCATAGAGCACGCAATTGTTGAACTATTGTCTAGTCTTTTGAGTTTGGACTTGAAGTTGTGCTTCTTCACATCCATAGTTCAATTCAAACATCAGCAAAGGCTCCCTCACTCCTAAGATGTACTTGGTTCCTACTAGTAGACCTTTCAAACTCCTCTTCTGTTAGCTTCTTACCCCAAAAGAAGTGAGAAAACTTTGTGCCATGCCTCACTGTGAGGAAGATGGCTGCTCTTAGGCAAAAGGAAACAGGACAGCTGTATTTCTTTGTCCCCACCCCTCTAATCAGTCTCAGACTGTGGCACATGCTGAATGGCATCATGTCAGATGTTTATGCATTCTGTTAACAAACAGCCAGCAATCAACAGACAGATACCCATCTACTCTGTTCGAAAGGACAGGCCACAGTGTCTGGTGATAAGCCAGGCAAATTCCTTCTTCCCCTTCAGAAGAGATTTAAATAAACAAAACAATTCAATACATGTATGTCTCAGATGTGGATCTGAAATTACATGACAGTCTTACAATAAGGGACATCACAGACGAGACGCTAACACAGTAGCTCTTCATTACTATAATGCATACTGTAGTTTGAAACTCAGTCATGATTTTAACAGCAATGTTGACATGATTTTTGCAAGCAAGGGACAGTTCATGTCACAACAAAAATTACAAGTTATTTCAAGTTTTCTTCCTTCTAAGGAATCTTTAGTAAACGCTATGACAGGTGTGTTTTTCTCTCTGAATACCAGATATGCTCATCTAAATGTAAAGAAAAGCCACTAAGTCAAGATAAGATCTTATTTCCCTTGAATCATCACCATTTATAGAGATGTTTCCAGAAAAATTACATCTTCAGTTCCTCCTGCACAGAACCATAGGATAAAAATCCCATACCTATTCACATCTGGGCAAGCAAGTTAGTCTTCAGTTTAAATAACTGAAATTGAGCATAAGGGTAATAAAAAACTTGACTTGTAAGGTTATGATTCAGAAGAAAAGCAAGAACGCATTAATCCAGTTCTGATCTATCGGGCTACATGAGAGTTCCCTTGCCATCCTAGTGAAGGGCAGGCCAGTGTCTACCAACATAAGGTGGCTGCAGAAATAAAGAATCTAAGACACAATCTCTTCTTCCTGTAGGATTTATGTTAATGCCTAACACTGAAAAAAAAAGGCAAAACATCAAGCTGAAATATTCAAATTCCAGGGCAGCTAGACTTCAGAGCCACTATTTACCCAGCAAAAAATAACAAACTGGGTGTAAGAGAAAGGTAGAAACCATTGCACACAGTACCACTGGCTGAGCCCTCTTTCTTTCCTGTTCCCAGCACTCTGGGAATAACAGCAGCAGAAATTTAGGTGGAATTTAAAACCAGCATCCCGTATCCCTAAAGAAACAGGAATAAGAGGTTGCCTCATAATATTTTGAGCATTAAGGAAATAAGAGAGCTACCTTCTCTCAGGCATGGTCATCCTCTTTTTTCACTTCTCCAGCCTTTTCATATTTCCTGAACCCAACCTGCCCCCACTGTAGGCTTTGTCTCCACAAAGTAAAAATGAGTTTTCCTACCAGGTGATGCAGAGAAAAAACCTCAAAGCATTTCAGAGGAGATACCAATAACATGTGAGAAAAAAACCTACAGTTGCATGTCCTAGAACAGCAATGCATGCTTCTAGATCTAAGAGCTACTTGACTTCTGCCTCTTCTTTCCCCAAAGGACATTTTTGTAGTAACTTTTCCCTTCCACCACAGGCTGAAAATAATAAGGGGTGGCTGAGGTACTAAGACGCATATGATTGTGAATGCCAAACCCTGTGCACAGAGTTACTCTAAGTATTGTTGCACAGACTTGCTTTCATTCACCTAAGTGATTTGGGTACTTTCACAAACTCTCCAAAATAAATAAATAAATATTTAAAAAAATGTTTAAAACAAATCAGCTCTTGAAAAGCTGAAGACTTGAAGCATTATCATTCCACAGACAACAGTGACTAGTGCCTTATCCTTCTAACGTCAGAAAAACCTTTGCAGACTATCCACAGCTATGATTAATCTTTAGCTAAATCTGTATATGATTTCTAAAATGGTAGCCAAGTTCTGACATGGGATGCACATTACAGCCTGTGAACTTCACACAATACCTGATGTGTCATTTTCCTTCTGATTTCTCCCTGTAAAGGGTATCAACTAAATGGTTTTAATATACACGCTTACAAAGCTTACCAGAGCCCAGAAACTAAGCTGCTGCCATCAGTGCAATCTTAGCTGTAAGCACCCAGATACTGCAGTAATTGATACATGACCAGCCTTCATGCTGCTTTTGCAAAACTACAGTTGCTCTCACCAGAGACCTTAGAGACCTCCAGATCTAAAATCTGCAACTTTTAATGGCCTGGTAGCTGATCTGAGCAACTGCCAAAGACCACAGAGGAGCAGATCATTGTGTTGCATACAGCAGTAGCACACATTTCAGAGCTGCAGGGAGTAGCGGCAGCAGAGTTAAAGAGAAAACTTTACCTGCAAACGAACCCTGTTTTGCTTTCATGGGCACTGTTGTAATCCATCTGCAATAACACAGTTATGTACTTAGCTTTGTAATAATTACTGCAAAGAATACACTGCCAGGTTAACAAGATCTACCAGCACAAACAAAGTGTGACAGCAACTTTCAACAGCATCTCGTCAATGGATGCTGCCAGAATGGGTTTAGAGCTGTCTGTCCTGGTTAAAACAGCTACCTTCTTCTCAGGCAAATTTTAAATGTGAAGTATTCCTTAGCACACACAGAACTTCAGGTACCAGAATGCTCTTAATAGCCTGAGCTAGAAGAACAATGTAGCTTGGAGGTGATTGCCATCGCTATAGATATCTTGACCAGTTATATTCACCCACGTTATTTGAAGTATGACCTATAGTCCTCCCTGATCTCTTCTCGTTGCCTGCATACAGACATGAACTGCCAAGTTTGATTCCCCTTCAAGAAGCCAGTGAAGGACTCTATGTAGTTACTTCACTGCCTGTAACGTACCACACGTGAAATCTAGAGTTAAAAAAATTGAGCTAAGGAAAAAAGAACCCAGGAACATGATGAACAAACAAATCAACTACCTTCATCTAAACCAATATCAAGGTTTGTTCCACTCCCAAACAGACTTCAGAGGAAGACCTATTTTTTTATTTATTTTTTTAATTGTGGTTTCATTAATTCTTCCTTTGTTTCCCCAGGTTGGAATACAGCAAGCATTTACAGAATTCCTACCAGCTGCATTATAAACACACCTCTGAAATGAAGCTTAGGGAAAAATCTGCAAAGACTTTAAATTCTTATTTCATAGATGTATAGATAGTGTGTAGGAGGTGGAAAGAAGCATTACTAAATCTGTTACCTTTCCTGTAAATGATGAGCACGCCACCCCTTCCAAAAATAGACTGTGAAGGAAACATTATTCTGATGACCATGAAAAGCAAATTCACTATACTGGTTTAGACAGCCGGTCAGCTATATTCAAACACATTTCCTCCTTCAAAGTTACTAGTAATTCCTTCTTATTTATTTATTTAAGTAAAGGCCTGAAATTTATCTGAAATAATGATATTCAGAAAAAGAACCTCATCCTTGTTTCAAAAATCCATTTTATAAATTCTAAGCTAACAAGTGTAACCAACAACAGGGCAGTGCATATGCTGCCTTGATGCTGTGTACAAGGACAAATATTTAGCTGCTAAATGCCTTGGTCCAGCATGACCAAATACAGAAAATACACTTCAGATAAATTTCTAAGAACTTGGTGGGGATGAGGAGGAGGGGGAGAAATCTTTCTTCAGTGTGATTGCCAGCATGAAACACACTCAAATTGACATCACCTTTCCAGTGACTTCTCTCTTGACCTGCTTGAAGAACTATTTCCACAGAGGGAAATTAATTCAGCCTTCAGCTCTGATCAATCTCTGATCTTTCTCTACAAAATCATTTAAATACAGTATGTCTATCTGAACTCTGTAATTTATACCTTGAGGGACTTGTAAGATAAAATATTGTGAGCACAAAATTAAAAGCAACCCTTAAACCTGATACAACTAGGAACCTGAAAAGAAGCATTTGTTCAGATCAATGACACAAAGCATTAGCAAAGTCAGGTGGGTTAAACAGGCATGTTAGAATGTAATTCTTACATGGCTAAGATATGCCAGGTGTTAAGTATTGAACTGAAAAGTTTGATAGCTTTTTCAGCTACTAGCACCTTCCCTTCTTCAGCAGGAATGGACCGTCCATGTTACAAAAGCCGTCACTATGGTTAAGAACACATTTCTTGTGAGTGACACTCATTATGACACTCTAATTGATTTTTTCCCACCACTCTATGGTGGGAAACATACGCTTTTGTTTAGACCAGAGTGCATCCTTTGGACACTTAACCCATCACAGTGAATTGGTAAGAGAAAAATCCCTGTATCTCCTTTACATATAATAGTGCATGAAGAAAGGATTACATTTCACAATACCAAGTTGTAAGAAAATAAATAATAAATAAAAAAGCATTGAGCCTTTGCTTCATCCCATAGCCCCTGAGAAGAAACAGGCATGGCTGAAATTATACTGGCAGTGTCAGCCGCTCTAGGTGATATCCTTTCTTCACAGGACAGAGTAGGATGTGGGGAAGAGGGCCTAAGCAGCCTCAAAGGCACAAATCCTATTTCATGCATTTGTGAAGGAAGTACAGTTACAGACTGCTCCTCTTTCTGTTTATGGCTGATCTACTAAGCAGGGCAAAAGAAATTCTTTATTAGCTGGTTATGTTCTGACAAAGCATAAGCAAACAGCTCTGAAAGCAAACACCAAAACCTTAGAGGGCAATTAGCATGTCCAGTACATTTCAAAATCCATATCTGGGTTTGCTTCACTCTTG
The DNA here is from genome assembly GCF_965140915.1 of Aythya marila. Lineage (NCBI taxonomy): Eukaryota > Metazoa > Chordata > Aves > Anseriformes > Anatidae > Aythya > Aythya marila. Next base: position 11,397,025 of record NC_139045.1, on the reverse strand, counting down.
CAAAAATCAGTTCTTGGAGGACATCTTTAGTAGCAGCTCACACCTCCAGTTTCCTCAAAGGAAACACTCTGCATTAGACAAGCCACTGGGAAAAAAAAAATAAAAAATCTGAGATATTCAATTTAGCTTTCTTCAGTAACAAATTCTGATATCTAGACTAGAAGCTAGAAGTTTTTGAAACAAGTACTTAGAGACAAGTAATTTGCAACTAAAATGGTTATCAATAATCCTTATACAGGCCTCTTAAATTCCTCTAAGGGGCAGATTTAACACAGCTGAAAGCAGGTGAAAGCCAGATGTTAGTTTAGTGTAGAAAAGATGGGTCATCATGGCTTCCTTTCTCTTCAGTAATAATCTGGCAGCTTTGGAGAAATCGCAGACACATGTAGACTCTTTAGGAACTTTCATCTATGGTCAAAATAGCCATCAACATGGGGTATATCATATGCCACTGATACTTGCTTATTATCACCACTCCTTATATAAAGTCCCCTCTACTAATAGTAATAACAACCGCATTGCCAATAAGTAGGTAATCCTAACCAAAGCATTCTGCCTCTTTCTTCCTGCCTCCTCTCTTTTACAGGTGTTTTTAGTTTGTTTAGCTTTTTAGATGATATTCTGAAAATACAGATCACCTTATTTATCCACAGAGAGAAACTTCCTCTACACTTCAGTCTCGAGACATTTTCAAGTTTCTATTACTCTCATCAGCACAGCAATCCAGGACCTCAATTTGCCACTCATACCTATCAAGCACCTCGCTGCAGTGCTGTGCTGAACAGAGACTGGCAGACATAAACAAATGTAGCAGTGCTTTGCCAAAAATGTCACTTCAGCACCTGTCAGAAACTTTTTGCTAGCTAAAAACTGTTAACTGCAATGTTTGGCTTGCACTATATCAGCAAATGGCACCAGCTATCTTCACAAACCTTCTGAAGATGACTTCCAGATAGGCACCAAATGAATCACATTTAAACTCCATGCCTTTCCAGGGTAACTGAGTTATGCTTAAACACATGATATTGGCCAGCAGAGAAAAGAAAGACTAAAACACAGCAGAAGGAGACTTACAGATTATCAAACCTTTACCTTAAGCTTTACGAAAATACCACTATTATGTCTGCACAGCTATCATGGGTTACATAAAACTGTCTCCTATCTGAAACAGCAAAATCTTTTGTGCAACAGTGGGCACGAACAGGAATAGTTGGCATGAATATGAATCATCCCCAAACGAACTTAAACATATTGCTCTAAGCAAGCAGCACTTTCCTGAATATTTAACATGGTTTGGCAACTATTTAGAACAGGGAAAAATATATGACTGTGAACACTGCATGAAATCCCACAGATGGATGCATAGGAAAGACTGGAACACTGTGAAACAGAACTGGTGCCGCATGAGCCTTGGGGACTTGCACAGCTAAGTCTCTGTGTACACAATCAACCAGGATCAGGAGAGAGGAACACAGCAACCTGGAACATGCTATGGGGGCATATATTAGGTTAGAAAGAAAATTGGAAATGGAAGAATTGGAATGCGGATGAGAGTAAAGAACACAACAGAGAGGAAAAAACAAACAAACAAACAAACATAGACTGCAAACAAGCAAACCCTTACAATAAATGTAGACGTCACTCGCCTGATGAAAGCATGGGAAAGGTCTTTTGTTTCTCCTTCACAAATTAAAGATGTATTTTACTACTGTAGATAGATTTATAAATGTTCATTACATATGAAAAATTTATATTGCAGAATGCATTCATCCTTTTATTAGCTAGCAAAGAGTTTTTAGGATTGGGGTGAGGAGGGTAGTTTTTTTTTTTCTAGGGTCAAAGCTAAATCTGCAGTTGAGCAATTGCTAGAAAAGAAAGATCAGTATGAAGCTACACAAAAGCTCCACAATCTAAATTCCTCTGCAGATAATTAGGAACACTTTATGGCCAGAAGGCAGCAGGTAGACTGGGAACATCAGTCTGCACTAAAACGTCATCCCACAGCAGGAAGCCAGGAAAACCCATGAGACCTTTACATTAAACTGATAGTTGTTTCTGAATTAATGAAGAGCAATAAACTCCAGGACATCTAGCTAATACCACACAAGTTATCCTGCTCTGCGACTCAAACAACTCCTGTTCTGTTTGAGTCACAGATGTCAATACATGGAAATGCTTTAACACGGAGAACAGTCTGCCTTTAAACACTGCTCTTTTGCCCTCTGAGGAAAAATACTGACGATGAGCCCCACAACAGGAAAGGCATTTTCTCAGCTAACCAGGGAGGCTAGGAACAGGTCACAATTCAAAATCCTCCTAGCACTTCACCACTCTGGTCAACAAACACTAAAACTCCAGCACTCCTAACTAGAGTCAGGCATCACCCATTTTTCCAAAGTTTTTGTTATTTTCCTGTGCATGTTCATCTCTATATTCCCCAGCCTCATAAATATTTCAAATAGTGTTTCAATGTCTCAATGTTCAAATAGAGATTTGACTGTGCAGATTCAAAAAAAAAAAAAAAAAAAAAAAAAAAGAAGATTCAAAATCTTAATATTGTCTACCTGGAAGTGCCTTATATTTTAGAAGAAACTCAAGTTTCCTGTGTTACTTGTTTCAGAAATATGGATTAGATTTTCAGAAGAGTTTTGTTACACCATAATCTGCTGGTTACTCTGAGACTTGAAGAGTTCAATCCCCTGTACAAAAGGCCCAGCCAAAATCAGTCCAGCTCTACTGTAACGAAAGACAGATCTCAGTTCACTTGGCAATCCCACTTACTTTGTGAATTTGAAGAAAAAACTAACAAATGGTTTCTCTTAAGAGGGCCTTTCAGTGATTCAGCTTGTGAACAATGTGGATCCCCTCATGGGGATTAATCTCTTCTCTTGTTCTTTTACTCTCAATCCATCTACATGCATTAAAAAAGGAAACAACACTAATTCCTGATAAATACCCTCTCTGTTTTGCAGCAGTCATTCATACATTATGCACAGAAAAAGAAATAAAATAAGGGAAAAAACAACCCTATCTCAAACTAGATGTTCTTTTTTTATAATTTAAATAGAAATCTGAAAGCAAGTATTGTCTGATGGATGCTCAGTTGTGACTACATGAGCAGGCCTGCTTATATATGTCATCTATCACATCTGGTTTCCCTGAAGACAACACTGTCTGGTAGTTTTTCTACCGCAAATCACCAATGAAAGCTTTCCAAAAGCAGAGTCTACTGCTACAATTGCTTCCACAGACAAAGCATGAGTGTCACCATCAGAACCACACCCAGGCCAATTCTGAACAACCAAAAATTCCACCCTCTGTATTGCACCACAAGGCAGAACTGGCATTGCTTGGTCTAAGTTTAGGGGGTGTCCTGATTCCAGCTGGGATAAAGTTCGCCCTAGCAGCTGGTAAGGTGCTGTGTTTTGGATTTAAGATAAGAGTAATGCTGATAACACACTGATGTTTTAGTTGTGGCAGAGCAGTGCTTATACTAAGCCAAGGACTTCTCAGCTTCTCACACTGTTCTGACAGTGAGGAGGCTGGGGGTGCAGCAGGAGCTGGGAGGGGACAGAACCAGGATAGCTGACCCCAACTGGCCAAAGGGATGTTCCATACCATAGGGAATCACGATGAATGATAAAATGTAGGGGGGGGAGTTAGTGGGAGAGAAAGAGAGTGGAGGGGAGGACAGGGAACTTGCTTCTGCTCAGGGACAGGCAGGGCATTGTTCAGTGGGTGATAAGCAACTGCATTATTCATCACTTGTTTTGTATACTCCTATCATTATTACTGTTATTATTGTTTTTTTTGTTTATTTATTTATTATTTTTTTTTTTTTTTTGTCCTATTAAACTGTCTTCATCTCAACCGATGAATTTTATCTTTTTCCCTCACTTCTCTGCCCCATCCCATGGCAGGGCAGGGAGAAGAGTGAGCGAATGGCTGTGGTGCTTAGCTGTGTGCCAGCTTAAACCACAGTCGAGGGTTAGACTTCTGGCTGCTTGTCAGGCTCAACAGGGATCTAGATTACATATACTTTATCACAAATGTGTCCATTCTCTGATGTGGCCTTCTATTAGAGCCAGAAATGGCAAGAAGTAATGGAGTGAAGTTGTTAAGGAAGGCAATTAGATGATACTGCATCCTCTTAGACTACTTGCTCTACAGTGTCTGTAGAAAAGCACCAGGTCTGGAAGTTAATAGGATATAAGTCATTTCTGCATTTGCCACTTCAGTGGTAAATCTCACTACAGTTTCCTTAATTTATGACTTTATGTTTTAGCCATAATAAGCTCCAGGGGAAAGGAATAAACCTGCTCATCACAACAAGAGGACAGAAGCTTAAGTCTCATGTATCTCACACTTACTGTCCTGCCATTTGTTGGGGTCTAATAGTGTTTAGGGACATCAGCTGTTTAAAAGCATGAAAAGTAATGGAAAGGCGGTAAAAACAAACAAACAAAAACCCTCCGTAATTTCATTTCTGAATGAGGGAATTCTATATCTATGCTCAGTAGCTCTTCCTTTATGTTTCTGAGCTAAACTTTTTAAGACTAATTGATTCATGTACAGACTGGTAAGAAGGCAGGGAACAGTGATCTTTCAATAAGACAAGCATTCTGCAGTGTACACTGCATGTGAAGGTGGTCAGAACCCTAGGAGATACTTATATTCTATCAAAATGCAGACTTTAAAACCAAATTTTACAATGATTATACGTATTTCTGGAATGTTACTCACAAAAAAAAGTACATTAAAAAACAATTTTAACAGTTCCAAGCTTTTTACAAGTGTCATGTCAGTATTAACTCACAGAAGGAATTATGCACATTATATTTCAAAAGTTATAAATAGACAAAATGAGAAAATGTCTGTTTGAACTTCCCAAGGTAACTATTAAAATGCTTTTGGATATTTCAGTATAAGATAATGTATAGAAGGACTATTACCTGCTCTCTAACTATATTTTGTTTATATGATAACTATTATATTATCTGCTATTGTAATTTTGTTTTCCCAAGTATAATTCAGTATGTAATATGTTAAATTAAGAGACACTTTACTAAAAAAAAAAAAAAAAAAAAAAAAAAAAAAAAAAAGGATTTGGGGCATACAGATACCAAGCACAATCTTTAGGATGAGGCCTGTTAGTGTTTGCCTTAAATTTTCTGTGTTGCACATCTCACTGTCTAAATCTTTGCATTGTTCTCCAAGTAACTTGAGGTTTGAGCTTAACTGCGTTTTGGTGGTGGTGGTTGTTTGTTTGTATGTTTGTTTTGGTGCTAGAATAGTATAAATAAAATTATTTGTCATAGAAATCAGTGAACTTACAAACAGATTTATGTCCAAAATGTTAGAGAAACAAAACAAGACATGAATTCAGTGAGGTTAAGAACTTCCAATATTTAATTGCCCCTTTTAAAGTAAAAAACTTTGTAATCCATATTTTCTTTTCTATATTATAGCAAATCACTAGCTAGTACCCCTTCACATTAACTGGATCTGTACATCCATGTTGAGCTGAAAATAGAGGACTCAAAGGATTTTACGGTTTTCTTGACTTAGGAAAAAACATGTTGATTTCTACAGCAAATGTAATCAGTATTAATCTTCCTTTTTTTTTTTTTTTTTTTTTTTTTTTTTTTTTTTTAACTTGTACATGGTTAATTTAGAAGCATACTCACACTATACAGAAGTAAATAATGAACAGGCACAGAATAAATGTAAAAATGTGGAACACATCTTGTATCTATACTGCAGTATTTCTTTCTATTGTCTTCTCTTAACAGAAAGGAGAAAGCATGAAAAGAAGTTCATTTCTGATTCCAGGAGTTAAAATGATTACAAATAAAATTATTATTGCTCATAGACTTTAAAATTAAGATGAATTTATAAGTATTTATAAAGAGTTAATATGCTTTTAATAGGTTCTGTGCTTAAAGCTAGTACAAACTAGAAAAAAATTCTGGGTCGATGCAGGCTGGCAAAGCATTAAAAAGTTTAGAATTCTAGATAATCTTAAGAATTGTTTTGCCATTTATTAAAGCATTACTCGTGGTGCATTAGCCCTTTTAATGCTAATGCAAGCCTACTAACTGCAACAATCCTCACTGTGTTAAGTAGTGAGTTTCTGCCAAAGTGTAAACCCCCTGGAGCAGTTCTCTGAATGGCACTATCAAGTCATCCCTGTCACTCACTAGTCTCAGCTGTCATGTTGGCTGACAGCATGGTGTGACAGCAGCCCTCCAGGCTGGCCTCGGCTGGATGGCTATGCCTGCTCGTCATGGTCCACGTGCTGTGCAAAAAGCCACACAGCCAGTATTAAAAGCTATAGGAGCGAACCTCATACAAATGTCTCTAGAAAGCATTTTACCAAGAATTTGCTCAATATTTCATTTGCACAAATACCATTTTATCCACAGGTAAACACTGAGACTGTTTTCAATGAGTTTAAAGTCAAAACCACAGTGCCATCATGGCACAAGAATAATGCCAGTCACAATGCAAGATTACAGGCTTTCACACTTGCACACAAATCACTAGTGGAAAATCCCAGCAATGACTGTTAGTTTATATGGGCTTCCAGACACATCGGGAAACAGCTGATCATATTTAATTCACAGTCCCTGATCCTGTAACTGAAGGCCTCTGGTTGCACAGAGGCTGAGTTTATCAGCCTTCTGAGTTTACAGCATAATTCAGTTGGACCTGATTTTGCAGGTCCACATGAACTGGAAGAAACAATTCATCACAAATTTAGAATCCAACTAAAACAGATCACTAGCTAATGCCTTTTAGTCTTCTGTGGAGAAAAATAAAAGAAAGATCAACCTGTAATGACATTTCTATCCACTTTTGATGGATAATTTGCATTTTCCTGTCAAATCTCGTGACTTGCACTGTGTGAGCAAATGTTCTTGCACGTGGGATACACAGTCATTTGCTTTAGGACAAACTCAAATAGATGTTCATAGGAAGAACAATCTGTAAAATGCATTAGATAGCCACACTCAAGCTCAAGGAATGAATTTGCTAGTCATAGTTGCATATTCCCAGTTTAGAGTAGACTAGGGATAACACAGCCTTAAGAGACATCATGTTATAGAGATATATAAACAAAGTTACATTAAGATTCACATTGCATGCTTCTTTTGTACCTTCTGTTATTTCAGGAAATTCCATCCTCTTTCCTAAAGGGACCTATGTCCCACTTCCAGTGTGGATATAATCACAGAAACCAAACTATCTCATATGCATAGCTGGTATTCTGAATGCCTTCAACTGGTCCCCACCCAAACATCACTATACTTGAAAAAACAAAGCAAAAATCAATCTTATGTATCTCTGAACTGCAAATGAATGCAAAAAAAATACTAGGTTTTACAATACCTTTAGATGACTAAATTTAGATGTCAACGTTTTTGAAATGCCTGTTCATCCCTTGCAAAAACAGTAAGACACAGAAATGCAGAGTAGTCTCTTCAGAGCCATAAGTACTAATCAGCTAGGTGGCCATAATGAACACACAACTGAGCATCTCAGTCTAAAAATACCAGTGTCAAAAATCAAATGTATGGTTTAGTGTACCTAAAGAACAAAGCATTGGTTCAAAATAATGATGCTGTTTATAGGACTGTAAAATAATATATATGCACATTATGGATATTCTTTAATTTCACAGATGTGATTTTATTCTATTATAACCATCACGACGCATATTTAAGCATTACAATATACAGAAGAGAACTAAATGAAAGTCTGTTGAGATTCGTATCACATTTTATAATTATAAGGCACTATAAGTATATATTAATATTAACAAGAAAAAATCTTAGTTATAGTCAATACTAAAGTAGGTGATTGCATATTCAAACAATGATGATTCTTATGACACCCCACTAAAGGATTCAAAGAGCTACCAACAGAAAAGAATATTCTCAACATAAAATGACTGAAGGGCTATTGGTGAACATTAGATTACGGTATGGTCATTCCATACTCATGTGTCCCCTGGCATGTTCATTAGATACTCAAATCTATAAATCTTCAAAATAGCTTTTACAATGGGCTGTGAGCACATCAAAAACAAGATTTTCTTTATATCTGAACAAAAAGGGACTAAAAGCACCCCCCCCCCCCCGAAAACTCCTTTGAAAAAGAACAAAACCATCATATTTTCAAGACCATTCTACTGCAGCAGAGTGAATGCCTACCACAATGTAATACCACTTTCTTCATCTGAATTAAGCACCAACGAATTTGTAAGATAGACAGAAATAAAACAGATAAGGATAAAGAAGAGCATTTAAGGATTCAATTTTAACAGCACTTCTGGACTCTAAGTGGAAAAAAAGATATGCCATAGAACAACTAAATTCTAAATCAATATGACATATTTCTGTGCAAATACTAGTATTCTTCATAACCCCATTTTGCTATTATGAACACACAAATGTTCATACATAAAACAGTATGAAAGGAGATATTTGTCTCTTCTGGGTTATTTTTGTCTCCAAACACAAATATACGTGTTTTGGGAAGTATAATTCCCACCAGCTATAAGAGGTCACGTTTCATCTAGTGTAAGTGGAAGAGTATGACTGTAGTTGATCAACAATAAAATGTGAATCTTGGTATTGAGCAAATATATAATGTTCACCTCTGTGCTGAAATAAAAATACCTACAGGGTTCGGTTTGGTTTTTTTTTTTTTTTTTTTTTTTTTTTTAATATGATAAGCTAGAACAAATTTAATCTGATGACTTCAGGATGGTTTGAAGGCATTCTTGAGTTCATGTCATTATAATCATGGAAAATAGGGACTCTCCAGCTACATCTTGACTTAAGATGCAATGTATCAGTGAACTGGTACATGACCCCTTCTGCTTTTCATCTGCAGAGGATACAAACTGTGCTGTTAAACTTGAGATTCAGCTGTTTGACTTCTCAGCTCTCGCAGGTTCCTTTTCAGTCCTTAGTTGTTTGGAAAAACAGTTATCTTCCCATTCAACTGAACAGCAGCAGTACAACTGCTGGGCCCTACTAGAAGCTGCTGAGTTCAGCATCATCATTAGATAACACTTCAAATATATGAAGGCTTTAAAGTTAGATGCCCAATCCTACTCAAGTTCTTAAATCCTCTGTGTCATTCAAAATACAAGCTACAAAATGCAGATATTTTCTTTGCTGATTGTTTGTTTAGCCTAACACAAACCATCCTCTATTCATACTATTTACATGTGCAAAAGTAATCACTCCATCTGCCCCTTGGTACAGAAGCCACTCATCATTTACTTCATCATTTGGAAAAAAGTGTAAACAAACCAACCTGTTTAGCCAACTGATCTTTCTTCACCAAGCCAGTGGCTGCAGCAATGTTCCCTGCACCTTCCACTGTCTTCTGGGCCACTGCCGTCACTCCTGTCACCACAGCTCCCCCAACATTAGATACTTGCTCTTTGGTCTTCTCAGCCACTGAGGAGAAGCAGAAGACAGAAAAACGCATTACAGCTCTGGGAACTTTAAGTTCCTGACGTTTTCAGAGTCATATTTATGACTAACAGCTCGTTGTCATGAAAAACTATTGGGCCATTACACTGTGTGAACCCCAAGTGGATCTTCAGAAATGAGACTCTCAATCTGATCATACTGGAGCACCAAAGGTAAAAATAAGCTTCATCTGTGGCTCAATTTCTTTCATGTGTGTCCTGGTTTCAGTTAGCACAGAATTAATTTTCTTCCTAGTAGCTGGTGGAATGCTGTGTTTTGGCTTAGAATGAGAAGAGTGCTGATAACACCCCGATGCTTTAATTGTTGCAGAGCAGTGCTTATACTAAGCCAAGGACATCTCAGCCTTTGCTCTGTCCTGCCAACGGGCAGGCTGGGGGGTGCAGTAAGAGCTGGGAGGGGACAGACCCAGGACAGGTGACCCAAACTAGCCAAAGGGGTATTCCATACCATCTGACGTCATGCTAAACAATATATAGGGGTGGCTAGCCGGGGGGAGGGGGCCGGACTGCTCGGGGTTAGGCTGGGCATCGGTCAGCGGGTGGTGAGCAATTGCATTGTGCATCACTTGTTTGTACATACTATTATTACTTTCGTATTATCACCATTGTATCATCATTATTATTATTGTTATTATTATTTTTGTTATTTTTTTTTCCTGTCTTATTAAACTGTCTTTATCTCAACTCACGGGCTTCACTTTCCATTTCTCTCCCCCGTCCCAGAGAGGGAGGGGGGAGGGTGAGCGAACGGCTGCGTGGTGTTTAGCTGCCGGTCGGGTTAAACCACGACAATGTGAAAGACACTCAACATATGCATTCACATCTAGCCGTACTTTAGGGAAGAAAACTCATTACTTAAGGGCCCTGATTATGCCCAGCTCACTGTGCAATGTCTAGTAATCACATTCAATATAGCACAGTTTGGAAATGCATTCCAATTAGTTCATCAAACACACTTGCTGCATTTTACATGGCATGGAAGACATTTTTTACTTTAGACACAAAAGCTATTGATTGTTCTTTTTACTTTTTTTTTTTTTTTAATATAAACTTGATTAATAAGCAGAGCTACTGGTGCTTGACCAGAGGATTTCTAATACAACATCTTATCTGACTTTCTGAGATTTCTGCCCAACAGCTGATGTTTCCATCCATAACATACTAATCTACAAAAAGATTGAATGCCAAAAATGCTAAAGCAAACCGGATTAATAGCTCACTTCAAAGCCCCAGGGAAACAACAACTCATTTAGCCTACATATACATCAGTGGTTGCCTTTCTACCTTTCAGAGTATTACTGAATTCTTTCTGCTCATTCATTCCCAAGTGCTCTTCCCTGCCAGAAGCTTGTGAAACCACTCTAAGAATAAAGAGAACAAATGACTTCATGCCTTCAAGTTACAGGGCCAGATTTTCAGGGAAAAAGGAAAAAACAAAACAAAACAACAACAACAAAACACAAACGAACAAAAACCCCTCATTTACTTATCTAAACAAAGAACTGTTCTTAAAAGACATCCAGAACACAGCTTTGTAATTTCAACTAATCTTTCCTTCTAATTTTCCTCCAGACAAAATTCCATCTGACCCATAAATTGTATTCATAGCTCTAGTTACACCCCTTGTGAGCACAGGCTGGATTTTACTTAGCAGATAGGCAACCCTTTCAGACACTGCTTTTGGAAACATATACTAAGAAATGACTTTCTATAGATAAATTAGATTTAATTCCTGACAGAATTTCTTATCAGCTGTCCATATCAGAGGGCATGCTATATTGCTATAATTGAAAAATAGTCTGTTCCAAAGATCTTTCAACATAATACATGCTAATAATATACAAATTGGCAACAAACATCATTGTATCCATCCAGTACTCTAACCCCATACTTTTTCCAGAAAAAAGTGTGTTTTGCTGAAAAACAAACATCATCCTCAGGGAAGGTTTGATTTAGTGCTAGCAGGTGCAAGATAGCATTTGTGAAGATCCCACATTTGATTATTACCAGCTACAGAGTACAAAAGCTCAGGATTCTACAGAAGTCTCTATAGGAAGTTTTTCACCAGTTCTTGAAAATGCTTGTCTTAAGGTCTTTGTTCTAGTAACACATCATAACTTTCAGATAACATTAAGATCTAAAATTGTGCATTGAGTCTTTCAGAAACAAAATGAATAGCGTGCTGAGATGGAAATAGGTACTGCTTCCGTATTATTTAGAATGGTAGAAAGAAATCTCAGAGCTATGTAAAAAAGCAGTACATTGCAAAAATACGTGTTAAAGTACTATTCTCCAAGAAATTAACAACAACAAAACAGTAAATGGATAAGTGAATTTTGAGTAAGTTTTACTCTTGCTTTTCATTTCTTATTGTAGTGGGTTTATGTGGCAAGGTTTGGGTAGCAGGGTCCATCGGGGTGGCTTCTCTGAGATGAATCCAGAAGCAGCCCCATGTTAGATAAGGGGCTCGCTGCTGGCCAGAACCGAGACAACAATTGATGTTGTTTGTGCCTCTGTGGGAACAGATTTAAGAAAGGGAATAAATAAATAAACAAACAAACAAACAAAAAAAAAAACAAACTGCTGCACAACAACAGCTAGGAGAGTGAGGAGTGAGAAGCAGCCTTGCAGACACCAAGGTCAGGCAAGAGGTGCTCCAGGCATGCAGCAGCAGTTCCCCTGTAGCCTGTGGAGAGGCCCCTGGTGGAGCAGGCTGTCCCCCTACAGCCTGTGGGTCCCACATGGAGCAGATCTCCACACTGCAGCCCGTGGAGGAGACCCCAGTGGAGCAGGTGGATGTGGCGTGGAGGAGGCTGCAGCCCATGGAGAGGAGCCCATGCAGGAGCAGGGGGTCTGGAGGGAGCTGCCACCCATGGGGGACCAGTGCTGGAGTAGTTTACTCCTTGGGGATGGACAGACCCCATGGTACAGATCCATATCTGGAGCAGTTCTTGAAGAGCTGCTGCCTGTGGGCAGCCCCTGCTGGATCAGTTCAGGAAGGACAGCATCCTGTGGGAGAGACCCCACATGGAGCAGGGGAAGAGAGTGACTGAGAAGGAGCGGTGGAGATGAAGTGCTATAGACTGACTGCAGCCCCCATTTCCCCATTCTCCTGCACTGTTTGAGGGGAGGTGGTGGTCGAGGGTAGACGGAAGGCGTTTTTAATTTCTTTCCTTTGTTTCTCACTTCTCTAGCTTGTTAGTAATAGGCAGTAAGTTTTACTAATCTCCCTACTCTGAATCTGTTTAGCCCAACATGATAACTGTTGAGCAATCTCCCTGTCCTTATCTCAACCCTTGAGCCTTTTCATTGTATTTTCTCCCCCTTTCCCTTTGAGGAGGGGGAGTGAGAGAGTGGTTATGGTGTAGCTCAGCTGCCCGCCTGAGTAAACCACCACACCTATCTCATTCTTTTTCTTCTGTCCCAGAGGACAGAAGGAAGAAGAAGAAAAAGCCAAAAAAAAAAAAAAAGTATAAATCAAGATCCTTTGTGTGTGTGTGTGTGTATATATATATATTACTTATGTACATGTATATATATATTCCTTTTTTTCCTCATTCCTGTATGGAAGTGATATATGTTTTTTGAAAAATTCTCCCTTTTTCCAAAATGCCTCAAATGTCAGAACTTTTAAAAACAAACCAGTTCAGAAGGTTTGATATTGGCAGTGGCTCACATGCTCAGCTGATCCGAAGCAGACTCCTCCCTCTGACAAAGCACAGTTGCACTATGCTCCATTGTCAGTAGTCATAATTAGTGTCATTATCTCAAGATCTTCAAAAAGTGCACCTCAAAAGCTATGTATAAAGAAATAGAGTGAAATTTGGTGCACCATAGATGCTTCAGTTCAGCTGCAATATAAAATGCCCGATTACTGATGAATTTTAATATTGTATTAAAACCACATTTCTCATACTACGTTGTCATGGCAAGTATGACCACCTACCAAGCACACTACCTAGTGGCTACAGTTCCTGCTATCAGTATGTTTTGGGAAAGCTCTTTCTGAAGTCTGTTTTTTCCTACCAGAAAAAAGATTTCTCTAGGAAAGGCTCAATACTGCACACAAAACAACAAACAAAACAAACAAACAAGAATCAGGTCGTTAACGCTGTTACTGTCCTTACTGTGGAAGGAGGGTGCAAAGAGGGATCCATGGTCTTTTCAGTGGTGTTCAGTGCCAGGACAAGAGCCGATGGGCACAAACTGGAACACAAGAGGTTCCACCTAGTCTAAACACCAGGAAGCACTTCTTCACTGTGCAGGTGTTGGAGCAAGGGAGCAGGTAGACCAGTGAAGCTGAGCAGTCTCCCTTCTTGGAGATCTTCAAAAGCCACCTCATCATGGTCTTGGGCAACCTGGAAGTTGGACCAGATGACCTGCAGAGGTCCCTTCCAACATTAACCATTCTGTGATTCTGTAGGAATCACTGACCCACACTGTCACCACTAAGAGAAGCTGCTCAACAGCTAGACAGACGTATTTTTAAGGAAAGCTGCATACAAGAGACAACTCCTAACTTGAAGTGGTTCTGCCCTGAAAGAATAAAGCAAGCTGTTCTATGTAGAGAAAGAACAAAGAGTGGCATCTAAGCGGCATCTTCCAGCTCAAAACTGCAGCTCCTACCTAAGTGGTTCTGCCAAACACAGATTTAGGTATTATTCTTAGCTGAAAACTTCAGCAAAACTGAGGGCCTCAAATTAAATTTGAGTTTAAGTTTACAAGCCTGTCTATATATAATTTAAACTCTGAGGCTTTCTAAGTGTCTGAAGATGCTAACAAGTTCCTACTATGTCATGTATCTCATAAGAACTTATCATTGGGTACCAAACCAATAAGCTGGCTTTTTAGTTAGATACTCTCTTTCAGAAATCAGAGTCATTAAGATAAATCCAGAAAACTATACACATAGCACAGATCTGCAAAAGCACTAATACTAGCAGGAGAAACTCTACTTTCCTATTTCTAAGGAATACAAAAACATTAAAGTTCTATTACCAGAGCGATTCTGTAAATAAGCTCCAACTTTGTAAACCTTCAACTCTGTAACCCTAATAACAAGAGAAGGAAAAACAAAATAGGTTTCCAGTCTTATGTGTTTTATTGATTACACTAAGTAGTATCAAGGGAAAAGCATTTAATGCACACAAACAAATCAGTTCAGAATGCAGGGAGTTAATACCAACTAATTAAATTAATCTGAATACTAGGTTGTTTAATGATCTTAAGCCATTAAGTCTTTGTAAAGTTGATGTCTGCTTTGCATCACAGTGCTGAGAAACAGAATAAATCAGCTTGTGTATAGCTTGACTCTGCTATAGCCCGACTACTTGTGTCCATCTGTGGAGTAAGTGATCTGGAATGGCGTACAAAGGCTAACATTGAAATAGAAGTTCTAATACTGACTATAGCATACTAAAAAAATTAATGGCTTTTAAGGTTTCTTTGTCCCTACTTGTCATAGATAACTGGGTAATACAAGCTTTTAACATGAAACTTCTAGAACATTTCAAAATGAGAACTTGCTGCTTTCTACTTTGAGCACTAGAAGTAGATGAAAACTACATGCTTTCTCTGGATTAATAACATTATTCTGACTGCACTAAATACACTTTTGAATATTAATTTTAGATGATCATATTGCCTTAGGTACTTGAAAAATTCATTTACAAAGAAGCCATAAGTATGTTGTGGGTTCTTTAATTTATTCATTCACTATAAGACACCTGGTAAAGTTAAAACAAATGCAACTGGAATACCAATGACGAAGTATATTAAGGAAAACAAACAAACAAAAACCACAAGAATGATCAGATAAAAGAATTAAGAAAAAGGTTCACTATGGTTCCTAACTGTTGAGACCATGCCCTCATTTCACTTCAGGAAACTGACATCTGCTTGAAGTACTGAATTAGGGGGCTTTTTCACCTTGAGCTTTCCACAAACCACTGCTTTTCTTTGGCTATCAGGATATGCTCTGTAAATATTCCATCTTTGAAACTGTACATTTGTAGCCGTTTATCCCTGGGAGATGAGCAAGATGGATGAATTACGCATAGTCAAAGAAAATGGATGAATTACTATAGCCAAAGGCCAGTAGACATGTTAATTAGATAGGCAAGTCAGATACATAAGCTAACACCCTGTAAGACCAAAAAGCAACACTTCTTCCCCTACAGAAGTTCTGAGAAAAGGCAACCTGACAAATAGCATGCTCTCTGTATTCCTGTGAATCACAGCCAGGTGTCCTCATTTTAGTGTCTACTAAAACCTGGTACAATCGGGTCATACTTTAAAACAAGGAACTCCTCAGTCTAGTATTCCTGGGTTTGGAAAGTCACTAACTGAAAAGCATATTTAGTTGTTCAGCACTTTGAGGTGTGTCAGTACCCTTACCAGCCAAGGGTTTTACACCATAAACTATTCAAAAATAGCAAAACTAGCAGAACCGTAGAGCTCAAACAGTAAGAAATGGTTGATTGAATAACTGTCAACACACATTTATTTGGATCTGTGATTCTAGTTCACTTTTGACTGTCACTAGCCTCTTGAATCATTTTTCTTCATGTAACAAAATGTGTTATTGCACTTCAGGTTTCACATATCAACACCCTAGAGCATCATAAGATCACCAGAACTGGCAAACTCCTAGTCCTATGAAAAAAAGACAAGTAGGTCTTTATAAGTATCCTAAAAGACAGTTAACACAGCAACTTTAAAAGCATTTATTTAAATGGATTAGATTTATAGGACAACTTCACTAGCATTTCTCAGTGTCTTTACATTATATCTCAGAGCATCACTACAGTGAACCCAAATCTCTTTTCACTTACCTTCTCTGCTTTCCAGAACAACTCATAGATTTGTTTTATTTATTTATTTTAAAATATGTCTAAAAATAGAGCAATTCCTCTATTCTTTTAGTATCAAGCCCATACTGTTTCCTTTTAGAAACTACTCTTTAGATTTTGCATTAGGTCCCTTCTCCTCACTGCCACATTTCTGTCTGCCCTCTATCCATTTTCATTCAACAGCTAAACTCCTTTCAACCAGTTTAATGGGCCAGAATTATTGAAGTTGTGGCACAATAACCATTATTCTCAAGCTTTGGGTGTTTCACTTTGAGTCACCCTTTTCCTGAAGTGGAAGAGGAGCTTTTTGCCTAAAACAAATTTTGCTTTAAATTCTCAGTAACATTGTTGAACATTCTATTCATAGTTGCAGTACAGAACAGATGTGTTCTCCTTATGTTTTGCTTTGTAGTCTGTTTTATATCTTGCAGAACAAAATTTAACATCTTTTCAAAAACTTTGTTCTCCTACCTAAGATTTCCTGTCTTGCTCCACATATTATAGCAGATCGAGATGGAAGGAAAGAACTCCCTCAGTAAGCTAGCCTGGTAGAGAAACCCACCTCTTCAGCAAGTTTCACACACATGCAAATGGCCTTGACTTTTATTCTAACACAAAGCCTAGCTTAGTTAACTTCACCTCTATTAACTTGCTTGCTGGTGCTATCCACTGCTGTTCCCACATCTGTGATAATATGGGATATATATGCCTCAAATCTCATTCTACTGCAATCATCTACTGGTTACAGTAATGATCCCTCTGAGTATTTCTCTTAATTGAGGTTTACCACTATGAGATTTCAAACCTTGCAACAAGAGCATAGATCTGTTTAGCCTGTGGCTAAGTTCTGAGGGCCTGTGAGGGATGTTCCGATCAGTTTTGTTACTAAAAATACTACTGGTTTATTTCTCAACTGATTATTTGCATTGTGATATTTTGTACTGCCAAGTTAAGTCCAACTACTGTCGTTTATCCTTGGTATTGGCCTGTGTGAGCACAGATGAATGACACACTGGTTGTACCCAAATCAAAAGAAAGAAGAATTCCTTTTCTAATCTCACTCTCATTTGTTTTCTATTTTCTTCATGCAAAAACACCTTCAATTTCTTGACCAAGCATCTTCTTCACATCTCTAGATGTCCCATAATCTATAGCAGAAGATTTCACATTTGACTCTATGCACTACGGTCAGCTCAGGTTTCCCTGCACTCTGTATAGATATAAGGCATCCATTAATTTTGCCACCCACTTATCACTCCAAATTATTGGTTAGTTGTTTCAGTTCTTATCTAAAATGAACCTTGCAAATCAATTTGAAATGCAAATTTACTCTTTTTCAGTGTAGAAATACCAATGTGAACATATATGCCCAGCATTAACTTCAAAGTTTCAAAGTGTTGTTGCTACTGAGAAATTATGCAGTTCTAAAAAAAAAAATATATATATATATATATAAAAAAAAAAAATTTAAAAAATGAAACCTTCATAACTGTGACAAATTCAAATTAGTTTATCAGAATTCTGAAATGTGTTTCTTTCCTGTAAGCTATTTCCCTCTTTAATTCCCACCCAACCAGTTCCAAGGAGACATATTAATGAGTCACAAGAATCTTTCAGGAATGGAAGGAGTCATGGGGCACGTCCATACTGTCATTGTAGCATGAATTTACCTGAAACCACATTATTTGTAGATCTCAATCAAGGATGAAGAAGCACTAAGAATACCAATGATATTCAGGTATTAAGTTCAAGTGGAATTCTCTGCTGCCACAGATACAGTCATAGTATAGTTATACTATACTATAGTTATACTTAGCTATACTAGAGACAGCCAGCTTAATGGTAGCTTGGGTATAATCATGCAGGCTACAGATAACAGCAGTGATTACACTGCAGAGCTGTTAATGACTGCAGAGGTAAAACTCCATTTTGCATCACTGTTTCACTGTGGATACTCAAAAAGACAGGCATGGACAAGCTACTGCAACTGCTGTTTGCCTTAACTGCAAACACTCCCAGTGATTTTTCCTTTCTACCCAGCTCTTACAATCCTAACTGTATAAAGGAGGTTCCTTCCACAATATCCCTTCATGTATCGCAGTAGTTCCTGTCTGTTCCACGAGCATCACTCCTGTCTGACTGTTTCTATGAAGTCCTAAAGCAAAAGATTAAAGTCCTCCCAACATATGTCCAAGTCCCTACACACTTTGCCTTCCACATTCCTCCTTTAGTGGCACTCCTCCACTCCCACCTCCAGACACCACTGTTCCTCCTCAGATCACAAGGAGACGGACTTGGGCATAGTCTGTCAGAAACCAGGCTTTCTGTTTTTACAAGAATTTCTTCACAGGAAAAAAAAATAAAATCATTATTTTATGCCAACTAGTTCATAACTTTCTGGCATTGAATATTTTACCTTTGACAATAAACAAAGAACAGTAAGACCCTTGATTTTTCTACTTCTACAAACACATGCTATTTCCTTCTGTTAAGGAATCTGGTTTCATTAGCCTCCTGGCTCATCCTGGTATTACTTGACTTCAATTCAGAATATTGCTTAGAAAACTCTCCTCACACATAAACAGCTATATTAAATTTACATTTTCAACTGTAAAACTTTATGTATTTTTGAGAAAATGAAAGTTGCTTTCTGCCTCTCAGTTTGACGACATTTTTCAATCCTTCAAATATTGGAGTGCTGTCAAAGAAAAATACCTAAATTTTTAACAGATAAATGGTTGGTTAAACAGAAATAGGGAAGCAGTTGAAATTGAGAGATAATTATCTTACCTGTTGTGACACCATGAACAACTCCTTCCTTGGTCCTGGAACCTAAACAGAGAACAATATTAGGTTGAAAATACTTGTTCTTAAGTACTGGTAAAGGTAAGATGGATAATAAAGCAAAGTGAATAGATAGATTACATACAGTTGCAGACAGCATTTCCTAAAACGATTAAAATTAATTCAAGTGAAATTAATTCAAGAGATATTTAATCTAATGGAAAGGCCAACACTATCAATGAAGAGCAACTGTGTGAATGTAGATTGACTATAGAAGTGAGTAACACTGGAAACACTGCTGCAGTTTATTTCTTGTATATATTGACTTCATTGCCATTCTTTTAATAGTCACATTAATTAAGCCTGCCGTTCTGTAAACTCACATGGACAAGTCTGCACAGAAGTCATCTTACTGTTAACATTCTAATGAGACTCGTGTATGCATTTTTATAAGATTAGAGCCAAAGTTCCCAGAAGATCCTTATTACTTCTTGTAATAACTCTTACTTAGATCTTGGTTTGCAGGGGTTAACAAGCATTGCTGAGCCTGTGGAAAGACCCAGTGGTTAAAATCAAGGGGAGCTTGTAGAATAGCCAGATTTAGACAGAAGGAATCTGAAAGGGACATATAAGGTAGTAGACAGTTCTCAAACATGAAAATGCCACTGGAGTCAAACCCAAGGTCTGCCTAATTCAGTTTGTTTCCTTGTCACAGACAAAACAATCAACATAAAGACTCTACAGACCAAAATCTAGAACTTGTGCTGTACTCAGATATAACGTAAGACTTGTGTGAGCAATGTAATTCTGCCACACTGAAGCCAAAACATATTCTGGAATGCCTATGTGAAAGTATCATGATAATATGACTTTAAAACAAACAAACAAACAAAAACCTATCAGAAGTTACCTTATTTGTTATACAACTTTTAGTTTGTATGCCATTCAGTATTTCAGATATCATAATTTGTGGTTCTGACTTTACACTTCCAGTCTCTATAAAATTTTAGCATTATCACTATGTATAAATATAAACATACACAACCTGCTATGAGCAGAAATATATTAGAAGATAATAATAAACCAACAGAAATGTATTAGAAGAAAAAATACTTTTTCCACAATTCTATATAATACAATTAAACACTGAAATAACATACAAGCTCATTCATCAATGTGTCTTATTTGCTGCTAGTGCCAACTTGTAGAGCTTAAGCCATGGCTCTATCAGGTTGGTTACAGCATTGAAAAGGCTCTGTTATCTATGAGCAAGAGCATTATTCCATTATAAAAAAATAAAAAATTGTTGCATCAAGTAAAATGACTTCCTCTTCTTTAGCTAATGAAGAGGATAAACAGTTGAGAAATCTTCCTTCCTCCTTATTTTGATTTTCTCTTTAAAAAGCAGTAGCTTGTTTTCTGTCATTGAAAATATTTACCACTGAACGAGACATTAGTTTTATTAAATACAAGGTGCTAGTGTCTAAGGACTTGTTTTAGAATTTTGATTCTCAATCTGGCAGCACCATGGGAGCAGAACAAGCACATTACTTCAAACACATACTGGAATACAAGCAGATGACTAGCTCTACTGACTGCTAGAAAGAGACTAAAAATCATTTTAGGCTTGCAACATGTCTGTTGGAAAGTTTGACATTGAGGATGTACTTTTAACTTCTTTGTTAGATCTGACCAAAATCTCATTCATCTTGTTGAAGTTATTGCCTGCAATCCAAGCCATTAGCAAATCCAAACCTGTGAATAGCAAGTATGCAGTTCCCTAGGGCTGGGATGGATGAGGGTAAGAGATTGATGACATGACAGAACTCCCTGGGGCCTTCTGCAATACACGTATCTCCAAGGAACATCCACAAATGATTACTATTTCATGTAAAACTGCTATAACCACAGCTAATCTAGAAATGCTCGTCTCTTTCCATTGATAGGCTTTGTTTTAGGGAAAACACAACCTGCAGACCTGTATAGGACACACACACACACACACACATATATATATGTGTAAATAACCAGCTAAGCAGTGGTCCAGACCTCACAGCATACATTAGAGCTAAGCATTATTTGTCCCACTACTGCACACTTACGTGGAAGTAGCTGTTTCTCCAGTTAGAGCTACAACAGGACCTGTAAGTATATTGGGACTTGACAGAACTGGCCTATAAATGCAACAGCTGAATTTGGTAGGATGGCTTCTGGCTAGGAAAAAATAAAAGCTGGTCATCCACATAGTTTCTCATAGAAACTGTCTTTCATTCTGCCATTTCCAAAACATTGACCATCTTTCTCTTTATACCATGCATAAGAGAAAGACTGCCCATGGCAGATGGCTTGGAAATAAATGGTCTTTAAGGTCCCTTCCAATCCAAATCATTCCATGCTTTTATGACTGGAATAATCAGAATATGGGTAATATAAAGACAAAAAAGACCTAACACCAACCAGCACTACTTGGGTGAATCAAGAGCAATAGCTGTACATGCAATGCTACTTTTCCTTGCTATAATACACAGTTGTGTGAGCTGGAGGGAAACAAATCCCCATTTTTTGCCTTTATGTAATTATCCAAAATACAGCAGCCTCTCTTCACTTCATTATTTATCATGATCAGTATCATTATTCCAAAAAAGAAAGCATCTATCAGCAGTTTGGCAGCACACTCATTTCTGGGCCCTCTGAGAGATGAGCAGAATATTCCAAGCAAGCCTTTACCGAGATTCAGGCCACTTAGTAAGAGCTAGATGAAGACAGGGAGACATAAACCCAAATTAGGGGAAGAAAAAGTCATTGTCTAAGGAAAATACTTTTTCACAAGTACTGAAGCCCGTTATTCCACCAGATGGACCTTGAGTCCCATTTACTACTCTACCAGCTGCTATTACCAAAGGAAAATAAGAAATCTTAAGAAAACAAAGTGCAACAGAGGAATTTGGATGGTCTTGCCAAACAGGTCATGACTGTACTTATCTACTCTAAGGGCAGTTAATACAGGATATAATAAATTCTTCTGGTACCCATTCCTCACCTGATAAGCTATTTCTCCATTCTGCTATGATTTATAACAGCCAGAATGATCAGATTGGAAACTTTCTTTCCTGAGAACTAAACATGCACTCAGGAGTCAACAGAGTACAAACTGTAGCTCCCCAGTACCAACACAGAGCTCAAATGAATTATTTAGCAGTATATCACTGATAGCATGCAAGAGCATTATCCTCACTCACAGTTCCTGGTTTCAAAATAAGCGTGGGTAGGCATTGCCACTCTTCCTTACCGCATCGCACCAACAAGTTTTGAAAGATACATGGAGACCCAGTTCTGAATTTATGGCATTCATGATCCAGCACAAGACTGCTGAGTCGCTGTCCTCCTTTCTAATTAATGACAAGGTGCTTCTTCGACATAGAGAAAAGTCCCGGTGCTGTACTGGCCCCTACAAAACCACTGCATTTCAGCTGGCCAGTGCTCAAGTACATCAGCAGAGGAAATTAGGAAAAAGCTAACTGAAAGCATATAAGCACACTATAGATTGTATTGAACTGTCTGTATTGACTGTATTAGGTTTTTTTTTTTAGGTTATTAAAAAGCAGGACAAACGTGGTAAGAGGGAAGAAAACGGACTTTTACATGAAAAAGAGAAAGAATCCAAAGTATATCCTCCAATAGACACCCTCAGAGCGGTGAGTTTCCCCTTTGCAAAAGGGAACTTCCCCCCCCCAATGACCACATTTGATTCTAGCTTTTGTTAATAGACCTGTATTATGTAGAAGTATGTTTCAACCTTTTAGTTTAACCATATAGCTAACCATAACCCAGACAGAAAGGTCCAGATGTTTTCATTATTTACTTAAATGACACTCTTAAATTCCTCAAATTCTACTAATAAAATTCCTCTCTTAAATGAAAGGCCATCGCACCTTGGGGTGCCAGCAATTTTGTATTTTATTAATTCTTTAATCACAGTGGAAGGCTGAATGTCATGGATGTGACTGTCAAAACTGAAAATGATTAGCAGGTCCCTCTTAGCCCAGTTTTGTCAGGCTCTTCTTTGCAAGATGTCAAGTAGCTTTCACAATCTGGCTGTGAAATTTGTATCTGAAAATCCACCTACAAAGGCAAGGAGAGAGAAACCTTTAGAAGCCCTAATGCAGTACCCTGTTCCTTCCCTGTGATTATAAAGGGTTTTCACCATCTTTCAGGCTGCAACCATTATCAGCCTACAGAACCAAGAGATTATCACATCAGCCTTTGCTAATGCTTTTCAAGAGATGAGTTGCCCCTGCTGTGTGCTAGGGAAGCAGAAAGAGATATACCCAGTTCAGAAATTGAAGGGTGTTCAGGGCAGCCTGAAAATGCTGCTTTGGCAGGGAGCATAGGGATGTGACCTACTTTCAGCTGGCCTCTGCCAGACCCAAGCCCTCACAGAAGTCTCCTAACACCACTACAACACTTCAATGATTTCTGCTCTGATGTTTGCTCGCCTAGTTTTATTTCTGGCTTTGCCGTTTACAGCTGGAAAACCTGAGGAAGCAATAACCCAGCAGGCTTATCACTGTGGTCCATACCCTATTGCTGATTGTCTTGAAAATTCCTCTATGGAAGCTGGCTTGCTAGACCCAGGCACACACCCAGACAGATTACCTGCCAGAAATCTGGGGAAGAGCTTCTGATGTGATGAAAGAAAGGCTCTTTTGCCTGCATGACTGAAACTATGCATATAGCTCTTTCCTCCTGAAAAGCAGCCATCTGCTTCAGGAAGGGTCCTTCACCATTACTGCAGTCACATGCACAGACCTCTATTATGGCTTAGGGCTCTGTTGTCTTATTGTTTTTGGAATAAATAGCAAACCTGCCCTCCAAAGTTCAACCTCATAAAAATAGGAAACCTGTTGCCTTTGGGAGGAGAACTAAGTTCAAATGTTATTATGATCAGAAGAACATGTCAGGCACAAAGATTATTTCAGTACACAATGCAGGTTTTTAATACAAAGAAATCAATGAGTCTAAAAACATGTTCAGGAATGACAAGAAAATTAAATAAAAAAAAAAAAAAGAAAGCCATACCCTGAAAACTAACTCCACTATCAAGCACAATGTGCAGTGAAAGAACAGCTATTTTGATACTGAAAATGAGCAGACGCTCATTTTAAAATAGACTCATCTTACAACTAGTTTTCAAAATGACTTCCATCTCTGTTGGCAAGAGCACGAAGCTTTGCTACAGCTCAGCAGGAGAAAAGTATATTCCAAATAAGTAGTCCAAACTATCTGGAGCAGAAATAATTTTTTACAGACTGACATTAGCCTGCAAGGGCAGAGGGAATCCTGGAAATACATAGGAATTGAAGAAACCCCAGTGCTCCCATTTAAAAGAAATGTCTCCAGTTTTCAACTCCATTCAATCTCTCTTTGATATCTGTGTTCATCTCCCTAGGCTCAAATAGCATCCATTACAGAACTGACCTGCTATAAAACCATGAGAGCATAAAGGACCTACAGAAAACAGTATATTTTCCATTCTGCTACAATACAAATTAATTTGACGAACAGAGAAAGAGGTTCCATCATTTTTTTTAAATGATCATTTATTCATATGGTTCAGAAGATTCTTTTCCTGTGAATTTTTCATGGTGGCATTTGCAAGAGAGTCTTCTAAAACCTGATACTTGCTAAGTGAAGATGATGATCATGCAGTCAACATACCAGTCTGGGATTTGAAGATTATCTTATCCCTGGCTCTGTACAAAATTTTTGTGTGGCCTAGATAAGTCAATTAACAACTGTTTCTCATCTTCCCCATTGCTGCCTTGGGGGGTTACCTGCTCTACCTCACTGACTGTAAAGGTACTTCTTGGAGCAGCCATGGAAAATAACTGGTATGGATATGCAATATTAAGTACAGAACATTAATTTAAAAATTTAACTTCAGAAGACAAGGAGCTGATACTTTGGTACACAAAACATTACCACTGAGGATCTGTATGTATGATTTGTGAAAGAAGAGAATAGGCTCCTTTCTATGGAGTGTACACCTTTCCACTTATCTTCATTTTATTCCAGGAAAAGCCATGGGCATGTCTTAGGCTCAGCTCCTGAATTAACCTCCCAAGTTTCTTCTCTCAAAACCCCGCTTAAAACCTATGATTTCTACAGGAGTGTTTTTTACACTGTTTTTTATCTCTTCAGCCTTAACCTAGCAAATGTATTGGATACAGCGTCAGCTAGTCACCTGTATTGTAAGACCCCTTCTACAGCACAATCTTGTCCTGGATGCTGCTACAAATATGGCTCCACAGTACAGTCATGCATGGCCAGAAAAACGCAGTGACATATGAACCATCAAGTCACATAAGAACTAACAAGCAAATGCTTAAAAGACTTGGAGCTCAGAAAGGCTCAACTCTCATCTTGTTTGCATTGCTCTCCTATGAGTGGTTACACTTTTTTTTTTTTTTTTTAACAGAAGAATAGGTCTGATGAGAATCCAGATCTTTCTTTCAGATGAACATGAAGGTCAGGGTACACCAACCAGAAGCATGAACTCTACTGTCCACCTACCCACATAGAGGACACCTTCTTTCGTCTTTCCTGCTGCTTCTGCTACACCCTGCTTGGTTTTTTCTGCTGCCGCTACAACTCCCTCCTTCGCCTTGTTAAGTCCTTTCATGAACACATCCATGGCTGAAGAATTTCTTCACACAACACTAGAAAAGAGAGAACACTCTGAATAACAGTTGTTCAGCTTCCTTTTTTTTTTTTTTCCCTCAGAAAAGACTTCATTCAAACTGATTAACATATCCATTAATTTAGAATATTATTTATATCCATATACTATGTAGCTTTGATCTACATCTCTATTAAAGTTTAACAATACACACACCATGTTGCATTCAGTATTTCAAATAAACAGTTAAATAAATAGAAAACTAAGGAATACAGTTACACAAATCGCCTTTATGTTTTCTCACATGCTGCCATATATAGCAAGTCAAACAGCACTGCAAGAATGGTCCAAGAAAGGCTTAGGAGTTTCCACAGAAACCTACCGCGGGGTTGCTGATAACATAGTGCTGGTTGGATGATGGATTCATTGATATAAGTCCTTCCCTTGCCTACCACCATTTCATCCAAAGGACAGTTCTGTGCATGTACAGACTGCAAGATTTAGTCCTGTGATTTGATGATACTCCATCTCATCCAGAGACCAACTTAAACACTAGCAACTTTAAAAACACCCCTTCTAAATGACAAATGTTAATTTGCTATTGTTAAAAGAACCTTCTGCCATAACCCAAAAGGACTGGAGCAAATACAAAATGCTGCTTTTCCAGTAGCTCAGCAGATTGTGCACAGTCCATGTCACTCTTCTAGAAACTGAGTTTTCCCAAATGGATTCTCCACTTGTATCAGGACTGAGAAAGATTTTACTAAAAAGCAGAAGCAGGAATACACAATTTTAACAGTGCTGCACTAAAGCTAGCAAGGGAGTTCTGCAGCAGGTATACAAGCCAGGACTGCATTTAAACTACTAGCTAATTAATAGTAATTAAAACCAACAAGTCAGGGTTCCTTCAACGAATCTATTACCAATAATCCTTTCTCTTCTTCCACCGACACAGAAAGATGTGGTGCCTGCTATTTCCTTTCCTCTGCCGGAGGCCAAGTAGGAGGAATGGATGTCTAGGAAGGCATCTGTGCTGCCGCAGCTTTCTACTAACTTGTGACGAGCATTTGAAGAAGGGCAGGATTCGTGCTCCAGGCACACTGCCCACGGTACCTGTCCCCCTGGGGCTGCGGGGCGCCTTGTGCACACACGTTTGGGGGCAGGCAGATCCCAGCTCCGCCGACACTGAGGGATCCCCGGGACGATCCCCGGGGCAGCGCCGCGGCCAGGTGCGGGGACACCTGGGGGCAGCAAGGAGAGAAGATATCTATACATAACTATATATCCCTATGTAAATCAAATAACGGGCACCTGTGGAGGGAAGGAGGCAGAGGGCAGGGCATCGCGACCATATATATGTGTATAAATATATAGCTGCCTACCGAGGGGGATGCAGGGCGACGTGACCAGATGGGCACCCAGAGGCTCCGGCTGACCCGCCGTCGGCACAAGGTGGCCACAGCGCCCGGCGTCCCTCCCTCCCCCGTGGCCAAAGGATAAATGTACAGGGGATTCAAGGATTCGTGTTCAAGGTTAAATGTATATATGCATACCCACGTACACACACCTATATGTATGCGCGCACACCTCGTACCCACGCACACCTATGGCTGCCCAGCCACAAAAGCCCAGCTCCAGGCACTACCGAGAGGGAAGAGCGATGTAGGGGCGAAGGAAAGGCTCCGCTCGCTCCCTCCCCGACCCAACCCAACCCGACCCAGCCCTGCCCTGCCCTGTCCCAGGGCGCCCTCCCCGCCGCTTACCGCCGGGCTCCACCGCCGCCGGCTCCGGGCCGCTGCGAGGAGGCTGTGGGCGGGGGGAAAAGGAGGAGGAGGAGGTGGTGAAGGAGGAGGATGATGATGAGGAGGAGGAGGAGAAGAGCGATGCGCGGAGAGGGCCCCTTCTCAGCACATCCCCGGGGCGGGGGAGCGCGGGCTGGGTCTCCTGGCGCCGCCCCGACGGCAGCGCAGCGGGGAGCGAGTGTGAGGGAGAGGCAGGGCGAGGAGAGGAGAAGAGGGAGGATGCGCCGCGGGGAGGCAGGCAGGGAGCGGGAAGGAGGAGCGGAGGAAGGTAGGGAGGATCCCCCCCACCTTCCCCCTGCCTCCAGCCCCGGCTGAACGAGGGTTGCCGGGGGACGCGATGGGGTGGGAGCCCCCGTCCGGGCTCCGCAGACCGCGGGGAGCACGGGAGCAAAAGGGGGAGAGCAGGCATCTCGCCCTCTCCCCCCGCTCTTTCCAAAAGCAGGAGCTCCGCGAGCTGTTGATGGCGATTTCAGCAGCACAGCCATGTTTCGCTTCACCGACGGCTCGGGAAATTTTCTTCAATCTCTTAGTTACTTTTTCTTTCCCTTCCAAATCATCACGCCTAAACGTCTCGAGTTAAATGATGCTGTTCTCTCAAGATTTATGATCCCGGTGCATTTTTAAGGATGGCACGAGATGGTCTTGCGAGTGTAATGTGTGTTAACACTACCACACACACTAAATAATTAACTCTACATCCCAGACCAGGAAGAGAAACCCAACCTTACTCCTGTCAGATCCCTGCACCTCTCCTAACATCCTTCACCTCTCCATCCATCCTCTTACCCCCAGGGCAACTGCTACTCCTTCCTCTCTAGATACCCTGAAGTCACTTTTCCTCCAGAGAGGGAAAGCTGTCAGACTTCTCTATTTTGGTTTCAGAATTTAGTCATAAAAAGCCAAGATCAGTAGGAGACAAAGTATCAGAACAGATGGACTTTCAGCTTCAGTACATCATACATCAGTTAGCATGCTGTATGAAATCCTGCAAGACCTGCAGAAACAGTTTGTTTTTTTATCGCACTCCAGAAGAGAAACAGAATATGGTATAGATGAGACACAAGGATGGGAGTTGTATGGAACATCTTCCATCCATCATCCTGTGCAGGCAGCTGATGCGCCCCTGGTTTTATTTCCATTCTGAACACGTAGTGCAGAGTTTTCAGCCTTTCAGGTTTCTTTATAAGCCTTAATATTTCTCTACTGCTTGGTAAAATTTCTTGTTTCACCCCACTAGTAGCTTTAATCAAACAAGCATTTGGCAATATATTTTAATTCTTTGTGTAAGAAGATGCTGACAGAAAACAAATCATTCCTTTGTAATTCTGCCCCCCAGAAATGCCTTAAAATTTATCCAAGAACTGCATTGCATAAGGTGCCTCATCCTATTCATCATGGGCAGCACATTCACACTTAGTAGTGCAACAGCTAGATCGGGTTATTTCCCTCCAGTTTTGGGGAAGGAACACAAGTATAGTTTTAGACAGTAAAGCAAAATCACACACTTTCTGCATGGAGGCAATGATTTTTCTTTCCATATGTGACAAAAGCATGCAGGGAATTTTACTTAATTTAATGCCAATTAACACTTATCTTGTTTTAATTATTGAACCCAGTATTAAAAAGACAATATTAACAGTACTGTTTATTTCCCCCATTCCTTCTTTTCCCCTCTCCGTCCTCCACACTAAGTTGGGTCCCTCTAATAAGCCCAGGAGACTTGCTGGAGTCAAAGCACTGTGGTTCCTTTTTGCTATACTTTTTCCTCATTCAACTTCTACGTCCCTTTGGCTCACCCTTGCATTTAGGGGGCAGAAAAAGAAGAGCAACTCCCATTTGAGATGATCTCCTATGGTAACAGGCTTACCTCAGGTTCTCTCTCTTGTTCTGCCACTAAAATAATAAAGTATTAACTATCAAAGCCTTATTATAATAAGATTTTCTAGCTGTATTGCAGAAAGCTCAAACATGCTGTAATAGACATTGTGCTACACCTCACCCTTTAGAATCATAGAATCACTTCAATTGAAAAAGACCTCTAAGATCATCAAACCCTTCCAACCCAAGCTGTTCTATGATTCTGTGATTCCATTCAGAACTCTTTAGACCCAGTCACACAGGCAGTTCTTTATCCACCAAAGCATGTGCCCAACCAGCCCATGCACAGTCAGTTCCTCCAGAGGAATGCTTATGGGAAATGGTGTTAAAAGCTTTACTAAAGTCTAAGTAGATAATATCCACAGCCTTTCTCTCATCCACAAGTCATCACCTTGTCATAGAAGGAGGTCAGGTTCCTCAAGCAAGACCTGCCTTTTGTCAAACCCATGCTGACTGGGCCTGATCACCTGGTTGACCTGTAGGTGCTGTATGATGGCACTCAAGATGATCTGCATCATAACCTTCCCTAGCACCAAAGTCAGACTGACAAACCTGTAGTTTCCAACACCCTCCTTCTGGCCCTCCTTATATATAGGAGCCACATTTGCTGGGACCTCACCTGATAGCCAGGACTGCTAATTAATGATGTAAAGCAGGTTGGTGAGCACTTCTGTCAGCCCCTTCATTACCCTTGGGTGGATCCCACCTGTCTCCATATACTTGCATACCACTAAGGCTTCATTTTGCTCTCTGTTCCTATCTATCAAGCCATAGAGCTGGGTACCTAGAGAACAACTGCTCTCGCTGCTAAAGACTGAGAGAGAAAAACTTCACACTTGGTGGAAAGCCAGCTTCTAAAAAAAAATCCAGAGATGTTAGAAGAGCTCCAGGTTTGCTTAGATTTACTCAATGTACTACCTTTTAGTGACAGCAGGTCCAGCAATTCATACAGCTTAGGGAAAGCCAGTCAATCAAGCATTCTCTACTTACTACTGAAGCCAGGAAGCTTAGATGAATTAGTATGCCCTTATAAAGAGTGAATATTGCACTCCTTATGTGAGTATTATCCAAGTTTAAAGCACCTTTCTGTTTCTTTAGCATTCAGAGGTTATTTTTTTCCCATTGATTTATTAGAGGGAGGCACGATGCTCTACTGTTTGACAAAGTAGCAGCTTGTGGGTTAATAAAATCATGCAGCTAGATATAGAGGGCTAGATACAAGAGATATCAGTTTCCAGAGCAGAAATAAAACTTAAAAATTCAGCTGTAGTGATCAAAAAAGGCAGTTGTTAAGTTCTAGATCAGAGGGTAAGAGGCAGAGAAGGTAAAAAAAATAATAATAATCTGAAATTCATTCTGAAAATGGGTGGGACTTAGTGGAAAACATAATTAACTATGGTAGGGAATTAGCACTGTATCTCCAAGGTAATACCTATTTAAATCACATTGTCTACAACAGCTGGCTTTTTTAGGTTGTCTCCTCAGCGCTATTACTATAACAATAAGTTTTCCCCTGAAGCCTTTCCTGTCTGAAGAGAGGATTGTAGCAAGCAGATTGCCCACTGATCACATTTAAAGCAAATCTTTATTTAATGGCACTGTTTACTTTGCATGAGCATTTAGAGTAAAAATCAATTAAGTTGTAATAAAAGTTCCTTCAATCAATCTTGCATTGTGAGCTAACTTCTTGGTTTACCTGCTAGTGATCAAGTAAATCTACTTCATCACTATGAAAAGAACAGTTACAGAGTTATTGACAACTGACTGATATTGCAGAGTAAAATTTATCAGAATTTGCTCTCTTTAGGTGAAAAAATCAGAATGTAAAACTCTTCATGCAGAAACACTGGAAAGATGTCCCCCTTGAAGACCATATATTAAACTGAAAGCACTGTCCTGTTTATTCAAAGTGACTCACAAATGTTCCCTGTTGCCACAAAACTGGTATATGATGTTACTCAGTAGAGGGGTACCTTTGAAAACCTGAAAAGCTGCAATATGAAAGGAAGCTGTCCTAGTCTATATAACACTGCAAAATGAGAGAAAATGGGCAGGCTATTCACAGGTGACATTTATTATTCCACTACAGGGTGGTTTTTTTTTTAATGGTTGCACATAATATGAAAACTGCCTTAATTTCACAAATTCATTAACTGTGTAAAAATGAGATTTTTATGCAAATGTATTTCAGTCTTAGGTTTCTTACAGGACAGCTTACTATCTGTATTGTTTTAAACTCCACTGAAAGTTCAGAACATTTTCATACTCTTACATCACACCATTTGCATTTCTGTACACGCTCACTTCCCTGTGTGGGACATCGCTGTTCTTGACCATGCTGTATGTGCATGAGCAATTTTTTGAGAACTCAGAAACATGTTCAATTTCAAAAAAAAAAAAAAAAAAAGTTGAGTACGACCTCTCATTTGCTTACAAGTGAGTCTGAGTCTTAGTACATCATTTTTTTAATACTTAGTATGCTCCGGGGTGCTTTGATTGTCAGTGCAGGTGGATTCATTAGAGATCTAACCAAGAAAAAGGTCTATGCCTGGGCACATAAAGCCTAGAAGGAGGGGTTTTTCCCTATGTCTTAACACTTGAACAAATTTCACTGGAACGAAAAACATGTCTGAAAAATAAATAAATATATAAATACCCACATATGTATCCCAGCTGTGATTGCTAACCCTCAAATTCTTTCTTTCAAACATGAACAGTATAAACATTCTCAAAACAAAATTTCATAGGTAAAACATAAGATTTGTCCCCATCACCTCAGACTTAGATCAGCCATTTTAGGCAATTACTTATTATTGTGCATATGTATATTTATATATATAAAAGAGAGAGGGAATATATATAAAGTGCGTAAATTAGAATCTTTCAATTGGGACCAATAAACATACAAAAATACCATGTTGGGTGTATGTATACACATATGTGTGTGTGAGTAGGTATGTATGTATACATATATATATTTAAAGAAGGCAGAGATGACCAGAGGTAACTCTCTGACCTAATAAATATCAGCTCAAATACACAATCCTGATGTATCTTTAGCCAATGGAAAGAGGGGCCTCATAGCTTTATACCATCTCTGTTACATGCAAAGCCTGCTAGACCTTCACCTACTTTACTTGCCGTCAAGGCTGAAGTTACAGAGATACCACATTTTGCATAAGCAATGGTAACATTTTGTAAATTAATGAATTTATCTGGGCTAGAAACTCAGTGCATAAGAGGAAAGCAACTCTGTTTGTTCCACCTGTGACCTTAGGTGAAGCTCTACTCTGAAAAGCAACAGCTCAAGTGCCAAGGAGGCCATCTGGCAGCATGTTTCTACTCAGACATGCAGTACATCAGATCAGGCTGACTAGAGGGTGTCTGGCAAAGCCAATACTGATTGTTTTTTAAGATGTTTCCCATTACATAGCACCAACAAGATGACTGTAAATGAGGGAAAGAATCATCTTCCTCCCATGTGATGCAACATGTTAGCACTATCTGATATAACTGACAAGCTAATACTAGAAAAGTGGGACTCGTCATGCAGGATCATGTCTGATGCCTGTGTAGTCCCAAGTCCTGTTTCAGCTAGAGGTCAGCACCAGATGCATCCAAGGTCAACGATAATACTGTATGCTCTGAAGTAACCTGCCACAAACCTATGTATCCGAGCTGGTGGAGGCACAACACATTAATTACCTGGCAGCATTCTCAGGAGATACACCAGGAAGGCAGCAGCTTTAATTAGACACTAATGTTAGGAGCCAGCAAACTGTTTAAACTGTTTAAACAAGTGTAAAACCCAGGCAGGACAATATTATATTCTATCCAACTGTCTTCTTTCTACAATTTTTAAGGGGAGGCAGACATCACACAAAAGAAAAGTGTCAATTTTCAAACAGGTTGCAGTTTTGTCACCAGAGGTATTAATAGCCTAGAGGTGGTAAACATATAAGCAATCCAAGCACATGATTGCACCTTCAAACAGAAATTCCTGTTTTTCATGTTGCTTCTGAAAACGTTTCCTTTATTGCTACAAGTCTTTTATCTGACACATTTAATAAACAAAAGCAAGTTATGTAACTGATGTTCCCCAACAGCTGTTATGCAGAAAGAAGATTTTGTTATTGAATATTCCATGTCTGGAAAAAAAAAAAAGAAAAAAAAAAAGAAAAAAAAAGTCTATATAAAGATATACAGAAAAAGTAGGTAAAGACTACATAGCTTGCTTTATTACGTTTTGCCTCATTAAGTCATAAGGAAAAGCTAAAGTCTTCTCTGGAAAAGGCAACACGTTATTCCCTTCTCATTTCTTTGATTCCAACATGCAAGATTCCCAACCAGCTAGGTGCCTTAGATACATACTGTTTGCTAGGACAGGTACAATCACCAAAACCTCATTACATGGTCATGAATTGCTAACACTTTTTGTAACATTAACTGTGAGTCCAATTCAATTCTCATTTACTCTGAAACAAATCCAGAGATTTCCTCAGAAAGAGTCAAGAAGAGCAAGAATATGAAGGAAAATGTCTGTATAAGAACTTATATTCAATTTTCTCCGCCTCCATTTTTTTTTTTTAATGACATGGAATCAATTAGTGGTATCCTATCTCCATCCCACACTGTACCTTATGTCTATGTTTTTATTGCCACAAAACATTTAGGTACCTGTCTTGATTAAAAATCCTTATCTTTAAGGCAATAACTGGGGTATTAATATTTATCTATATGCAGCTCAGGGCACACAGTGGCTGCAGAGAGCAGTTTCACAGTTCTTCACAAGGGGATCTAGTCTTAAGCTTGAGCACTGGAGACAAATAATAATAATAATAATAATAATAATAATAATAATAATAATAGTAAGAAGAAGAAGAAGAAGAAGAAGAAGAAGAAGAAGAAGAAGAAGAAGAAGAAGAAGAAGAAGAAGAAGAAGAAGAAGAAGAAGAAGAAGATTATTTTTCCTCTTATTCATGCACAAAATAAATGCACCTGTAAATTAAATTTAATTTAAATTACCATTACAGGAACAGCCTCAGGCTTAGATCTTGAAAAATATCTACATTAGCAACACTTAGTTTTTGTTAGGTTCTCAGATTTGTTTCAGTTCACAAGTATTTTGAAGCATTCATATTTATAGTGATGAATAAAAGGTAGGAGAAGAAGACTCAAAAGACCACTTAAGTATGGAATAAGTTGGTTAGGGAAGAGACAAAGGGAGAACAAGGCCACCCAGAACACAGGTGTACAAAGCAGCAATGTGGTGGCAGCAGTCCCAACAAAAAGTCACAGGAGGTCTCAATTCAAGTTGTCAGTGGTATAAGTAGACGTGTCTGGGGAATAACTTCTCTTGCATTGAGGTTGATCGGGAAGAAGGAATGAAATATTTTCAGTCATTAGCTTTGGATGCCACAGACACCCGGCAGAAGAGAGGCAAGAACTGATATGTTGGCAGCAAACAGGTGTCGGTAGGATCTGCAAGGACAGGCCACAAGGAGTGCTGTCCAAAAAAAGCAAGGGACAGTGCAGAACTGTGAAAAGAGTGGTGATATGGTGGAAGCAATGCCCTAGGAAAATGATTTCTATAGCAGCTTATGGAGGTGATATGAGTGGAAAAAGGAAATATTTGTCAAAGTCAGAGTAGAAGCTGTATTTGCCAAGGCCTATCCTACAAGCTGTCAGACAATCAGATCATCTGAAGTGCTCCAACCCAGCAAGTTATAGCAATCATGTTCAGCCTCTGCTAGGATAAAAGTTTGTCAGACCAGACTGTAGGAGCACTTGCTTTCCAGATCATTTGTACTATCGGTGACTGTAAGGTGACTCACTGTCAGACAGAGAAATATTCAGAATTTAATGCTTGGGTGAGTGAGGTCAACCACCCAAAGCATCTAGACAAGGGTCCAGGTTTGCAAAATTTCTGCCTGTAACAGATGAAACTCAGCTTTCTCCAGAACCAGCACTACTGTTTTATTTGTCTAAATAGGCTTTTTCATTTCAACAGTTAAGTCTAGGAATTTTGACATAATTTCATAATCTCTCTGTGACACAAAGGCCAGAGTAATGAAACTGTAGGACAGCTATACTGCTTGGTTTTTACTATTGTTTTATTGTTGTTTTTTGTTTTTGTTTTTGTTTTTAAACCAAATTGTATACAACTTTCATCACTGTTAATGATAATATCACTATTAAACATTAAATATTAGTAAGATTCAGATTCAGATTATACTGATTTGGCAGACACTAACCTCCCAAAAGTACTGTTTTTCATTTTAGCCACTAAAGATTAGGATTTGATTCAAATTTAAATTTAAATGTTCTTGTCTTAACTTGCTACCAAAACAAATATACACTTTCTTGGGGATTTTAGAAGGAAAAAGGAGTAACAGTGAGAGAAATCAGGCACTGCCTGGACTATGGAGTGTGGAAATAATGAACACAAAATCCAAATCAAGGCTCTCTAAAAGTCTGAAGTTGTTTCAGATCCCTAGATTTTGTTCAGGTTATCACAAACACAGAAGCTGTAAGAAATAAATTGTTCTCAATGATTCACTTTGCTCTGTCCTTAGGGTGCATTCAACACTTATTGTTGCGGCTCAGACTCATCAGTAGCCACTCCCCTGCTTTGTGCTCTGTGTAAGAAATCCAGACAATCTTGCCTGAAACAGCTGGATCTCACTTTTTAAAACAAGTAGTTAATTCCTTGATATTTGCACTCTATGTAAAGAGTGCTCTGCTTTCATACTGCACATCTGCATCTTTCCCTGGGCCAAAATAAAAATTTCCTTTTTGTGTTTTGAAAGATAACAGGACTTTTACAGAATCAGTGTGTCTCAGGAGGTCATCTGCATCTTATGATACTTCTTTATTCAAAACATCTAGAAAGACCAGAAAATATCTTTTTTTTTTTTTTTTTTTTTTTTTTTTCCCAGAAGACCTTGTTTCGTGACAAGGTACAAACAGACAAATAAAGCATAGATGAAGGATGTGAGAAGGACAAGTAAGAGTGAAACAGGTGAACCATTCACAGCAACCAATAATCACAGATCACTGCCTGCCTAGGTACCAACTGCCCTGCAAAATGAGAGTTTAGCATCACTGTAGCTTTTATTTATTTATTTATTTATTTATTTATATTTTTTCCCTTCCTCAGTGAACTTAGATTAGAGATTGAGTTGTTTCTCTCCAGCTTCCACTGCAATTTTCTCTGCTGTTTGCTGTCCAGGTTTGCATGTGTTCAACCCATGGCTAACACACCACAAGATGCTGCCTTTGTTGCTGTTAATTTCAAGCTTCTCTGATAGAGATTGATTTGATTTGCTACACAATTAAAAGATTCTTGCTTACGCAGTTGCTCAAAAATATCGATGTCAAGATGCATTGATCCTGATGCATCCTTTCATACACCACACACCCCCATTCAATATCTTCCTTTCCATGCTGTCAGCAACAGTGCTGCTTTGGTTTGGTTAGGAACAGCAGAGGCTAGCATCAGGGTTTATGGCCCTGATCAGGACCCTCTCATAAATAAGACTGTTTTGTCTACAATCTATGCTAAGAATTTGTATGTAAACTGTTTATAAAAAGCTAATGTGTTTTCAATGTTTGAATCAATTGTTAATAATAATTATTTACTGTTAATGTCTAACCAAGCAGTAAATTGTTCATACCTGTGGCATAAACTCATCAGTACTGTCTTCTGCTGGTGTCCTTATAACCACATTTCTAGGTACTTCTGAAACTCCCTTCAAATATTAAACTCTTTCAGAAGTACTTGAAAAGGGCATAAATCATAACTGTAAATAATTTCCCTTGCTATTCACAAGCCAAATTCATCTTTCTTTGTTCTATGACTAGCTTGAACGCTCTGCTGAAGGAAAGCATTCCCCATCATGAGCAACTTGTGTTTCAATTTGAAATGTATCTGCTGACATACTTTTCAGCTCATTTGGGAAGCTGACTACAATTTGACTGATGTTCTTCACTTAAAATCAGTGTGCTGAACACCTTAAAGAAATGATGGGTATTATATTTCCATTTAGCGATTTTAGAAGATTGCATTTCTGTCATTGCTACTCTTGTCTACTGTGGATAATAATTCAGTCTGTGGGGGTCATCTGTGCTGTGAGATACTAACACCATCAATAAGAAAATGAGACTTTGACGCCTCATTAAGCCATCTCAGCCTGAGTACAGCATTTCCAGTGTCTATACATATATTTTTTTTTCACAAGTCAGTTATATTGCTCCCATCCAGAACCTTCTGAACAAACACAGTGTTATAATTTTGTAGTTTTGACACATTTTTGTCATCCCAAACCATCTTTGGCTGCTTTTAACTTCAGTGATTCCCTTTTGACTGCACTTGTCTAATTGGGGCTACCAGTTAGTACAGCAGAAGGAAGGAAGAAAGGAAGGAAGGGAGGGAGGAAGGAAGGAAGGAAGGCAGGAAGGAAGGCAGGAAGGAAGGCAGGAAGGAAGGAAGGAAGGAAGGAAGGAAGGGAGGGAGGGAGGGAGGAAGGAAGAGCAAACCAACCAACCAAATGTTATACCAAATACATACCAACCATATGTATTTCAGATAAAGGTATTCTAGGTTAACTCTAATTTGCCCCATGGACAGAATACCCATGAGTGCAATGAGCACATCTTTTTGTTTACTTTCACCCAAGTGGAAAAGTTTGTGTACCCTGAGACAGGTCTGTGATGCAAGTCAGTAAGTCAGGCAGAGTGGGAGGTCTGCTCCAGGAGTGCTCTCCTGATCTGATTTAGAACAGTAATGTAGATTCACTGAGGCAAATCTCCCCTAATGCAATTGTGAATAAAAGAAAAAATATGTATTGTCATATGGCCTAAACTAATTTGAATGCTGTTCTCCAGCAATGAAACAATGAATCCATCAATGTACTTTGTACAACTCACTTTCCTTTTCTTCTGAGTTGTACAAATGGGCACAGCTACAGAATGAGAAAAGGTTCATTTCTTATCACTTACGGAATGTCTCTATATGGTCTATTTTGTTGGTAAAAATGTGGGATTGGGATTGTAGAAGATAATGTCCTTGTACTGCATGATAAATTCAGTACGGCTTTATGGTAGTATTTCCAATATTTGCAGAAAAAATAACTATTGTATTATAATTCTGTGACAATAATACCTCTTCCATGTCTGAGTTAATTTTACTACTACTAACAGAGGAAATAGGGGTTAGTATTAAAGATAACTGGCATTGCTAGCTTCAAGTCCTCTGTAAAAGTCATACCAACTAATATGAAGAAAAGATTTTCAGTGATGATAAAGGAATTCTGGTACTCCTAGTGTAGTATTTGTTGCTTTATTTCCCAAAAGAGAAGGACACTGAGTATTTTTTTTTTTTTAAATCTAAGATGTTCAAAAACATTTTAAGAGTTTAAGAGTTTTGCTAAGTAAGCAGCAAACTGCATAGCTGAGCCTGAGCTACGAGTTGTTTTGTTTAGAGAAACTACTTCATAAAGAAGAAAAAGAAAAATCTTAAAAAGAAATTGAGAGTTATTAATTCTGCTTTGGTTACTGGTTGCTTCGCAAGGAAATTATTTTTGAAAAACACACCTGTCTTATGTAAAGCTTGTTGGAGAAAATTGAGAATTTCTTATTAATTTCATCCATTTTGTAATCTTGTCTTTGGTGTTATATTTCTTAAACAGGAAGTTTTCCCTTTTTGACCTTTTTTTTTTTTTTTTGGATAAATTTAAAAAAAAAATCCTACTTTGCAGGCAAACTGCTCGTTATCTGACATTATGAATTCCTATGTGAAAACAGTCACATACAAATTATGTCAATATTTGATATCTAGTATTATTCTTAATTGAATATTCAGAACAGAAATATATGTGGAACAGAGAGGCACTTCCAAAGGAAATTTTAGTTGTGAGGTATATGTACTGGTTGTTAAGGTAACAGAATAAGGAACCAAGAGAAATTTTCATTTAAGTCTAATTCTCATTGAACTCGATGCATTTTGCTTGACTGAAGAGTTCATTATCTAAAAACTATAAAGAACATAGCAAGAGGTTGAACACTGAGAAGCATTAATCCATTAGAGAAAACAGTTTGATGAGTATGCTAAGTTACTGGACCACTTCTTCTGCCACAACATAATGACATATTCTTCATGTCCCTCTCTGCAAATTTTGTACATTGAAAAGAGAGAGACAAGGTTGTAACTGACAGAGTATAATAGAGGATAGGAAACGTAAGGACACTGCACAGCATCTCAGAGCTTAGAACCTGGTAAACAAATGTGGAGTCAAGTTCCTAATGTTAACTGCAGTTCACGCATCTAGAAAGAAGGCCAGAAAGGTTGCAACTAGAGTGAAGGATGATTCGACAACTAAGTCAAAGCATGGAGAAAGTAGCTTGGAGGACGCAAGCAGGCTGTTGATCTACTCTGTAAATGAGACTCGCTAAGTGCCTCATCTAGGCTGCATCAACGTAGGCAAATGAAAGCCTTCCTTAGCTAGGCCTGTCAGTGTGGAATGGTTGGAGAGGGCCATTTTGTTTGCATGTACATTTATATCTGGAAGCTGTACATTACACGGAGCCTTTTAGCAGAGCTGAATTTTATATCTGTTCAGCTACGCAGACTCCCAGCCTGAGTTTCCTCACTCCAACACATTCAAGTCTTTCTACGTGTGCCTATGCAGGAATGTTGATAAAAACACATTTGATCTTCATCAGTTTCTCAGATGGAAAGAATTGCCTTTGTGGACTTATACCGACAGTTTTATTGCAAGAAATACCTTGTTCTCTCCTTACAATTACAATATATATATATATATAAAAAAATATATATATATATAAATATATATATATATATAAAATACTGCAACTTGCTTAACCTTATTTTATTGTTTCTATCATGACTGCTAAATGCATTGCTCTCTCAAGTAGCCCTGGTCTCTCAAGCAGCTCTGGTTCTCCCAATTTTCTTTCTCTGCCATCAATAGGCTGTCTGTCTGAAATCTGTAATCACAACAGCAGATGAAGAAAGTCTCAAACCCTGCATTACAGGTTAGCCTGACTGCACCATTAGCACTCAGGTCAATGCTGCATGCTAGAATATGTTATTTTCTTTGTGTACACTCAAGCCATCACCATCTTCAGTATGCAATTTCATTTTGATATCTAAGCTCTGTAATACCTCCAGATTTACAAGGGAGCACAAGACACAGATTCTTCACCAGAGTAAAGTTATTTCTGGGAAAAGGGAAAAAGATATCAAAATATCAAAGTGGGGGCCCCTACTTACCTCCCAGCCTTTCCACCAGTTTGCTGGTGGCCCTAGGAAGGAGATCCAGTGCTCAGGCTAATGGATCGATGCATATGAATACATATGCCACCCCACACCTGATCCAGACAACAGCAGGACTGAATGCTGAGGCATGCTGCAGGCAGTGAACACAGAGCCTGTCATTCCCCTAAATGTATTATATGCCTTCTACTGTGGGTTATTGAACATCATAATGCACCTTCAGTCAGGCGTTCCTGTATTCTTTTATATAACCTGCAGTGATTCCCTGAATGACTTCACGAAGGCTGTACCCTACTGCTTTAGGTAAGTGTATTTTGTCGCACAGCAACAGCTACCATCCCAAAGTACCACTGTCTTTTCTACCCCTCTGTCTCACAAATTTATCAGCTAGGACTGACTGAAACTCAGCAAATGTGGCTGTGGCAAACCAACAGTGAAGCAGAACATGTAAAAATTGAAACGGGGCTCATAGGGAAAATTTTATTATTGCAAGGGGTGAGCATGGCTCACACTCAATCGTAAGCAAATGTCTTGGGGCCCCTCCTGCCACATGACAGTAAAATGTGCTGTTCAGTTCAAGCAGTTTGCAAAGCCAGTAATTAGCCATTGTCATTTCATTTTACTATGCCTTGTAAATTTGCCAAGCCTGCACTTCCCAGCAGACCTTGCAACCCATTCCATAAACCCAGAGAGCTGCCCAGGCAGCCAGGCACGGTGTAACCCGCTCTGTTCTGTTACATTTTCTTTGGGTTTTCATCCACAACTCATGTCATTAACAGAGCGTCCTTTTACAAGAAATGAGACTGCCCCTCCAGCAGTTGGAAACACCCCTGATTAACGGCCCTGCTTACTGGCAAGCCTTGTGCTGCACTGCAGCACATAGAGATTTTTTTTTTTCCTCCTGCTACTTCCAGTTTGCTACCAGCACTACAGATTCTGTTCCGCATGTTACCAGTGTGTTGCATCCAAATTAAAGACCAGATTACTCAAATTCTCCATCAGGTTGATATACTTCAAATCCTGTTATGAGCAGAAAGGGGAACACACCTTATGTGTAAAACCAATAACTGACCAGAGCTGAGCTGTTCACAGTCCTGGGACCTCTGATATCCTGTGCCGATCCTTTACATTTTCCACTCTAATCCCATGCCCGTGGTCCTTTATGCTGCATTTTATTTGAGGGTCACAGATAATTCATTCTGTACATAATATCTCCTTGCTATTGCTGTGTGTTAATTACAGATAACAGTCAGTGTTATATCACACCATTTTACAAAGCTTGCAAACGCTAAAATCAGGTTAGCTATAGTTACCTGGTCATTAGGCAACTGTTGCAACCAAACAATCTAAAACAAAGCTTCAGGGAAGCCAGAAAAAGTCCAGACATTTCATAAAGGCTGTTTGGTACAAATAGGGAGAGGAGAAAAAGCACCTACACCACTCCCTTTCCTCTAAATAGAAAAGAGCTGGGGGAGATAAAAATAATCATCCTCCAAAGGGCTCAGAGCTCTGGTATTCCCCAGGAGTGGAAAGTAACACACATATGCAGTGGGATCAGCTGGAGAAAGAAGTTCTGCAGATGTTGAAAGAGCAGGATTTCTCTCTCTCCAGCAAAATTAGATTGGAAGAGCTCAAAATCATGCAGAAATTTTACAGAGCCTTTCTCACCAGTGATATTCACTGCAATACAATATATGAAGTCAAGGTAAGCTCCCTCCCATGCCAAGAAGCAGCCGGTCAAATTAGTGGCTCCTTTGTTGTTTCTAGGTCTCTGAAGGATCCTGGCACTATGGCCCAACAATGTGACTTCCAATGAAAAGCCTGGCGTTTTTCATAATAGATGCTTCCTGTTCCCTTGAAAAATGGAAATGATGGATCAACCACTTAACTTCTTAAAGGGAAGGTGAAGCCTTGGTCACTCCTAATTCCTCTGGGTATTCATTCCCAAATGAGTTCATCTTGGGCACTAACAGGCCATGTTCCCAAAGCCCTTTTGCTACACCTGCACCAGGTTTGAATAATCCAATTGCTCAATGCTTGGAAAACGTCTTTTCCTTTTCTTTTTCAATGTCTGAATGTGATGTAGAGGGCTTGAGCAAATCTCAGTGCCTTCCTGCCAAGGATCGGGAGGCTGCCTGATCTTTTCAGAAGGATTTAAAGCCACTCAGAATATAGATCAGACAGGCTCATATTGCTGTACCTCCTGTAGGAACACTGTGCTCAGTGTCACACTGAGATCTTACATTCCTCAGTTGCTAAAAGAGGTGGTAGCAGGTCTTACCTTTCAGCTACAAACGATAAAACGTATTGGGTTCAATTCATCTCCAGTGTAGCTCTAAGCAGAGTTGATAGAAGAGAGAAAAAGGGTTTCATAAGAAGCTTTGAAATTTAAATTTCTTAGCTGATAAAGTGGAGCAATTTTACATTCACTTTTGTTTTATTCTGTGAGGGATTTTTATTTTGAAAGCCTTTTCTCAGTTACTCAATCTGTTTCTCTTCTTTTTATTTCCCTTTCATCTTTTCACCACTGGTGACTGGTGTGGAAATGAAAAATACAGTTATTAATTTGTGGGTTTTCT
Source organism: Aythya marila (assembly GCF_965140915.1). Lineage (NCBI taxonomy): Eukaryota > Metazoa > Chordata > Aves > Anseriformes > Anatidae > Aythya > Aythya marila. The sequence continues at coordinate 11,353,645 of NC_139045.1, read as the reverse complement.
AACATAAGAAAAGGAAAAGCATTTTGATGAAATGGGACATTATTATTATTTCTATTTTTTAAAAATAAATAAACCTTTTCTGTAGATTTACTGGCACGCTCCTGGTGATTCAATCTGAAAGTGTAAACAAAACCAAGAAGCCAGGTGTGAAATTAGAAATCATGCTTATTCACTTAGTACAAGGTTTTCCAGCTCTTTCATTTGAAATTAGTAGCTGGTGACCATTACTACTTGCTCCTATCTCCTTTGACTCTCTCTTAACCTCCCATTTTCCTCTTATTGATGCAGCCAGGAAAGAGACCCTTGAAATCCAAGAGCTCGTGTACTTACTGTGCCATGGCTACTATACATGAGCATACATACATATATTTAGATATAACACTTACTCCCAAAGCTCATTATTTTCTAAATTAAGCTTCTTCAGGCTCCAATCCAAATCTAAACTCCCAGCTGCAGCAACCGTTGCACAGTACATTAGTCACCCCTCCTTTGCTTTTTGGTTCCAAGGAAAAAATTAGTCACTACGACAGATCGACAATTGTTCAAATTGGAGATTACACACAAAGGTTCCTCTTGCCCTCCTTCATTTTTTCTCTCAGGGCATGTCAGGTCTTCTAGCTAATTTTCTAGGAATAGAGTTAATTGTATGGTCCAGGGAAAAGTCTCACGAATCTATTTTCCATATGATGGTGAAAGCTTCTCTGTAAATAAGAGAGGGCTTGTTCCTAGGTCTTGGAACAGTAACCTTCTCCTTGAAACAACAGTGTGCTTTGAAAAACCTTCAGCATACACAAGCTTCACACATAACTAAGGTTTCTGGAAAAACAAAGGACAGCTTTAAATAGTAGCAATGTACAGAGTGACAGAATATAAGGTTTAAAATCTGGATATGAAAGATATTTTCAAAATCTTTCTTCAAAGGCTACAACGAAGGGTGAGTTTCAGCTGGTTTGTCATGTCTTTTCTGACAAAATAAATTCAGGTTTTTAGGCTTTCCCCATGGCCATAAACCATTTTCTGACTGGAAACTTAAAATTTGATCTCACTGGACACATCCAGAGGTAATTTGCCCTATCCTCAAATGCTCAATTTTAAGGAACATAGATCCCCAAGTATTTTTATAAGTAGAGAAAAATGGAGAAAAACATGATAAATTCTGTGAAAGAAACTGAGCAGCTTAAATGAAAATCAGTGTTGGAAACTGGCTCCAGCCAGTCATTGCAAATCATATTAATCTCTTGTGAAGGCATTCAGCATATTCATCTCTTCTACCAATCTTATTCATATAAAAACCTGCTTAAAGATCCAGCTAGACAAAATACCTCTCTGCCACAGGACTACTCTGATCTGGAGATAGCTCCTTTTACAGATTCCTCTGTTACGTGCAGCTCATGGATACCCAGCTTACCCCTGAGTCACAGGTGAGTGAAATTATGACACTACTATATCTTGACCTAATGTCCTTCACAGGATCACAGAATTGTAGGGGTTAGAAGGGACTTCTGGAGATACTTCAAGTCACAGAGATGCCAGTTGGGAAACACCAGGCAAATCAGTTCTTTCCCTACTGAACTACAATGTGATTATAAAACCAAAGCTCATTTCAAAAAACAGAGACTGCCATGTTTATTCCTGTGCAGTTTGTAAGTGCAGTTTTGCTATGAGCAGCAACAAGCTTCAGCCATGTATCCAGCCAAAGCTGGATACATCAAGCACAACATCAAGCACAACACCAAAAATTAGGAAGCAGGATTATGGATAAACTTGGATTTAAATTTATGCAGACTGAAGGGTCAACAGTTGTATCCTCACCTTCCCTTTTCCACTATTCCACTAGCACCTCAGGCAGTTTGGCACTGAGTCACATGCATGATGGAGGGCCTTCACATCTATCTGCACTTCCATCTGCAAGACTGGGGCCTCAGTGCTGGAAAATGGAAACAGGTTGATTCTGTGCGTAAAATACAGAGAAGAAAATTGACACATAGGTGAATCAAATAAGCAAAATGTAGAAAAATAAAACATAATGATCAGAATGCTTACAGTCTTAGGAAATCACATGCGGATTTTCATAGAGCATTTTTCATTGATTGCATTCATTAAGACTTGCTCTTTGTGTATCTTGCACATGAATTATGCTTAAAAAAAAGTAAAGGGCCTTTCACTGTCCCTTTAAGTATCTGAGACTCTCACTCCAGACTGAGGTGCTCAAGAGGGAGAAAAAAAATCTATTTTTTCCTTGAAATACATATCTACAAGAGAAGTGATAAAAGAGTGTGCTTGTAGAAAGCCAAGACTGTATATTTGTCATGGAAACAGCAGTTAAAAGAAACAGTGATGGGAGGGATATCAACTATTGCTTCAATCTGATTATTCCAGCATGCAGGCATAGGCAACTGCGGGTTGCTCCTTGCACAGTCTGACAGATCCACCAGTAACTTGGTAATTTTGGGTTGTTTCTGGCTGCAACTTTTGAAACACTCTAGGCATCCTTTGTTATATTCAGAAAATACAATGAATTAAATGGAAAAGGGGAAACAAAGTTGGGAAGGCCCCTCACTGGACACTGGACACTCTGCTCATGTTTGTGAGGCTGGCAAAAGACCCGATGCACATTTCGTTTGCCAGGTTTCATATGCCTGTTTCTGGCAGTGGCATGCAGTATGGCCTGGCAGTGGCATGAAGTATAAGGAAAGAGAGGGACCTGTGGAGACAAAGGAGCATAAGTCTCATTCTGGTGTTCTACTTGTTGAAACTTCTTGTTTCATCCTTGTCAGGAAAAGCTTGGAATTAAAAGAAACTCTGAGGTCTAAATCAGCCTAATCAAAGATGCAAATCCAAAATTTAGTAAAGAGTTCCCTTTCTAGGACTGTCACTATCTCCTTAATTGTCAGCTCTTTGTTCTTCGCCTCTTTCAGTTTCCTTTCTGCTTTATGCCTTGTTCCTCTTCAGTCACCTGTCCCTTAGCTGTTCCCTTCTTTTTGCAACAAAAGGATTACGGAATCATCCTGATCTCTCTTCTCATCTCCACCAATGTAAAGCAAAAATACAGCCAAGCCAAGTGACCATTTTTTGCTAAAAGGAAGAGAAACACATGTTGAATGCAATTTGCAAAACAGAGATAATTCATGTCCTGGAGGAATTAGGAATTTGATGACCTGCCATTGTAAGAAAGGGGTTTGGTTACTTCTAGTTTTCATGCGAATGTCATTCTTCCATGCACCTGCAGCTCTAATGTTCACGAGGTTCCTCATGATCTCTCTTTGTGGTGCCATCCTTCATTGTGAGAAAGCAGCCCACTGTAGATCTAAATGGATGGTACCAACAGAGGAATTTCTTACTGCTCTTTTTTATTTATTTTTTTGTCACAGCCCTGGTTTCCACAGAATATTATTGATCAATATACTAGGAAATGAACTAGCATGGGAGCTTCTCGGTGCTTGTCTCTAGCAGCACGATTTGTTTTTCACAGAGTGTTGCTAACAAAGCTTTCTCACTAGCAGATATGCGTGGGAATGTCACACCACCAGACAGATTAAAAGTGCATCCAGGAAATTTCTGTCCTTCAGAAATGATTACTTTTTCCACAGCTTGCCACAGTCTCCTGAATTAAATGCAAGTAAGGCAAAGCCTTGACTCTGGGGGTTAGCCAAGCTTTTCTTAGTGTTGGTTCTGAAAGCTATAAAAGTAACTGTTGTTTTCCTTTATCTTTGCTGATTTCTAGGCCCATGCAAATGGTTTGGTCACCGGAATATTGCAGGCATTTCCTAAGCTAAACTGACTTTTATCTGAATCTGGTGGAGGCTGCTAAAAGAGGCCATGATGCTCACCAAAGATCACTGTCTCCATCATACTTGGGAACTAATACAGAGAAGGAAATGTCCAAGATTAGAGCTCTGCAGCAAGTTATTTATTTTGTTCTAGGAAATCCTAGTGCTTGTTTGCTTTATTTGCATATTAATATCTATTTTGGGAGGAAAACTCTAGAAGCCAGACCACATCAATTCCCACTTGCTTGATGTCACCTTTGTCTTAAGGATAGGCTGAAGTTTGAGAGAGCAAAGCAGAGAGCAATCTCCCTCACCAGCTGCCACAGTTCCCACATGAAGATATTTTCAATACGAAAATATATATATTTATGCCTAAAAATGTGCCTTTGGGGCTAAAATCTTACTCACAGTCAAAGAAGAAAAATGTATCAGAATTACTTTCAAATCACAGCTCTGACATGATACTATAAGAAAGGTTTGCTCAGATACTATGGACTATTGTTCAGTTTGATCAAGGATGATGCTAAAGATGGAATATGACTCTTAGCACCTAGATTGTAGCTGAGTCATCAAAACCACTAAGAACTCATGCAGTAACCATGCAAACTGCACATACTGACCTTTAATTTGAAAATCCCTGTGCTGTTATCTCCTTCCACATAAGGTAATGATTTTTCCTTTTACGAATATTCTAAGTAAAGATTCAAAGGAGTTGTTTTTGAGAGGGATATAGTGGTGTTTCACAGTCAAAATAAACCTAAAGGAATCTTATTTATTCACTGAATCTTATTTTAGATTTATAATGTGAACATACAATGTTCATTTTTCTGGAAAAATATTCTACACAATGCTTATATCAGTTATATAGGAGCACCTCTCCTACGAAGATAGGCTGAGAGAGCTGGGAGTGTTCAGCCTGGAGAAGAGAAGGCTCTGGGGACATCACATTGTGGCCTTTCAATACATAAAAGGGTCTTATAAAAAAAGATGGATAAGAATCTTTAGTCAGGTAGATAATGATAGGACAAGGGGGAATGGTTTTAAACTAAAAGAGGGGAGATTTACATTAGAGGTTAAAAGGAAATTTTTCACTCCGAGGGTGGTGAGGCACTGGAACAGGTTGCCCAGAGAGGTCTTGGATGCCCCATTCCTGGAGGTGTTCCAGACCATGTTAGATGAGGTCCTGAGCAACCTGATCTAGTGGGTGGTGTCCCTGCCTAAGGCAGGGGAGTTGGAAATGGATGATCTTTGAAGCCCCTTCCAGCCCAAGCCATTCTATGATTTCTGTGATTCTGTACGTATCCACTTTGAGCATGATGGCATCTCTTATATGGCATGTCCTATCAATTCATGCTAACCAGCCATATACATTGGATACATGCTGTTAACTTTTAAAACAATGAATATGGGAATTCAGAACTGCTCAGAAGCCTAGTGCTTACTTTGGGAGCTGATAGGGAAAATATGAGAAGAAAAGGAGACTTTGCTTTCTCTTCTTATATAGAGCAGGTTTAGAGCTTATATAAATTGATGAGAACTTTTTCCACCATGGCAGAGTTACAGAAGTTATTTCTTCTTCCTGATTCTATGTCTATTTTCATGATCTTAGTGCTGCTCTATCCTGTCTGTATATGAGAGAAGAAAACAAAGTGGTTGTTTCACTGGACCTGGTACTGGAAGTAATGTGAAATACTATCTCAACACAAATGTAATTTATCTGAGACACAGGAAAGCTAAATTCTCCCAGCAGCAGCCATGCTAGTGGAATACATGTAAAATGCTACCAAACGGCAGCTTTCTCATATAAAAACGCATATTTTTTACCCATTTTGCTTTTGACACTGCATGCTAAGCAGACAAACAGCCCATGGGCTGAGCAGTGTTTTACAGATGCTGTAGCTGCTGGCATAGTTGGAGAAAATGATCTGGCTGTGCAATCCTTGACCTCACTTATTCTTGGCTGGCCAGCCCCTACGGATTCTGGCAGCTTCAGACTACTCTAAGGCTAAGGACAGCCTTACTACTAGTAAACCTCCAAGAGTGAGGATGATAAAAAGCAGTGAGACAGACCACAGCAGTGTAGCAGAGGTGAGCTTATAGAAGCTGTTTAATAATCTGAAGAATGAACACTAGCTCTGCCAAAGTGAATGTGCCGTCTAACTGCAGAACAGAGCAAACCCGATACTCCCTTCACTTTGCTTGGGGAGAGTTTAAAGTCCCCAGAGATGACTAAAATTATTCAATGACATGAGCAAGGATTTGTCTAAAGTCACAGAACTGAATGAGTGCCATAACCAGATGTTAAGTACAAAAGTGTTTCTAAAATCCCAGCTTTGATCAGTTTACTCAGGCTTCTGCAAAGTGCTTGCCCCATCACGAGAGCCACAGTTGAGACCCTGAAGATAAAGGCTCTTCTCTTTCTTCTAGAGAACTAAGAAGTGATAGCTCTTCTGTGAGGAGAAGGGTGCTGCTCTTCTAAAGTAATGTAGGCTGTTGATTTGAATGCCCACCAGGAGGTCAGCTACATCTTCAGACCATATCTTCCACCTCCCAGCAGTGTTTTTTACCACCCTGTGTTCTCATAGGAGAAGAAGGAACTCTTCCATCCCTCCTGCTCAGTGTGCCAATATATATTAAATTTAAGATTCACTGAATGGAAGAATATGTGTGCAGCAGTAATGAATGTAGACTCCAGGAGGGGTCACTTAGTAATCCATGAACTCGGAACCTGAGGTTCAGTTTCTGCTCCAATACTAACATTTAAATTTTACAATAAAAATCCATGAGGCTAGCCCAATATTCAGGGATTTCAGTAGCACTTTAATACAACTACTGAAAAAACAGTGGCATCTGTGGATTTACGCATAAGGGAGTAAGCAGTGTGTTGAGTAGGAGTTTTCAGGATAATTTTGAACCTACATGTATTTCTACCTAAGTTTTACCAAATGCGCCTAAGCGCTTATCTTTCCCTATCTTCAGTTTGCAGTGAGACAAGCAGCACTTGGATGTGAACTAATGCTGAAATACTATTTACGAGGAACTTGGGATTTAGATCCAGCATGCAGCAATCTGAAAACTGATACCCAGTGTTTCTTACAGTCCAAGGTTATTCTGCTAAATAAAAACAACTTCAACTAATTTTAACTTGTGATCAACAGCCCAGACATTTATTAATAAAATTATATTAATAATAAATGTTAATTTAAGGGTATTCAAAGAGGGAAAAAGCACTGTTGTAATGAAATTTTCCAGCCACCAAAAGCCAGATTCTTCTACATTGCTTTTCTCTGCATTGGTGGAAATCTGCAGTTGCTATGTTGACTGCAGAGGCATAATTAACACTTGCAGTGGGGTAATAGAAGGAAGAATACAAGCTTTTTTTTTGTTATTAGGCAAGTTGATTGAATAAATAAACACTCTATATACCAGCTGCTACTATTTTTTTAAAGCCAGCTTGCATTTAATTTGCAAATATGGTCAAGAGTAATTTACCTTTCTTTTTATCTTGGGATTTCTAAAAATAGGGAATGACAGATGCTAATTCAGGTAATGGTATTAATTCAAAATCGCAAATGTAGAGCTCAGAAAGAGAAGCACTCACATGAAATAGTTTATGTTAGCCTTTCAATGAGATTGCTCATTAGACTGTGGTCTACATACAAAAGGTTTTACAGGCTTTTATTATGAATGAGAAGAAGAGGGAAATAAAGTCTCTGAAAGGGAGCACAGCTGCATTTCTTCTTTAACATGTTATATCACAAAATGGCAGGGGTTTCACTTGCACAGTAGAATCCTACACATTAAAGATACAATAAAACAGTAAAATAAAATGATAACAAATGGAAAACCCAAACTTTTGGCACACCTAAAAGGCCAGACTATCAACTGGAAACTGAAAGCAAGACACTGTTAATCCAAACACCACAAAACATGAGCCACTATTACAGAAATTTAATTGACTTCAATAAGAACTAGTTGAGTTTTGAATATATCGAGGCACAGAGATCCCACAACTTCTCTGGGTAATCTGATTCAGTATTTGTTTACCTTTCTGGTGTAAAAAAAAAAAATATATATATATATATTTCACTCTTTATATTGAACATCCACCATCTCCGTCTGATCATTTATGTAAAATTCCCAATATCATGCTAAGGCTGCAATTGATGCTGGTTTAGAATACCATCTTATATTACTCAGACTCCATTGTGAAAATAACTTAATGCCCTGTGAGGTATTGAAACAACTTACAAATAAAAGTTGTAGGAAAAAAAATACAAAATGACCTTAATTTTAAGATCAATCTTGAAAGTTTTATGAAAGAGGTTACAGGAATTTAAAGTGTGCAATAAAAGGGAATTCCTTTTTATTCATTGATTCAGGATATTCATTTAAGTCTTGTCTGTATGTGGGATTGAGCTAGCAGAATTAGGAATATGGATTTAAGTGTCCATAAATATGAGTCTGTATTTGAACTAGGGGTCTAAACTTCAGTTTGTAAGCTTCTAACACCATTTCAAATGCTCTCAAATATCCTGCCCCTGAAGGACACATATCTCCCATAGATTATACACCTTCTCTGCCAGGACCATGTAGATGTCTCTTCCATCCAAGACAATCTTAAAGACACCAGACACAGAATCACAGAACGGTTGAGATTGGAAGGGACTTCTGAAGATCATCTAGCCCAACCCCTCTGTAGAGCAGGATCACCTAGAGCACATTGTGCAAGATGACATCCAAGCTTATGCTTGTGTGTAAGCAGCAAAACCGAGCTCCTAATCAAGACAGTCAATAAGTCAATGAGTCTAAAGAACTCTTTTGATCATCCTAAAATAGGAGCCTCCATTTAGTCAGGTAGTACTACAAGGTCCATCTTCATTAATGACATGGATAATGGGACAGAGTGTGCCCTCAGCAAGTCTGCAGATGATAAAAAACTCGGAAGAGTCCCTGATACACCAGAGGATCATTCTGCTATGAGATGATAGGAACGTCCACAAGGGCATGTGAAGTTCCACAAGGGGAACTGCAAAGTCCGGCATCTGGGGAGGAACCAGTACATGCTGGGTCCTGCTGGCTGGAAAGCAGCTTTGCACAGAAGTACCTGGGAGTTCTGGTGAATGCCAAGTTGACCATGAGCCAGCAATGTGCCCTTGATGGAAAGCAAGCTAAGAGTATCTTGGGCTGTCTTAGGAGGAGAGTTACCAGCAGGTTCAATGAGGTGATGTTTCCCCTCTATTCAGCACTGCTGAGGCCACACCAGGAGTGCTGGCACCAATTCTAGGCTCCCCAGTACAAGAGAGCTACGAAGATACTGGTGGGAGCGCAGTGAAAGCCCACAAAAATAATACAGGGACTGAAACATCTCTCCTGTGAGGAAAAGCTGAGAGAGCTGGGACTCTTCAGGCAAGAGAAAAGATAGCTCAAGGGGAATCTCATCAATATGTATAAATACCGTAAGGAAGGGTGTCAGGTTGTTTTGAGTGGTGGGAGCAATGCTATAGGACCAGGATGTGGCATATATAGCCAATGACCTACAGGTAAATGATTACATAAAAAAGCTTGTACTACAACAATGAGTATAGCATGATCCTATTTTTCAACACCTCCCTATGTTTGGCAGCAGTGTGCTTAATTATTCAAAGCAGAAGAGAAGACACAGCAAACTTTGAGCTTTATGTAGCACACCAGTTTTCCAAGTCATTTTTCAATAACAAGGTCACAAGTACAAATCATTCAAAGTGCATGTGACAAGTCACTTCTGCTCTCTGCACATGTACACGTGAAAGGAAAATTACCTACCAATTTCAGTTTTTATCCCTCAGGATTACTTCACAGTACATATTTTTCCACATTTCTATTGTGCCATTAATCTTTATCCTGTGCCTTCTGCAAAAAACTTCTTTTTTTCCTTCTACACAGGCTGCCAGGCTCCTGCTCTCTAAGGGGTCAAAGGTTGCAGAGGAATCCACAGAAACAGGAAACCAGGCTTCCTCTGTCAGTTTTGAAACACCAAAACCTGTTTCCTTTCTACAAAAAATAAACCCCAGCAGGACATTCTCTGGGTAGGCTCTTTGCTGTATGAGTAGCAGCTCAGGAGGAGAGAAAAGCCACAGGGTTCTTGCTTGGGAAATAAATGTGAGACATCCTTAGCATTTATAAACTAGCAGAATGAAGGAGGTTATCTTCTTGCTGCTACTTTTGCACTTCCAGAGTGGCAACCTTGGATTTAATACCCCAGGAAAACTTTGGAACACAGAGGAAGGTGGTCAAAGCCCAACAACTTACTCAGACATGACCCCATCTCCAACTGCAGTGCCTGGCTCTGTGAATGCAGTGACAACTGCAGGGTCACCCTATTCTGAGATACAAGTTGCCAAGGAGAGTGCATCACAGGCACCCACTTCTGCATCTTCAGACAAGACTCTGGGAATTAAAGCAGCGAAGAAAACTTCCAATTCTACAACCTCCATCCCTGCAAGCCAGTCAAATGGACACAGTGATGGGGACTCTGACAAAGATAAGATGAGAAGCTCATCTAGCAGCGAAATGACATCTCTACAGAGCAATGCAAGAGAGACCCCTCTCCAGAAAGAGGTCACTCCAAGCCAGGATAGAGCAGCAGGGAACAGAGCTCTCAAGCAGTCATCCTACAGCACTGATATCACCAATACCCAAAGCGATGCCAACTCTAAAACTTCTGGCTCTCAAACTACCAGGGGAAAGTAAGGAAAACTAAACTTTTTTTTTTTTTTTTTTTTTTTTTTCTCTTGTCTTCTATGTACTGTTTAGCAATGCTATTCATTAATTTCCAGTGAAATAAATGGCAAGTGTCCCAGTAATTTCAAGTAAAACTGTTTTCTGAGCTTTAGGAAGATCATGAAAAAAACAAGCAAGGGACCAAACCTACAGTATTTACTCAGTCAAAACCATTGTGACAGAGTAAAGACTGAAATATTTATTTCCTCGTGGTACTTATCTCAAAATCAGCAGGAAAGTCATTAACACATATGGATAAAAAAGGACTACAATAGATGTCTCTGTTTTGTGCATACTAAAATTTCGTTGTTTTCTTTGTTGTGGGTAAAAGAAATTTTAAATGCAAGATTTCATTCTATTAAAAATGATTGTGTTTCTAAACTTCCTCACTACTCTGAAATTACAAACAATTAAAGATACAACAGTGTGTGACAATTGCAGCATTTTATTCTGTGACAAAAACTTATAGCAAATAGTGCTGCAGGTGAATGTGCATTCAGAATTGTATAGCTTAATACATAATAGCTATGCTTAATGGAGTATATCAACTTGTACTGGCTAGCTTTATAGCTCTAAACACTCAATTATTTTCTTTGAGCTCCCATATCTTTAACTCAAATGGGGATGTTAATACTGACTTTGGAGTTGTCATAAGCTTCACGTAATTACTGATATATATTCAGATACTGATGTAAATGGAAGACACAAAAGACTGGTGGTTTTCTGTCATATTTAAGGATAGAGGGCTTTCAGAATATAGATTCCTTCTTTTGATTGTAGTTGACAAATGCTAACATCCAAAATATGGAAAAACTCTTTCTCTTAAGTTCACAAAAAGGGAATAAAGCACTCCTTAGAAACACTCCTACAATTATGTTGCAATGTGAGACTGTGAGCTAATATTCCTCCAAGGCAAAGAAAAGATTCCCATAGACCTGAGTGTCTTTTGGATCATGCATAGATGAAGTGATGCCAGAAAGATGCAAAGCAAAGGAGTTCTTCACCTCGGCGCAGAAGAAATACCCAGTAAGAAGCAATGCTTCCCAGGCTGCTTTCCTAGCATACTCCTTTAGAAGTGAATGTCATCTCTTACAACACCTTATCACAGTTTTTGGCAGCGTCTGAGATAACCTGGCTTATGTGGGCTCTCTTTATTTGTTAGAGCCTATACACCATTTAAATAAGCCTTAGAATATGCTAAGCTAGAGACTTTAACTTTCTCAGCTTCTCTCAAGAATAATATTCCAGTGAAATTAATCTTCAGAAAAACTCTGTGAATTGGCAAGTATTGTTTCTACCCTTTACATAAGGTACAAAAGCAGAAAGTGAAAAATCAGTCTCTGGTGAAGAAGAACTCACATTTTACTTATCACAATGGGATGTGGTTGCAACTGTGTAGAGGAAAAAAAGCAATTTTGTGTGGGCTACCACCTTATTTCATGAGTGGTTGAGGAGCAACCTGCTGTGCAGCCTGCATAAAGGTCCTATTTTGTTTGAGTGCTTTAAGCAAGTTAGACACAAAGCAAGGTTTACATATGATATTACAGGATTGAGTAACAGTGTGAAACCCCAGCATAAAACCGAATGCTAAACCCCCACTCTCTTTTTTAAACTGTTCCTGGGGTGGTTTATCCTTCACACATTAAGATGTTTGCCTTGCAACTCTAGTCCTCCTACTGCATACAAGTGCTTTTGCAGCCAGATAGGGTGATTTGAGCTTATCTTGCAGTTTTGTCACTGACCTTTGTCACTGTGACTTGAGTCACTTCACTGTTCTTTCTCCCTTTCCCTATGAATTAGACTTGGATAAATAAGAAAGTCTTTTGCAATTCGACTTTTTTTCAGTAAAGTCATGAAAAAAAATGTCTGGTGTGCTCAATATTACCAATCACTGCTGTGAAGCATCTGGAAAACTACTGCTGAGAAACTATGCATAAGAAAACAACTATTTATATTTATTATGTGCAGGTGCTATTGACTACACATTACATTAATTTCTAGCACATTTCCTATTTTATTTTTTTTTTGCCCTTTTGCATCGTTATTGCAAATAAAGTGAAAGAGATGCACTAAAGTTTCCAATAAATACATGCAGCTACCTTTGAGGTTTACTTCTCTAATTCCTGAGTGCATCTTGAATGAGTCAGTAGCAGATTTCACAATTGTAAAGCATACTACCTCTGAGGAAATTTGGAAGCACTATTTGCTTTTTGGTTTTATTTTGAATTGAAGCAACTGTGTAGTGATAGTCCCTATCCCAGCCTGAATTTTGAGGTGACTTTGTAGAAACTGCATGATTCTGTTCTCCTTTATGGCAACCCATTGTGCTAACATATGTGCAGAAATGCTGATGTTAAAAGATTCCATACAGAAGGACCAAAATAAAGAAGTCAGGGAGACAAGAGTAAGAAAAATAAAGGAAAGCAATTTAAAATATATATATTTATAATTAAAAAATAATAAAGTAATATGCTTTATTAGAGAGTCTCCACGGCTGTCAGGTTACCCAAAAGATACAGTATGTGCTCATTGTACAAGATTAATTACCAAAATACCCTCTTTCTGAAGGAAAAAGATTGTGTACTCAATTGGCTTAATTATAAAGAGATTTCCCTCAGTTGTCTCTGCTCTATGTTATCTGAGGATAAGACTATGTACATATATCATGCACATGCTAGAACTAGATTTAAAAATAAAGTTCTTCTGGTTCATTCTATTTTGGCAAAATTCCCATGAAAATGTCAAAATAGTATGATTTGGAAATATTTTATGCATTTTCAAAGTCTGCGCCTGAAGAATATTTCTGACAACTGACAAACAAATGCAGGCAGGGAAGACTCAGATATGGCAACTAGCATCAGCCCAGAGGCCAAATCACAAAGTGCTGCTGTGGTGAGGCTTCAAGGCAGACGTCAAGCCAGGACGGCAAGTCAGTGAGTGCAGATCAGGCCTGGTGATGGTGACTTATTATTTCAGAATTTACAGAGGAAAAAAAAAAAATGTATCTCAGAGGAATCTAAATATGCTAGCTCCTAAAAACTTCCCTACTCCTAATTGTTTACTACTTGGGCACCCCTCTAGGATGAGTAATGCTGGAAAACTAAAGCTGTGCTTCAGCAGCAGAGTTTTTTTCCAGTGTTGAGTTAAATTAAATGTGAGCACCAATTTAGTGTCAAAGAAGAGAATTGATGATACATTGTTTTCAACTGACTTCATGTGAGATACATCTTTTTCAGCCTGCAGAAAGGACTTAATTGAAGGATTTTGCTGTATAAAACAGACCAAGTAACTATGAGACTCTGGAGCGAGTTTGAGGCTGAGTCTTGGGATGAGCACAGTCTCCTTTCATTCTGAAGCCAATTTTATTAATTATTATTCAAGGCAGCTTCTGAATACATGAGACATTCATTCAGGCTGTAAATTAACCACACTACCTCCACACTGTTGGATGGCTCTGTATTACTCATTTCTCTTAGTACGTGTATATTCCACATTTTCCAATTATCATGAATCCACTGAGGGTCTTCACTGACTTCCCCTGCCATTACCATGGGTAGTGGTGAGGTGACAGTATTTTATTACTAAGTACAGAAAGATTTAATAAAGTCAGCACCAGGGACAGATTTACTTAACTGTCATATGTGATAGGAGTGCTGAAATATTTCATTCTCAAGACCAGAGCTCTGGATTTCTCCCCAGAAATTGCTTTTACTTTTACTGGCTTGGTAGAATTTCTAGTGTACTGGTGAATTGAAATGAATGGTTAAGTTCAGCAGATGTTTCAAATACAGAAGCAGCATAGAAACTGATTTAACTGCCTGGCTAATGTAAGGTCCACCGTCTCTTTTGATCATGTCACTTTTTAATGGAGCAGAGAGAACAATTCTTAAATGGATTCCTTAGGATTTTGCATCACTGTACATTTACAATAAATAAAACTCATGTATGACTTAAGTTTCTGCCTCACTAGGTGTATTCAATAGGACCTGGAAGAAAGAATCCCTTACACTACTACTTAGGCTGCCTTGGTGGCTAAATGTCAGAAAATGTTTGACAGCGCTTTGCCCTCACAGTGTTGTACTCCAGCCATGTAGAGGACATTTACAATGATAGCTTCTTCTCCAGCAGCATGTTGAACATACTTCTTAAGTATGGCTATGAGTCCACAATCTAATTTCCCTGCATATGCTGAACACAGCATTGCTCCCATTGCACTCCTGGAAAAATAGTAATAGTAGTTGTAGTAATACTCAGTACAGGGGAGTAAATAGTAGTAGTAGTAATATTCAGTACAGGGGAGCGAAATACATAATTATGCACTTCCATAATGATGCATGAGGCATGGCACCAAGAAAATGTAACCCCAAAGAGAATTTTAACACAAGTATTTAGAGATCGGTGATTAACAGGTGGCTGAGGGCGCTGGTGTGAAGTAGCCAAGTGCCTTACCACATCGTGCAGATCACATACTACTGCAAGCTGTACAGCAACACTGGTATAGGGCAGCAGGTGCAGAGGGTTCATGCAATTCACAGACATATTCTTTATATCAGTTTATATCACATATCCCATGCACTGAGGAAATCTTTCCCACTGCTGATGTCCCATGCACAGAAAGAATTAAAGTTTGTTTAAATGTGAAACTCTGCAATGTTCACATTTCAAGTAGTTCCAGTACCTGAAAGAAATCATTGAGGGAGACCCAGCTTGTACTGTCTCCCACAGTGACCCTATAGGATATTTTGTCTTTCAGGGAGAGAAGAAATAGTAAATATATGCTCATGCAATTCTGGAATATAGGTGATAAAATTGTAATTTCTGAAAACTAGACAAAAATTTCAAAGTAACAAAATCCATAGTTTTGGTTTTCTCAGACAGCCTTTCAGCAATGATGGCTTGGCACAATCATGACAGACTTTTCAGTAGCACAGGAAATATAGCGCTGGAAAAGAAAAAATACATCTCCACCCACACTGCTTTTGAGACACTCACATGGTACTTAAAAGAGAGGGAAAGTCCCAGCCCCTTAGTCCCTTACTTCTTTGCTTCCTCAGAGTTTGGTTACTTAGTTTTTTTATGATCAGATTTAGATAAAGCACTACTATGCATATGACTTCTGAAATACTTTAATGAAGTTAATAAAGGTTTCCATTAATTTTCATTAATTTAATTACACTGACTACTGCATCAATGCTCATGCTTATCCTTGCTGTTGCTCTTTGCTTCATCTGCCATGGAAACAGTGAGGATTAAGAAGAGAATGCTTTCCATCCCTATTTATATCTCTCCATCTCACTGAATAGATTAGAGTTACTTTAACAAACTGGACAGGGTGTTAGGATTTAGCTCCCGGTAACTGCAAAAGGTATTTTTTAAAAAAAACATAATTCCACCTAAGGTACACCAGAAACATCTGCTCAAATTTCCACAGAAAATTTGCATTATCACAAACCCAAATATTATTAACATTTTAGAAAACTGACACTCTAATTCGTGGAGTAGATGTGGCAAGGAAAAGAACAGTGGCAAGGTGTCCCTGTATGTTTTCCAAAGGCATTGTTTGTGTTGCTAGTTAGAGAATGTAAGTGATTCATGAAGACACTTCTTTTGCCAGATCTCATAACATCTATGCTGTATTATACTCCTAGCAAGTAATACCATAGGTCATGAGGAAAAACCTGGGGGAAAAAAAAATATAATTTAATGGACTTGTGCTTGGATTCTTTTTGTGAAAAAGCTCCACAGAAATCAGTGAGTAGAGACAGTTCTGCATGAGTAAGTGGCAAATCAGGTACAAAGCAACTAGCGAGGCAATTTAGCCATTGAATGAAGCTAAATAAGAAAAGAAAAGCTGCCCAAATACTCTAAACAAATTAAAAAAGAATAACATTTGTCCTGGGAACTGGGATGGGATCTTCTATTTTAACATTTTCATTTTGTGTCACTTTTTCTTTTTCAACATTTCTCAGAGTGAAGTCATTACTGACATACTGCAATCTCCTTTTCTGTAGATTAGAAAAGGACTAACAAAATAGCAAAAACCAGTACCACTGAAGGTCATCTGAGAAGCAGTGTCAGTAAATTAGACCAGAGTTAGATTAAATTAGACCATGAATTCTGTAGTCTGTGCCAGATAGATGATGGAAAACAAATCTATATTCCAGAGGGGGGGGAACAAGAAAAATTAAGACACTTCAAACAAACAAACAAACAAAAATCGGTTTGACTGGATTTTCAAATGTAAATCGGTTCAACTGTATTTTCAAAAGTGTTTTACTTGATGATTCTCAATCCAGATTAATGGAAATCTTCTTAAAATTTTAAATTTCTTCTTTAGAAAAGTTTGATTATTTTGAGGGGCTTCAAACACAGTGAAATAAGTTCTAAAAGACCTAATGCAGTATGCAGCAAGCCATCTTTTTTAATGCTAAAACTGATGGGTAAAATGCTAGCCAAGTGGAAAATGTGAATTAATTTTTGTAGCACAAGACAAAAAACACAACTGGTCACAACAGTAAATAAAAATTTGAGTGAGACAAAGAGGCTATTCACAGTCCAAGGTTTCGGCACAGTACATACAAAAAAAGGAAATGAATGATGACAGTAGAATTTGTATTTTGTAACAGGCAGGACAAAATGTCAAGACCCCAAATCCTACAAAAAACATGGAATAAATGGTACAACTCCCCCAGCTGATACTTCAGTGTCAACAAGTCAACTGTTTCTCAGGGTCAAAAACCATATCCTATAAAATATTTAACATCACTTACTGTACTGTATTGCCTATCAAAAATGTAATTTTCAGAGGTCATCCAGGTTTGTCATTCCAATCAGGACATAAAACAGATTTCCCAATCTGATTTTTGTTTATTTTTTTTATTTTTTTTATTTTTTTTTTTATTTTTTTTTTTTTTCCA
Organism: Aythya marila; assembly: GCF_965140915.1. Taxonomy (NCBI): domain Eukaryota; kingdom Metazoa; phylum Chordata; class Aves; order Anseriformes; family Anatidae; genus Aythya; species Aythya marila. The sequence continues at coordinate 11,336,196 of NC_139045.1, read as the reverse complement.
GTTTCTAGTGAGTTTTCATTTCAGCTGAGATTAGTAAATTCATATATTTCAGAACTAAGGAAGCTGAGTAGAAAACAGAGAAAAATAACCAATTTTGATTCAGTTTTATAACTTCTGTTTGAAGTAGAGCTTATACTTCAGAAAGATATCTGATGTTCATTTAAAGATTCAGAATTTGCTATAGAATCATAGAATCACAGAATGGCTTGGGTTGGAAGGGATCATCTAATTCCAGCCCCTGCAGTGGGCAGGGACACCTCCCACTAGATCAGGTTGCCCAAAGCCTCATTCAGCCTGGCCTTGAACACTTGATGGGGCATCCACAGCTTCTCTGGACGACCTGTTCCACTGCCTCACCACCCTCACAGTAAATAATTTCTTCCTAATACCTAGTCTATACCTACCCTCTTTCATTTTAAAACCATTACTCCTTGTCCTATCAGTACACTCCCTGGTGGAGTCTCTTTCCATCTTTCCTGTATGCCCCTTTTATGGACTGGAAGTCCATTAGAAGGTCTCCCACAGCCTTCTCTAAGCTAAACAACCCCAACTGTCTCAACCTCTTTTCACAGGAGAGGTGCTCCAGCCCTCCGAACATCTTTCTGGCCCTTCTCTGGACTCGCTCCAGCAGGTCCATGTCTCACTTATGCCGTGGGCCCTAGGGCTGAATGCAGCACTCCAGGTGAGGTCTCACTGAGAAGGGGAGAATCACCTCCTTCAACTTGTTAGCCATACTTCTTTTAATGTAGCCAAAAGGCTATGATTGACTAGTATCGGAAAGGTCAGAGGTCTCCTTTGTCACCTAGTAGAGTTCAAAAGAAGTTGCTGAAGCCAAAATCTGGTCTCCCATGCAATACCAACAAACCAACCAAACCAAACAAATAAACATAAAGGTTTCAAGGATGCTTTCCCTCCTCTTAATCTGAGTGTTAACATTTTGTCAATCAACGTTATCTCTCTTCACCAAAACTTGGCAGAATAGTTAAAGGAAGCTGAAAATATATGACGGCAATGTACTTTATACAACCTAAATCCAGGTCCTCTGTGTAACACTCTTTCATACTTGGAAATGTCCTATCTTAAGAAAAGCTAGAAAAAGATTGGCTTCTTCCACACAACTTCAATACGTGTTCTTCCATATGAATGCTTGTATGGTACCATATTCAGAAGAACAATCATACCACCTAAACTGTATTTGTGCATAAGCGAAGAGCATAGGTTCACAGAATCATAGATCAGTCAGGTTGGAAAGGACCTTGGGAGGTCTCTAGTCCAACCTCCTGCTCACACCTGGGTGAGTTATGAGATCAGACCAGGTTACTCAAAGCCCGATCTAGTCAGATCTTGTGTTCCAAGGCTCACCTGTTCAAGGCTGGTGACTGTACAACCTTTAGGTCCTGCTCCAATGCATGGTTGTCCTTGTGGGGAGCAAGCTTCTTATATTCAGTCTGACCATCTCTTCTTTGAATTTGTGCAGATTTCCTCTCATTCTCCTGCCACACATTGCTCTAGGACCAACCTCTCAATAAGGTCCCTGTAGATCCTTGGGGTGGAGCTGGGGCAGAGCTGCTGTTGGGTGCCCCTGAAGGCCTTCCTTCCTCCAACTGAACATGCCACAGTTCCTCAGCCTTTCCTTCCAAGGCACTGACTATAGCTGCTCATAGCATCTTTCTACATTCTCCTTGCCTAGGTATAAAGGAAGACACTAAATGAAAACAGGTGTAGAATTGGGATTTGTATTTCATTAACTGTTCTATGAAATACCCATCAGCTGCATATAATCTGAATGAGGCATGGCCACCAAGCCATGCTCTGGCTTTAACAGTGTCTCCAGCTCTGTGTCCTGCTGTCTTCCTTCAGCAACACAATAATCTCATTTTCATGATTCAATGATGTTCAGCTGTGCTGATTCAATAGCATTTCTATTAAAAGTCAGGTAATCTAATTTACTTATGGATAAAAATAACTCATTTTCAGATATAATATGAAAGATACAGAATGAAAACTCTACCCTTCATGTCCCAACTACCACTGGTGTTCCTTCTGTGTGGCTTTAGGACTTCACAAGGATTGTCTGAAAGTATGGTCTGTGCTTAGAAGCAATGGGAAGAAATTGTGTACAGCTACACTTGATCTCTAGCCAGCAGTGTGTTGTTGTTCAATTACCCAAGGAACAGCTTAAACCAGCGGTGTGCTGTGGAAGGGGTCACTGAAGTCTCATAACTTCCACTCACCCTCTCACCTTCAGGAAATTATCATTTTTCGATGATAGCGTAAGTTGCACTTCCCCTTTTACCAACACCAAGCCTGCTGCTGTGGAAATATTTCCACTGACTGCAAAAGTATTAACAACAATCCTTGTATAGACTGGATAACTACCAGCAAGCCAGCGTATCCTCATCACCTAATTTCTCAAAACCAGAGGATTTATTTTCACCTAAAAAGTGAATGAAGAGCACATCCTCAAGGACAAAAAGAGAGAAAGGGACAGAAGTCAGAGCACTCTCATTCTTCAGGATTTGGAAGCGAACATAAATTTATTTCCTTCTTTGGCCACTATTCCTGTCAACAGACTCTCTGCCCTCCCTCAGCAGCCTCGGGAGCCCGCACAGAGGCGTTAACGGCCACAGCTTTCCCGCCGCTGCGGGCAACGGCCGCCACCTGCCGGCGCCTCCCGGCAGCGCCGCCCGCCTCGCCTCGCCTCACGCAGCTCCTCCTGGCGGCAGCGGGTCGCTCGGGCAGGGCTGCCGGGCTGCTGTCGAAGCGGAGCAGAGGCTTTGCTAATTAAAAAATTAAAAATTTGAGAGGGTTTTAAGAGCGCTGGCAATGCGCCAGCGGAGAACTAATGAGTTTATGGGCTCTTGTTTGCAGACAGGCATGACTGCCAGTCCCCTGATTCTGCGCCCAGAAATACGTGTAACAGGACATGGTGATACAGTTGCTTCAGACCAGCTGGGGTGTTTTCCTTCATATACCCTCCAGTCAAGCTTTGGAAATCTGCGTAGTAAATTAAGAAACTGTGCACCAAAGGGCAGACCTCCCCAGGTTCCACAGTTTTATGACACAGACAAGGAACTTGCTCTTTGCTGAGAATCGAGTCCCATTAAAGTTGCAAAATGTCCAGTAATTCAGGCTGTATAGCTTCACCTAGGATGAGTCAGTTAAACACAGGGAAACACTCCAGTAATTTGTCCCATATTTCAGAATATTTTTATTTATTTATTTATTTATTTATTTATTTATTTATTTATTTTCCCAGCTGACAGAAGGACATGTACATACATACTTACTCATTTAGCCTGGGCATGGGGCTTCTTGCCATGGAGGAAACACAGTGTGGGCAGACCTTCCTTATGACTGCTCTGAAAAATCTTCTATTTCACAGTTATCTCCAACCTATTTTCTGACCAATTGTGGAAAGGAAGGAATGCCTCACAGGAATGTTTTCTCTGTTGAAAAAGAAATAGGAGTGGTATAAGCAAAAGAGAAGAGAACTTATCCAGTAGGGTATTAATACAAGATTCAAATGAGCCTTACAGGACATGCAAGATCCCAAAAGGCAAAGAGAGGCTTATAGGCACCATCTAGGTTCCATTAGCACTGTCAGTTGTAGGTATTTTACTCCAGCCATGTGTGCAGGCTCCACAGGTTGTAAGCTACACAGACCTTGAATTTGCAATGTCCATAAACTCCCCAAGATTCAGGCCAGCTGGAGTTGCAGAGCTTGTATGCTTATTGCTTGCACAAGAAAAAAAAATGTTGCTCTTCATATTATGCCCAACTTCTCAGATAGGGTCAAACACCACTTGATGTATATTTGGTGTAGCAATATTTATATTTGAGCTGGAAATACCATGGCAAATATCACAAGCAAAGAGGCCATTTCAAAAGTCTGAGGATTCAAAGGTATTCTTTGACACCTTGCTATGAGTGAGTTTTGCTGGTCAGCACATGACAGAAAAGGATGAAATCTGTTGCATTGTCTTTACGCCTGTCAAGACTTGCACTACACTCTTCAGGCTGGATTTCTGTTGTACACCATGAAGATGTTGTTTTGGTTTTAAATACAGTTTTCCTGATTGAAATCAGACCCAATGCAAAACAAACAAGAGACTCCTGCAGCTTTCAATAAAATCTACATGTTAGAAGCTTGTGTTGCTGATCTGAAACATATTATTCCATGGAGTAAAGAAGATTTTCAGGTTTAAGTTCCTGTTATGCAAAAGAGTTGTTTTCCATTCTGCCTTTGCATTAACACAGCTTGTCACAGTTCTTCCGCTATGCTTCATCTTCTATTTTCAGATCTACATTTTTTCAGACCATTTGATTTCAAAATTATATTTACATTCTTAACATCTCTTAATGAGCTTATTTCATTGGTAGCATAAACCTAATTATAAGTCACACCAGGGGCTCTGTGGATATTTCCTCCAATTTAGCCTGATCAAAGATTGCTGGGTCATGTGAGAACAGCTACAACCATTGTACTCACAGAGCTTAAGAATGAGTTAAATATTTTAAACAGAAACAATCTATTCAAGTTGAGTTAAATTTTTGATGGAAATCAGAGACTGAGTTTAGGCTATTTTTAAAAACAAACAACAATCCTTAACTGTTAAGTTTGGAATGTATTGTACTGATCTTTCCTTGAGGGCATCTCCAAATGGGTATGTTCCAGTAGCTGTTACATTGAAGTTGGCTGCTTTCAATAGTAATGATAATTGTTGGACTTACATTATGAATTTTAAAAAGTAGATTTTTATTTTTTTTTAACTGACCTCTCTGTATTCCAGGACTTTCATATATTTTACAGCTGCTTTTTACGCCTGTTTTCATTGTTTTATCTTCTCATTGATCACATTTACTTTGATGTGAAATGGAATCCAGTTACTAAAACCTGTACCTCCACATACACTGCATAAAACACTGACAACATTGCTGTATTTCCTCTTATTAGTCCAGCTCTGGTGAGCTGTCAGGTCTGCATGTGAGGGTAGAGTGCAGGAGAGGGAGCCAGGAGTTCAAGTCCTAACCATAGCACTGGCAGGTTGAGATGATCCACTTCTGCCCAGATTTTAAAATCTGACTCCTATTTTTGGGTCTTGATTTGTAGATGTGGTAAGACACCTTTCTGCTCTTTACTCTTAGTCCCTTACTTTCTAGACAGATAACTTGCTACAGTAAAAGAGGTATGGTACTGAACTGAGGTGTATTTATCACTTCATATGTCTTCTGATCAGACTTTATATGCTATCAGTTAATTGCTGAAAGTTATTCAGAAACTTAGATGTTTATATTTTGTATATTGAGTTTAAATCATAAGCAAATCGTAAGCAAATCACCATCTTTAGTCAGGGGTCCCCCCCCCCCAAAAAAAAAGAACACTGCCAGTCTGGACCAGCATCACTTTATTCATCTATTAAGAATTGTTTACTATGACATTCATGTGTTGATAGATTTCTGATTTGTTTGCTTGTTTGTTTTTTAATTTAAATCTCAGTGCTGCAATTCAGAGAAAATTATGTTTTATAATATCAGGTATGAATATGCAGAACCCTTACTACAGCTATGAAATAGAGGAGGCTTCATATCTGTACAGAATTACAGAACATCCTGAGTGAACTAGAAAGTGGATTGTTGTGGTCAACACAGAACCACCCAAAAATCAAACCATATGTCTGAGAGTGTTCTCCACATGCTTCTTGAAGTCTGACGGAGCAATTACTGATATTACCTGAAATTACTTTTAAAAGAAAGTGGCCTTACACTTTTCAGCTCCCATAATTCTGTACTGCAGTTAGCAGTTTGGTTGTTTCATATGTAACTTCCCTCTAGGAAAGGGTGTGGAAAAAAAAGGCACAGGCAAAGGCAGTGCTAAGGCACAATATAGTCATGCGTGTCTTTGACCTCAAAGTGCACTCAAAAACACAGTCTAATTGTACTGACAATATTTCCAGGAAAAGGGAGGAAGAGTTGAAATATCTATCTGCAAAATGGAACCTATAGGTGATTAGGAACCTTGTTAAAGAATCCTTTGACTACTGGAGAGACAGTTTCTATGGTCGGAAATGTAGGTGTATTATAAGATCTGTGATTACTGCAGTCCAGAAAGGCTTTTTTGCCTTGGTGTTCCACAAACATTTACAAAGAAAAAATCTGTTATACCATATAAAAAGATGTAGAGGTGTAAAAATGATTGCTTTCTTTGCTAATGAGTAGCTGAAGCACAAAAAACTAAGTAATTTGCCTAAGATTACACTGTCAGTCTGAGAGAAAACAAATTTTATTTTCATAACTTTCCTATCCCTAAATCATGAGTTTGACTTCCCCTCTAAGTATCATATCATATTGTGTGAAATGTTATTTGTACATTAATTATATTTACATTTTCTTTCTTACAGAAACTGGTGCGCTTATGTCCATACCAGACTATTACCTACAGTAGTAGTGGACAACCTGGAAACCTTCTCATCAGGCAGAGCGAAGCCTTGCACTTGGCTTATTGGATCCTGTGCTCAGAGGTGTGTAGACAACAGAACAAAGAGTACTTGAGGTTAAGAGTGACACATATGCTTAATGAATACAACCACAACTTCAGAAATTTAAAAACAGAACACAACAACAACAACAAAGAAAAACCCACACATTCACAAAACACACAAAATAAATAAATAAATAAATAAATAAATAAAGCAAACCAAACCAAATGAAACAAACAACAACAACAACAACAACAAAACAACAAGCAAACAAACAAAACCAACCAACCAAGCAAAAACAAACAAACAAACAAAAAAAAAAAACACCAACCACAGGAGGGAGCAGAGAGTGTGTTTTGAATTTTCATCATAATGTGTTGCTAGTAAAGCAAGTAAACATAGCAAGTAAACAACATAGCAAGTGAAAAAGCTCATGACTGGGAGTATCCTTGAGCTCTGCCATATGGGCTTGGTACGCCCTCACTCTGGCATCCTCTGATCTGTTCAAAGCCTTCAAGTAAGCCCACTGCCTTCTCTTCTCTTCTGAAGTACTACAAGAGAAGGTACAAGGCTTTAAAGCACGTATGGGAATGAAACTCTTTCCTGTGCAGTTTTCTAGGCTAGTGCATTGTTGGAGCAAAAGGCTTTCTCAGAATGGCATAAATATTTTTGTTACTATCTTTGCTGGGTGCTTATTTGTGGCACAGCTTTGTTGCTCAGGCAGTGAACCTAGCAAAGTAATTGGCCTGAATGCAATGTGTAAATAACAACTGCTAAACATATTCAGATTGTCCTTTGTGATTTGAGTGCCTCATTGGATTCTCACGCATTAGATTTCAATAGTAAATGAAGTTTGATTTTAGTGCCTGAGACTGGAAAATGGCATCCTGAAATAGCACCAGTAAAACAGAGGCTGTAATACATTTCTTCCCTTGAAAAACTTCAGAAGCTTCTTACAAACCAGCTTGTTCTGAGAATTACCCTCTAGGTGGTAGGACTGAACATGCTTAAAGCTTTGAGGTGAAACCTGGAACAGAAGTGTCCTTAGGATTTGTGAACTCTGAAATATAATGAATTGCATCACAAAACTGTGGGATGAGCCCTGTGGTTGCAATGTTGCCAGCTTTTTTTTTCTAATTAAACCTGGAAGATTCACAATATCTCTGATTATTATTATTATTTTAAGGAAAATGAGCTCATTGGGCTGTTCCTGTAAATAAGTCTCTGCTATATACACTTCTTGGTTTTGTCTACATGGAAAGTTATTTTTGTAGTATTTATTTCTGATTAACTTCTTTTAGGGACATTTGTTTTTAAGGTTGCTTTCAGGAATCAGTTATACTAATGCAGAACAATGCAATGGTACCATAAAATAAGAGCATCCAGAAGGTGAAAGAATTGAGAAGAAATCCCTTGATTTCAGTTCACCTTAATTTTTATTGAGTTCTTGCAGCTGAAAAGCCTTTTCTCAGAGGCAAAGCTGTTTGGGGACACATGCAAAGCTCCCAAAAGTTGATACAAATTTTAATATACCATACTGCATTCCTTGTGAAAGGCTGACAAGATTAACAACTGTATAAAACAAGATGGCATGTTTTTTTTAATTCAATGGGAAGGCATTTTTTGGTCTGCCAGTCTTCAAATATGCCACCTTTTGCATGATTTAGACGGGGATTGTATGTCCAAGAGTTCTGTAGACATTATATTTTTGTATTTTCTGAGATTTAAAGTATTCTTCATGGTAGTGTTTAGCAACTAGCAGAACCATTTGATACACTTTTTACTCAAACTTTTTATTTAAAATAGACAAGTGGAGTTGCTGTAGTTTGTTTCTGTTGCAGCATGCTCATTCTAAACTAACTTCTCTGAACTTCAGAAAGCTAAAAGAAGTGATGGTGTAGCCAGGACATACAGAATGTGATGGAACACAGAAACAAAATTGCTGCTGACTCTGCAGTTACCTACAGTAAAAACAGAGGCGTCACATCTACATAGCTATACCCTCCTTTCAGCAACTTACAGAGTGGAAATTTTCATATTTTATCAGAATAATGCATCTATAAACCTACAAAAAAAAATAATCAGAATGGAAGGCTTCTGGTATGTACTTAATATGAACTGGCATGGCACAGATTCATCATAAGTGCTTTTTGTTACTGATTTCAAAGTAAACAGGATTCCACAATTTTATTTTTGTCTCACTCTGTCCAGTGTAGTATGTATTAATTATAATAACATAACAGTTATTAAGATTTGCGTCCTGAATAAGATATTCAGGGAAGAAATCTGACAGCCCTAAGCAGCCATCAGTTTTCTTTAAAACCTATGCAGATGATCTGAAGGGTACAATTCTAACACTGATTGCTATTGAAACACCAAATCCTAGTTAGGCTTCACTTTCAGTTTCAATGGGTTAATGAAAACATAAGAATACATAAGAAAATATATTGTTGATGTACAGGTATCCTACAACTCCTCCTTGGTCACCTAAAACATGTTTAAAAAGTTTTTTGTTTTGCAGGTCCCAGACAACAACGCACGTGGCCTACAGAACTAAGCATAAAATAGTAACATCACTGGAGTGGAAGTGCTGTCCTGGGTACAGTGGGCAAAACTGCCAATCCATGGGTAGGTGAGAGTTGTACTAATTTCCAGATCAGCTTAAGCAGAACATCACTTCCTTTCTTCCCGTCTAAAACTCACAAAATCTTCAGCCTGATTCCATTTTGCTGAAATATGGAGTTTGCATTCAGTGCTTCTCTTCTTTCAACCTTTCAATTATTGAGTATTACAGTGCTAGGATATTAAGCCCAGGTCCTGTATTGAATGCTTACTGTAAAATTCATCTGCAGCACTGTGACCCCTTGGCTTTCAGTTTCAGTATCTAAGAATATGTTTCACACGTATGATAAAATAATGTACCAACATTGTTTCTCTCTGAATCGAGCAGGAATTTTGCTCAGTTCAATGGTGACTGAATTTTACTCAGTATTACATGTGATCCATATATAGCTGTGTCCTTTTTCAATAAAATAGAACATTTTACCTCTGCCCTGGTGATCAAACATATGACAATATACTGTAGTTTAACATCTGTGTAATAGCTATTTCTTTGCTGCTGGCCTTAAACAAGCTGCCCTTGAAAAATAAGATATGGCATCAGCATACATATTTTAAATGAATGAATATTACAAGAAAGGCCATTAGATGTGGTAGGGAATTCAATCAGCAGTGGTAAAGTAGGGGTTGTGATTAAAAATTAATGTACAGGAATGAAGAGAAATCACTGTTATTCACATCCAGGAGGGAAATTTTAATGCTGAAGAGCCAGAACCTCAGCAGGCACAGAACTCTCTTCTGTGTAGCTGAGTATGGAGTCAGATATTAACAGGGGACACAGTCAGTCAGCAAGGCTGTCCAATGAGCATGGATCAGATGTTTTAAAGATTTGCATTTAAAAAACTCAAACATTAGCAAAAATAAATTTCAAAAATGCTTATAAAGGGGTCAGAATACAGTTGATAAAATGGAAATGACATCAAAACAACGTGGAAGCACTGACCAGGAAAAAACAGCTATTAATTCAATTTGTAGTGGTATCTATGTAAAAACAAGAATAAAGGAATGCATTGTCAAGTGTTACAGGACTGGGTTTGAAATTACATCTCCCGGGTACTGTTTTCAAGCCCCTTCTGACTTGCTGAATAACTTGGGGAAGCTACTTATAATCTGCATACCCAAGTTTACCCATCTAGAAAATTGAGATGACATTTATCTCACAGGGGCACTGGGATATTTAATTAATTAATGCTTGTAGAAGTGTTTAAAGAGACTGGGATGAAAGGTGTTATGTCAGAAATGCTCCTCTTCCCTGCTACTGGAATCCTCCCTCCCATGAGGGGCAGACCACCAGCACAAGCCCTGCCTGTATTATTCAATTCCCATGAAGGGACATCAGCTAATGAACTTGAACAACTGGGAGTCCAAGAGCCCTGTCTTCAGGCACTCTATCTCTACAATGGTAGGGAGAGAGATGTTGTAAGCTCTGACAGTGGCTCTCCAGAGTCCCTGAGGCCTCCACATGGCCTGTCTGCGCTTGATCTGCTTAACAACAGAACCATTTATTGAAGGATTTCTGTGCTAAGGGAATCAGGGTATTCTAATGATTTGTTTTGGATCTTGGGAAGGCACCATTAGTGTGATGTGGATTGGTTGTAGCAAACGCTAATTCAAAACTCCTGCTTTAGTTTCCCTCTCAAACCAAGTTAACCCATACATAATGATTTCAGTACAACATTCTAGGCAGCAGAAAAACTTGTTTCCATCTGACAGCAATTTCTAGACATTTGTAAACTGTACTTGGTATCCTCATTATAACTGGCTACAGATACTTCTGTGGGTAACAGTACTGAGTGACACAGAAGAGCCTCTGGAAAGAAAGTGGTGTTCATATCACTATTTCCAGCTCTACTTCCCATGTGGCTACACATTCCTAAATTGGGTAATACATGTATCCTAGCGTAGCATGGACAGCGCAACTTTACAAGAAAGGTTGTTGTTGTTGTTGTCATTTAATAAAGAAAAACTATAGACATGAATTCTTTATTATAAATCTCATGGAACAGCAGAATACGGACAATTCAACAAACAAAATGACAGTATTTTAATTCAGAAATATCAAATGTTTGACTGTGAGCAAAACTGCTGAAATTAAAGAGCTTGTCAGTTCTGAGTTACATAGTTTGTGACATATTATTATTGCTAAGCACAGCTTTATTTTAACTATTTATCCTTAAGTTAGAGAAAACAATTTGTCTGTGGTAATGTTTTGGGGTGGGAGGGAAATCTCATTTCATTTTTGGACATAAGGTTAGTGGATACTACATGATGTGTCACAAATAACTTCAAGAACTGGAAAATACATCTTCAAATATAGGTCATGCTGCATTCAGCTTTGCTTTGGAGTGAGGTAACTTAGTGTGTGGTAATTTGTTTCCATCTATCCTGGCTGTGGTTTAGAGCAAAGGGCTTGTTATTGAAATTGCTGACAATACAGTAGCCATTGTTAGCACTGAATTCTCTTGCCTGGTAGCGATGTCATTTCTCCAGCAGATGGCTGTAAAATGTTCTGCACAGGAGCAAGTGCCGTCCTCAGCGTGGGGTGAGATTCAGACACAAAAGGTAGCAATTCACCTTTAAACACAGGAGTGCTCTGAGAGGGAGTGGGACGAAACTACCTAATTCCCCACAGGGATTTCTCTTGAAACACTCCTGCTCCATCAAAAGTATATTGAGAGAAAAAGATACAATTTTCATATTTTTAATATTCCCTGAAATCATTTTGCACATAATTTTGTCCCATGTATTTAAAAATTATACATCTAGGCCAATATATTCAACAACAGGAACCTAGTGTTGGATTCCTATGTGCGTAACGTATTTGGAAGTGCTAGGAACCTTCAAGTTCCTTGAGCTTCTTATTGTAAATGTCATCTGTAGGGTGGACTGGAAGTCTAATTTTGAATTTATATTTTCTATTTTAGCTTAAACTGAGCATAGCATATCCCATTTCAAGTTATTTGATGGCTATTTTGAACCTACAGAATGTGTGTGTTGGTATTTCAGTTTGGTGCTCCTGTCCCATCTGCTGCTGTTTGGGATCTAGGATGGGGATATCAGCTGTGGGACCAATCAGCACCTAAGACCTAATTACTTTGTGATCCTTTGTGATTCCAAAGTGGTTCCTTTGGAAAAGGGCTGAGCTAGCCTAGAGGAATAATAAAGGAGAAGTTATATTGCCACTGACTGTTCTGAATTTGTTTCACCAATAAAATTCCTGAATTTCTAGGGCTGTATGAGACGTGCCTTTCCTATACAGTGATGAAATTCCATAAATGTACAATCCAGGGAATTCTTTTTTTCTCTTTCTCTATTTTATTTATTTATTTATTTATTTATTTATTCAGTTGGTAGCTGGGTTGGTTTTCTGTGTGTGTATGTGTGTGAATTGCTGGCTACAGTCCTTGCTGCTGTTAGAAGCAGTACAATGCATTAGTGGTTTGCTGCATTACTGGTTTACTCCAACAGGGTGATATCTATGTCCTGGGTTTTACAGGAATTAAGCTATCTGAGCAGTTCAAAGCATTAGTGAAACAATCATGCAGCAATACATATATGTCCTTGAAACTCTAAAAGCAAATAAAACTGACTATAAGCATTTGGGTGTTCTTCAATGTAAGGCACTTGATTTAATAGGGAGAATGAAAGATAAGATGGATAGTATAAAAAATCTGATATCTGTAACAGTGGTGCTGAATACATTTAGAGCAACAGAAGGATCAGTAAAATGAAAGAATAAAAGGACATTGATCAGCTGGTCTTTATCATGGGCAAGTAACTGACTCCTTTGTCATAGATTATATCATCACATCAGCAACTGGTAAATGCTGTGTAATGAATTGGGGTGAATGCAAGTATTTAACTCCTGTCAATAATCATGCCACGGAAAAATAACAGAAGCTACTGAAATGGTTACTAAGGATTTTGTATTTTTTATCAGACCATTTCAGCAAATTCTATGAAAATTTCAGTCCATTTAATAATTTCCTTTGATGTTTTCCCATTCTAATTGTTACTTCCCCCATTAATTTACAACCTCAAACACTTTATACTTAAATGAAATCTATTGATCCTCATATACATTGCAAAAAGACTGGTGAAAAATAGAGAATTTCTTGATTCAGCATTTTGTTCTGTTTCCCTGGAAACTCACATTATGGTCGTACTCTGTTTTAATATTTGAACTGGGGAATAATGTTGCCATATCCAAGTTCTTCTTTTACTGTACTAAAAGGCTGGAAATCACTTCAGCTGAAGTGTCATTCCTCAGATGTGCTCAAGATGGAACAACAGCCAATACAAAATGCTTCATGAACTTAACAAACATGTAAAAATAGGTCTGAATTTACACTAACAAGTTTACAACCTGCTTTGTACATATTTCATTTTTCCCCCACTACTATGAAATGAAAGTGAATTGAAAGAGAATTAAGTCCTGAAGGTGGAAATCTCATTTCATTTCCCAGAACCATCAGCTGTTTCCTATGTTTTGTGGGTGACAGTATCCCCAACAGTAGTACTGAAATAGTAATGTTAGTCCAGCTTTTTACAAAGTGCTTTTGTATCTCGGGATTGAGAGGTAAAACAAGCACAGAAAAACCTCATCTACCATGACCAGAGGAAGTATTTACAAACTTACCACCTTCCTAAGTTTAATTATTAATGTAGGTACCAGTTGAAAATCTCAGATAATAGTTGTTGGAATCCGGAATCTGATTACGCTTTATAATTTTTTTTCATTTTTTTTTTTAGGTGCTGCAAGCATCACATTAATGAGAAGCTTATTATAATTTGAAGATTTATGTAATCTGCGAAAAATAAAAAATAATTAAAAAATAATTTCAACAAACTTTACTTTTATCCCTTTCACCTAGGAAAAAAATAATCTTATAGCTGCAAGTAAATAATTTTATAGCTAGCAATCTTTGTATTGTATTTGTATTGCTGTTTTATATTGATCTAAAATGTTCATCTAGAATTTGTAGCCCTCTTTATTTCCATGTTCTGTTCATTCTAGGACAAGTTCTGACCTTATAGTATTAACACCAACCCTCACCAATGTCAGGAAGACATTTATAAAGCTGTTCACTATGTTAATAAATATGTGGTTCTGCACTCTGTTACATAGGTACTAAGCAGAAGAGTAAACTGCAGTGTTTTTTTGTCTTGTATTGTTTTGTTTTGTTTTTGAAAGCAATTGATTCAGAATCCTCATTTAGGCACATTCAGTATTTCACTTGCATCCTTTCCTTTTTGTCTGTCTTTTAGCTCAAGAACAACAACCGTTTCTACACAGCAATCAGGCTGAAAGCAGCAGAACTCTCAGTGAGAGGACACCAGGAGTTTCACAGGACCCCAGTGGTCCAGGTCAGTTCTTATAGCTAATTTCACCGTGGGGCAGTGTGAGAAGCTGAAAAGTCTTTGACTTAGTGTAAGCACTGCAACAACTAAAACATCAGTGTGTTATCAACATTATTCTCATCCTAAGTCCAAAACACAGCACCATAACACCTCCTAGGAAGAAAATTAACTCTATCCCAGCTGAAATCAGGACAGAACTATAGAGTGTCCATGACAAAGCTAAAACCAGAAAAAAAAAAAAAAGAAAAAAAAAAAGAATAAAAAATATTTAAACCACTGCATTACTGAGTTAGATGAATTAACAGAAGAACAAACAAACAAAAAATCTAGTAGTGTAGACTACCTTTGCACTTTGAAAGAAAATGTAGTGATGTTAATTATATTACCTGAATACACAATTCTGTTATGTATTTGCTTATAAAAGTTGTTGCTCAAAAAAATTGTTGTTATTCAAAATCAGTACAGTGACTCTTTGAACTTTGGTAATGGCAGTTTAGATGTTTTTTAAACTACTCCATCTATGATGATCAAATAACTAAGCAACACAGGGACGATATACCACTCCAAACCACAAATGTTTGAGACCATGTCTTATTGCACTACTCATTTGCTCACTATGTCCATATTTTGCCCACCTTTGTTCATTTTAAGCCATAATGTTTTGGAACATATTGATCAGTGTTTTCCTCTGTGGGTGTGTATAGAGAGGGCCCATATGAAAAAGTGAGCCTGATCAATAGCGTTAAATAGAGCCACTTCTCTTAGTAGCAATTCTGGCCTGAAAAATAACACTAAAACTGAAATCTCAACACTCCATGTTAATTGATAGGATCAGTTTAGAGTATAAAGAGATACCTGTTCTAGTTGCCAACTCTGCAAACACAACCTGGGGTCAGGAGTATTTGACTACCCTGGTCTGCCACTCCGTAAGCTGCTGTCAGAACTCAACAAGCCAGCTTCTATTTCCATCTGTCATAGCATTTATAAACCACAGTTTCAAGTTAATTTTTGAAGCTTGTCTACTCCCTTTAGTAAGACTGACAGAAATGTAACTGAAGAAAGTGTTGCACTCCGCAAAGTAATTATAATTCAGTTATTAGATCTGATGACTATACATGAGCCAGTACTGAAAACAACTCAATTTATTATGGTGGTAATTCAAATAAGAGAGATACTCCTTCAAAGAGCAGAAATATCCAGACTTGTCTTTTTGTCTTTGTCAGAGAGTAGTATTATGCCATGGAGCATTCAAAAAGAACCACCAATGGCTTGTCTCCACAATGATGCTGAGGAAAGCTGAGGAGAATTGCCAAACTCTAAACTACTTAGTTGAGATATAATCACAGTTTTCTGTCTAAGTGGACATCAAGTGGGAAAGTAAACAGCTGGAGATGCTAACACTCTAACCTAAAACAGGTTACTCATCAAGCTATACCTATTAAGAGTTTTACAGTCATAGTGTCTCTACAGGAAAGCATTCTTGTGGGTTTTGGCACAATTCATCTGTACCAACTTGATGCATTTGGTGAATTCTCTGTATTTTCCCACATGCTATTGAGTTAGATATGATACTTTTTTTTTTTTTTTTTTTAACATATTAGAATATTTAAGAATCAAATTCTAGTCAGAACATTCAGGTTTTAAACTTGCTTTTTCTTGTCTTCAGGACCCTGTGCCTACAGCCTGTATTTTACACTAAGCCTGTGCCTACATGATTTCTGATTATAAGTGTACTGCCATGAGAAAAGACACTAATCCCATAATGAAAAGTGACTAAAGATCAATAGCAATACTGTAAATTTGCACTAATAAATATTTATCTGTATTGCTTAAGAATCTTATGCATAGCAATTTGTTAAGTCATGGTATAGTTTGGATAATGTGGTGTAGTATATTATGTGTATAACGTATGTGTATAGGCCATTTGAACTCAATTGTTGAAGAGATTTTATAGCTTTGCTTACAGGAATTTAATCATTTAATTTTCTCAACATTTCTGAAAATTTCAGACTAAGTCTCATTCCTGTCAGCTGTGAAACACTGGTGGATAGCTGATGTTTCATGAAGTCTCAGTTCGCAAGATCAAGGCCTTCTTTACCACTATCTTAAAACCATCCAGATAGGCCTTTTTGCACCTGAAGAGACTACAAATGCCAGGAAAAATTTGGGCAGGTTTTGAAAAAAATTGACTGAACAGGTTGGATATCTTTTCTTAGTGACACACTAATTATTCTGAAGTCATTTATCTATTAGCTGTTTTTCTGATAGTTTTTTCCCTTGAACAAGTCTTTATTTTGATCCCAACACTGAAAATATGATGTGTTTCTTCAGAAACAAGCCTTGGAAATTCATGAAGTTATGCTATAAATGGAAAGTAAAAATCAATGCTTTTGTGATTGTGTTAAAGGAGGCAGGGTAAATGAGAGTTAACTGAATACCCTTAGGGTGCTAGGTGGAGAATGACATTATGCTGATTAAAATATGCTAACCATTCAAAGTACACTTCTGGAATTATAAATGCTTTATAATGGATACAGATGCTTCAGTAATTATTTACTGCTGTGCTGCTGAATGTCACTAATACATGATACATGACAAAAATCAAGATGATTCACTCCAGGCTAATAATTCAGAAACTTTTCACTGCACTCTCAGCTAATGTCTCTCAAGTCAATTACATTTTATTTTTACCCTCACAATTTTGTAATGCTACTTTTTTTCTTTTTTTTTCTTTTTTTTCTTCTTCTCATTTTGTTTTGTGAACAAGCACTCACACAAAAAATGAATGAGAAGATTAGCAGCCAGGAGATGAAACTGACTTTTCTACAGAAGAAGGTTGACAACATTACTGCTGCCATGAATGATGCAAGCAAGACTCTTTCTTCTCTGGAAGGCAAAATCAATGAAGATAAGGGCAGAGACCTCCAGTCTTTTCTAAAAGGTAAGAAAAATAAATTAATGTAATCACTCACCCAGTTAAAGGTGCCAGGAGAAAAAAAAAAAAAAAAAAAAAAAGGGAAAAAACAATTATCGGCTTTCTTATTCTATTGTTCAACATTTGGAGGGAGAACTCTTGTTTCATAACAGAAAGATTTTTTTTTTTTTTTTTTTTTTTTAAGCATTTCTTATGGTATCTTTTATAGTAACAAAAAGGACTTACATTCTTACGTACTATATCATCTATATGGTAACTTAAGCTACTATCAACGCATTTTCTCTTACTTAGAGCTTCTGCAAACTTTCTTATCTCTGCTTTTAATTTACCTGACAGCTGCTAAAGGAGGTAGCATTTGCTTTTATACTAAGTTCAAGCAATATTCTTTAACACATAATTCACATATGCAGAGGAAACATATAAGGATTTCTGTAGTTGCATTTATAACATGTCAAACATCCCACTGAATAATTCGCCTCTGTGATAACAATAGGCTAACTTTGATAAAGATCTGTGCTCATGAGCTAAAAATCAAGTAAGAAATTATCCTTCTTATTCTATTGGATGAATGAGAAAGACATAGACAGGGATCAGAAGGTTGGGCAGATTTTTATCAGCAAAATTATGCATCCATTCTTTGTAAATCCCACAGCAAGATCTGTTCGATACTTATCTAGAAACAGTGCTTAAGAAACAGACTGGGACAGAAGCTTTCATTTCCTTGATATGCAATACTTTCCTATTTTTTTCAGGATTTTTCCCAAACTGATTGTATAATATGTTACAGAATCCAGAGAACTTTCTATTGATTAAAAATAACATGGGGGAATTGAAACTTTTTCATAGAGATAAAACTAAATGAAGCAATAAGTGCTTTCGTATTTCCCTTACAATTATCTGGTGTTGTCCCATTTCATGTATTTTCAGTTCTCTTTTGTTTCCCAAGTTGCTCATGCCAAATGCTAGATGGCTCTCTTGTACCCTGGATCACATTTATCCCATCTCTCACTTTGTGACCTGCTTTCACCTCTCCACATATTGCTAGATGGCATTCTTGACCCTTGGGCATACATTTAATTTGTCTTTGAATATTTCCCATTTCCCTTTTGCTTTCTCTTCATTCTTTTTTATATTCCACTCATTCTAGCTGTCATTTTGATGCTATTCCAAGAGGTCATTTGCTGTGCTCCTGCTTCTCCATTCCCTATCTATATTTAGGGGCCCAAGTCCTAATTAAAATGCACAGTTAAAAAACAAAACAAAACAAACAAACAAACAAACAAAAAAAAATCAACACATTATTTCCTACTTGTCTGTAAATGTGGTTTAAGTCTTTATTGTTTTTATCTACCATGTTCTATTTTATACCTGCTTCAATGAAATCCCCTCTTGCTGGCCTTTTTTTGATTTATGTCCTTGATCTACCTCCTAATCAGGTAGCTGTAATGAAAATGCTGCCATCAGCTACTTTCCTTAACTCTCATTATGGGCACTCCAATACAGGTTATTCTTGGCTTGTACATAGGTAAACAGCAGGAATGAATGGAACAGGGGAGAGAGGACAAGCTTCATGTTTCTGTTGGCTCATGTAATAACATTAAAGGGCAACTGCAGTTTCTGCCCAGGGAGTATCACTCTGTCATATCCCAAGTGGGCAAAGAATATTCTAAAGAAACTGAAACTGTCAAGAGTTCCATGCTGTCCTCTAGCTCAGTACAGACGCAGAGCATACATCAGAGTTGCTAAAAATTACTGTTAGAAGCTCACCTGAAGCAAAACACTTCACAAGCTTCCCCACTACCACTGCCTGCTGAAGCAATATGCTTTCAAAGAATAGCTAAGACTGTATTTCCTTCATGTTATTCAGGTTTCTTCCTTCTTCCTCCTGCCTTTGCATTTTCTTTGCATGATGCCCACCTCCTTTCTCACATACATTATTCACCTTTTTTCATATCAGAAATTCTAATGGCTACCCAGATTTGTATCAAGGTTTGTTTGGAGTGATGCCTTTTTCTTTGAACAAACAATTCAATACAGTTTACAAAGTCTTTATTTCTTGTTTTTATCTGTAAATAGACTTTGGTCCCACAAATCTGTCATCTGTTGATACAAGGTGACACTGTAGTAACTGATATGCTCCTCTAATTTGATTATTGAAGTCTTCTATGCATTTAAAAAGACTGCTTTCAATACTCAGGAGACTCATCCTACATTTTTACTTGTCTTGAGAAAATGATTTGGCGTTCTCCCTTTCATTTAATAAACTCAGCTTATTTTTTGCTATTCTTTCTTCCTTCTTTCATCCACATCAAGCCCTTTTATATACTCCTTTCCTCTTCATTATTAAAATGCACACTCCTTTAAAAATGAACTCAGCAATGGAGAGTTAATCACTTCCAAGTCAGAAATGTCATTTACAGCTGGATGTATAACCTCAGCTCAGTCTCCTGTGTACATACATTTATTTTGCACACTATTCTTCAAATAGTAATTGAAACTGCAGAGGGAGTATATGTTGACACAGAGTAATTACGCACTGTGGATTTCAGCCAGGGAGTTAAAATTAAAATTCATAATCTCATAAAAAGTTCAAGAGATCCTTAGTGATCACAGGTAGTTTGGAACTTTCCATTTCAAAATGAGCAACAGAAAGATCGAGTTGCATCCATGAATGTACTCACATGTATTCTTAGCTCAAGCTTAAGATTGTCACCAACAGCAGGAATTTGGTTCAGGTTTTCCTGTGAAGTATGCTCCCACAGCCTCAGGGAGCAATAAAAACAGTACTTGCTTACCAAGTACCTAGTTATCCTAGCCAGGAAACAATGGAGAGAAACCCCAAGTTGTTTGTTTTGTCAGGTTTCATCATCTTGGTAATAACAAGAACACCTGAAAAACAGAGCTGAGATCCACAAAACACCCATGATCCAGCTAAATAGAGTAGGAATGGGAGAGGAGAGGCTGGCAGTTTCTTGACTGTCACAGAAACAAAAGGCCAGTGTAGATCCCATAGAATAATTCTTGCAGCAGGATGGATTTTCATCCAAATATGTTGCTGACATGAAGAAATGGAATGAATTCCTCATAGAAGGCATAGAGTAACTTTGTTTTTTTTCCACAGCCATTAAACTTCTCTTCACTCCTTGTGACTCTTAAAACTACAAAATATTTTCTAGCACCTTCAAGTATCCTGACCAAATCATCAGTGATAATGGTTTCCTTTACACGTAAATTATTTTATTCTTCATTCATATCTTGGATCCTCCCCTCAGCTGCCAGTATATCCTCATTTTCGAATATCTTGCTGTTTTTCTTTTAGTGAAGTTCATTGACAAAACTCTGCATATGTGAGTGCACATTCATGTGTATATATTTGTCTAGTCATTTACTTGCTGTTTGGGTAGTCAAAAGTGAAAAAATAGAGGCAATCTCAATATTATCACTTTGTTGTTTTCCATATTGTATGTAAAAAAAAAATGCTGTAACATCTGTGACCACAGTTGACAGCAACTGAATGTATTGCTTGGGAAACTTCATTTCATATTTCTGAAGTGGCTTTTTTCTATGCTATCAAATTTACTGCACTTGTCTATTATATCCTACCTTGAAAAAAACACTTGAACAAGTGACAGATTTCTCCCCTAAGCATCAGAGATGTTTACTGTCCATTTTATCAGACATAATGAAGACTGAAACTCATTTATAGTTCATAGAAAGCAGCCTTTATCAGTTACATTAGCCTGTTTACAGCTGGAAGGACACACATAATTCAAATGGATTTCCTGAATAGAAAAAGTACTATGTTTCTAGCTTTCAGAACAAAACCATTTTTATTGGGACTTTCTTTTGCACCCTTGGGGCCCAGAGCTGTATTGGCATTTATTGTCCTTATGTTTTATGGGTCTGATTTCCTGCCACTTATATTGCTCTTGCTGAGAATGTATTTTCAAATAAGGTTTCAGAGTTTGCCTTGCTGTTTTAGAGATGAAGGCTCCAACCCTCAGACTGGATATAGCATTCCAGGCTATAGAAGTAGTTTAGAGGAAAACAGAGAAAGGCAAAGGAAGAGTTTCTATCTTTACCAATAATTTTTAATCTGAAAACTGATAGTCATCAAAGTATTATAGAGCTTGAAGAGTATAATCATTATACGGCAAGCTGGCTACATGTTTCAGTGCTTTAACTGGACACAGGGGCTACCTTTGGAGAAAAAAAGAAAAAAGAAAAAAAAAAAAAAAAAAAAAAGAAAGAAAAAGTCCTTCTAATCTCATAATGGAGCAGAATTATTGCTCTAATTAATTCAATATTTTTATGCAGCAGTCTTGATGGACAGTATTTTATGACTGCTTTTACCCACTTAAGGCTATACAGGAGTCATATTTTGATATTCTACACAGGAGCAGAATTCCCACATAATTACCTTTAACCATTGCTTTTCAGGATCAGTATTCCTAGGAGCTATTAAAGAAGTTAGTATTCAAGACTAACTTAAAATGTGTAACTTAAAAGTCTGTCTTTTGCAACATTTTTATCATACCTTAATTTTAGATATGTAATAAGGCTATTACTTTTATTTTCTTCTTTCTCACTATAGTGTGTCATATGATCACTTATCATACATGATAGAATAGGAAGGTAATAATAATCTCTGCTATTACTTCTTCTTGACCATAACGTTGTTAAAGCCATTTTTTTCTTACATTCCAAATGGAAAAAGGACACCTTGTTTTCTTCCGAGCAAGCCACAAAAGCATACAACTCTCCCAATTTCAGTGCTCAGAGACAGCTTATCTAGGCAATCAAAACTGAAACTATATATACAGCAGATGAGTTTGCATTTTCAAAATAATAGCAAAATTCCCTCTGATTTCATTAGAAGCAGGGATGAGACTTCATACAAGTAGTCATCTTCTGTGTTCCTCAGCTGCACATTTTCCTCTGTGGGTGGGTAACCAAAGTGGGCATTTCACTTCCTTATAGCGCTGTGCTCACATTGTGGAAAAAAAAAATATTGCTGACTATTGATTTGATTGTTTCCATATTTATCCTTTCTCCCAAAGGTCTCAAATCCAAGAGTATTAATATGTTAGTCAAAGACATTGTCAGAGAACAGTTAGAAGGATTTCGAAGAGAAATGCAAGAGAGCATTGCTCAAATTTTCAAGACTGTGTCTAGTTTATCAGAAGATCTTGAAAATACAAAAGAGTCAGTCAAACATCTGAATGAAACTCAACAAAAATTTGCTCAAGAGAAAGAGAGTGGGCCAACAAAGCTTGACATTCTGGAGCTAAAAAGTCATATGGTGCAGATGAAAGAGGAAATGACCCTAACTTGTGACAAGCCTGTGAAAGCTTTACAGAAAAAGCAGAAATCCTTGGAAGAGAACTTGGAACATCAACAATCAAGATGTGTCATTTATTTTGAATCTTTAAATAGGACCCTTACTGAAATGAAAGATGCTCATGAACAACTTTTATCAGCTGAACAGTCTTCAAATCAAAACATCCCTTCAACAGATCAAGTCACAGAGTACAACATTACAGAGTACATGTTCACACTGAATGAGAAAGTAAAGAAACAGGGCCTGATGGTGCTGCAGATTTACGATGACTTAAGAATCCAGGACAGCAAAATCAGCAATCTCAGTGTTGAACTGGAAATTCAGAGAGATTCTGTTCTGGGAGTCTGTGATGACATGTTGTCAGAGAGCAGAAAGGATTTCCAAATGCAGCTGGCAGCAACCCAAGAGAATGTGCTTATCCTAAACAGAAGTCTCTCTGACATGGTCCTTCCATTGGACAGTAAGATTAATAAAATGAATGAGCAAATTAATGATTTGTGCTATGACATGGAGATCCTGCAACCCTTGATTGAACAAGGGGCACCTTTTAGTCTGACTTCAGACTATGAACATCAAATTCAAGCTGAAGCAATTAATGAAAAGCTTGAAAACCTCACAACTGCCATTAACAGAATGAGTTCTACAATCAAGGGACTTTCTAAAACTCAGGAAGGACTTAAAAATGAATCTCAGGCTTATCAGGAACTCTTTGACAGTCGTATTAATGAATGCTCTATGGAAATAGAGGATGGATTAAACAAGACCATGACAGTAATAAACAGTGCTATTGATTCTATTCAAGATAACTATGTACTGAAACATACGCTACATGCCCTGAAAAATGAGACTGAGGTCTGCTGTGGCAGAGCGGAGAAGCTGGACAGCCTGCTGGCTCTAATTTCCCAGTTTCAACAGTTGAATGAAACCCTCTGGACACTGCTTACTGGCAAGAAACAGGAATTCACTTCACAAGTAGTTACATCCATTTCTGATCTTCCTTATGTGGAGTCAGACAAAATTATGCTCCACAATTTCAGAAGAATTTACTATATTTTAAATGAAACATCATCAAAAGTGGACAGTCAACAAAAAGAAATCACCCGACTGGAAGAAAAAATATTTGACTCTGTGGAGGAATCTAGGGACCATGAGGTTCGCCTCCTGGGTGTGGAGTCAAAAATTTCTAAGTTTTTGGCAAATAACTGTGTCTCACTGAAGAAAAACAAGGCTGCCTCAACGGAGAAAGAACAAATGATCTCACTTCAGCTCCAGGCACTGAATTCCAGGATTAAGGCTCTGGAAGCCAAGTCAATCCGCTTCTCAAACAACATTCCACTTCTGAACAGGACTGCTCATGAAGCCTGGGGGCTGTGTCAGGATGCCAACAGCACCATCCAAAAAGTGAATGCAAGTATACCTGTGCTAATTAAACTTGCTCAGCCAGATATTCCCCTACTGCAAAGAGGTCTCAAAGAGCTCATTGAATCTGTGCTTGAAATAAAAGCAGGGACTATCCTGATGAATTTAACTGAGCATGTTGACATATTGGTGGCAAGCGCAATGAACAACATCACCAAACTTCAGAAGCAAGTGAAACCAACTATAAAGAAACCAGCTCCAGTGAAGAAAGGGACAACAAACATCACCATGAGCCTGGCAAGCCGAAGTCAGAGAAACACAGATAATACTATAGATTCAGGTAATGTGTTTTAGTGTTAAGAAAAATTAGGCTCTTTTGTAATAAAGGGTATTATGTAATCAGTGAGATGAAGTGAGTAAGAGAGTAGTCTTAACAGGTGACATAATAACTTAAGGAGAAGGAGAATAAAAACTCAGAGAATGCCATAGTGTTTTGGAGGAACTTGAGGTTACTCTTCTAAGAAGGTTTATTTTTCTTATGAGGAGACTTTGCAATAAAGACATCCCAGAAGCTCCATGTAATTTTCCTTAATAAATTCACATCTAATCAGTTTAAGATATATGTGTACGCACACACTCAGCTGAGGACCTGACCTTTCAAACCTAACCATCAATTTAGAGAAAATCTAAACTACAATAATTTTGTGCCTGCCTCTCAATTAGCAATTTCAGTAGAAATGTGAAACTTGGGAGAGATATCTG
This sequence comes from Aythya marila, assembly GCF_965140915.1. Classification (NCBI taxonomy): domain Eukaryota; kingdom Metazoa; phylum Chordata; class Aves; order Anseriformes; family Anatidae; genus Aythya; species Aythya marila. The sequence goes on along the minus strand of NC_139045.1, from coordinate 11,311,340 downwards.
GAGTTTCATCAGTCCTTTGCAGCATCAATGGGGATGAAAGGTATTAAATACCTAAGCAAGTGAATACACCAAATGATTGCAAAGAAGCTTTTGACAGCTCTTACTTGAATTCATTAAGATAAGTTAAAATAATAACAGTGTTCTTGCAGAATCAGTAGTCCAGCTAATAAAGTGTATTTGACTCTTGAATTCATCTAGAGAATGGCTCAACTGAGTAGAAGCTGCCATTCTGAGTGTGATTGGCTTCCTTACTTAAATTCAAACATCATCACATGAAATTCATTTATATGGATGAATTCATAGAAATACAAAAGTTATGCCTTTTGGCATCATATTTGAGTGAAAATCAATAGCACAAGCTGATGTTTTATGGAAATATAGTTTCTGGAAAAAAAAAAAATCCTAGAGGAGACTAATTCACATTAAAACAAGTGAGACAGACTCCTAAATGACACGTGAATGTCCAGATAGTTTTGAATGTCAAGACAAATCTTTTCTATACAGCATTCTTAAATGTATGAACATTTCTGAAAGCATATTTCGTCCCTATTGTAGGCAGATGTGGTGGTAGAAAGGGCTATGGCTCTTGTTATGGGGCGGTCTTGCCCTCCATCCCTCCTTTTTTCCTCCTGTCCTATATACGGCACTTTTCAGTAATCAATGGAAAGGATGCTCATTAAAGCTCTAATCCCACAAGTATCTGACTTATGATGAACTCCATCCCCACTGAAAGACTTAACACACTTCAATTAGAGGGAACATACAGCTATTCCAACAAGCAGTCACACTTAAAAATGCACTTGCTACCAAGAAAGTAATTTGGTTATTTTAACATATTGAAACAGCAATTCTTTCTTGGTCATTTCTGTTTTCTGCCTGTTCTCACCACTGCACGGGATGGAAATTCAAAACCCTTGATCACAATTAAAACTAGGTGAAAATGAGATCTGATGTCCTTGATCCCTCCTGAGTCTTCTACTGTTTTGGAAACTGTCACCAGTGCCACCTGCCTGGAGCAGGCAAAGTTGCCACCTGCATTAGTGAATTAATGTCTTTCCTATTTATTATTTATCTCATGCCAAATTTATTAAATAGCTTACTTGATAACATTAACTATGTGCTCGCACTTAGAAAAAGTGCAGATCATTGCAGACATAACAAAGTCATATTTTTAAGCAAGGTCTTTACATAGCAGTGTTTATGCAGTTTTCCAGCAGTAATGAACTTTTGCACTCAATGAAGTTTGTTGCCTAGCAAAGTCATACATTACATTTCCATAAGTTAAAGAAGTAAGACCATTGTCTTAATTAACAAATATCCATCTTCTACATCAGTAGATTTTACTTCTCCAGGAAAGCTTTTTCTCTCTAAGTTCCAGGAGACCATCCAGAAATATGTGCTGACCTTACTAAAGTTTCTAGAAGAAATCCTAAGGTACAGTCGGCTAATTATAAAGTGCATTAGCTCTTAGATCATTATTTTAATCCACAAAGATTAAAATCATATTCTATAAACAGTAAAAAGGTGAATGTCAATTCTCATTGATTCTAAAATGTTCAATATTCTATTCTACTCTAACAGACTGAAATTTTTCATTGGCTTTAGTGTGTTCAGGATTTGGCCCTGAGGTAACACTTTCCACAACAATCATTTGACATCAAGGAGAAACACTGTGAGTTTCCACTATGTATGCAGGTACATGCAAGTTTGAAGACGTCTCAAGTTGTAGACTGAACAAAAGGAAAGCTTTTTGTCAGCTAGAGGGTAGAATATGTGTGAGAAGTACTGAATATCTCTCTCACCTGATAATAACTTAATAGCTATGTGGAGTGGATAAAAAAGCAATTAGGATCTTAAGATACCCTCAAGTATCTAACATAGGGGCAAAGACATCCTTTAAAGAAAAGAAAAAAGTAGTAAACTCTTCATTAGCCTTTGTTATGGATTATGTCTGGTCCTACCCTCCAGTACACTGTTCTACTGCAAAAATGCATGATGCAGAGCAAGGACAGCTTAGCTAAATTCCAATTTTCCCAATGCCATTTAGTGTTGGTTTTGTTCTCTAGAGAACCTAGAGGCTGTCACAGTTTTCAAAGTTGAATGCACTCTTGGGGCATGTCTTATGTTAGTTGTGGCTATGCCTTATTCAGATTATTCTGCCCTCCCATCAACAAGAATAACTGAGAGTGCAACTGTGTTATATTTATGTATTTAAAACAGCGCATCATTGTAAGATAAAGGTCATTTCATTCTTCATCTTCTTTTGATCTCACTCCAGATCTTAGTACACCCTTAGTACATCTTAATACACTCATCTTAGTACACTCATCTTACGTATCTTAGTATACTCACACGGGAATGACCAAAATCAGTGTTCTCAGTACACCGGAGAATGAAGTACCAAAGGAGTTAAAGTGTATTTAAGATTTCAATAATAGTTACGTTTTATCTCCTATCTTCTTGCTTCTGTCAAAAACTCAGCAAAGCAAGACAACTCCCTGTACTGAAACGATGGTCAATACTCCTAACTTTCAATAGGCTGCATTCTATCTTTTAGTTTTAATCCAAGCTCCCATTTGTTTGTTTCAGCAGGGACTACACACTGAAACTGAGGGCTAAGTCAGAGTGTTTGCAGTTGTATATGTGGAAATCTTTTTTTTTTTTTTTTCTGTCAGATTATAGTTTCTCATGATTTCTGACTCCTGACATAAATGCAAGCCTCCATTGCCACTCTTTCACTATATCCTGCAGTGAATTTAAACAAATTAAATATTTTGATCCTCTGTTTTAATTCCACTAGTTTGATGATTATTCTAGTTCAGTTTGATGGCACACACCTCCATTTTGCATAATTACACTTCAGACTAACAGGTGGATGAAACTTCTTTGTTGTATTTAATTTAGTAAACCTGAAAAACATCATGGTTGAAGTGTTAGATATCTCTGTTTAACAAAGAAGCACCTCAACAGAGTTGCCAGAGTCTAAGTAGTTCAGGTCAAAGTAGTTCAGGTCAAGTTTGACAAACTGCCTCCACCTAAAGCTGGGGAGAACAGCTGCAGTGATGAAAAGGCCTCCTGTCGTCCTCACTTTTTGTCCAAGATCACTGTGTGGTGAGTGTGCCTTTTTGTAACTTGGATAGCTTGTAACTTCATAGAGCACTTGCAACCGAATTCCCTACCAAGGCACTGAGGGCACCAATAGCCTGCATTGCCCCAGGCAGCCTGACCTATCCCTCACACTGCACCCCCTGCCCATATGACTGAGAGCCCCAGCCCAGCTCAGGCCAGGCTTCATGATCTGGTCTTTTGTGAGTCATGCTGGGCTGTGGCTGATCCCGGTTGATGTGATTGACCTGCCTCACTCTGCTCGTCACCTCTCCAGGTAATGCTCTAGCTCTGCTGTCACCTTCTGCTCATGCCTGCCTGCCCTGGTGGGCAACCCCTCACCTGCAGCCCCATGTCACTCCTTGCATCCTGGCTACTGAGGATGCTCACTGCTTTTATCGCTCTCAGATTTCCAATCTCTTAAGGCTTCCACGGAGACAGCTACAGATAACCAAATATTGAGAAAACACTGGAAAGTCATTTCTTGTTCAGACACTTCCAAACTGAACCACTGGAGTCACTTCTTTCCATAGGGAGACTATTAGATTGCTAAATATTTCATTTACTTCTAAACAATGCTGCAGTAGATACTGACAAATCTTCATTATTTGTTTGAAGAGTTGTTTGTACAGCATTGGCAGCCTATTTCCCAAAAGAGTTTCTGGCTGCTTGCCCTCCCAAAGAGTAGAAAAACTTGGCATTAATACACTATCTCCACTCTTACTGTTCTAAGTGTAAATAACAACTGCATTTCATTTGTTCTCCACTATTCATAGCTGCAATTAAAGTTTTTCATTATTTTCTAAAGTGTTTCTTCTTCCTCATCTACACTACTAAACTGTGAAGGATTAATTAAAAATAGGATGTGTACAATAGTAAGAAATCTTTTCCTAACCTGAAACTTTTGGCATCTTTACCCCAACTAGAGTATCTGTCACATGGACACAGTGTTCCAGAATGCCCTTCAGCAAAGAACAAAAAGAAAATGCAGGGGAGATGAGCAGCATCTTCCAGAAATGACAACAAAAATATGCTGTTGTAAAACACACAGATGTTACGCATAGATTGCTTATTCCTTGGAGGTCTAGGGCATTGGCCTCTTACTCTAAAACTCCTTATTTGACTCTAGTCTTCACAGATTCTCCTAGCTTGTAGAAAGTAAAGCATAAACCCAAGCAATGCTGCTCCATGAGGGTTAATTTACAAAAAGTAAGTTAATTTACAAAAGTAAAGCTATGTCTGAATTTGGTTTAACTCCAAGGTTAAATTCAGGCAAAATCATCCCTCTGCAGACTGCTAAAACACTGGTCTCAATGTCATTATCATTTCCTTTCATGTGATCTTTTTCCTGTTTCTTGGATATACTTGCTTATGATAAGCAGAGGACAATTAGCAGAGAATGAGCTGTGTTCCTACACAAAGCATTCTATGGTATTTTGGGAATATGATACAGTCGACACAATCAGCTGTTTTCCTTCCTTTTCTGCTTTCCTTTCACACAACTTCTAAACCGTTGTGGACACTTGGCAAATATGAGTGAAAAATAACTTCAATTAAATTTGCAGCAAAACTATAATCTAGGAAGAAAAGCATAATTTCCTCGTGTCCAGTTGCCTGTGCTGTGACCTCCATCATGAATTACTGAGTTCCTTTATTTTAGGCATTATAGGGTGAACACCATTTTCTGTGAAAAAAATTACTGCTGTGTTTTTAGGTCTATATGGTTCATCAGTGCAAGTTCAAGTGGCACAGTTCAGTGTGCTTTAGCATTCTAGTCTCTGAACTAAAATTTCCTGTGGAATTTAGTTGCCTTAATGCAGCAGTCTGTGAAATAGTCCGATAGGAATCTTAGCTAACTGTGGGCATTACTGGAATACCTATGTGAAGATCCAGTTTAATACTTCCTTGGCAATAAGTAAACTCTTTCAAAAAAGGCTTTTTCAGTTCCTACCTACCAATCTAGATTTATCACAGGACTATATGGAGTTCTCTTTCCACAGCTCTACTGGTAGTTGCTGGCAAAGAAAAGTTTCATTTTCTAAAACATCTTTTATTTGACTAAAGCAAAGGAAAAAGAAAATAAAAATGTATAGTTTGGGAATACTTTGTGTTTCAAATTTTTCATAGTGATGTTTAATTTTTAACATAGCCTGAATGTTGTTCCTCCAAACGGCTATGACAAAACATTATATAATTGCACTCAGTAATTACTGCCTCAGAGCTCAGAAGCACTGGAATTACAGATTTCTCCATATCGGTTGAGCATGATTTGGCCAGCACATACATAGGAAGAGAGGTGAGGACATCCTCAGTGAAGATGCTCTGCAAAATCATCAATAATTTTTATTGCTTGAAATATATATTTTTTACAGCAATTTTCATGGATATTCTGGAACTGAGTTTATTTATGGACAAAGAACCGGTAATGGAAGTGGTTTAGATAGCTTTTAAGATCTTTCATCTCCAGTAGCTGGCCCACCCCCAGTGGTTGTGACACATTTGGATGAATAATGTCATAGACAGGACAGCCTATCCTCAACACCAGAAGTACAAAATCTGTGTTTTGCTATGCCCAACAATGAATTGAATATGCCCTTTGAGAACAACCTTCTGTGCTTGCATTAGTGAAACCAAATCAAGACACAGATTTGCTTGAAGCAACAGAAAAAAAAAAAAATCATTTCATTTGTCTTACCAAAAGAAGGAAATAAAATTGGATATGTCAGCATTGCCTTTCCAAGTTTTGCTGTTTGTTTCTGAGGGGCTCCTGCAGTCAGCTCCAAACCTCTCAGCACATTCCCATTAATAAGCTTATCCAGCCTACTTCTTTAATCACACGATCACAGACTGCCTGATTTTCACTGTGTCTTGTTTTGTTGCAGTGTCTAAGAGCTACAATACAGTAAGAGAGGATGAGGACTGAGCCAGCTGTGTGATAGTCAGCAGAGAAAGTCAACTGCCAGTTGATGCTGGACAGACTGCAGGTCTCTGTGCCAGAAGGGGCTGATTCTCAGCACCTTCACCTCCTTATGGGAATGAGTATCTTCCAAACTGAACCTGTCCCAAGGATCATCTGTAGGTCCACCCTGCCTTAAATTGTTATAGAAAGACTCGTGTCAGGAACAGCAGGAGGAATATTTCCTAATGCTCGGCTGTAACCAGGCTTTGCTGGCTTTAAACTTTTATTACGAGGAGGGAGGTCATTAAATTTAAGGAGGAAGGAATGGGGAGAAATGAGCAAGGAAAGGTTGCTATTTCTTGACAGGACTCTCTTGGACTACGCAGTCACAGCTGTTCAGATATCTCAGTCTTTTAATGCTTCTCATGTGTGGCATGCAAGATGCTCCAAAAAAGGTAGATTTATAATATCTTTCATCTTATTACATGTATCTGACCCCCAGAGACAAGCAGAACTAAGCTTTTATAGGTATTTCTGAATAATTTGGAGACCAGCTCAGGATATGCTATGTTCAGGGAAAGAGGCAGGCTGAATTAGCAGAGATGCTGAACGACCTGGACAGGGTCTGAAGTTAGCCTTCACACAGAACCTCAGCAGAAATGACACCAGCTTTATGAATTGATGAAAAGACCATCCAAAATCCAAAATATTGAAAATTTGGGCAATGTCACTGTAATGACTGTTTGGGTATGTACATGCCATTGAAACTTAAGGTTGTTGTTTTTCCTCCCTCTCTATCACAGGGCAGTATTCAGCTTGTGTCAGCTCCCCATGCCAGAATGGAGGAACCTGTATCAATGACAGAGAGAATTTTATTTGTGCTTGTCGCCACCCCTTTGGAGGAGTCAACTGCAGTACGAAGCTGGTGAACGACAATTCTCTGAGTGTTGGCAAGTAAAAAATTTAGTAGTGCAATATGCTAGCAGCATGGGCATTTGCCCCAAGGTCTAATTAGAGAGCATTCGCTGGTCAAAGGTCTCACATTTCACTTTAATGAGTACCAACTGAAGAAGTAATGTCCTGTGTTTTGGTGCTGAAGACATCAATTCCTGTGGGTGACTCTCGATCTCTTTCTTTAATATGACCAGACAATAGGATTAAATTGGGTTGGGACCAGCCATAATAGCTGGAAAGCTCCCTGCTGACTTGTGCAGAAGGCTGCTGAAGGAGGGAATGCAATAGATGTAGCTGAACATGACATCATGGAATTCAAGGGGGGAGGTGAAATCACATCACTTGGGAATACTAGCTTCAACACTGCATGAAATGCCCTATAAATACCACTAGCTACCATAATATATGGGACTATAGCCTGGAGGAGTCATTTTAGGCATACCTCTGATTTTCAGTAGCAAACCATACATCCCTTGAAAGATATTTCAAAGAAGAAAAGTGCAAACTGTGCTTATTCAGCCCAGAAAACAAATAAATAATTTACATCCAGGCTGCATGGAATGAGAATTTAATGCAGCTTTCAGCAGCTGTTTGGCTGATTCTCATTCATGACAGCATATGAATAGTGAATAAAATCATTTTTACAGTGGCAGGGAATCACAGTGTGCATGCTCAGCTGGAAGAGAAACACATATACTTTTACTCCCTCATTTAACGTCGGGAGTACTAAACCTCTCCACTATTTGTCTAAGATTTGTGGAGAAAATTCTTGGCTTCAGCACACACAGATGAACAATGAAAGATATCATGGGATGGGGGTAGAGAGGGGAAAAGAAGAAAGAAAAGAAAAATAGCACCTCTCTTCATGTTAACTTAGCATAGTCCATCACAGTTACCTTGCTTTTTTCTAAATTTCTTCTTTTGTGGATACACCTGGCACTAATTCTGAAGAAAAATGTTTTTTTATACATTACGGAAAAACTGTGTGCTTATGTAGAAATACTGTTTTAGTTGCTCAAATTACTCAATTATGTGACTTCAGAAAAGCTTTTTCGGATCTTCTCACTAATCCAAGTCTACAATATAACAGGAAGAATGAGAGGGAAATGCCATGGATATTACTTGAAATTGTTCTTTATTCCTTTCCAGATTTTTCAAAGGGATCATACAGATATGCACCTATGGTGGCTTTTTTTGCCTCTCATACATATGGGATGACAACTCCAGGACCCATCAGATTTAACAATCTGGATGTCAACTACGGAGCTTCATTTGCCCCCGCAAGTGGGAAGTTCCATGTTCCATATCTTGGGGTGTATGTTTTTGAATATACCATTGAATCATTTAGTCCCCGTGCCTCTGGCTATCTGGTCATTGATGGAATAGACAAACTTAGTTTTCAGGCTGAAAATATTAACAGCAACAAGTACACTGACAGAGTAATTACTGGAAATGCCTTATTAGAATTAAATTATGGTCAAGAAGTCTGGCTCAGACTGGCAGCTGGCTCTATACCAGCCAAGTATCCACCAGTCACTACCTTTAGTGGTTACTTGCTGTATCGTACATAAGTCACTCATAAATGTATAAAGTAATTATCAAATGAAACAACTGGCATATAAATTTATCTTTGCTTTTAAAATACTTAATTTCTTTCACTTCAATAAGTTTCTGAAAGTAACCAAAGCAATGGCATTGGCATTTGTGTCTGATCCTCCAAGTTGCTTGTGTGTAGCATGTACACACCTACGAAGAATCCAGAGGCTGGAGATAGGGGAAAAGTAAGCATCCTCCTTCTATGAGTGAGAAACACAAATATAATTATTTTCTACATTTACATCTCATAAATATACTTACATAAGGAAGCTGAGAATCAGTTCTCAAGAAAAATCAAAGCTGGTTTTGATGATCACTTTACAACCTGAGTGCACACCTAAGTGATGGATAGATTTGTTGATTCAGATGTTGGGTTACTGTATAGCTCATTGTATCAAGTGATAGTCATGTATATATTGTTTGGAAAAAATATATATATATATTTTTCATTTTGCCTGACATCATTGACCACATACCTAGAGAATTCTGCATTTAATTGTTTCAAAATTTTGTATGTAATCAGTATGATAACAAACTGTATTTTTTTTTTTTTTTTTTTTTTTTTTTTGTCTAGCAGAAATAAAACAGGGAATACTTAGAAGTTGCATATTTATATACTCAAATCAGAAATAAGGTGGTCATTTTTCCCAGTGAATATAATTAGTCATGGCAAAAACATTACAATGGATTTGATGGACTCTTTCTACTGCTTGAAGCATTTAAACCACTGAGAGATTTTCCTTAGGTGACATTTGTTTGAGTAAGCATGATTATATGGGCTTTATATACATTTTGCTGTACAAACTTTGGCCTATGTATAAAATGTTAAATGAGATAATCATAATAGTCCTTTCCAAGTTTGAATTCTATAAATCTATTATTTTATTTTTTTCTGCATCATATTTGCTAACTGTTAAGGCAAGATAAAATGAACTTTGATCTGCATAATCCAAAATGTGATTTCCAAGCATCAATACAATAAAAAACAACATATTTTCACATATGACTGCCTGTATGCAATAGCGGATCACATTGCCTCATAAAGTAACAGCTTGAACATACATGTGGATAAAAATAAGATAACTGAATTTTACATATCCTAGAAAAATGCTACTACTGATGTATATTAATTGGGAATTATGTTATAGTAAAATTTTACAGTAAAGTCAAACAAAAGAACACATACTGTAGTGATCTCTCTGTCCCGTCCTGTGTGTTCCCCCCCCTGCCCCGCCCCCATTGAGTTTATTAAATATTTTCACTGCTAGACGGTAGACTATTTCTTCATTCTTAAGGGATACTAAGAGCAGCCACCTTGACCAGCAGCCCTAGCCCAGGACTCCTCCTGCTTGAGCCCAGGCCAGTGTCCAGGATTCAACTTCTGCTGAGCTGTGAAGTTGCTTATCTTCTTGGGAAGGGAAGTTATTCAAAGTGTCCTGTAACAGCAAACACCAGCAGCGTGTCATGCATAACATGACCTCAAATTTAACACTGCTCTTAAATGCTGGAAAACCCAAGGGAGGGCAAACAGTGATTTTACCATCTGCTCTAATCTTGGTTTAATCCTGCTGTGGAATATGAAGTCTATTTGACCTAGGGAAATGGATACAGCCTACTGCAGGCCAAGTTTTCCTATTGCATTTCTTTTTTCTCTGAACACTGTTATCTGAAAGAAAGCCCCTTATCATTTCTTTGCCTACATTAGCTAGTTGGTTACATGTCAGAGGCTTATTTTCTGTTCTTAAAGACTTATCGAGATTCCAAGGGAGATGAAAACTTTAGATAAAAGCCTATTTTCTGAAGCCTTAAATCCACTAATTAATTGTTAATGGATCCTGCAGCGCATCATTAATCATACAAAATATCCTATGTTTCCTTAAAGGATCTGAAATAAATAGAGCCACTGTAATAAAGGTCAACTGCAAATCTCATTAACAGGTTGGAATGTTTTGCTGTTGCTTGTATTTTTCTTTTATTTATTTATTTATTTATTATTTCTGAGGCCAGAAATCCTTTCACTTTCATGCCCAATGAATTCTCAATATACCATGAATGCTGAATGAGCATGCTACAGACCTTTCTCCTGTTGCATACTATATTTTTCTGTAAATACTCAAAGTCCTTGGTATGGCACTAACTCAGCCTTCCATATCATTGAATTTTATCAAACATAATGACCACGTGCCGCAATCCCCCCTTGTATGATTTTGTCATTTTAATCTGTTTAGTCTTCTTTATTCCTGCTATGGCTATGGCTAAATGGCATGAAAATTACTCTGCAGATGAAATTCAAATGACCCATCAGAGACTGCATCTCTGTTTTAATGTAACTTTCTTTGTCCTTGCTTCTCTTGCCACTAAATCATTCAATCTGGCTCCTCATCTTCATAGGCACTATTTTTCCCCCCAGAGCCAGAAACTTTCCAGGTCATGGTATTGGTTTTCTTTCCTCTCTCCTTCTCTCCCTCTCTTCCTCTCTGCCTCCCATCCTCCCTCCCTTCCTCCGTCTCTCCCTCTCCCTCTCCCCCTCTCACTTTCACCACCCCCCCCCATTTTTTTTCTCTCTCTCTCAACTCCAGATTCATTAGTAGTAGTGTAAGGATTCTGATTAAAGCCATGTCTGTAGCTGTAACACACAGAAAAATCATTTCCTTAATTCAAAATAGCACTGAAGCTTATTATTTAAAATATGGAAGAAAAAAAAACTTTTTTTTAAAAAAACAAACACACATAATAAATGTACCCTATACAATTTTACTCTGCAATAATCCATCAAAATCTTTCCACAGATGTATTAAAACTGAGTACACTGGACGTTGTCTGTTGTTAAAAAACAAAGTACAGATTCTTCACTATGCATATAGGTTTGCATTGGCTCTTGAGGCTTATTTATGGGACTGTGGCTCTGTACATTGACTGCGTAGACTAATGAAGCACATAATATTGAAAAATAACTGAAGATCAATAAAATCTGAAACCATTATGCAGAATAGACAATGATAAATTAATCAGTCTGAACTCCCAGGAGAACTTTTTAGGAAACAACCAAGAAAGGTCATTCCTAAGGTACTTTGTCACCCCTCTACTTTCATTTTCGCTGTCTGATTTGCATTCCCTAATAATAGCAGGCAGCAAATCTGAATGTTCATCTCTACCCACAGCTCCTGTGAGGGACCACAAAGACATCCTGAGCCTTTGTACTTTAGAGTGAGCGGTGTTCTCTTTATTTGGGTGATTCAATAACCATGGCAACATTTGGTCTGGTTTGGCTTTGACAAGCCCATCCAATTTACTTTGAAGCTTGCATTATCATTTCCTCACCTATACCAACCAAGTTATCACTAAATGCATTCCCCAGCCCATCATATACTTTGCATTCATGTTGAGATTAGCAGTTTATTTTCCTCACATACCTTTTCTAGTTGAATAGGCAGCACAACTCTGCTTCCTTCCAGCTCATGCCAAATCCCTCTGTTAACACATGCCTGTCTGATGCTGACTTATGAGTATTGCCTTCTGTCCATGCATCTGGGATATTTTTGTTCAATTTTTTTTTCTTTCTGGGGAAAAAATAATTACCGACATTTACAGGAAGTGTAAAGAGAGGTGTTATTTCTGAATTTATGCATTGAAGTGAATGTACCTATTAGAAGGAACAATGCAGCTAAACCCCACCAAATGGTTTGGTGCCTCATGATTAAGTACCTTTGCAGTGTGATTGCAAGTGTTTTAAGACAGTTGTGAAAGTGAATCTTCCTAGCAGCTGTATCTGGACACATGAGAAGAAAAGCTCAAAACTATTAAAAAGAAACAAAAATATACTCGTGGCATTTACAAAGAAACTGCATGCAAAAATGTCCCCAGAAAGACCATAGATTTACACATTTTCCTTATCAAGTTGTAATGACTGGCCTAACATTTTATATGACACAAAACTCTGCACACACATTGCAAAGATCAGTTAATAAAATATTAACAGACTGCTACTACATGACTGCAGGAAGCCTAGAAGCTTCATGGATTTCATTAACCCTTTTAGGCCATCAGATGCGTCACAGAGTTAACACGGTCTATATTTTTTCATCCTGTTTTAACTTGCTTAATTCTTCTTTGTACACTCAACTGACTTCTAGAAAGCAAGAGCCACATACATAACACTGTCCCCATGCTACAGTGTTATCAAAAGGAGAAGGCTTCTTGATTTACAGTAGAGGAAGTCTTTGTATTGACTAAGCCTTCCCAATGTAATTATGTTTTCAGCAGAGTTCTATAAGAAATACAAGTATTTATTACCACTTTGTATTTAAAATATTCAGTAAAAGTCTAGTTCTAGTCATTTGTTATTTGCAAAGCTGTCATTCTCCTTTTTGTATGAGAGCAGTAATGGCAGAAGAGTTGACAAGAATTAGATATAAGAAAACACAATCTTTAAATGGAATTCCAGTCAAGGGAGCTTAGAAATAAAACTTTATTATCAAGCTGCTTCCTAGCTGAAGTTGCTATAGACATGTTAACACTGAACATACTGACTTGTAATGAACTTCATTGCCCTGCTTAAATCTGTGGTGGTGGCTGCTAAATGAAAACAGTCTTCTGCATTCACATATTCCATGTAAACACACTGAAGTGTTTCTGAAAATATTTATTTTGGAGGTTGCTGTTGAAGATTCTTATTTTACAGAAAGCAACTTGCAAACAGAATAGATCATGGCTTTTTACAAACAGTGGACAAGTGCTTCCAGGAAGCTTGCTATGTGGATCTGCAAGAGTTGGGATGTACCATACAAATGATATGAAGTGCCCAGAAGTTCTTTACAAATACCAAAAACCTTCTGAATGATCTGTGAAGCCATTATTGAAAACCAGTATATCTCATCCATGTAGATTTAGCATCATGAAGGCTTTGTTGTCTCAGATGAAGTCATACATTTGACACTAAATGTCTACTTCCATCTTATCTAGTGTAAAAGTCAAGAATGATTGTGATTTTAAAAAAGAAAAAAAAAAAAAGCAAACAAAACTGACTAAAATTATGGATCTGTTTAGACAGAGAATTATCCTCAGCTGTGTTTGACTACTCTGAATCTTCCAGAAATTACCTTGGAAGGGAACAAAAAAGATAAAATCATTTAGGCTTCTTATAGGCTTCTGTGAAGTAAAAAAATGCACTTATGAAATGAAAAAACACATGGGAGGAAGTTGTATAAGTTCACTTCCTGACAAAGGAAGTGCCACGACCAGCTTATACAAGCAAGAGACAATTTTCAGATTGTGTTTAGACACAGTCAAGAGGAACATAGTAGGCCTCATGTATGTTTTTCCACAATAATTTTTAGTGTCTAAGCTCATCATCCTGTTGACTTGGCCCCAACACCTGGGCATTGCTATAGCTTTTTAACAGATACACACTACCATAATATATTTTATTCTGGAAAAAAAAAAAAAAAAAAAAAAAAAAAAAAAGGAGCTACACTTACATGAAATGGAGAGAGAGCCTACCAAAAGCTAAAGGGAACCAAAGAAAACCATGGAATGCATTAAATACAGATAATATGGGTGTGTTGGGATTATGTGGCAAAATTTTGGTAGCAGTGCCTATAGGAGTGGCCTGTCTGAGGAGTACAGAAGCAGCTCCATAAGGGCCAGCTTCAGTTGGCTTCAAAGAGACCTGCTGGTGTCAAGGGCCGAGCCAATAAGCCTGCTGAGAGAGCAACTTTAAGAAAAGGAAAAAAGTGCTGTGCAACAGCAGATGGGAGAGAGAGGAGTAAGAAACAGCAGACACCAAGAAGAAGGAGGACAGGAGGTGCTCCAAGCACCAGAACTAAAGTTACCCTGCGGCCCGTGGAGAGGCCCCTGGTGGAGCAGGCTGTCCCCCTGCAGCCCATGGGTCCCACATGGAGCAGATCAATCATATTTTCTCTTCCTTTCTCTATGAGGAGTGGGAGTGAGAGGGAGTTAGTGGTGGAGAATAGCTGCGTAGCAAGGTGAAACCACCAGACTTATCCAAAAGCTGTTAATGGCTATCTCTTTAGATGTTGAATTATTTGCATGAGCTAAACAGAAATATGAAGGTAGCAATGAGGAACTGTTAGTTTCTAGAGCAGAAGATACTAGGTAAATTTTTCCATATGTCTATGGGTTTGCCTTGTTTGCATAGGTTTGGACTTGTACGTATGGCCATTTTCCCCAAAGAAAGTACAAATGCTTAAATAATCATGAAGTAAAGACACAGATTTGTAATTTAGGGAAATAACACAGGCCCTGTTTGTAGGGAGTAAATAATAAAATAAACTTTTACCCTTTTTCTTGTTTGATGTCCTGTACAACCAACCGCGTAGTGAACAGTCTACAAGTTGTTTTTTATCTAGCAAATATCTGGAAAATAAAACAAATGATGACTTTAAAGAAAATGTATGAACAACAATATATAAACCTATCTAAATAATGATGAAGAGAAAAATAAGATGAAATTAATATATTTTAATATACTTGAACAATAAATGAGAGTGCTTATCACATAACCCATAGAAAGGCTTAATTCTGAATGATTTCAGAATAGAAACTATCTTTCCTCATGATTATTGTCTTGGAAAATCATTTTCATGTTTCACTGTATGAAGCAGATTTTCTTGTGGGACTTCACCTCTGTGGTTTGAAAGAAAGCTTATTTGCCGAGTGCACAATGTTACTACACAAGTAAAAAACTTCCCTTAAAATTTTGTAGAGGGTGGACAGCTTGAACTACTGCTCCTTTGAAGCCAAGTGACAGGTGTACTCAGTACACGCATTTCCCAGGTATGTCTTTCAGACTTTCCTCATACAGCAGATATCAATAAAACACACATAATAAAAACAACTTCTTTTGAGAATGTGCTTTTTATTTTGAAGGACACTTTGTTAGAGCAGCCTGACCCGGTGTGCTCCACGCTATTCATTTTCTTGCAGTATGAGTGTACATTTCCTATGATTTTAAACTGAATCAGTCATGACTTTTCTAAGGCTTTCCTGTCTTATACAATGCATTTCTTTCTACTTCCCTGCTACTTTTGAGAACAACTGGACTTCAGTGAATTTGGATATTTTTTATGATGCAGTATCTTTGTGTCAGATTTCTTCTGAGCCATAAACCCAAATATTTAATTAATTAATTAATTAATTAATTAATTAATTTTGCTAATTCCTATAGTCAACCGTATTACTGTTATTTTAGTTCTGCTATACTACACTGAAAAATCCCAAAAGTTTGTGTAGAATAACGGGTAGAGTATTTTTTTCAATCAATTTGTACACAGAGACAATATTTTGTTGTTATGGTTTGTGTCTGTGTCTGTGTTTTGTTTTGGTTTGTTTTTCCAGGTAGAAACAGAAAAAAAGCTGGTGGGGAAAAAATGGCTTTTCAATCCAGTGATGTACACTTTTGTTAGAGGATAAAGTGCATGTCTGAGAAACTGTCTAGTAGTTTCATGTTCAAAACTTCATGCCATTCTTTTCTCTTTTACAGATACATATACATTTTGACTATTCATTTGTTGGCTTGTTTCATCTCTGTCTGCAGATGATACTCTCTGTGGTTATTTTCCCAGTAACTGATAGTAAGATAACATGTGTATGTGAAAGGCTCTTCAATGGCAGGGAAAAATAATAGATATGTTATAAAAATTCAAGGAGATCCTTTCAGACTTTGTTTTGTTACTGGAAATAATGTGATTAAAGTGGGAGCTGCTCTTATTGTAGTATCTCCAACTATTAGATCAAACGTACAGTATAACTTACAACAGGTGTGTAACAAGCCTAATTCCACCTTGTACACTGTTGCATACATACAGAGCTTCCCTTGGCTTATGAACACTGATAAAAATAAACTCATTAAATGAAGTGTCTATCTCATTTCAAATTACTTGGTTTATACGATTCTGAATAGAGTTTTGACCTAACTTACCTTAGGAAAAAAAATTGAATCCTTATCTAAATGAGAACTGCTTGTTCAAATTTAAGCCAAGTAATAACTGTTGCATAAATATTTATTTAAGACGGTAATGACATTGTGTTTTGCAGTTAAACTCCCAAGACAGGCTTTAAAAATTGTAGCAAAAAAGATTGGACAGATTTTCCCTGCATACTGAAGGAAGTTAAAAGGGGGAGTTGGTTTTGTAGCCTTCAGTTCTGCTAGCCTCATTGAACTTGTTGGAGGGAGGAAAGAAATTCTTCCTGCACACGGAGCAGTATTAGTGGCAGTATTAGTGTGAGAAAAAAAAAAGTTAAAAAAGTTAAAATCTTGAGCTTAGGTGGTTACAGTAATGGGTGAGGACAGGTATGTATGAATAAATACTGGACTATATATGTGTAGTTGTTCTTGTCTAATGGGTTAGAGCTATGTAGAGTAACATGTACATAGTAGGTACTCCAGTGCAATGATGTATAAAAGAGTGATATGTCTGACAGAATAAAAATAACATTTATAGGAGGCATGAAAATGCTGAAGTACCAGAGAAGTAGAAGTAGGGTAAGTGCCTGATAGTACTGAAAGACTGAAAGCCAGGCTCCTGCTCAAGTAAAGTTTTCTTGCTCATCATCTGCTTGTACCTTTCCACCTTCATGCTACTGTAAGATATGATCATGCGCCTCATAGCCTACAACCAGTGTGTTCATTATAAACTGCAATATCTGTTTTCTGTCTATCAAGAGCATGACCAGAACCAGTGAATTCTGGTAACTTGTTTCAAAACCACCTAGTGTTAGTGTGGACCACTGCCTTCATGTTGGAGTGTTGCCTATAACTAGTTATGCTGCTGTCTTTGTAAATTAGAAAGCTCTTGCTTCTCAACTATGATGTTCAGTGGCAAAGGGACTGTCCTGGAGTAATCTTTCATCACCATCCAATTTGCTACTTTTCTTCTCACCATGATTTTCAAAAATGCTGACAAAGACAACTTGGTTAGGAAGCTGCTTCCCAGCTAACACCTTTAATGAGAAATTCTTGTTTGGATTTTGATCTTTTCTCAGCATGATGACTATCCATTGCAAAGTTACAATGCCAGTTATGTGCTTATGTATGCTGATAACAGCATGCTGCAAGTGCTGATGTTGTTGGACCTGTCTCCTGAACCTGACAGAATTGATCACAGGAGTTCACATCTGCAGTGTTCAATACTTCTGCAATATCTCAGCCTTTCTGTACAGAATCCCATACAATTTTGTACTTTTAACTTGCTTTTATTTCTTGCCACTTCACTCCATATACACTGTGAAATCTCATGAGGACTCAATTTTTACATCCATGCTTCTCTGAGCTTCTGTATTTCTTTCAAGAACAAGCACTCTACAATATAATTTCCACTCTCATTGTTATGCTGATGATTCATTGGTTTATTAATCAACTGCCCAGGGGTGTGACTTCAAATCCTATTACTTCTATAATCTAGGAAACATAAAAGGAATTACCTTGTGAATAGCTTCTTTTTGTACCACCTCAGTATAAGTCCGCATTTGTTTTTACGCTTTTTTTTTTTTTTTTTTTTTTTTTTTGTGTTGTGTGATCTCCGAACCACTTTGGTTTACAAAATTTAAAAACATCAGTGTGTTCCTGTGCACCTGCTTAAAGCATGGTCTGTGAGAATGCTGCTTCAGTCAGCCCCAGTAAGTTGATTCACACGTGCCTTAAGCAATTAACTATCTCTTCAGGGTAAATTCCCTTCAAGGCTGCACTTGAATAGTTTTCCTTTCCCCACTTCTTTCACAGATGTGCCTCTTTATATAACATAGTGTTGGTACTCAATTCTCATCTGACCAGTCTGGGCTTGCCTACCCTGTCCAGGGACACCAGGCTTGGGAGCTGTATGAATAAGAGTAATTTCTATACAATGGGTTTCACGTGGAACTGAAAATGTTGTCAGGATCCTGCTGCCAATACCCAGAGGCAAAGAATTCTAAGTCTCTGAGGATAAAAACTAACTTCAGTAGAGCTACACATTGGAAGCTGTAGAGAACTAGTTCCTAATCTGGTATCATGTCTAGTTTTATACATTTTGTTTGTGAAAAGCAATTTAAAATACACTGAATACTTCTATTTTTCTCTCCTCCTGGGATCACTTTGATGTCTGGTACTTTTCTTGTTGGAGAGGAACTATTCGCCACAGCATTTCAAAAAAGTTCACTTGAAACTATATATTCCTCTGGAGTCCCCAAAACATTTGAAGCTAAACACTTTACAAATCAAAGGGGCTTTGCTCAAATACATAGATAAAAAATGCTTTCATAGGAGCAGTTGAAGCCCTTTTAAAACATTCCCTCATTTTCCACCCTGAATTCGTGTTGCAGCTTGCAGATCTTAACTGCGCATTTTGAAGTCACAAAGCTTTCTTGTACTAGGAGCTGTGAACACAATCCCTCTGTGAAAATATGCAGATTGTTGAAGTTTCATAATCTTTCAGAAAATAGTGAATTTTTTACTTTAGAAACTCACTCTCATTTACTCATAGGTTGCCAGTTTTACATGAATTACCAGATACTCCTGCAAATCTAAAATCTTCCAAATAAAATGTCTTTAGTATGCATGTGCGTTCATGGTCCTTTCATCCCACCATATAGGATGAGTTTGGGATTTATAACTGCTAATTTGATAATTATTACATTGTGCAATAATACAGAATGGTAACGAGACATTAAAAAAAAAAAAAAAAAAAAAAACGGAAAACAAAAGGAAATCATCTTGCTTTGTTCTTTGTTTCATTCCTTTATACTAATACTAACTAAAACAGTTTTTTCCAATTAAGATTGAAACAAGAAGCCTGATTCTTAAAGATAGCAATTCTCCTTCTCTCCTCTCCTCTCCTCTCCTCTCCTCTCCTCTCCTCTCCTCTCCTCTCCTCTCCTCTCCTCTCCTCTCCTCTCCTCTCCTCTCCTCTCCTCTCCTCTCCTCTCCTCTCCTCTCCATCTCTTCCTCTGCTGAGTATAATTACACTGTCAGAGTATAATTACACTGTCAAGTGTTCATTTATGTTCCTCTGGTAGACATGTTGTTCTATTTCAGCTTTCCAATTTCCATCTCTTATGGGATCCACAGCCCTTAAATGGTTGTAACATTGCTACCCATCTAAAACATTTGTGTTCGTGAACTGATGAATTGCATACCACCTGCCCACCACCCTAACTTAGTGCCAAACAGATAAATATGATAGACCCATTCCCCAGAGGCTACTGGCCTCTGCTTTGTAACAGGTGGCTGTACAGCAGGATCCGAGCCAAGGAATGTCACTAGAAAATGAAAGTAGAAGTGGGAAAGAAAAAAACAACAAAGTTCAGGAAGGAAGGAACCATATTTACCAGATTAATGCTATGAGAAGAACTGTTTAATTTATTATTATTATTTAGTGGTGAGCAGAATATGCTTTCCTATATTCCTGATTTTTTCAAGGTAGACCAGTTTGTCCTCATGCTGTGTAAACCTACTACAACTCACTGCTACTTGTTTTTGTTTTGGTTTTGTTTCCTCACAGAGGCATGCTGTAATAGCATGTGCTGCACAAAGCAGGAGAGGGAGAGACAAGGTGAATACTGGGGGGGGGGGTAAAACAGAACAAGATAGTATCCTATGTATGTATTAGTTTTAATTATGAAAGATATGCTATAGAAATAGGGGACAGACATGAACTCAAAGAATGAGGTTTGGATTATTTTTTATTATTATTATTAATATTTTGATTTTTTATTGCTCTTACTCATTATAGCTGTTTTCAATGCAACTTGCAATTTGCAGGTGATTTCCTTGTGTGCCTTTCTGTCCTCATGCTCTTAATTTTGTAATGTGTTTCTGGCAATGCTGTGAACTATACAATGTTTTTTGTGAACCATATATATTTTTTTTCTGCTATTCTTTCTAAAGCTCAAAAAAACATCTAAAGCATGATATGGTCTGAATTGGCACTGTTCAATTGATTTGCAAACAGGTGAATGTGGTATGGTGGGAGGGTGGGGAGAGGGGGAACTTTACCCTAGTATTTCAACACAAAATTAATAGTGATAAATAATGATGCTGTTCTTAATTTTTCACCAAGACTGTTGAATCTGAACAGATATTAGTAAAGCTTTCCATTTTCTATTCTCATTTGATATGACGCTCTGTTGACAGAAAGATGACTTATTTGCTTTTCCACCATCTCTGCAGAATTCATGCTTGTCACATGGTGAAGTCTTCCTGATTCAGTGTTTCTGTAGAAAAAATGCATCTCTTTTTCTTCCTTTTTCATAAGATACTTACTTTGTTCCCCAACTGTATTGCAAGTGATACAGGACAAACATGGGATTAAAAATTAAAGATGCAAAATTTTGTGCTCATTGGTTGCTTGGTTGTGGTGACAAAAGTCTACTCAGACATTCGGAAGCACAGAGGTTGCCACAAGGTGTGTCCTAAGTAGATTTGGCTTGCCACAGGCAACATAAGAGAGGAGTGAAGGTTGACTGATTATATCAGATGAAGCAAGAAACAGGAAGAAGCAAGAATCAATGTGAAGTTAAGATGAATCTGTGTATGCTTTCCTTTGAAAACAGTCTATTAAAGCTGAAAAAGCAGTCCTTCCTTGTGATTTGACTTGTTTCTGGAAACTGTTTTCATATTTGGCTAGGAATACTCAGGGCTCAAAAATTCACTCTACTGTCATAAAAACCAGGAACAAAAGCAATTTTTTTTTATTTTTTTTTGGGGGGGGGCGGGGGGGGGCGGATTTTATTTGCCTACGTTTCCAACACTGAGATCTATTAGCTGAAAATTAAGGGGTAGAAAGGAGAGCTGAAGGTGGAGGTATTAATTTTGAGTAAACGTTAAGGTTATCATGTAAACCCTGGCTTTATGATCTGGACATTCAAGAAGGAGTACTGGGAGAGTCAAGGAAACTTATGATTACATTTGTTTGTACTGAATGTCAGGCTTGCATACCACAGCTGCAGCCTGAGAAGTTGTGGTTTATATAAACCAGTCTTGAATACAATTCTCCATCCTTCTTTTTATTCTAATACAACATTCATGACTATCCTGTTACCATTCAATAAGACTGTAACAATTATCTATTACAAAATTCAGGGCTGTGGCACTAATAAAATGACAGAAGGATCAGTACGTGTGCATGTGCAAATAATCATGCAATGCTTTTTTTTTACTGGATCTTATGTATTCAAAGCCTGACACTGTATCCAGTCCCACCAACACTTTACATTTAAATGTAACTCACAGTTAGTGACAGATGCTGAAATAAATATACAAGTGTGTCTGTGTGTTTGGGGAGGGGGGGAGCATTAAGGTATTCATTTATATATAGTCATTTATCTTCTGATAACATGAGCAAAGCTTAAGTCTAACACAGTTAAATGAACTGAAGCTTTAACAGTACCTTTTGAACTGCTTGAATTAACAAAATCAATCCTCATAAATTAAACTATCATTGATCTATGATACAATTAAGTTCTATAATCAAAATACGCTATCAGTGCATGCAGTGTAACCATACTTGTTCCAACACTGAATTTTAACCACTGCTGGCTAACTGCTCCTGTCATCTTGTGTGAGACTCCCATCTGGCATGTGAGACACTAACATTATGATACAGTATTTCTTTTCCATTTTTCAATTTAGGCTGACATCTGCTGGTCTACGCAAATGGTAGGCAACCCTGCTGAATGCAAAACAATTTGAGGCAGCAGTGATTCCAGTTTTCCTTTTGTCAGTTTACAAAGCTCAGAACTACAACCATGTCACTTAATTACAAAGGAAATTCACGCAGAATAATAAGTCTCTGGAAGAAGAAAGGCAGCAGCAACACTGTGTAAAAGAAAATGAGTTTGACATGATAAATTACATGCATGCACGCCCAGTGTGCAGTGTAAGCACTCAAAAGGAGCCAATAGAAGCTACTATATATTGGCCAATTAGACCTACACAAAAAAAGGTGTTATTTAAGGGCACCACACTGTGGGCCTTAACAAGGAGGCGGTAGATAGGGGTTCACTCTTTTTACCCTATCAATAAGACTAAAGAGAGGGGGAGTGGCACCATGTTGGGCAATCAGCTCTAGACATTTGAGCAGGCATAAGGCAATTATCACATACTGCTTGGCTTTCAAGGGTGTGAGAGGTTCCTCAGTAGCTACTGGAACTCCAGATGGAGAAGTGTTTTGCAGCTTGTCAGAAGCAGCAGCCGAAAGGGGAGGCTGCTCTCCACCACTGAGACCTGGACAGGCTTGAGTTGTGGGCCTGTGAAAACCTCATCAAGTTCAACAAGACCAAGTATAAGATCCTGCACCTGGCTCAGGGCAATCCCAAACACAAATACAGACTGGATGGAGAATGGATTGAGAGCAGCCCAGATGGGAAGGACCTGGGGGTGTTGGTTGATGTAGCCCAGGATGCAGTTGGCTTTCTACATGTATTGGGCCTGTATTTGTACTTGGGATTGCCCCATCCCCAGTGCAGAACCTTGCACGTGGCCTGGTTGAACAGAGGCCCACCTCTCAGGCCTGTTCAGGTCCCTCTGGATGGCAACCCTTCCCTATAGTGGGCCAACCACACTACACAGCTTAGTATCATCAGCATGCTTGCTACAGGTGCACTCAATTTCATTGTCCAAGTCACTGACAAAGATGTTAAATAGTGCTGGTCCCAATACCACCTCCTCATTACTGATCTCCACCTGGTCTTTGAGCTGTTGACCACAATTCTTTGAATGCAACCATCTAACCAACACCTTCTCCCCTGGGAGGTTCATCAGTCAAATCCACATCTCTCCAACTTAGAGACAAGGTATCATGCAGGGAAAGAGCAGTCATCTCTGATTCAGCTGTAAATATGGGTAAGTACTGAAAGTTACAATGTTCAAGTTGTAAACAACATTTTTGCTTTTGCCACCTTGTTTCCCTCCCCTGCCCTGTTCCTTGATACTGGTAATGTCCTTGTTTATTTCACCTTCTATTTCCCAAGCTACTTCCTAAGCAGAAAAAAAGATAAGGGAATTTAATTACACAATAGCAACTACTCCTTTAATTTATGGATGTTTTGATCACAAAACTGACTGGCTGTTGCCTGTACCAGCCACAGGCTGCCTGGCCTTCAGCAGCAGATATGTGGTGGTTGGAGTATGACCCTGTTTTTTCTATGGTAATTAGCCCTGCTTTTCAGCAGCACAATTACATTGTCATCTCTCTCAGCTAAATCCCTGAGATGTTTCCATGTTGTAGTAGGTTTACGTGGCAAGGTTTTGTTAGCAGAGAGCCATAGGGGTGGCTTCTGTGAGAAGAATCTAGAAGCTTCCTCATGTTAGGTAAGGGCCCTGCTGCTTGACCAGAGCTGAACCAACAGGGCATGTTGTTTGCACCTCTGTGAGAACAGATTTAAGAAAGGGGGGGGGGGAGGAACACTGCCACACAACAGCTGGGAGAGTGAGAGGAGTGAGAAACAGCCTTGCAGACATCAAGGTCAGTGCAGAAGGAGGGAGAGAGGTGCTCCATGTGCCGGAGCCAAAGTTCCTCTGCAGCCTGTGGAGAGGCCCCTGGTGGAGCAGGCTGTCCCCCTGCAGCCCATGGGTCCCTCATGGAGCCGATCTCCATGCTGCAGCCCCCCCCATGGGTGGAGGAGTCCCCAGTGGAGCAGGTGGATGTGGCCTGGAGGAGGCTGCGGCCCATGGAGAGCCCCTGGGCCGGAGCTGCAGCCCGTGGAGAGGAGCCCCCACAGGAGCAGGGGGTCTGGGGGGAGCTGCCACCCACCCGTGGGGGACCTGTGCGGGAGCAGTTTGCTCCTGGGGGATGGACCCTGTGGTACAGAGCCATGTGGGAGCAGTTCTTAAAGAGCTGCTGCCTGTGGGAAGCCCACACAAGATCATTTCAGGAAGGACAGCATCCCGTGGGAGGGACCTCGTGTGGAGCAGGGACAGAGAGTGACCAAGAAGGATTGGTGGAGGCAAAGTGCTATAGACTGACCTCAGCCCCTGTGCTGCTTGGGGGGAGGAGGTAGATGGGGAGAAGACTTTTTTTTTTTTTTCTTTTTGTCCTTTGTTTCTCACTTCTCTAGCTTGTTAGTAATAAGCAATAAATCTTACAATCTCCCTACTCTGAGTCTGTTTTGCCCATCATGGTAATTGTTGAGTGATTTCTGTCCTTATCTCAACCCTTTTCATCGTATTTTCTCCCTGCTCCTCTTTGAGGAGGGGGAGTGAGAGAGCGGCCATGGTGGAACTTGGCTGCCCACCTGAGTAAAACCAAATTGTACATGCTGCTAGTGTTTCAGTCAGGAATCTGAAGTTTTTTTTTTTTTTTTTTTTGGCACGGGTATAGTGGTGGTTACTAATTACAATTAACAATTATTGTGTGTTAAGTGCTGACAGACATGGAAGGAGACCATGCCCAAGCATAATAACAATCAAATAAATCAGCAGTTGTTGCCAGTAATTGTGATCCCAGGTGCTAAGGTGCAGCTGAAGTACAGAGATGTACTTCATCAATGAAGTACATGTACTTCATCAATGAAGTACATGTACTGAAGTACATTGATGAAGATTCTGCAGTGTATGGCACAATGTCAGAGCCAGGACAGTCCCTTGTGCTTCTCTTGCTAACTCTGCAGAATTTACAAGAATAAAATAGAATTTTAAAAAGTATGTCTTCTGAGTCCTAACTCTGAGAATGCATTTAGGGAGACAGACAAGCTAGCCAGCAGGTTGACTTTTTGTCTTTGTACTCCAGGTCGTATCAATTACCCAATTAGCCATACCAGTACATGCAATACAAAACTATAGGACTGAAGCTTGTGCAAAAGTTTGCATCAATCAATATAAAGTATGTTTTTTTATTTTTGGTGGGTTTTGTTTGTTTTTACTTTTTTTCTGTTTAGGTTAAGGTTAGAATTTTGAATCATCTTTATAAAAATGATGTGAAAAGCAGTAGTGAACAATAAATCAGGTGCCACGGCAATATCAGTGTAAACCTCAAGAAAATCCTTAAATTACCTTAAACCTTTAAATAACCTCTTTTCTGTTTGAACTGCTATTTAAGTAACCGTAGGCTGTCTGGTGCTTCTTCAGGCTAAAGCCCTCTGGATGATCCCAAGATCTCTGAATTGCAGTTCAGATTGTTTTGTGTAGTTGCTTCCAGATGGAAGTGAATGCATTTACTATTGAATTGCTGTCTTATCACTGGCATTCATTTCTCTCACTCTCATATTCTGCAGATGCCTTGTTTCTGTCTGTGACAATATAGTGACATAAACCCAAGTATGGTGTAATTTACTAGAGCTGATGGGGAAATGTTCTCAGACCTGTGCTTGCAAAATGTAGCTGTTTTATAACTTTCAAGATTGATGTTCTTGAGAACTTCACCCCTCTGAAAGTGCTGATAGACAATTTTCCTTTCCATTCATTCCTGTGCTTATCATAATAGATACTTTCAGCACAGATCAGTGAACTGTAAATCTGAACAGACTCCTCAGTATTTCGAACAGTAGAAGAGAAGTATCATAGAAATCAAATTTGTAACAAAACTAAAATAAATTATAGCACAAAGAAAGCTTGCTAAGCTAGCTTTTAAGCTCCAGATCTTCAATGTCAGAATGAGAAAACCCCTTCAGGTCAAGGTTTTATATCTGCCTACTGTAGTGCTGCAGGTGCTAGACATATTAAACTGAGTGATATAATAGATCGCTGGATGAACCTCTGAAGTTCTCATTTGAACGGACTTCTGTAAATGGAGGCTGATGTTTACTGTGCTGAATACCCTGTATTCAGTCAATGGTATGGTGTAGAATCACTTTGTACACAAAAAACAAGCCAGGCCAAAAGTCAAACTGTTCCCCCATTGTGTTGAATCTTAAATCATTAGTGGAAAGCTTTATTGTGTATTTGACTTTGTTACAATTAGAAACCACAGAGCATGACACACAGGGGAAAAAAAAAAAAAGAAAAAAAAAAAAAAAAACAGGACTAAAGCGTGTGGTCTTTTACTATTTGTTCACTGCTTTTTTAGTACTAAAAACTTTTGCCACTTGATTATATGATAGCTAGAGCTTTCCTAGTGAAAGTTGAGGTAGTTAATTTCACATTTCTGAATATAGCAATACCTGAACATCTAGCATGTGCTATTGTAACACCTAATTTTGTGTCATTCTAGATATTCAATTTGCATAAATGCTCTCCCACTTAAAGAATCTCTTAAGTAATGGCATTACTGCTAATGAACAAGACCTGTAGATACTAATTCTTCTGAATTTAAAGTGTAATCAAGTGAGAAAGTCTAGAGGATTTCAGTTGGTTAGGATCCCACTTGAACTGATAAAGCAGTTTTATACTCTGGGCTCCTATAGAAATGAACATAACAGGGAGGCAGAACAGCATCATTTCATCTATACAGGGCCCTCTTCAGATATTCAGTTGACAACAAGAATCATCTTCTGTCCTTTTAGTATTTCTGACTTGTTTCTGTTGAAGCTCATTAGGTTTAAAAAAAACTCCTTGATACAAATTGAATTCACTCAACATGACCTCTCAAAGCTTTACAGAGAGCTGAGATGAGTATGGAGGTGGCAGCCCCTGAACTTGAAAGAGAAGAAGATGGAAATTAGTGAGTCCGGTCACTGGTATGACCTTTTACTGAAGTCAAATTATAGAAAACTCTAACAACAATTTGGAGAGGGGGAGTGAAAGCTTTTATTTCACTGCAGCATCACAAATGGAAGAGGTCCCAATGCTATCATGTTATTTCTTGCCTGAGAGTCTTTTTTACAGTCTTTTTTGCCTGGGAGGATTTTTACAGACAATATAGCCTTCCAGATTAGCTTCTAACCACTTCAAAATTTCTGGTCTGCTTTCCCACAGCCTTCTGGGTCTGTATTTTATGCTAGTAGAAGTTATGAGCCATTTTAGAACAGCCCAGATGCTAAAATTATACACAATTTGCCTCTCATTATTAAGCTTAAGACACTAGTGAAATGTAATGCACAGATAATAGGCCTGCAAACCAGCAAAGATTCAAATAGTGATCTGATACAGCAAGACTGGGGCACTTGTAAGAATGGTGAAGAGCAAGATGAAGACCTCTTTGCACAGTGGAGCTCAGGGCAGCATACACAGAGTGAAGCTGTCCCAATGGCATGTGAGACAGAAGTAGGGTGGAAGTTGGTGGGGCTGGACAAGGTCATGCTGGGAGAACTGGTGTCACAGCCTGAGTAACTGTGAGGATTTAGGGGGCTGCAGTGTGGATGCAAATCCTCCATAAGCCTCAGCAATGAAGAGCTCAGGCCCAAAAGCTTCAGTGTTGTTATAAAGTTGTCTTCTGCCCCCATTCAGCCCACTCAAGTGTGCGTAAGCAGCGAAGTATACACTTAATCGAGTTATGTGAGCCAGTAAATTTTGCTGCGTTTCCTGTTGCCCTACCACAATTATGTGCTTTTATTTTTGTTTGTTGCTTAAAATCATGGTAAAGATCTTTTAATTCTTTCAGTATAGTTTATCTTCCTGCTTCTTCACCTCCTTATGGAGCTGCTGCTCCTAGGCTCAGGTGGACTTCAGGCTGCCTGCAGTATATATCTGCAGGGAATATTGTGATCTGCAGAGCTTTTACCTGACCTCAGGTCTGAGACAGAATGTCAGGGCTGGACCCTGAATATCTGAATTAAAGGCTTAACTTTGAAAAGCAAGCCATTGAAGAAGTGGCCAGGAGGCCTGTGTGGCACACAAAGCAGGTTATTGTGCACTTGGGCCCTGCACTAGCTTTCCATCTGCTGCCAGCAACCAGGGCTGAAAGAAAGAGCTTGTGTTCCACAGCACCAGGTAACAGTAGGAACAATAATCTGATGAGGGAAAAGAAGCAAAACTCCTTCTGAAATGCTCAGTTTGGCAGGGGTTGCCCTTCCCACCTCAGTTCTGCACCTTTGAAGCAGCTGACTTTCTCTCCCCTGGTGACTGAGCTCACTGAGTTCCCTTGCTATTGCAGTCTGCAAAGCCTTGCTGTCTTTATAATTGACACTTGTAACAGCTGTATAATGTCTTTATAGAGGCACAGCTTCAATTCTGTAAATAACAGCACTCATGAAGGCACACCTCTCTCCCAGCCTTGTCCAACCCGTGCTTCTCACCTCATCATGAGTGCAGGAGGAGGAGCTGCTGGTGTCCCAGGGTGGCGTGGCTCCTAGGCATCTTTCTTCATGAGTCACACAGAAACATTTAATTTACAGAGCTGACATATTAACTCCACTGGCCTAAAAGAATAAATGAGTAATACCGTAGGGTTGCCCGCTCAACAATGGGAATGTTTTCCCAAAGATCTCTCTTTAATTGAAGCCATTTGTCATTTTGAATGTAGAATGTATTCATTAGAAAGCAGCACCTCAGAGGAGGCTGGAAAGCTCAGGAGATTAGTAACAGGGTACAAAGCCTTTTGCCTCTAGGTTGCCAGTTTCAAACCTGGCCATGTCATTATTGATCAGAAGAAGTCATTACAGGCTGACAGATGTTGGAATGCTTGTATCGAAGTGACCTTGTCAGACTAGTAAAATTCTTTGTTAGGAGATATCTGCACTCACAAAAAAAAAGTCCTCATTAGCACTTTATTGGTAGTCCTTACAACTTCAGTATGGACAGGGTGAGCTTGTTTATGCAAAATCAGAATGGAGGGAGTTTTCATCTGTAGGAAGGTTGAGTGAAACATTTTCAAAGCATCTCAGGATGTGCTTTGAAATTTTCAAGCTGATTTCACTGCATAATTTAAAATGAACCCTTCTTGCAATACTCGCCACACTTTGATCAATATGAACTTTTTTAAAGAATCTAAGGATTCAGATGTTTTTAGAATCCTCAAGATGTGTATTAACAGTAAAACATTTTACTAGCAAAATATATGTTTGAAATAATTTCAAAAATGAACAGATGTACCACATAATTTCTTCTAGTAACTTTCAGAGCAAGGCCCAAATTGTTTTCAGTCCTTGTGCTGAGTGTTTTTTACCAATGCTGAAAGCAGAGATCTCCCCCTTACAAGGCTCTTTTACTTCAGCATCATCCTTGTCTTATACAACTGTAGAAGACAACCACTTGAGAGAGTGTACATGTGCACTTTCAAACGCAGGCTCTTAGAGAGACCCCTTTTCCTTGTCCATTTGAGGATCCTCCAGGGAAGATGATTCACCCTGGAACAGAACTTGCTCTACTCAAGGAGACCTAACAGAAGTGCAGGGCAGAGCTGGAGCTCTGGATGAAAAACTTGAATGGGTGATGCACCCCATTAACTTCTCTGGAGAGGAGGAAAGAAAATGTAAGAAATCCAGTGGGAATTAAATTTGCTATAAGGAAGAAATGATGTTTTTGTGAGCTTTGCAGCCTGTGCTGCAAATTGAGTTTGAGATAGTATGAACACCCCACAGCAATTTTTCCTTCTACATCAGCAGCAATAAATATCAAAGCTGGTTTGATAACTTTGTTGGCAGAAAAAAAGAAGTACAGATGACATTGGTTTGGTATTGCAAATGGCAAGTAAAATGTCTTGGTTAGTAAGGCAGGTAGTGGAGAATTTTTATTTATTTTTTTTATTTTTCTATTCCAGGCCAAATTGTACTTCTAGGATGTTGGATCAGATGTTTTCTTAAGTTAAAGGTGCCTCCATACATGGGCTTTGTACAAGACCCTGTTTAATGCATCCTAACATCTCCACAATGGGGATGAATATCTTCTGCAGTGCTATATGCATTCAATGATACCTTTGGGCTGGTCTAAGAAACTTAAATTTTTGGCACCCCTTGTTGTGTGTCAAACACAAACACCTTTAGGTAATTATAGCATGTGACTGGCCCTTCCTGTGTCAAGAACATTTGTTGTGAAATGTGCAAGGATATGGGAAGGTGTGCCAAGACTTCTGTGCACCTTCAGCCACTCTCAAGGTGATGTGAATACACAGGTGCTTACATCACTGTCAAAACTGCAGATTTATCCTTTTCAGAACAGAGAACATCATGTAGTATTCAAGTGTTTGGCAAAACGCTATGACAACATACTGTGTTTGAGAGTTAAGGATTGTGAATCAAATAGTGGTTTTTATTATTAAAGTATACATATATGGACAAACAATGTCAAAACACTTCAGCCTTCAAACTCAGATAATTTTTTTTAATTTTATCACATATCTGACCTGCTGGAGATCTGTTTCCCCATAACCAAGGGAAACAGATTAGGGAAGGACAGTTTAACACAATGTGGAAGACTAGCTTGTTCTTAAAGCAGTGACAAGTAAATGGTGACATCACCAAATCATATCAATAGGGTCTGGATTTTCACCACAGGTAAGGGTCTAGTCCTCTAATGATTTAATGATTACCTGCAACTAGTATCTTTTTTTTTTTCTTTTGATTTTATGCAAGTTCACAAGCTAAGTTTTAAATAACATAGTTAATGATGCAACTGGAAATATAACCCTGTAATGTTATAGGTGTCAAAAAGAGAAAATAAAACATTTTTCAGTGTATTTTCATGGGAAAAATACAGAATCAACAGGCATCTCTAAGTAAAATGGTGATGAATGCTGTGTTATGGACTGGTATATGTGCCACAGGCTTTTATGGATTGTAATTAACATTAGGAGATGTTGTTTTGACCTGGATGTACCTATACTGGTTATGTATTATGTTCCTTTGACTTGAGATAAATAATACCCAATGAAAACTCTTTCAAATGCTACATATCAAACATGTATCTGTTAACATATAGAACAGAGGCCCTGATGACAAATAAAACAAAAATGTCAGTAGAAATCTATTTCAGAGTGGATGTATGCATGGGAACACTGATGGCTTTGTGAAGGCAATTTGACTTGCCTCTCTGTGATGGTGTAGCTAAACAGATGCTTGTTCTACCAGTCTGTGCAGCCACCCTTCCCAGACGTGGTGTTTCTCGATGGACTCAGGGAATTTTTTTACCCTGTTTCAAGGCAGCCAGCCAAATTAATTTAAATCACCACTGAAGGTGTTTCAGAATAATCTGGCTAACTTCACTGAGTGTGCTCAAAGCCTTCACACAGCCAGCAAAAGCTGCTTAGCTGGGGTGTTCCAGTGGAGTGATTGGGCAGCAACTCTCTAAACCACTCCAGTTTTCCTCAACATAATCATGTTTATAAAGCAGAAGAAAGATTACAAATAATACTGCAGAACTGTGTAAGAAGGCTAAAATAGCAAGACACATGATTTATTTAAGGCTTTTCCTCTATTTTCAATAATTATGGTTCTTCCGTGCATAAAAATTGGAGCAAAAACTTAAGACTAAGGCTTTTACAAGGTCAAACAAAGCTAAGAACTTTAAATGTCTGTGCAAAAAAAAAAAAAAAAAAAAAAAAGAAAAAATTTAGTTATGAAAGGGGTTTGGAAAAAGAGTTTGTAAGTGTAAAACATTCAAGCACGGCTTTTTCAGTATTGTTTCAGCTAGACCTTTGCCTTTGGTCAGGTAAAGGTAGCCATGCAGTAAATTAAAACAAACGGTGTATACGGAGGACTACATTTGCAAGAGAAAAAAAGAAAAGTAGCACAGCTTAAAATGCACAGCTACTAAAGAAAAGATCATTTCTGAAGCTCTTACAAGTAAATATATCACTCCAGGAGATTCTGCAACACAGAAGGGAAAACTAAGCTTTACTGACCATATAGCCTTTCGCCAAAAGAAATCACTGTATTGTTGGTAGCCTCACTTCCATTTTTTCATTTGCTTTTCATCACATTTCCTGTTGAGATTAATAAATACAATACACATCCAAAGTGGAAGTGCATAATTTTATTTTCTTGGTGATTTCTTTGCATTGCTACAAAGCCTCCAAAGGATGAGTGAGTGAATGGTGTGAAGTCTGCATAGCTTGAGCTACACTTTCTTAAACTGCTGAAACAGTTATCAGCATGACCAAGCTGGTCTTTGCAAGGCAAACAAAGGGAGAGGCAGAAGAAAGTAACTTTGAACCACTTGCTCTTTTGGCTCGTTTTGTGTTTGCCTGTTTCTACCATTTCCAAGTGCCTGCACTGTCCCTGGGGAAGCTACCTCGTTGGGTAGGTACTTCCCTTTTCTCCTTCCTCCTTCTCAGAGGAATGCTACTAGAAAAGCTTCAGCTGGGTGTCCCCAGAACATACGCAATGTGCTCTTTGCACACACAAATGCTTTTCTCAAACCATGGCTGTGAGCAGCTAATCACTTTTTAATCTTACTAGCCTATTTGCCTCAGCCGTATGTTGGGGTCAAAATTCCTGCTGATAAGATTAAAGGATGTCTTTGACTGGGGCCTACATAAATAATAGTGTTATTTCCACAGTGGCATTCATTAGAATAAAATGTAAAAAAAAAAAAAAAAGATGCCAGTCTTCATGCTGTGGGACACCAGCCAGCTGCTAATTGTTTGTGATCAAAAAGAAGTTCTTTATTTGTCATCCTTTAGGGGTCCTATGTCTGTTGATACAATTACGTTTTACTCCTCACACTGAGCTCACCTGTATTTATATAGTGTTTGAGCTAGATCTTTACTTTTTGAATACTGGACATTTGAAGTGTGACTGTATTAGGACTGTTTGTCTTTAACTTTCTTATGAGGTTATAATTTTTGATTTGCTTTGCACCTGCTGTCAAATCTTCCTCACTGGCAAAGAGCGTCACCTCAGATTTAATCCTCTCATAAGCTGACGTGTTTTCCCTATTGTCACACCATTTGTGACTCATTACTCCCTTCTGCTGACAAGTCATCCATTATATTATTATGAGTCTGAGAAGTACAAAGACATCATTCTAGCAATCTTTATTTAAAAATTAATCAACATATGTTGGAGAAACAAAGTGGATAAGTCTCTTGTTTTACTGAATAATCTAAGAAGCAACATCTGCCAGGGAACGTATGCTGAAATTGTGGCTTGACTCTTTGAAGATGCTTTGTGCTCTGTCACCAGTTTAAGCATAAAAAACAGTAGGAGAAGATTAATTTTAGTCACACCTGTCTGTACTGTACTGACTAAATGCTTTGGTTGCTTTAGCCTTATGTTGGCAGACTGATGAGGCTCTTGGATGCAACCAGTGACATCTAGAAAATATTCTGAACCAAATAATGTACCAAGACAAAAAATTCTTTCAAGCAGTGTTTTAAAACAAATACACGGTTTAACTTGAAAAATGAAGGATATGAAAAAATAAGACCAAATGCTAGCTTTCCAATCAGCAAATGTCTCATGTTGAGTAATATAGGCATGCCTGAAACCACTTTGGATGTCAAAGAAGTGCACAATAACATGTATTGTACAGATAAGTTAACATTTCCAATGTTGCCTGTTTGAACATTTAATTTTTAAAAAACGTGTTAATCCCTCTGGGGGTGGGAGTAAGATGGCAAGAAATATACTGATTTTTGCCTTTTTGCTAAAGGTATGCAGAGATTGCTTTGAAAGCCCTAGCTGAATGGCAAAAATCATATGAGAAATATGACTGATCTGGGAGCAGTGCTTTGCCAAAAGAGCTTTGTAAGTCATGCCTGCATATATGTCAAATAAGACTTGCTTGTGATGCCATTCCCAGTTGCGTGTGTCATGAATTATCTTCGTTGTTCCTGTGTTGTGCACTCTTAAGATAGAAATGCAAATTTCCTGATGTCATCTGGATGGCCATGGAGGGAAGAAAGTGAGGAATGGAATCAAAGAGAATATATTATTGGTGACAGCAGCTATACTAAGTGAGAGATGCAAGCATGAACTGAAGATCTTGTTAATGAGAGCATGGGAGGGAAAGCAGACCACCGTACAAGCTAAACCAGAGGCTGGGGGAAGGGGGTGGGGGTAGAGAAAGGCACTTGCTGAGAAGAACAAAATAGACCTCATCTGGTGATATTTCTGATTATGCAACCCTGGCCTTCTCAGCAAACAGAACTCACTTCAGCTGGTATGGCCAAAAGCCCTCTAATCTTCCTCTTCCTATTGGTTTGCTTCTCCTCGAGAGCACAGGTGTTCTCCTGAACTCTCATGTTCTCAATAGTGATGCTAAAAATATCAAAGGGAATGCCGTTTTGTAATGAATTAGTTATGACTTACACAATTATTCTTTCATTTTCTAGTTTGCTGTTATTGTATCTTCTAGTATTTAAAGTACAAAATGTTTTCTTTATTCAAAAAATAAGTTTCCAAGCAAAATAATATTCTTCCCAGAATATTTCTTCCCTAGGGATTTCAAAATTAGCATGTTTATTGTAACTTATATTGAAGCCAAGACAGTTTTTGAATTAACTGAAGCCTTTGTCAAATAATATATTCGTCCTTTTGCCAAGTCTAGTTCAGGCTTGTAACAAAACAGCAACAGAAGAGATCTTGTGTTATATGCATCCCTACCGCTGTTATGTAAGACATTAAACAAGTGTGTGTCCTCATCTTGGCCTGTAACTTCATTTCACTGCTTCTTTAGTTAATTTTTATTGCATGGCTATTACAATCCTTATTTCTGTCTTTCCCTAAAGGCTCAAAAACCATGCTGAAGAATTTTATCACAGTACCATTGTTCTTAAGTTATGTACTTTTGGAAATGTTTGGTACTGCTTTTATGTAGTTATTATCTTGTAAAATTTCCAGACCCTTGGTTTATACATTTATGTAATATGTAAGCATCATTCCACTTTCTACTAATCATTCATTGTGTTTAACTACTATTGGCATTCTTTCATCTATGATTAAGGTGATCTTCTCTGATCAATACAGTTTCTAGGTGTAAGTTTTACACATACTGTCTTATTAGCGTCTCTCTGCAGAGGTCTTGCCTCTATATTCTCTGCTCTGTCACATTTAGAACTCCTTCAAAATATTCTGAAATCATAAAATCCCTAACCAAGATCATCAAAATTAGCTGCATAAAAATTATCATCTAGAGTGAGATGGAAAAACTGGATGTATACTGCCTTTTTCTGTTATAGAAATATTACTTAAACTGTTGGTTTCTCTGCTTTCAAGTAGAAATAAAAAATAGTATTTGAAATTACCAAGTGTTACAAAGCATGAGGACTCAAATCTTTTAGAATCAGGCCTGCAGATAATGTCCAGATGTGGGTAATGTCAAAAATGCAGATGGGGGTTCTGGTAGATGCATCCATTATACCTTTGAAAAGCTTTACCTAGAAATTAAACATGAGGAACTTGCTTTAGCACTGCTTAAGCTTCAACACTCAGTCTTCATGGTGTGTTGAAATAAGCTGTGCCCTGTATTGTGGGGAGAAAGACACCAACATTTTAATGAATGGCTTTTATGAATGCATGCAATGTGTCTCTTCTACTCATATTACCATGTTATCTGAACTACCTCCCCAGGCTCATCATGTATGTGTTGGTGTTTAAAAGCACACCACTGTCAAACAAGGTCTACAACAGAAATTACAAATGTCATCGGGGGAATACCAAAATAAGAGTTCAAATAGAAAGTTAAGATGAATTTGGATAAGCAATATATATCAGTTATTTTAGAAATTTAGACAAGTGAATTCAGTGTAAATCATACACACAAAAAAGTAATATGAAAGTCATATTCAAATTTTATTCCAAAAATTTCTTGTGTCACTTTGCTTTCAGATCAGGTAACAAGGATAGTGCATGTTGGTGAAAGCTCTTTCTGCCACTCTAGAAAGAAAAGTAATCTCTGAGATTCTCTTTGAGAGCACTTCTAACAAAAAAAAAAAAAAAAAAAAGACAGTGGAAATGAATTAATATTTCTCACAGAGAAACTATACAATCATTTCATGAGAAGGTTGCTTGAAAAATAGAAGTCATGTTGGGCAGGAAGGAATAGCTCCTTAGATGGTCAGGTATTCAAAACAGTAGGGAGTTAAATCAGCCCATTTCTCTTAGACTGTTAAGAACCAACCTTGTGTTCTACAGCACTCTTAATGCATGCAAGCAGACAAATAATTAGATGATTTTTAAAAAAGGCTCAGGTATAAAACTGTGTAACTTATATCCATTTGTCCACTCCCAGAAAACTCACATTTCACATGAAGCTAATATTGAATTAACTTGAGACTTCTTGTAGGAAGAAATCTGTTTCCACAAGTCCCACTGCTCAGAAAAACTGCATACGTTTCTGGCCTTTGCTAAAGCTGCTCAAGATTTTCTGCTTTTCAGCATGACTACCTTTTAGTACATGTTCTTAGCGAAAGTAATTACTACTTAGATTTCATGTAAATAATAGGAAACAGTAAGCAAGAAAGGTTGTTCTGTCTCGGAAATGAGTTACTGGTAATGAAAGTAAGGGGAAGAGGGTGAAAACAGTCTTGCAGGACTGAGGCCTTAAATTAGTGTATGAGATACATAGTCCTTCATCACTGAACAGATGTCAGAGGTCTGGTAACACAGCAGATCTACAACACAGTGACAAAGCCAGAGACATCTAGGCATTAACACAGGTCCTTCCTGATAGGCCTGTGGAGTGAAAAAAAAAATAAAAGAGCATATAGCACAACCACTACAGCTAGAGAGAAGTGGATTTGTCTCCAATTTCCATTCTGGCCAGGAGGATGGTAGCAGAGGGAAGGGATTTGCTGACTGTCACCAGTGCCAGAACCCACAGAGCACCCACTATGTTCACAATTTCAGTTCCATGGGAAACTTTCAATGTTCTTCCTACCAAGAACTGCTCTAATGCATTACTGGAAAGCCCACATTTTAGGAATAGCCAAGATCCATAGACAAAACACCCTCCAGTTCTAGCAGCCTTAACCTGCTGGGGACACAAGGTGCCTACATACCCTTTCTCCTCCATAAGCAGACAACTGGATGAGAAGGACTGTAATGATTTGAATTACCTCTTGCCAACAGCAGAAAGTCTGGCTGTCTTATTTCTAAGACAATTTATAAAAGAAAAACTATTTATGCAAATCATTTTCCAGGCAGTGCATAAATATCTTCTGAATTTGTATGTTGAGGTGCTAGGAAATATGATTGCTAACTGGAATATGGAAAGGTTAATAATTTTAATTCTTTTTGAATGTGGGAATGCATTAATTTGAATAGAAATGTCCTCCTAGCTAAGGAATTGTCCCCTTCCTAATTAGCAATCATGATTCTGTCAGTTCTATGTATAAAATAAGTATCAGGCTAGAAAGCATTCTTGTAGTCTTACTCTTGTCTGTTTTGTGCATTTGTGATTTGAATGCACAAACCTTTTTGTGTGACAATGAGTAAAAAAAACATCAGCATTTTTCTTATCTTAAGGCAGGTATAAACCTATGCCCCCAGAAACAGTGGTTTCAGTGTTCACTTATAATGTACGTCGAGAACTGCAGGTATTCTACAGAGTATTAGTACAAGGACTAATTACTTTTTTTTTTCCTGGCTTTTTCCTTGATCAGAATCTG
Source organism: Aythya marila (assembly GCF_965140915.1). Classification (NCBI taxonomy): domain Eukaryota; kingdom Metazoa; phylum Chordata; class Aves; order Anseriformes; family Anatidae; genus Aythya; species Aythya marila. The sequence goes on along the minus strand of NC_139045.1, from coordinate 11,273,432 downwards.
ATGGTTTCCTACTTTGGACACATGGAATTTATTTATTTATTATTAATTTAAAAAAAAAAAAAAAGGATGAATCCTCTGCAAAATGAACAAGCTTCATTTGAATTCTTCTCTTGTAACAATGTATTTATGGATCTAGTTCATTCCTTCCCTGTTGGGAAAGGCTTATTGCAAAACACTTCAGCTCCCGTGCACTGGATACCAACAATTTCATTCTAATTTCATTCTATAAAGCTCAGAAGGTGGGAATATCGAGTTCAGATGAGGCCAGTCTTGAAAACTGCAGAGCAGTGAGGCCCAAGTTCAACAAAGCACTTGTGTAACTACAAGCAAATTCAGAGTCACATGGCAGATAAGAAAGTAACTTTTATACTTAAAATTTATCACACGTTTAAGTGCTTTTTTGGACAGAGTCCAGAGTTCTCACCACTTTGCAGGACTGAGCACACACGTAACCTGCTCACCTGCCCAGGTCTGAGCCCAAACTCATTGAAGTCAGGGACTCTCTCACTGTTAATGGACATTGTTATCTTCATCAGCCTTTGAACAAGGCTCTTTCACTACAGCATTTTTTCTTAGCTTTCCCGAACACTTAGTTTCTTAAATTTGAAGGATGGGAGAGATAGAGACTTCAACACAACTTTGTTTTTCCTGTCTCTTAAATCTCCTCTTCAAAATTTTACAATATTATTCTATTACTTCTATAACTATTTCTATTATCCAAGTCCTTAATAATGCATATTGCTCATACTTCTTCACTTTTTTCTTCTTCAGGGTGACTGGTAAAAGATAACAGTTCATTAACCCTGCCATTATAAAATTCTTGTTAATTTGATCATCTCCCTCATTTATCAGTGGACCTGTTTTTCTCTGGTTCTTCTTTTATGCCTCTTCCATTAAACAGGTTTTTGCAATCAATGCTCCCTCAAGCATTGCTAATTCTTTGCTATTTACCTGAGTGACTGTAGTTCAAAAGAAACCCAGCCAACGTCACCCAAAAGAAACCTCCTTTATGCTCCCCTGATCTCCTACATTTGGAAGATTCATGACCAGGGTGTTGCCAGTTTGTGCTCACAAGGGGAAGGAAAGTCTGTAGCTTAACATCTTTTATACTCTTACACATAATCTCTATTTATGTTACTAAAGCACTAGGATTAAAATAAAAACACTGAAGTAGTCCTAGCAGGAATGGCAAAAAACAACTCTATTGCTTGTTTCCCTAGAGCCCTCATCATGTTTAAACTTCCCACTTTCTCAGATTGGTAGCTGGAGAAGAACAAATCACAGAAGAACAAAGATAAACCCCACCAACTTGAATGGAAGAAAACCCACAGCTGTATCAGCTGGATCCGTGTCAGCATCTCCTATTTAAATATTTATCTCTGGCAAAGATTTCTAAATGTTCTGCTTATACATTGGTTTTTAGCCACATTGCTGGCTAAAAACCAAGTAGGCAAATGCTGGTTCCTACTCTTGTAAAAAGGAAAACTTACCCTTTCCAAAGCATTTACTCTCTTCTATAATGTCTTAGTGAATACTTTTCTATGACAAGACCCCAAAGAGTCAAAATATGTGCAGGGTTTTATACAAATTAATAAGAAGGCAGAGCTTGTAATCATTAAGTCCGGTCCATCCCTCTATATAGATCAAGGCTCTTCAGGTACAAGAGTTCACCTTCACAGATGTGTTAGACTGTAGGTTAAGCTGAGAGAAGACTGCTTAGAAAGAAAGTTTTCTCCTTTTCACTGGAACAAATTCTTGCTCACCTCCTCTGATGTGGGGACCCTGAAGAGAAAAGATGCTCAAAATAAATAAAAGCCCCCTCCCCAAATTTGAAAGTACTGTGAAGCTGATGCTTAATACTTGTATTCATTGTTCACAGAACATCATGATTAGCAGGACAATCTAGAATACCGACAGGTTATGCATGATGCATGCTTAATGCATGAACTCCCGAGTTGTTCTGAGGAGTATACTTCCAGCTTCCATTCCTAAACAAATTAAATATTTTAATGACATATGCTATTCAACAATTAATAGCCATCAGGAACAAACAATAATTTTGTTTTGCATTGTTTGTAGACCTCAGCCATATATAGAATAGCTCATAGTATCTACTCCATATAAAAACAGTTTTGGAGAAATTAACCATATGAATGACAAAAGACCCTAACTCAGAGCTCCCATACTCTTGACTCTTATCAGAAGTGTATTTTTCTCTCTTAATTTTTTCCACAGAGTACTGTAAAATGTGACATAGCTTCATGCCACTTATAAGAAGATCAATATTTGCTTAATACTCTCACTGTGAATTTTTTCCCTTGCATTCTCTTTTCTAAAGCCCCACTTGCATGCCTTTGGGACACTGCAGCGACAAGGGGATTGGGACTAGGGATGGGGGTGAGTAAGAGGGGAAATGGAGAGACACAGGAGACCTCTGCTTGTGGATACAAGATTTCCTCTTGGAGCTATCATTAACAGCTCCCACATCTCTCTTTTACTTTCTGTCTCCAGCATGGATCTTAGTCTTATATAAGTTAGTATATCTTGACAGGGTGGCTAATAAGTTAACATGACCTAGATTTTTTTTAGTTATATATTGCCCCTAAACAGATGTGACAAGATAATATTTAATCACTGTAACATTCTTGACATCCACTGGGCTGAATGCCTAAAATCCACGTCTCATATCAAAAGTGTATGATTGCAAAAAAAAAAAAAAAAAAAGTATATAAAAAGTATATTTGCCTATTTCCTCAATTGTTGAGGAACTATAGACACACAGCTGCACTTTTTCATTACTCCATAGCATGCAGAGCATAATATTCACTGCTAAGCAGAATAATTGCAGGGGAAAAAATTAAAAAGGGAGAAATGAAGAGAGAAGAATGACTTGTCTAATTAAGATAATTTGTTTAGAACTGGGAAATTTGTGATCCTTTCATCCATACCTATTGTTCACTTGTATTGTATTTGCTTCTCCATCGCTGAAAATAAGCTTAGAGATTTTTTGTTTTGTTTTTCATCAGAGAAAACCACCAGTTTTATTCATTTGTCATTTATGGTGTGCATTCTTCTGTGCTCTTTGTCAGATTGCAGTGGCATATTATTTGGCTACTAAGAAGCATTATCTGACACCGGAGTGAAGTGGGGGTAGAAAGGCAAATTGACTTTTTCAACCCATGACCACGGAGCCACATCTGGAATTGTGGGATGTCTACAATAAATCCCATCTTATTATCCTGCGTATGAAATATAACTCAGCTAATGACCATATGGAGCAGATTAATGTGAGCAGAGTCTAATTTAGTAAAGACAGGAAAAAAATGAAATTTCTTACTTAATTATCTAAGGCAGAAATAAAGCAACAGACAGCATGAAAAAAGGATCATATTTAAGGGGCTGCCCATCAAATGTTTTAATGGCATATAGGAACCAAGGCAAATCTGAAAATTCCTGGCATTATCAAAATACTTGTAATATGGCTTTGCATTTAAAAACATTTGGCTAACATTTTTGAAAATTATTTAGTTATTAGGGATATCTTGATTTTTCTGTCTGTCCATCTTGCAGTACCTCCAAAGGGGATGATTTTTTGGTGACTATAAGCAGTAATTAATTATTCCAAGGTGGAGTAAGTTAGACTTTCCAAAAATCAAGGCACCCTTGACTTGCTCAGAGGAGGGTATACATGAGGCAAAAGACAAGATAAATCCAGATGCTGCTTGTTCCCAAGTGGTACTCCAGAAATTTATCTCATCTGGGATAGAAGTCTTCCATCATCTTAATAGATGTAAAAACAACTTTCAAGTATCGTGTTCTGTCTGTATGGGCAGTGGGCCATCACTTTATATACATCACTGCTTTTGATTCCTTATCCAACCCAGGCAATTCCTTTGATTACTACTGCAGCCCTTAGAGACCATTTGTTTTCTCATGTATTCAGATTAGCCCTGGTGTATGACTGCTATAGTAATACCTATGAAGAGTGTTTTTTCTTTCACAACACTAGTTTTAAACTGATTTTTTTCTGTGCCACTGAAAAGCCCCAGCAGCTGTGGACCTGGTTGTGAAGTATGTTGTGCAGACTCAAAGAAAAAGATATTACTGTCTGAGAATTAAAGAATGAGATAAGTGATTTGTAAAAATCTACAGAGAAAGTGAACATAATTTTATAGCAGGTCTCACAGTTGCATAGTAATTTTGAAGTCTATTTTGCTTTTTGCTGCTCTCTTTCATTATCAAGTTAGCAGTCATGTAAGTAAAATATAAAACAATGTTGTATTTTTTTTTTTAAACTACAACCCTTAAATCTTGTAAAATACAGGAAAAAACAGTTGTGTTTTTTTTTTTTTTTAATTATTATTATGTATTTATTTATTTTTTATTCCTGACAGCCTTCCTTTGGCTTTACCACCATCCTAGCTACAAAACTGATTTCTATCTGTGTTGTCACATATATGATGCTGGATGGCTTGGATTATGTATAGCAAAATGTAATTAAAGTTACATATTCCATGAGAGAGGTTGATTCACCAAGGAAAAGAAGATTTGCCAATCCAGAAATGAGGATTAAGGGAGAAGGATGTTTGCAGAGACTTGAATACATTAATTTTTGTAACAGCTTACATAGCAATTCCAAGACTTCTATTGTGTACAGTATAGCTACTGCTTTCCTTGACCTGAAATTAAGAAGAAGGAGTGTACCTGTGTGGAATTAGATGCAAGAATATTTTATTTTGGAGTCAAAGAACAAATATCCTAGACTGATAAGAGTAGCTGATAGATTGCAGCCAAGTGGCCAGGTCACAGATGAAAAAAAAATATATGTTCCATCTTGTCTTTTGGGACTGCAGTTGACTGAAAATTAAATGGTTGACAATGATATTTTCCCATATCTCATTGTCTCACAGTGCTTGTTGGGCTTTTGTTGCCTTGGGCTCATGATGAACCAGATCTGAGAATGAGATAGAAATGTCACTCCAATGCTCTCTATGAGCTGTTGAGTCTCAACTAAAGGGTCTTAAGCCAGCCTCAGCAGTTAACAAAGAGAAAAAAATATCTGTGTAAATGTAGATGTGTAATAGAATGAAAAATATTCTTTAGAAAAAAAATCTTTAGGAAAAAATATTATTTAGAAAAATATTCATTATTCTCGCATCTGGTGTGTCTGGACTGTGGTAACAGAAAAATACCCAGGACAAATTATGTTATCTTGATATTTGCAATGGGAAACTCTGTATTTCCTTCTGAGTCTTGAAAGACACTGCTCCTGTCAAACAAATACATCTTCATTAATAAATGCATGTATTTAATAATTACTGTAAAAAGGAGCCCAAAACACATCAAATTTGTGGTAAGACTTCAGGAACGTGAGTCATTGTTTTTGTTCTTTGGAATCAGATTCTTTAGGTTTAACCTTAATCCTAAAGGACTATTTCTTCACACACTTGTTTCTCCACACAGGCACAGACCTGCTCGTGGCTCTGGCTGGGGTCTGCAGCCCATGGAGCACAAATTCTTCCTAAAGCCATTCACTTGCTGGATGGCTGCATTTCCACTAGCTGCCCAGCCCTTTACCCATCTGCTCGCTTCAATTGTGGTAGCAGTCCCAGTGCACTGGATGCATAATTTCCTGCCTGTCACCCAGAACAATCCACAGTGATTGGTCATGTGTTAAATATGGGTCCTTGCAAGCATTGCAATATTTCATTTTATGCTGCTGAAGGATCTGTCACGTGCCAGGTGTGCTTTCTACATGCTGAAAATCCTTGACTTGATTTTATACGAACCCGTATGATACATTATTTTTCCTGGAGATGTTGAAGTTTATTTGTAGAGCCTGAAGTATGAAAAGAAAAATGTGCAGCTGGCCTGAGTTAAACGCAACTTTGCATTTTGTCCTGTCAATGGTGTGTGAATAAGTGATTTCTTTGTGAATACAGATTAAGGCTTTTTTAAATTCAGGGATTATTATGAGAACTGAGCTTTCTTTCAAATCATGGTTTGTTAGAAAAGTGAGAGCAACTCCCTCTGAACCTTATGCCCCACAATAACCCCACATGGGCTCATTTCATCTGGTTCTGCAAATGTGTGTCCATTGCACAGAGCAAGTGGCTCCTATCCAATACTTTCATTTCAGCTATATTTTGTGATAGAGTGTGTGGGACATGATACTGAAAATGCACTTAAGGGGATTATTTTAGTGGGAGTTTTGAGGTGTCTTTCCCTCAGCTTCAGCCCTTCCTGAGAAGCAGCATAACAGATGGATCTTGGGCTTGCTGCTGGCTCCTCTGGGGAGCTTGACAGTGCTTCCCAGACCTTATATGCTATCACTGTCTTAGCCACAAGTGTGTTCATCATCTCAGGCGAAAATTATCTGTGAACCTTCAGGTGTCTTTTTCTTAACTATTAAGTTATTTCCATACTTTTTTTTTTTTTTTTTTTTTTTTTTTAAGTTCTTTGATACTTTTGGAGCTTATCACAGCCACCAATCTCTTCAGGAAACTACTAGAGAATAGAGAGAAACAAATCAGAACAACAACAATGACAAAACACAGGAAAACGTCTCAGCCCATCACATATGCAGGTTAAGATCAGATTGGCCAACTCCCATTCACAATATGTTGGATGTTGCTCATGTAGTGAAAAATACATCCCCTACACCACTGGTGATTTGTACTGAGTTGGAAGAAGATGTTGAAGTGACATGCAAACTGCTAACATCTGTTAATACTAAAGGTTACAGGAATTTTGTGAAATTCTTCATTATACAGAAACTGCAACCTCTATATGTGATTGATCTGCAGCTGCATAGGAGCCTGCCCAAATTTCTGCCAAAGCTGTTCTCTTACTGCCTGTGCTCAGTTAATTCATCTGCTCTTGAGACACTCTGAGTGTGCTGAATCCCTAAAATGTTTACTAATGCATCTGAGCAAATGCTTTAACATAGTGTGGAGGTATGCAATATAACAGTAGATTTAATTAAAAGCCACTGGATTTAGAAAATTAAAACATGAAAGTTAATGAAAAGGAAAGGTAGACAAAGCTGAAGAGCAGAGTTCAGATCACTTTTTTAACCTCTATCCAAATTTCCTTTAAGTTGCAAAAAAGGATTTGTTGAGAAAGATTTAATGATTATTGACTGATCAATCAATGGCATTTCCTGCCAGTTCCTTTTAGAATGGAATATGCCAAATGCCAGTTAATCACACTGGTCTCTTTTTAGACATCTTTTTAGGAATCAGACAAGACCAACTGCATGATGTCTAGGACACACTTGACTATTCAATAATTAGCTCCTGTTATATCATTAATATTAAATCTAGATTTTGGGAAATGGAGGCTAGAGGATGGTGAAAACAAATCACTCAGCATAAATTCACATACAGATTTGCAAAAGTTTGTGTCTGCTCTTATAATTTGTCCTGGAAGTGCTTCATAATCTCAGATGTTACAGAAACTGTGGAGGGATTTGTACAATCTTATTTTATTTTGAGAATGAGGCAAAGCCATTTATTAACCACTAATTCATACCCTTGCATGAAAATGCTCTGAAAAGACTATTTACAGGAGCTAATTGTGTTATACTGTTTTGTTTCAAACCAAAACTAGTGTTTAAAGGTTGTGCATTAGCTATACTAAGTGCTATATGAAGCTGTGTGCTCTGAAAAATCATGTGCTATGTCTATCAAATAGCATCCCTACAGTGATAGTGTCTTTTTTTTTTTTTTTTCTCTTGCCTGTGCTTCAGTTCCTTTTCTGTATGACAAAGATAATATCATCCACTCATCTCACAAAGAGTGCAATGAAAATTAATTAATTTTTGCAATACACCCAGGTATTAGGGTAATGAGATTCTAATCCTCATCCCCCCCCCAACTTTCTGTAATATCTGATTCCTTTCTCTTTTACTGATTCCTATTTTGATTTTAGTATGCACCCCTTAGAAAAAATGACATATGTTCAAAAGTCCAGAAAAAATTAAGAATAAAAACATTGACCAATATCAAACATTTCTTTTACTTGGGATAAAGACTTTCACTTTCAGCCTTTTTAATCATCTTTGTTAATAAAAAAAATGTGTTATCTCCAAGTGAAGTGGTCTGAAAACTTTAATCCTTTCCAAAAATCTTCTCCTCTTCCTCTTCTATTTTGAAACAAACATATTTGTTAAATCCAACTTGAGGGCACAAAACAATTTTGTTCTTGGAACATTTTCTCCTATCTCCTTAAGCTGAAATTGTCCTTGAATTGCTAGCCCTGCTCTCTAATAAAATAAACCCCAGATGCTTTGAATCAGTGTAGCTGAGAGATTTGCACAGGTTTCTGATTCAGGTGAGAAGTTTTTGGGGTTGGATCCAGGGCTTACTTGTACCCTCCTTCCCTCCCTCCCTCTTCTCTCCCTCTTTCAGAATGTATACCTGTCCTATTCATTCCTTTCATTTGCTTTGTGGTGAAAAATGACTGAGGCAGCAGTGCAGAGGTAAATTCAAAAATGCTATGAAAAGAAAAGTGCTTCTTTTGATGAGCAGAAAAGGAGCAAGTAAGAGAGTGAATTTCATCAGTTTGCATGGACTGGATTTTAACTGCTCAGCTTGGTGCAAAATGACTACAGAAGATAGCAAACAGTAAAGCTTTCTTAAGGAGACCTTGAATTCATTTCATTTTTTACATAAAACTGTTTTCAGCGTGAAATGTTTGTGCAATTGCCATGCAGTCTTGTGCTAACATTCTGCCTCATTTTCAAATTGGTACACAAGGGAGATATGAAATTTCACACTATAATCACAACTTGATCCATAATATTCTAGATATTGTGATAATAGCTAAGAGAATGTGAAATTAAAATGCATACTTATCTAGAGGGGTGAAAATCAGTACACAAAAGAATCACATAGTGAAAAGTATTGGAACTTAGCATTCTATCTTTCTTTAAACTGTTTTTGAACTGCAGCAGTTAGATCTAGATATTGGAAAGCTAGCTTAGGGAATAGCCATTCATTAAAAGCTGTTTAAGCTCATGTTCCCGTAGAAGTAATTATGTGGTCTTTACTGTGAACTTAATACTATTAATATAAATATCATAGCTTCAAAAGGCTGGTTCTAGAAAAAGAAATGTTTTGCATCTATGCAACTAAACTACTCAAAACACTTGTTGATGAAGCAAACATTCACAAGACAAAGTAGTTGTGAATTATGTGTCTGACTACAGGTATTTTGGTCATTCTTGTATCCCTTAAACCAAAAGAATTAAAAGATACCTGTTTTTTACTCCAATCATGTATGTGTACAAAACGTTTACTATTTACTATGTACAGCGCATACATATACAGGTCCTTATACATATTTGTGGGCATCACTCTATAGCCTATTCAACCAAGGCTTGTGTCCCAGGTTCTTCCTACACAACCCAATGTTATCCTAGCATTCAGGGACTTAGTGAATTTCCTTCCTCTTGCACACTTGGTTTGTCCTCCACCCCCGTGGTGTATACAGCAGATGATTACGTTTAAAATGATGGATGTATGTTGCTTTCTGCAGACACTTTTGTGGAAAACTGATGATAAGAGATTCAATAGCTTTTCCTAAAACTTTCCACTTAGGTTTCTTTATTTCCTATGTGCCATGCTTACCGCCATTAAAATTTGTTTTGAAGGTAGATAGTTTTAGGTAAAGAAACTTGATATTCCTAGAAATTAAGAGAATGAAATATGTGTATTTCCCCCAAGGGAGAAAGGGGGGTATTTTCTGCTATGTATTGTAAGATAGTGATGGAAATTCTTATTTAGCAGATTCCATTTCTAGTAATGAAATATTACTATTACCTGTTATAGCATATATTTTTTTAAATTATGGCTCTTTTTCAAGATTATTTCTGCATAGTTACTGTAGAAATGTAACTCACTGTTAAGTCAAAAAAAAATAAATAATGTTCCTTACCATTTATAGGAAGGTACAATTTTTTTTGTTTGTTTTTGTTCCAGGGATTTGTGACATCCAAGAAGTCAGCAAAAGGCAGTGCGAGTCTTCCTGTATTCTGTCAAGGACTTCTCAGTCTTCATAATTGCTGTGGTGCAGCAGCTGTCGTGTTGCTAATGTCCAAAGCTAGGGGTGCATACTATCATCTACTGAACCATACAAGGTAGGAATTATTTTTCTACTGATTTCAACTTTAGCTTCTAAACTCATTAAGAAAACACTACCTATTCTATAGGTTCTGGCAAAAATATTTCATGTGGTATCATCCACTCTTGCTTGTAGTGTTAGTCTACTTTCCACAGAAGTATTTCTATTTCTTCAGCCTAACACAAATACATACATGTTGGTATGATAAGTTGCCTCCAAAAAGGCTGTTTGCACAGTTTGGAGGTGAATTACACAAAATAACTGCTTCACTGGGGAAAAAAGCTGATTTATTGCTTTATTGTTTTCATTTGAAGCCTGAGGCTCTGCAGTCAGAAACAAAAAAGGAACCGATGCATCATGAGAGAGATGTATCCAGGGAATGAGTGCCTCTTTTGACAAGTGTTTCTGACAATTGACAAATTGTTGCCTGCCATGTGAATCTGAGGGGTAACTGATGTTAGCAAACTCACCTCTCAACCCCCTCAGATAGCACTGGAAACCTGAAGGAAGGTAGAGACAAGTATTGCCACTGCTGCCAGGTTGCCCTTCCGGACACTGTGAGAGACCTTGGATAGCTGCTGAGCAGCAAACATGAGGCTTTCCCAGCAGGTGGCTGGGCACTCTGAAGATATTGGTTCTAATTATCAAATCCTCTATTTTAGGTGACAAACAGGCCATAAATCTGAGCATCAAGCATCTGTCCTTGCTAGTGAGCTCTAAAGTTAATGTGGGTAAAAGATAGTCTCTCCTATAACCATAAAAAAAAAATATAGGTGAAAAAGTGTTAGTAACTTCTTGTAAAAATCTGGATTTAAGCCTGAACTATGTCGATTGGCATTAAAGTATATCACTTTCTTTGCAATGTCATGTCACCCTGAGATGCACTACATGAATATACCACCAGCTCAGTGAGACCAAACTTTCCATTTTCTGCCCATTTGTGCCCTGCAAAGACAGGCCATGTCAGTAACAACAGATGTCATGGTATCTTGGATATATCAGATATCTTGGTATATTGCTTATGTTCCTGCTAGAATTTTATTCCTATTTTGAAAATGTGATGCTACTGTCTGTATTCTAACGCATAGTAAAACATTCCTCTGATGTTAAGTGCGTATGCAGACATATATTAAATAAAAGCATGATTTATTTTTTTTTTTTTTAAATACTGCTCTGTGGAAGACTGCTCAAGCTCAAGAATATACAACCACTAATTATCACAGATACCTCTGTTTCAGTAAGTGACAAAGCTGCTGATCCCTTCCCCACTATTCCATTGGCTTCCTGCTGTAGAGAGGTAAATATTATTTTCAGCCTCCCCACAGCCTTCAGGTTCTACAGTGGTGCACGACTTAATTATATAGCTTTGTTTGAGAGAGTGAATTACTGTTTGATAGCATAAGATTTAAAACCTATGAAGTCACATCCCTCAAGTTCTAATCTGTGTTTTCAGAGTTCTGTAAGCAGACTTTAAGTACGGTTATGAATGTATCTTGTGTGTGCGTCTGTATTCTGTATGCTAGAACTAGAGTCCTTCATAGATCTAAATGTAAAATTTCTACCTGTAGAGAACGTAAATGATTCTTGGGAGAGTATTTCTGCAAGTCACAAAATTATTGTCAGAAAAGCTGCAAGCTTTCTTTTTTAGACTCTGCTCAGATATTTAGTCTATTGATAGGAAATTGCAGAAACCTGAATAAGTTAAGATGAAATATTTAAGCATTAAAAAGAAAATCTGGTTATCAACTAATCTTAATTGGTACAATTAGTGAGCTCAATGGAACTCTCTAGATTTTCATATTGTGAAAATTTTGCCATTCAGTGGTGGATATGTGTTTCCCTGGGTTTTTCTCATTTCCATTCCTCACCCCTGCAGAAAAAGTAGATTACTTCCCCTCCACAGCCCCCTGCCTATTGCTTATTAAAAGCAACATGAAAAATGAATAGCAGGAGTGTCAAATTATTCTGAGTAATCAAGAAAGCTAATTATGAGTTTTAATATTTACTTTTAAGAGCAATTAGCCATTGAAATAAAAATGCCTGGAGAAAAACTGGGTTTTCCTTCTTTTGCTGTCCTAAGATCTGGCTATCTTTTTAAAAGAGAAGCTATAGCTCAAACCGAATTAGTTTTAATGTAGATGTTTCTAGATTAGATTTTAACACCTACTTTAGTTAAGTATACAATATAACATCCTTTTACCTGGTGTGCTTACAAATATCAGAGGGAACATTTGTTCTTTGGCACATGAAAAGGACCACCAGATTGCACGCTTAGAGCAGGATTAAATGCTGTTTCTTATTCTTACAACAGCCGTCAGAGAGGTGGAATCATCTGCTGAGGTCAATAAAAAAAAGTGTTGTAAGAAGCAATTATGTGATTCAAATCTTGGCAACACTTAGGAAAAGGCATTGTGTGAGATGGCTTCAGTTAAAGCAGGACCCTTTCCTGAACTTGGAAACTAGAGGCATCGTAACAAACTCTGAAATACATTCTGCAGTTCAAAAAGGATGATTGAACTATGTTACCTGGTTGAAACATTTCACTGACTCTGGGCTTTCTCTGGTGAATACGTTTTTATTATGGTTATATGACCCTGTTCATCACTGACTATTTGACAGATCAGACATGGAGATGGGTCTTTTTAAGATATTTGGTGCTTGTCCTCATAGAACAAGATACAGATTCTCCTTTGTGGTGTGCAGGTGCTGCCATAAGTCACATTGTCATGTTGGCACAGTATTTCATCTGCCATTGACCTCTCTGAGAGCAGGCAGAAGTGAAGAGCACTGAAATTCCCTGAATCCTTCAGTCCGAATCAATGCTGTGACAGCTATGTGAGGGCCATAAACTTGAGGAGTCTCCCTAGTAGTTACAAGATGTGGAAATTTTTTAAAACTTTTTCTGTATAGACCCAAATTTGCCCTGCATACTTCTACTCAGCAATGTAGTCAGGCTCAGGATAATTATTTTTATGCTTCTTTTCAACACTGAATACTGCCTGTTACTTGAAAGAACTTCATTAATGAAATTTTTGCGTTATCAGATGGTCGCGTGTTAACATCTATGGTTAGGGCTGATGTAGCCCTCTGTTGACTGGTAGACTAGAGTAATTTCTGAATGCATCAGGAAAGAGTGAAATAAATCTCAGCCATCTACATGAATATTCAGTGAGGCCTACACAAATGTTTCTACTCATATATTATAGGCTGAAACAGCCTCAGGAGGAGCTAACTGTACTTTGGCAGAAGGGATGTAGGAAGTGCAGAGCCTTTTTCCTTTTAGTGCCATTACCCTTAGCAGAGAACTGTCTCAAGTGTAATGCAGAGCCCCACTTACAAAGCTGCTTGCAGCTGGACCCAAACATTTAACAAATCTCCCCCTGCTTCTGTCTTTAATGCAAACCTCATTTGTGCAAAGCAAATAAAAACTGTTGTACTTTGCTGTTGCTGACTGTTCACTGCAGATTTTCAAGGCTCTGAGAACTGATAGAATAGTTTAAACATTAGCTTTATAATACAGGCTATGCAAAATCTCTGCTACATCACAGAAGAAAGTAAAACAGGAGTCTGCTGAGAAGATAAAGGGCTCAGTTTTCTTTGTGATATGTCACTGTAGAGTAACAGCTACTAATGTGAGCTGTAATCCTGTGCTGCTCATGGAAAGGAGGGTAGAGCTCAATGGAAAGATGACAAGATTGGTAAAACCCAGCCCCCCTCCTTCTCTGTGTTGCTGATCCTCAGGTTCATTATTGCTAATGCTTCTGCAAACACATGTGCTTCTGATAGCACTCATCACCAAAGTATCTGAATGGTGATCACAGGAAAAAGCAAGAATGGCCATAGACGTGTGTGCTCTATTGCCAACCTCCTCCCACGCTCAAGGTTTCCTTAGAGCCTGCCTCCTGGCACCCTGATGCTGACAGTCAGTCTGCAAATGTCTGTCTGTGTCTGTTTTAAGTTGCCTCTTGTTGCAGGAGACAAATGTCTGTAATTTGACAGGTGGCCTCTTGTTATGCTTGGGGTCCTGCTTGAGGCAGCGCTGTTGTACAGCCTCCAAGTTTGATCTATGAGAGAGCCCTGGGGAAGACTAATGCAGTGATATGGATGCAGTTTTTAAATCTTTTTGCCCCTCCTTGGAGAGTGCTGGGAGTTGGCTTGCTATGGGAAGTCTAGGAGCAACTGACATTGCTTAGCAAGATGCTTCTGTTTGAAAGGTGAAGGCTCCTAAGCTGTCCTGCATTGTTCTCATAACAGAAGCCGAGTGGACACATCTGGATTTATCAAATACAGGCTTGTTAACAGGCACAGACACTCCATATATCCTGACAGCTTCTTTTAGTAGGTAGAAATTAAACTACTTGGTATTTGGCAATAGAAAATTCTTTTGGAGGTGGGTGAAATGAGGAGAAAGAGTAAATTTCTTATTTTACAATTCCTGGTAAAACTTTCAAATGAAAACTTACCCTTTGGTACCATTACTTCCACTTATTTGTTCTGTATGGTGGTATATTTCCAGTGCCTTGGCACGTGGGACTACCTAAAATGTGATGATCTGATCCTTGGCTGACTTTCTTTTATGTTGTATTGTAGCCAAGTAGTAGATAAAGATCAGTAAAATCACAGCATTTTTACTTTCTGTTGCTACTCAGGACTGCCCTAAAATGAGATATTTTTTTCTTGCCTGTCTGTATTGTTGTGTTGTTTTCCACGGGAAAGAAAAACAATGTAAGGATGCGAGGTATATGCTAAACGTGTCACACATCTAATACACCAGTCAGTGAAGACATGCCAGGACTAAATTCCAATCAATGAAAAACTGCAAGTTCAAGTACTATTTTAAACATATTGCCTTTGTTCTTAATTAACACAGAAAGCTTTGCCGAGATGGGGCAGTTTCGCTGTTCAATTTTAAACAGAGAGCCAGGCAGGAGCACCCTGAGTGCATGAAGCTCACTGATGGTCCCAGTGGAAGATCCACATGACCCAAGCTCCTGGCCCTTGCTTGTGCTTGATACCACAAATCACCCTGCAGCCATCCACACCCAGAAGTTCAATTTCATAAACATAAAATGGAGTGTAAACAAGTTAAGTGACATACAGGTCTGTCTTCTTGCAGGTTCAAAATAACAACAGAAGGGGTTGACCATGTTTTCTAAGGATACACTTCCTATCGTTTATGCACATTCTTGTATTGACCTACCAATCTTTGCCAGCTGACGTTCTGTTTCACTAAACAGATGAAATAAAAAAAAATGCTCATTCAAGGGTCATCTGATTTATACTGGGATACTTCAGGAATGAAGAGAAGCTGTGGGCTTTACAAAAAGCTGAGTATTGAGCAGAGTAAATTCCAACAATAAGTATTCAGTTGTTACTGATGGTTATGATTTTTTTTTTTCCCAGTTACATGGACACCAGCTATACTGCCATTTGTCCTGTACAATTATCTAGTGGTATTTATCACTGCACTTTTAAAATTGTTTAGTATGAATTCACACATAATGAGAACTGCTTAGATGGTAAAACCATATGCAGCAAAAAATAACTGATGTTGTTTGTGAGTGTTTAAATGCACACAACTACTGATAGTGCATTTTAATGCACATATTACTATCAGTGTTTTTTTCTGTTCCATTGTAATTAAGTTCCACAATTAGTTTTAATTATTACCAATCTCGTGGTAGCTTTCTGCATACCACAGACATTCATAAAAAATACATACATGTATAGATGGGTAGTTCTTGGAAAAAAAAAATAAGACCTGAGCTTTCAGTAAAATAAGTGGCTAAAAGTGAATAATAGAAACACTTTTTGTTGTTGTTGTTAATAATCTACAGAGATGCAGGCAATGCTTGACTGTTTAGCATACACACAAAAGGAAACACCTGGAGCATGGCCCAATCCTGCTCATATGATGTTAAATTCAGTTCTTTTGTGAGCCAGAATCTGCAGGAGTCATTTTAATGTGGACGAAACAATACATAGCACCTTTGCAAAGCTGAGCAACGAAGCTTTCTAGAAAAGGTAGGATTTTTAATAACTGCTAAAGGAAACATGGCTGGTACACAGCTTTTGTTACTGAGTTAATTTTTAAGGGCACGGACAAACACTGAAGAAACATCAAATTGCAAAAGAAGGTGGAAGACAGAAAGCAATTAAATGTATGGCTTCAGGTCAGAATACAAAAGCAACTCCTGCTTTCTCCAGGAATGGGATGGAATACCAGGGCTGTTTTTCCAGTCCATCTCCATATGTTTGGAAACCATGCTGGGAAGGCAGAAGAGATACAACTCCCATGGGCACAGCACAACCCAAAAGGAAAAGTTGGTGCACCAGCCACACACCACTGGATGGGGGCCTCTGTTCTCTCCGTCTGTTCTGTCTCCATGGGATTAGGCCATGCTTTAATAATCTCATTCAAATCAGAGCAGTTGTCTGGCCGTGGATTGGAAATGGATTTGGAAGAGCACGCTTTCATGTATGTCAAGGAGTGTTAGAGGGTGTGGAAGCACTTTTAGTGGTGAGACTTCAGCAAGCAGGAACAGGAAGAGTGACCAACATTAACATCACGACAGCCAGCCACAGAAACCATTTCTGTAGTAGAGGTGCCTGTTGCCTCCAGAAAGAGGCAGATTGTTTGGGACCGGTGGCCTTCACTCTCATGATGTTGTGCAGCTGGGATAAGCAGAATCACCAGATAACCTCTAATCTCCCAGCTCTTCCCCTCTTCATCTCCCCTCTACAACTGGGGTCTGATACTGTGCAGAGACAACATGCAAGTTCTCCTTAACATGATGAAATCTCCAGCATCTGCAGGGTGCTGATGGCTGCCCTCCACCAGTTATTCCTGCTCCTTCCAGGCAGTCACAAAGGATGCTTCAGTGACTGCAGTGGCATTGTTATGGGTGCAAGTTGTGCAAACTTTGAAAACATCATCACCTCCCACAACCTACAGCAGGAGCCAGGGACAGGTTTGACTCTGACAGCTTCAAACCCCAGGGAAAACTGAAGGAAGGTGTATCACCTCGCTAGCTCCTTTTAAGCACCCGCTGACTCAGACTCACTGGTGCAGTGTTGGAGGCACTGAGACGAAATAGTTATTCTTGTGTAGACTGAGGAAGTGCACGTACAATTTAATCATGCTGGTGATTTAAAAAAAGAAAAAAAAAAAGAAGATGAAACACATTCCAAGATTCTTTTTGCATCTGCCTAGGTATTCTTTAAAAAAATAAATAAATTATAGTATCTTTCTTCTTAATTTTATGCTTCTTAATTTGCATGTCAAATAAAACCTCAGCAATTAATTTTGATGACATTGCAAATGTTTAGCTCTGTAGACAATCCCTGCAAGACGTCATTCATTATCAGATAACCATTGACTAACTAGCTAACTGCTTGCTTCATAGTCTAATGTGTAACATTTTTCTCAAGAAATTAAGAAAACTCAAGATTCCTACAGAATTGTGGCTTTTATTTGGAATGAATTACGTGCAATGCAGGAAAATAAGAATCAGGTCAAGAAGTCTGACTGAGAATCCTTCTCCCTCTACACCAAAAGCCTCCCCTACAGCCTATACACCCTTGAGACATGGGCTATATTCCAGTCTGTTTTAACCAAAAATACTCCGTACTTTTATGGATGTGAAGCTGCCAATGTGGTTTCAAGATTATCATTCTGGACCAGTCTAACAATAATGCTGGTCTTGCAGACACGTCCTGAGTGCTATTGATCTTAGTGCTATTTTTCCTTTTTATTTTCCCAGTGTGGTGGTTTATTATTATTATATTTAATAATGCATCTATTTCGTATTTCAGTTGCATCTGATTGGATTTTAAGTATCTGTGAACAGCCATTTGTTAGGTTGCAGAGCAAACTTGAGGCAGAGAGAGCAGAGCATGTATATGGGTATTTTGCCTGGCAGGGGGTATGTCCTTCGCTAAGTTATGGAGAATGTGGATATTGCATTTTCATATCAGGCACAGTGGCAAGCCTCAGGTTTTAGAGCTTAGTTTCCAGTCAGTTCCCTTAGTCAGTGAGGTGAAGTGATCCATACTAAAGAGATTTTTCAACAATATCCTAGCAAATGTCAAAGAAACCACCTCTTTATTGTTGGCAATTATTGTCCCCCATGGAATGACATCCTGTTTTTATATGACAAAACAACAGGAAAGTGCAAAGTTGGCCTTGTCAACTACGATAGAAGATTTGATTGAATGCACAATGGCAAAGAATAATTAAATACATAAGCTTTTCTATGTAAGCTTGCTAGCTTAATGTGAAATTCTAGCTTAAGTGATATTTTGGGGTTGTATCACAGAACAGTATTTCATTTGTCTCTGCATTATGGTTAGCAGACAAAATAAAACATCTTACATGTGCAACGTTATTACTAGATATTACTTATAAACATGGGTTTGCATTAGTTCAATGAGCTGCTGTAATGTATAGCAGAAATATTTATTTTCTCCTAAAAAAAGACATGATGATCAGCAAAGGATTTTTTTTTTTTTTTCATGAATGGAATATGAATGAAATTCAAGTGTAGGTGTCATAAGTTATTTAAGAAGAAATAAAAGATCCTATGGAAAGGTCATGTAGAAGGTTTACCTCATTTGAAAGGTAAACTTGAGCTGTTTCTTAAAGTCCCCTCCTTAGGGTTTGGTAAAAAACAAAACAAAACAAAACAAAAACAACAAGCAAAAAAACAACAACAGAGTGAAATCTTGTGAAATCTTTTCCTCTTTCCCATTCTCAGGATTTCCTGAAGGCTTTCCTTGTCTTTGCACCTTGCTCCTCTCATGATGGGGTTACTTCCCCTTACTCTGTTGCTGAGCACACACAGGGGAGGCTGCTGCGTGGGGCTGGAGTGTTTCTGCAGGTGTTCAGTGCTGGCAAACAAAGGGCTTTGCTGTCTTTATTCTTCAGCTGCAGAGAGGCGAGGGAACAAATTAAAACTGATGTTAAAGATCCCCATGTTAATAACATGCTGCTGTCATATTGTGGTTAGAGACTTGTGTTACCTGTACACCTCTTCTCCCTGTCTGTACAAAACTATTCAGGTGCTTGCTGGCTTACTATTTTGAGAACATTGCTTGACAGCTCTTACCCATGGATGTATGCATTCTTCATTTGTTCAGGTGCAAATAGACCAGAAATGCTGCAAAGGACTCGCGAAATTTTGGCCCCTGTTCTGAGGGTCTGCCCCAGGTGCTGGTTTCATGTTGTGCTTACCGAGAGCAGGACCAGACCAGGGAGAAGGAAGAAATAGGAAAATGAGAAGCCGTGCCCAGGCTTTCTTCCGTCACAGCGGTGCTTGGAGGAGGTTGTAGCAGTGAGAGCACAGCCAGGGCCAAAGAGCTTTTCGGGGCTGGCCAGGATCCTTCTTTCCTCTCTCCTTGAACACCTGTGTGTGCATCTAGCCTGGCCTCTCCTGCAAGGAGAGGAGGTGGGGGTGGTCAAAGAGAAGGTATTCAGTTTCTCGGGAGGTGGATAGACTCGAATATCTGGTTCCATCATGGTTCACAAGGTCTGCTCACTGAAGAGATCAAAGCGTATTTATTTCTAGCACAATACTGACACAGCTCCCTCCAGCTGTGTCAGCAGAGCATGGATGAGCTCCCTGACCGCTGTGTTCACTGTTGCCACACCAAAACTTCACCATCCCTCTTTGTCCCTTTTGGAAAAAAAATGTTTTAGCTACAGACCAAGTTTCCCTATTAATTAGTTTGTAATACTCTGTAACACCAAATTGTCTTGGTTGTGTTTTTTTTTTTTTTCTGTTTTTGATAGTTGCGTCACATATCAAATTGACTGAAATTTCCAGGCATCCAAGCAGAATAATTGTGAAACAAGGCAATCGACTGATTCCTCTAAGGTCATGCTATAAAATATGGTTTGATTCAGCTCAGAGTTTAGGCTCTGCTGAGCTACCCAGGTGAATCATTACCAGTTGCCTTCAGGGGACAGTGGCGACCAACCCCAGGCCGCTCGGTCCATCGGCTGACAGACCCCAACGTGGTGGATGGCAAATGGCGTTTATTGTCAAGTCACATGGGGTTATATACCCGAGGCCCACAGCGTCGCTTCCACTTGCTTACATCACAGACCACACGCTACTGTCCATCAAGGGAGGGGCTCCACCTTTCCATACAGCGCCACATCCTCCGACCGCCAGACCCTAACTACCCACAATTACCTCTTTGGCACTGACCAGTGTTGCCTGGGCTCTGTGACTGAAAAAAAAAAGATGTTTATGTGGAAGTTAGAAACTATCTAACTCTTGGTCCTAACCTATTGCAATTGATTAACGGCATAGCTACTATTCTGATGTTCATAGGGTTTTATTTGTTCATTTTCTCATGCTTTCCTTAGAATTTTTCTCACCTTGTGAAGAGTCAGGTTAGTCCAGAGCCTTTCTCCCCACAGTTCTACCACATCAAAAGCTGTACCTTGTGTTAGGGGGACCGGTATTGCAACGTGATTTCTTCTACTGTAACCATAGTGTTTCTATCACAGTCATCTTAATCCATATTCATTTTCTTTATTCAAATAATAATTCACACACTAATGGGATTTTGTTTGAGTCCATTTCCAAAAGAGTAGCTCTTAGCCTTTTTATTATTATTATTTTATATAGCTGATATTGGGGCATCTCTACTATTTTCGGAGGTAAAAGGAATTTTAGTGCTCTGGTGGCAGAGCCCCTGTGGATTCTGATCTCTTCTTTGACTCGTGACTTTCTGTGGCAATGCCCCTTTTACAGAGGCTGATTTGACGTCTTGTAGGGTCAGCAGAAAAATGGCATCATGGTAAAGGTGCTACAGAACTGCAC
Source organism: Aythya marila (assembly GCF_965140915.1). NCBI lineage: Eukaryota > Metazoa > Chordata > Aves > Anseriformes > Anatidae > Aythya > Aythya marila. Next base: position 11,252,475 of record NC_139045.1, on the reverse strand, counting down.
TGCAGTGCTTCCAGAAGAGGCAGGGTGCTCAGCATGCCAATGCCACCTTCTGAGGGCTTCCCCATGTGTCTCAATACTCGATGTATATTTAACATTTAAGCCTAAATCGGGCATGCAGACTCCCTGTACAATGCACAAAGAAGTGAAACAAAAGTCTGAGGAAGTGATCCTCTGAAATCAGAAAATCCCCTGTTGCCTGAACCAGCTGGGAAGTGAAAATCAGAAGAGTTGGAGCTTATGTGCCCCTCACTGCCTCTTCACATGGCATCTAGAGGGTCAGCCTTTGCCTCAATTTCACTCCAAGCTGTGATGGCAGTTGGATACATCTTTGAAGCTGGCCCTGCTTTGAGCAGGCATTGGAGCAGATGACCTCCTTAGATCCCATCCAACCTAAATTATTCCTGCCCCATGGGGACTGGGTGGAGGGAAATAGCACAATGTTGCTACATTTCCAATGGCTTGTGACTAAAGCAGCCACATGTGAGAGGCCCAAGTTCATGTTCCCACTCAGCCTGTTTCACAAAAATGTGCATCCCTGTGATTTACTTCTCAAAGGGACTGTCCTGCACACACACACAGTTAATAAATATGTAGTTATTAATGCAGTGTAGATGAGAGGAATAGAAAACAGCTTCCAGGTTCCTGTGCTCACCTGCAGTGTTGGCCAGCTGGATTGAAACTGTGTTTGAACATGACTCTGACCTCCCGGATCAGCCCATTCACAGCACCAGTAGCTGCTTTGGCTTCCAGCAGGTTTTTATCTCTTTAGACAGCATTTCTATTTATGCAGTTAAATGCACACCAGTGCCAAAAACATGTTTACAAACAGGGCTTGGCAGCAACCATCCTAACATTGAGGAGATACCAGCAGTTCCTGAATGAAGCTGGAAGGTGCCCTTGTGTCTCTACAAATCCGGCCCCTGGTGCAACAACAGAAAGGCCCTAGAGGCCTTATCTACTTTTTTTTTTTTGTTTGTTTGTTTGTTTTTTCTTCATGAAAATCTTATTCTACAATCAGTGTCAGGAGGCTTTCTTCTATAAATAATGCACAAATGAGTTTCCCAACCAGTGCTGAACATCACATTTCCTCGAAGTATTGAGTAAATACTAGAATCTAGGTTTCTAGATATTTACCCTACTGTAGGGTCTGATCATATTCCTAAAACACTGTAATTAAGATCCAGATAATTTATACAAAACACTTAATTTCTACAGGCATGCACACATAAAATTATGTTGGCGTAATGGAATTTCTGTTGCAAAAGATAAAAAAGTACATATTTTTTGCCTCTGGTTTGTAGAAGTTAAACAAGTCAGTGTGCATTTCAAATTAGGCACTTTACATAAATCATGAATCACTGAACAAGTTTAGGTACAACACCGAGAAATAGCATTTTTAGGCCTTTTATTGTAGTAAAAGGGACTGTTCTGCAAAACCAGCTTCAGCTTCAGATGAACTTCTGCACATAGATTAATGTTAGTGGAATTAATATGTGAACTTGGATCAAGTCCAAGGAAAAATAAATTGCAGTGAACCCAATGTTGAAGTTAAAGGTAATTCTGTCATTGATTTTGGTACAGACAGCTGTTGGAGCCAAGCAGGATGCTGTAAAAACTGACATTATTTCTATTATTAGCTCTGTGCTGAGGATCTGTCTTCTTCAGATACCTCGCCCATTTGATAGTACTCAGTCCTGATTCTCTTAATGGGTTTAATCAAATCTTGCTCGGAGTTTTTGAAGCTGCGCAGGCATGTGGGGAAGGAGCAGGCAGTGGGCACGGCAGCTTGGCAGAGCTGCGGGCCCCAGGTGTTGCCTGTTGAGCAGAGCCAGAGCTCCAGTGTGGGGCATCTTGGACTTCTCGGTCAGGGTCCAGGGTCCGCATGCAAAGTACTGCAAAGAAATATCCAAATGCTGGCAGCTCCTTTTCATCACCCAAGTAGTACAATATTATTGTTTTGTTGTTTTCCAGAGAAAATGGTTGACTTAAGTGTTCAAGCACTAATATAGCAAGCTCCTAGTAGTCCAGTCATGAAACTCAAGGCTTGATAGCCAAATCTGTTATCTCACCAGTCTTCTGATAAAACAGCCTAGGTGTTCCTGAACTAGAGGACATCTGTGGCATCGTTTTCTTCACTGTGATGAGAATCCACAAAGTTCTTTTAGATAATTGGGTTGCTGTATTATTATTTTTTTTTTCACACTAATTAAAGGGAAAACATTTTGAAGTGAAGTCAGTCAGTTGGCAAAATGCCACACTGAATCGTGCAGGGGTGGGCTCATTCACAGCACTCCTAGCTGCATAGAGCATACTGTGAGAGACATAGAAAAAACATCAGTGAAAAATGGACAGTTCAGTGGAGGCGTAAGCCATAGCATTATTAGATCAATAAAATAAACATTATGGTTTTTATGTACAGCTATAATTATTTTCCACTAAAAAGGTTGCATGAAAGGGAGAAACATAAAAAACAATGTAGTTCAGTGCTGGCAGCCTGAGTGGCAGAATGTCTGCCTCCTCCTCTTTGCCTCTCTCATGCACACATCAAACAATTGCATTAGCACTTCTACTGCCTTTCTTCTCCCACCCTCTTTTTTCACACTATTTAAAAGCTAAAGCAGAGTGGTGTTGATAGTTGAACCTAGCAGCAAGTTTTGTTTGAACACAACATATACTATCAATGATAATTCAGAAATGTCTGCATACATTTTGAATGCCAGTTTAAGTAACTCTTAAAGACACATTTCAGCATTTACAAATAATAAATCATTTTTTCAGTTTACTGCTTCCAAGATCATGTATTTGTAGAAAAACCAGGTGGTAGATGTTGGAACAGCATAAAATCCTCTCTCTGCTCACAGGGATGCACTCCATGTACCTGTAGATTAAGACTATAGTATTTTAAAAAACTGTTTTTACCTTATTACCCCTTTTTATTAAAAATATGTTATTGTAGAAGAACAAATTTAAATATTCAGTCTTTATTGCTACCTCTAGTACTGTGGGAGCAGCTGTTAAGGAATGACATCTCAGTAACAGTGTGCTTGCTGCAGAGAACTGCTTTTTTCTTGACATGTTTTTAACAGTATTTAGATCAGACCCCAAATATTTGTAAATACCTTTCTCTGTAAAAAGCCATTATAGTGTAGTCATCCTCCCACCTGCATTTCATGTTCTGGCTATTAATGCTATATAGATGCTTTAAAATACATAGCTGTATTCTTCCTTCCTTCCTTCCTTAGCTGTTCCGTTCCTATTAGTTAATGCCCCACATTCTCTTTCTGGCAAAGAAGCAGAGAGAAACTTGGAACTTTACATAGAAGCACCCCCTTACATGGGGCATGTGTTTAGCATTGTGCTTATAGTCAGTTCACCCACTGAAACGACACCGGTGCTGGTCCCGTTAAAATTACTGGGACATTTGCCATCAGGTTCAGCAGATAGAAGTTTGTGGTCTTCATTTAAGTATTAGCAAAATATACACATATCTACTCATGAGCTTCCATAGCAAGCTTGCTCTTTCACTGAGTTAATATACCTTCTATAGGGCTGAAATTTCATGTTCATCAGTGGTCTGGTGTAATGCAAGGTAGTTACAAGTCTTAATTTCTAAATAAAATCTGTGGACATCATTTGGAAGGTCTTATTTTTTTTATATAAAATAAAATAGACTTACAAATCTTATAGGCTCAATTTAGCATGGAACCCATTAGTATGGAATATTTGAGGAAGCCTGTGGGAGCAAGCATCTAATTTCTAATATTTAGTAGGACTTAAATCCCTAACTCCTATATGCCCTCTAGAATATCTCAGACACTACCCAAAATCTTATTCCCCAAAATCTCAAAGGAAGACCAGAACCCAGCTAAAAAACAGCACACAAACACATAAGAAGTATCAATTTCTTAAAAAAATAAAAATATAAAAAGAAAATAGGAGCCCATAGGTTTGGGTAGAAATGTCTCATTCCAACAATACACAAAAAAATATTAACACATGTTGGGGTTATTTTGGCTTGACCCAATGTTTTTTTGAATCATCATTTAATGAATATAATTATCTAATACATTTTTTCTCAAAGATTAATTCAGTATCTTGGAATTAATTAAAGTACATATGATTCCTAAGGTTTCATGGCAAGTATACAAATGTTTATTGAAGACAGAATCATTTAGGGACATAAATCCATGCTGCTTGTTGAGGCATAACTTACTGTTGCCCTTGGGAGGGAAAAATGCACTGTATTTGTGTGTGTGTTAATGAACACACATTTAATATACCAGAGCATTTTATTTGCTGTGAAACTCGGGTTTTCATTTTATATTTTTATATAACATCCATTTCAATAGCATTTAATTGTCTGGGGTGTAGGAACAGATGAATTAAAGAAATCTCAAAAACTCTGAAAACTATATAGAGCTGGTAGCAAATATCTATGTTTATTTCATAACTGCTCTAACATGTATCTCAGAAGGAGCTTATTTATTATCTGTATATGATTCACAGATTGTCATGGTAAAAATAAAATGATACTCAGGGGGAGAGTAAATAGGGATATAAAAGTCAGCAAACCTGACACATGAATTATTATCACTGTATATTAGCGAAATAAGTTCTGCTCTCTGAATAGTTTTTGTTATTGATTTGGTTTTGAAGTGTGTATATTAGGCAATGTTTGGGCACCACTGAACTCAAATTTCTGGTACATTTTTGCATGCATCCATTATGCTACTCTGTTTGCTACTGCTTTTGAAATCCACGCTACTCAAGATTTGGCTGTTTAATGCCAGTTATCACATTTACAAGACTATGAATAGCATAATTAGTTACATTATGGAGGACAAGTTAACAGACCTTTCTAGTGTCATTCTTCAGGTCATTTAAACTAAATGCCACCTGAGAGAGGAAGGTGCCTGGCAGAATGGCAGCTGTCAGTTCTGTGGCAGTGGTGTCTTTCTCTGAAAGCCTTCAGGCTTTCTGACTCAGGGTGGGGAAACTGCCTTGGACTTGTCCCCTTATCATAGATCATCTTCTCCTGATGCATGTTCTCTAGGAAGGAATATATGCTTCAGGGACCTGAGCCAAGATGTGAGCCTGTTCAAATATTCAGAGCATGAGGCAACACTGAGCATTTCTATATTTGGGGAAGTGTGCTGATTTTTTTTCTCATATTGACTGTGATAGAGATATATATCATGGGTGTCTGTGAAGCTCATAACAATAATATTGTGTAATAATAGAGTATGTAATGGAGTGGTAAGTATCCTTTAGGATCTAAGCCAAAGCCCAGTAAATTCATTAAGCATACTAGATTTCCAGCCACAAGCAGCAGACCTTGCACTTACATCAGAATTACAATATGGATTTCAGCCACAGTTAGTCTCTAACAGTGTCTAGAAAATTTCAGGATCTGACTTTAAAATGAGATTTTTGAATAAAGCTTTTGAATGGCTCTTTCTTCCATAAATACTAAATATGAGGGTAGGCACAATGGGCATGAATGTGGAAATGGATACATCTTAGCACATCTTTGCATCTCAGTTTGATTGCACATTATGAGAGCTTGAGGTGTGCTACTTTCTCTCCTGAAGCCTCATGATCATACAAGCCAGTGCAACATCTGGTGAAGAGAATCTGTCCCTGCCACAGCAGCACTTTGAAGTAAAATGCAAGGCACCAATCTCTTGCAGATTCTGTTAAAAATTCTGCAAATTTTCCTCACAAGTAGTACTCTACAAAACTGCTAACTCACATTTGCACTCACCTGCCTGAGATTGTACTACTTGTGGTAGCAAATATAAAGTAAGGGTGCTTCTGTGGAAAAGGCAACAGGCCTTCTTCTAACTCCAGCTCAGCAAGGGGTTTCCAACACGGCACTGCCAATTCATTTAATCCTGTATGTCCACTCTCCAAATGCCAGCTCAGACAGGGCACAGGAACATGCTTGCTAAATACTCAGGCACACCATATTGTAGTAGCTCATAAATAGTCTGCCTCTAAGATTAAAAAATAAATAAAGAAATTGATGTGTAGTTAATACCTTAGTTTTTACTTGAGTACATTTTTACTCTTTTATTGGCATTTGTTAGCTACATTATTATTATTATTTTTTTTTTTTTAACCTGATGTGACTGCTAAAGGTCTAAAAAACTAATGTGGTTTTGAGGAAATATGGAGCTGATATTTATTTCTTTCTTTGTTTGTTTATGAACACCAAAAGCTTTGCCTTACTGGAAAAGTACTAGGGAGCACTAGTGATCATCCCTGTACAACTCTCTGAGTTCTTGCCACTGTGGCTGCTAAATAGCCAATAGACAGAGATACCACACTGAGGGGACTCAAAAGGTTTTGTGTGTTTAACTGCAGGATGTTTTTCCAGGTAGATTCCTCCAACTGAAGATCTAACTGAAAGGCTGCTTGGAAGAACATCAGTAAGTGAATAAGTTTATATTTTTTCTGGGTGTGGCCAGGATGCTAGCTATAAGTAATACAAGTGGGTAACAGTTGAATAAAATAAAATTCATTACATATATTAGTTCTAGTTCTTTGACCATTATCTAAAGTTGTTTTTTTTTTTTTTTTCAATTATTATTATTATTTTTTAATTTACCAAGCTAAAGAAGTAGAGAAACCAATGTTTTCTCCTCAGTGATTGTCAGTATAGATTGAGTGAAGCATGAAGAACAGGTATTTCAGGAGAAAAATGTGGTCTATAACAGCAGAAGTGAAAGAGAAAATTTGGAAAGGAAATGCTGAAAATCTGGCATTGCTCTACCTCGTTAAATATTACCAAGCAAAACCTCTGATAAGGAGTTCCTGTAATAGCTGTAAAGATGGACTGCAGGGCCTTAGTCTATCTGTGATGGAAGCTTTTTCATTAATTTTTCTTTTAGGTGTTACACTGCATAATATGTGCATAATATTGCACCGTGTATGTTTTATGTATTAATACATATGCCTGGACATCCTGCATTCCTCTGCATTATCTCAGGTGATTTCTACCTCTTACATGCCTCATATATGGTCTTTTGTCTGCAAGGCACAGAAGTTGCTGCTCACTAAACATATGATGAAAACTTTCATAATTCCACACTAACTGAACAACCTTAGGCATTGCTTAGGCCTAAGGCAAACCTAATTAATTAAACTTAAAGGCTGAATTTTTTCAGACCCCCAGGATCAGTGGTACTGTGGAAAGCTCCTGCTGTGATGATACATTAGAGTCGCAGATATGATAAAATGAGGCATACATTACTTTTTTAACAATCCTTTATTCCTGGTACAGAATACCACCCTCAGACTATGTTTTCACTGTTAACAATCATTCTGTTTCAAATAGAAATGCAGTTTTCCCTTCCAGCAGGTTTCCTTCCTATTCCCATTTTGTACAATGGATAAATAACAACACCAAAAGGAATGCTTGTCAGCTTTAATTTTGCCAAATATGTAAATGTTATAAAAATAAACTTAAAAAAAATCCCTAGACAAACCAAAATATTTCCACAATTTAAATACAAAGAATGCAAGTCTGAACAGACAAATTACAAAGGAAAAAAGCCTATTAGCCTGGAGAACCAAAATATTCTGACATGGGGATCCTCAAAGGGAAAAAGCTCAGAATGAAAAGTAAAACTGAATTATACGGGCTTTTGTTGTACAAATAAAAAGCAATGCAAACACACAAAGCACGAATTACATGTTTTCATTAAGCTGTTGTCTGTAAAAATATAGTGCCCAAGTCCTTTGGAGTCCTTAAGATTTCTATAACCACATGGAGCTTTGGGGATTGCTTCAGGAGCAAACCAGGAGTTTGTTCACCTACTGCAGGATCAGCCCCCCAGCCAGCTGGTGTGAACAGATTTTACTGCAAAAATACTCTGAGTTAGGAGTGACAATTTTTTCACCAAGACATTTTTGCCAGTGGATCACTGAAAGAAATTCCTTTATGCTTCTACAGAACTACGTTCTCCAGTTATGGCATTTTTCTATATGGAAATGTAAACAAACTGTACCACTAAGCTCATTTATATAAATAATAGAGCTGATTAGAACTGATAACTGTGGTCCAGTTACACATTCATTGTCATCCCAATTGGATGATGCCAATATCTGCATTAACAGTTTGAATGCTAGATTCTGCACTTGGATAGGAATAATGCTGGGCATAACTACAGATTGGTTAATGAGTGATTGGAGAGCACCCCTGCAGAAAGGGACCTGGGGTTGCTGGCTGACAGTAGGCTCAACATGAGTCAGTGAATGGTGTGCCTTGGCAGCCAAAAGGGCAAACCACGTTTTGGGATGTATTAAAAATTGCATAGCCAGACGCTCAAAAGAGATGATTCTCCCTCTGTATTTAGTGTTGGTGTGGCCTAACTTTGACTATTGTATGCAGTTTGGGGCTCCACAATGTAAAGAAAATGTTAAGGTACTTGAATGTGCTCTGAGGAGGGCAACAAAGCTGGTAAAAGGGCTGGAAGTCCTATGAGGAGAGGCTGAGAACACTGAGTTTGTCAAGCTTAGAGAAATGGAGGCTGAGAGGTG